>NW_022884407.1:0-660265 GCF_011952205.1 Bombus bifarius
TGCCAATTCAATAGTCAGGAAGTATTAGAACTGGTTAGAACAAGAGAACGCGGGAAGGGGGTGCAACTGAAGTTAATTCATAAGAGCTTCCTGAAGCACCCCTGTCATACGCGTAGGATGGTCATCGTGGAGTTCTAGTCGGTAAGAGTCCGACACTACTCTGCTGTTACGCAATTATTGCAACAGCGAAGTATCCATCAGGATTCAAGAATAAACGAACTTCGGAGAAAAATATTATCGCCGTTATGAGTAATCGGCAACCGGAATCACATTTGAACTTTTTGAAATCGATCGATATAAATAGACGAACATCCTCTCTAGAAGGATCAGTTTTTATAGCGAGCGTCACTACAAGCAGTATAGTGAATCAGTGTAGCGAGCATTATAACGAACCAGTATAGCGAATCAGTATAGCGAGCATTATAACGAATCAGTATAACGAACCAGTATAACGAACCAGTATAACGAACCAGTATAACGAACCAGTATAACGAACCAGTATAACGAACCAGTATAACGAATCAGTATAGCGAGTCATACGGTAGCATTGAGAGAACGACAATTTGCGATCTCTGTACTTACACTTATCGTGATTTTGATATACCTGGCTATCACAATTTTACCACTCGTCTCTTTAATAAACTAATACGTTTAATACCACCTCTGGAGAAAAACGCTGGCTATCATACATTCTAACTCAAGGTAGAAAAAAGCTACAAAGTAGTAATTAAAGGACTAACCTCATTAATATTCATTTAATTGTACCACCTAAATTCGCTGGAAAACTATTTGTTGTATAAAAGAATATTTCGAACATCATTTGATATCGATTTGGCATCGAGCGTAATGTATCACGTAATAAGCACTTTTTTATATTTCTTTTCTTTATCGAGATATGAAAGTTGCCTTGAACTTTTCTATTATAACATGTAATATTTGATCTTGAAATTTCAAAATGTATCGAATACCGAGTAAAAGATTACTGAAGTATATGAGGTCGCAAACTAAAAATTTCCTAGATATTCTTTAATTTACTTTTAATTTAAGTAATGTTCAAAGTGCTATCCATTACATTCGATGCAAGTACGGAAACGATTAATGAAAGCGAGTGATGCATGTTCAAGCGTTTTCGGAGTTACGTCTTTATATGTTCTAATAATTCGATTCATCGTGTTTTCGGGTGTCGGCTGGCTCCTGATAAACTTTGTTTTTTAAATGTCCAAAAAAAGTAGTCGAGTAGCGCCAGATTCGGCCATGGAATTTCTGGTCCGCGTCCAAATCATCGATTAGGGAAGGATCGCTTGATGCGCTTGTAGTGCGTAATATACAGGACAATCGCCTTGTTGATACCACGGTGTCAGTGTTTGTAGTCATAAATCTGTTTGTAATGTGACGATAGTTTTTGGGATATGAGAATGGAATATTTGTGTCCAATCAATGATCTCTCAATAAAATCAGATCCAATTATTTTATTGTCAATCATACCGCGCTAAAATCGATTTGGCGAAGCCAATGTGGATTTTCTTGTCATCGTATATAATTATAAGGCATATTTTTTTATAATAGCTTGACCAAAATTTGTAAATGTAGTCTCATCAGTAGACAAGATATTTTGTAGAAATGTATCATTTGTATTTGTTTTATTTAAAATGTCCTCACAAACCTTTATACGGTTTTGAAACTTTGTCCCTTGCAATTCTTCGTGCAATTGTATACGATCACGAAAAGATCTTTGTGAATAGAGAATTCTTACAACACTTGTTTGGCTAATTCTTATAGTTTGGGGTATTTTTGCCGCGTATTAATATAATGATCCTGATTAACAGCGGCAAGTATGATATTAATTTTATCTTCAGTTCTTGCAATGTGCGAACGTTTACGCTTTGAATGGAAATTCCAAGTTTTTTCTAGCATTTTACAAAGCTTCTGAAACACACGGCGTAATGGTATATGTTTGCTACGTTATTTTTCCACGTGTAAGTATTTTGTTATAACTTTTTCCTCGTATGCATCATAAACGAGAATGATATCCAGCATTTCAATATTACTAAATTTCATTGTGTCGTTGCGCCCCTTCTCTTCTACCGATGACGTACTACTACGGAACTCATTTAAGCATCAACATTGCTTGGCTGGAGAGGCCAGATGTGTTTATAAATGCATGAACACGTTCACGCCGGCGTGTACCATTAGTGGCTCACGTTCGAATCTCCCAGCGGCTCAAGGTTGAATGTTCCATCAGACAATGTTGTTTATGTATTTCTATGCAATTTTTGAAAGCATTTCAAACAGAGTGCTGGCCGACCCTCGTAACGATTGCAATACGTCGTTACTCTTTTACCTTTCTTCGTGGCATAATCTCTATCTTTTTTTTATGTAAGCATTTATAATATTCCTCGCATCTTTTTCTTGGCTTTTTTCCAGACTCATTATACGAATGAAGAATATGTGAATCTTTTTTTAAGGTATTTGTTTCTCAATAGCCATTTCTTCAATATTGTGATTATTGGTCAAAAGGTGATCAATAATTTTTTTTCTAAATTGTAAAATATTAATATGTTTGTTATCCCATCTTTGATGTATATATCACGCATTGGTATAATTAATTGTAGAATAATTTTTCTGTACCATGTAACGGTTTTCCAGGAACAGCTACAGTACAATGTTATTTGATCGCATAAATCAACACTCTTTTTCTTGCATTATTATAAAAAAAATAGCATCGGGCTTTACTTTGTCATTTTTTCCTTGAATAATTGTACACATGCACGGTACCACAAATGAATGTTTTTTTCTGCAAAAGTTCTTCAGCTAACGGGACAGTCGCATAACAGCTATCTATAAATAACATACAGCGAGAATATCTCAGTATTGTTAGTTTTTGCCCCATATATCTTAGTAGCTCTTTACTTAGCATTTAGTATCTTTTCGAATTGCAAAATCAAATATTACATATTACAATAGAAAAATACAAGGTCATCAGCAAAAAGGAAAATATCAATAAATTAATTATTACGTCGTACACTCTTTCTCGGTATCAAACAATTTTTGCCTGAAACATTGTTTTATACAAGAAATTGTTTTATGTAACAAACAGTTTTCAAGTAAATTGAGATGGTACAATTAAATGACTCATCCTGTAATTTGCGTATGAGTGCCACTTTCAAGATCTATAAAATTATGTTCACGATCTACTACCTTACTTATGTAATATTTATAACTACGTAAAGTATTGCAAGCACACCACTTGTCTGCAGAGCTGGGTAAAATTTGATACAACTTGGGACGAAATACCAGAAATTGAAATATTTTCAGGAGCAAATACTATTTGAAAATATTACTATGCTATATAACTTCTGAATCACTCACTTTTCTTCGCAGATAAAATGGCATGAGACGAGTGGCTTGAACGAATCTCCTCGGTACTTTTTCGTTTTCCTTTGTCACTTAACAATTTAAATTCTGATGAATTGTAATGAATGGAATGATTTAGTCGTAAATCAAATCGTAAACCAACTGAGTGTTGTTACCGAGATAATACAAAATTAAATGTTTCTCTCAAGAAGTGGAATCATCTTTGACCGAAAAAATATCGTTCACAGGAAAACGAAAAACTAAATATGAAATACTAAAGTCGCTGTCTCTCGCTGTTTATTTCTATCTGATCGCATTTTGATTATATTCTAGTAGTTTATACGTCTTTTGATTCATATTAAATCTTAAAAAATCGTCAACGACAGGAACAAAAAGAAAATATAAAAATTGATATAGGAACAAAATGATGATAAGGAAAACGAAAGAAAACTTTGTGGAGAAGACGAAATTGTATATGTGAGTCCTATACGTATGATTGTGTAGATCATATTCTTTTGTAGGCCACCTGTTCTCAACCTCCATAAAGTCTCTTCCGCGTAAATATCTACACACACTCACACACACACACGCGCGCGCGCGCGAATATTTCAACGCTTACATTTTTAACATTTAACGAATGAAATATGTATATTAAGCTAAAGTACTTCAAATAATTTGCCATACGTAATATCGGACAGGTCTTAAAGTAAGACAAGTAAAATTTGAAAACAATTCAACGACGTATAATAGGTTTTTATAATAGGTTTATTACAAACATAAGTGCCTCAGAAAAGTATTCGAACATTGTGAAACTTTTGTAATAACTAAGCATCCCTGAAGGTTGCGAAGTGTGAGAAAAGGTTGTTTAGTTCACTGAAAGTTACTCTAAGAAAAGTACTGCTGAAAATTTCGTTCATAACTCTCATTATTGATAGAAGGACAAAATGAGTCGAAGAAAATCTGAAACAAGTAAATCTGTACGAGAATTTATAGCGAAGTAGAAGGCAAATCATATAGTGAAATTACAAAACTTGCAAACAGGAATAAACCTACTGTTTATTATATTGTGAAGAAATTTGACCCCTTGCCTTACGATTTACGTTGCAACAGCGTGTGCCGTAACCAAGATGTTTCGCAAATGATTATTACTGTAGCGGCACATGAGCCAGAGGACATTTAAAATCATGCTGTTGTTTTGCCTCGGAGTATCAAGATCGTTAGATTACAAGTAACGTAAGAACAAATAAACTCCGGGCAAAACAATGTCGCCGCTACATGCAACCGTCGAATGAAGACGAATTTGAATTTTCCGACTTTCCCCCGATCAGTATAAATAAACAGACGTGATCGCGTGCGACACAGTATCGAACAGTTCATATCGAGTATCAACGAGTATTAACAACCATCTCTGAGTATCTACGCGACGAATAATAACGAGTATTTATTCCGAGTTTTGTATTGTATCAACGACTCACTATTCGCATATTTATTTATTTCAAATATACTTACATTACAAATATTTCGCCCCCATTACTTCGCGATACCGATTAACGACTAATCCTCCACATTCGTGACCTCGATGTGATAGAAAACACTAACATGGCGACTACGAAAGACGATGTCAAGGCTACGGGTAGTGTCGCGGTTACAACGCCTCCGCTGCAACCCTCCAACATTACTGTTTGGTTTGCAATGTTGGAAACGCAACTAGACGCGGCGGACGTTACGTCCGATAAGGTGAGGTTCGCGACCCTTGCAAAGAGCCTCGACGGCAGCAGCTCCTCCAGCAGGTAGAGAGCGTCATGACGGACCCGCCAGCCACCACCTGGACAAAGTAAGAAATTAAAGAACGAACTTATTCACATCTTACCGATACGGATAGCGATCGCGTAAAAAGTTGGTGGAGCATGAAGAAATGGGCGATAGGAAACCGTCCCAGTTGTACCACCACGTGAGAAAGCTCGCCAGCTCCTCTACATCAGATGAGTTTGTCCGATCGTTGTGGAGAAATCGGTTCCCCGCCAGCATTAGGCGCATACTCGCCGTCGTCGACGATTCCGACCTAGACAAACTGATGCCATCAGCGGACCTCATCGCGGAGGAGTTCAAATGAGATACGGGACATACTTCGCAGGTAGGTATGATAACGGACCACCCGGCGCACGCGGAACCGTCTGAAGCTCCCTGGCTCACGCTTTTTAATACATTTAACGACCAGATGAACCAATTAAGAGCCGAGGTGAGTGCGATGAACATTAACCAGCCATCGTGTCGGCACTGGCGATCAAGAAGTCGGAGCCGTTCCAGGACGCGAGAAAGGACGCATGATTCCGGCCTTTGTTATTATCATGAAGTATTCCGCGAACGTGCGAGAAGGTATCGATTCCCCTGTAGGTGGAAACAGGGAAACGCCACCAACTCTCCGCAAACGCGGCGAACGTCGGCGGCTTAAAGACACGCCGCATTTTCGTTAAAGATATACTAACGAAAATCTCGTATTTAGTGGACACCGGTGCTGACATTTGTGTTTATCCGCGCAGCAAGATCCGCGGACACACGAACAAACCCGACTACGAACTGTTCGCGGCCAACGGAACGCGGATCGCGACATACGGTATCGTTACAGTTTCCCTCAATTTATTACTACGCCGAGCTTTCAAATGACGTTTCGTAGTGGCCGATGTGCAAACGCCTATGATCGGTGTTGATTTTCTGAGCCATTACGAGTTGCTCGTAGGGCCTCGCAACAAACGGCTCCTCGACACAAAAACCCGACTATTGACGAAAGGATTCGCCGACATGGCTGACGTGGCATCGATAAATCAATGACCGGAGATTCACCGTGCCACAGACTGCTGGCGGAATTCCCCGATCTCACGAGACCGCCAGTGTTCCGAAGAAACGCAATACAGCATGGGGTGCAACACTACATCAGCACGACGTCCGGACCTCCCGTCCACGTCAAACCACGCCGCCTCGCCCCCGTCGACTCAAGCTGACAAAGGCGGAACTCGAATTGCTAGGCATAGGAACCGCGATAAAGGAAGTCGTTAACGCAACGGCGGCCGAAATGATTTACGGATCCGGCATACGATTGCCGGCGGAATTTTTCTTAGCAACCAAACCGTGGGCCAAATCGGAATACAACGGATGGAGAAGGTCAGGCCATACCCGGTTACGCGTCATGGCGAAAAGAAAATTTTCGTCTTTAAAGAACTGGAAACATCGCCGTATGGTTTCTTGCGCCATAACGCGATTGGGGACCCTTTGCAACCGCGGTAACACGGAGCATGTAAAGTTGGAAAGAGGGATGGAAAGAATTATATTATTAAATAAATAATCGCGACGTGACGGTTCCCATAGATCGATTAAAACTTGCGTTTATAGTTCTGGACGACCTAGAGGAAAAAACATCTGAATCTCGTGACGTACTGATTCTGGTAGGACAAATGAACGCCCGCGACGAAAGCGGTGCGAACAACAACAATCGAACAGCGGAAAAAAACACCAGGAATGGGTACGTTACGCGGTCTGGCCGAAGAGTCCGTTTTCCCGATTGGTTTCAGGCAGGTTTCGGCTAAGTATCGGAAACTTTTAAAATAACGACGACCGAAAGAAACCCGTGGAGATATGTTTAAAATATAACACAATAAAAACGTTATCACTGGTAGGGGGTGCTGTAGATATTTAAGTTTGAAGGCACTTCAAATCATGTTGTTGTTTTGCCTCGAAGTATCAAGACCGTTAGATTACAAGCAATGTTCCTACAGGATGACCCAGGTGCTCACTGGACACACATTGCTTTCTCTGAGGAAAATCGGACGGGAGACGACGGACATCTGTCATCACTCCGAAGAGAGCAGGAACACAGCGCAGCACACGCTGGAGCTCTGGGCGTGGGAGTTGCCCCGCTACACCCTGCGGTACGTCATAGGAGCAATATTGATTGCGATTGTAGAAGCGATGTTGAGAGGGCCACAGGAATACGAGGCCGTCCGCCTCTTCTGCGAGCGAGTTATGCTCGCGAAGGAGCGAGCAGAAAGGGAGAGAAGGGAAAACTCTTACCCTTGTAGGATAAGACAATGGAGGGGGATGGCAGTCAGGAGGGCTAGAGCCGCTTCATCGCCGTCCCAATGGACAACGACTAGAAGGGGCGATAACGCTAGGGGCAATGGTCCCCCCTAACGCCAAATTCAATAGTCAGGGAATTATTCGGACTGGCTTCAACAAGAGGACGCGGGAAGGGGGTGCAACAGAAGATAATTCATAAGAGGTTCCTGGAGCACTCCTGTCATACGCGTAGGATGGTCATCGTGGAGCTTTAGTCGGTAGGAGTCCGACACTACTCTGCTGTTACCCGATTATTAGCAACAGCGGAGTGTCCATGAGGATTTCTCCATGTACAAAAAAAAAAGATTACAAGTAATGTAAGAAGAAATAAATTCCGGGCAAAACAATGTCATCGCTACATGCAACCGTCGAATGAAGACGAATTTGAATTTTCCGAGTCTCCCCCGACCAGTATAAAGAAACAGACGCGATCGCGTGCGACACGGTATCGAACAATTCATATCGAGTATCAACGAGTATTAACAACCATCTCTGAGTATCTACGCGACGAACAATAACGAGTATTTATTCCGAGTTTTGTATTGTATCAATGACTCACTGTACGCATATTTATTTATTTCAAATATACTTGACAGACTGCGGCAGCAATATTTCGCCCTCATTATTTCGCGATACCGATTCACGACTAATCCTCCGCATTATCAATTGATCATTAAACAAGATAGATATATTATCTTAAAGTGATAAAATTTGATAAAATTTTGATAAATTTTGATAAAATTTACAAATACTTAATAATTTTCAATCGTGTGGTATATTTCGAAGCATATTGGTACATGCAATGCAACTTTACATATTTTGCACCCGCACATTGTTTCGCTACGTTTTTCATGTTTTATGCAAACTTTTCAGACTCTGGCCTTGATTTCGATATTATAGGGCCTATATGCTTAGGAAATTGACTCTAATGTTTTGCGTGCAGTTTCTTAGGTAAATCTCAGTTCGATAATCGTCCTCTTCGTATATACTCTGGTAACGGTATATTTTTTAGTAATGATTCGACTATTTCAATCCTATATTCAGCGTAAGTCTGTTTTTTTGCTAGTTTGTTATTTATTTTGTTGAATAAAATGTACGAGTTAAACAGAGCAATATCTATTCAACCGTTCGCGAAGAGACGCGGTAGAGGTAGAGCGCGCCAACGAGAGTCGTAAATTCTCGCTATGATACGATGATCGACGCTACGAAGAAGCCGATCCCCTATTTCAGTTGCAACAACAGAGCTAACTGATATGATTATAACACTGAGTTAACAGGTTAAATATACACTTTATTCCAACAACTTTGATCACTTAAGTATTTACGCGTGATGCGTGCAGACGTGTTAATATTAAGTTAATTCGTCTCAACGAAGTGTTAATATTAAGTTAAGATGTTGACTGATCAATGCAACGAAAAACAACTGAAGTTCGGTACTGTTGCAAAAGGAAACTAGTGATGTGTGTGTCTAAAGCACGGAAAGAGGCTGGGGGTAAGGATGAGTGCTGGCCGCCCACATCAAAGGTCGTATATGCGAAAAACTCGCTTTCCTTGGTTTTCCCGGCATAAACAATGCTTCAACTTAGAAGACACTTGTGTGGTCTTAAGGGCCTTAACGATAAAAAATGTTAAAATTTATAATGGGTTTTTAAGATTATTGAGGAACCGTAATAAGGGTGTCTAGACATCTTGGGACGTAACAATATCAAAGAGCTAAAGGAAAACCTTTCGGTATTCTTTTTTTTTATTTAATTTATACTCTATAATTTGTCCAGAGTTTGTCTATTTTTGATTCCTTTAGAGAGGTTAGTGGGGTGTTTTCTCTTTAGTCTTCTTTTTATGAGGGGTTTGCTCTTTTCAGCAGCCAGCTGGTTTAGATGAGTTGCCATTCTTTCCTTGTATTATTTTTCGTATCTCCCGATTTCTTCTTAGACCGCTGGTATTTTTAGGTCTTTGCATATATCCCCGTTTCTGACATACCATGGGGTTAATACCATGGGGCTATTTTCCATGCTGCGTTTAGAGTTTCGACTACTTAGCCTAGTTACCCAGTACATCTGTCTTCTTTTTATCCGTATTCTGTCTACAATTGATTTAGTATGTTGCTTCCATGTAAGTTGTCTGTCTTATTATTATGAATCCTAGGTATTCAACTTCCCATGTTTGTGTTATGTGTGTGCCATTCAATTGAATATTTGGCGGTTTCCGTTTTCGTAGTGTAAATGTAGTATGGTTTATCTTGTAGCCATTTTTCTATTTTTGTGATATGCTCTTGTAGTAATGTGATTGCTGTTTCTGGATTAGTTTGCTTGACTAACACAGCAGTGTCGTCTGCGAATGTCAGTATTTTGCTGTTGGTAGTTGTTGGTATGTTGACCGTGTATGGTGTGTATAATATTGGTCCTAAGACGCTTCCTTACGGTACCCCTACCTTGATGTCTCTAACTTCAGAATATGCATCCTTTATTTTTGCTACAAAGGTTCTACTGCTAAGGCATGATTTGAGTAAGTGGCGGATATTTTCCTGGAAATGTTTTTTGATTGTTTGTAAAAGACTTTCATTGTTCACTTTGCCAAATACTTTCTGAATGTCCATGAGGAGAACTGTACAATATTGTTTTTTTTATTGCTGGTAAAATTTCGTTGGCGAGCCTTCCATTTCTTTTATAGTTGATCTTTCCTATTCTTTGTTAAACGGTTGTTTTCGACTTAGCGCATTTGTAGGGTTGTTTACGTAGTATATTTCAACTTTGTTTGTTATTTTTATTGGCGGTACATGATGTTGCATTTTGGAGCTTTTACCATTTGGTAGTGTCCGTTAACGTTTTGACCACCTAAATTCATTACTTGTCGCACTTTCATTGAATCACAGTTTCTCATGTCTGTTTAGATCGACTGCATGGGCAGAACTGTATCCTTTCATACATTTCCTCGTCACAGGGAAGCACGCTAATATTTTATCTTTTTGATCAATTGCAATCATTCCTTTATTATACTCAATGACACATTTTGGTTTCAAAGAACAATTAAATCGATTTTTATCTGGGTTAGTCATTTCTGCTGCTTCGTATTTTGAAGAAAGGATATAAATGTCTCGTTTATCTTTCCATTTCAATGCCAGTATTTCATTGCAGCTTCTCATTCTATCCATTTTTAATTTTACTTGACAGGAATCTTTTGGCATGTTATTTCTCTTGAACAGTTTTGGCGAAAAGTACCAGCTGTCTAAACATAAAGTATATCCTTTATGTAATACTGAATGTGGTAGCTCTCTGACAACGCTTTCAGATGCACTGTTATTGGAATTTACATGCACGAGTTGTCCTCGGACCGTCAATATGACTTTCGCTCCGGAAAATCGACGGTGGACGCGATCATCAAATTCCGCGAAAAAGTCGAGCAAATGAGCGACAAGAAATATGTCCTCGCTATTGCACTCGACATATCAGGAGCCTTCGACAACGTCTGGTGGCCGAACGTAATGCACGAATTGAAGAAAAGAGGCTGCCCCAATAACCTGTATCGGTTGACGAGGAGCTACTTTTCGGATAGAATCGTGCAAATCGCCGGGAAAAACGAAGTAGTCAGCAAGCCCGTCACGAAAGGATGCCCGCAGGATCGGTACTGGGTCCAAGTTTCTGAAACTTTATATTTGATGACCTGCTGGTCGAGCTAACGACAAGCGCGATGGAATGCGAACCTATCGCGGATGACATAGTGATCCTAGTCGCTGGAAACGCGAGGATCCAATTACAGAAGAAAGGACAAGATGTAGTTACACGCGTTTCCACGTGGTGCACCAGAAAGAAACGCGTCGCTATCGGCGGAAAAAACGAAAATGCTGCTAGTCAAGGGCAAATTGGACGCGGAGAGACCACCGATCATCAAGATCAATAACAAAAGCCTCAGAATGGGACAAGTGATCAAATACTTGGGAGTGCGCCTTAAAAGAGGCCTAAGAATTAATCGGCATGTATATGAAACAACACAAAAGTACCAGAGACTGTTCGAACCGATAAACACACACGCCGCGGCTGGAGCTACCCGTTTAATGGGATAACGAGGAACATGCTGAGGAGGTTACAGAGGATGGCACTTCTCGAAGTGACGAAGGCCTACAGAACAACGTCAACGGAGGCACTATAGATCATCGCCGGGGTCATTCCCATCAACCTGATAATCGAAGCCAGGGCGCAGGCCTACAAGAAGAAAAGAGGACTGGACGAAGCAACCAACCAAAGAGCCATCGTCAGAGAAGCTATTGAAAAATGGCAAGAACGCTGGCAGACCACACTGAAGGGCAGAACAACGTTCGGATACTTCGACAGCGGCAAGGATAGGCTTTAGAACCGCTGGGTAAGACCCGACCACTACATGACACAGTTCATCAGTGGTCACGGGGATTTCAACAGCAAATTCAGGACATTCCGTCTGAGCGAGGTAGACACGCGCGACTGCGGAGAAATAGAAACCCCTCATCACAACTTAGAGGATTGTCCAATCTTCAACGAAGATAGGCAGAGACTGCGGAACGCAATACAAGAACTAGACTTGCACTGGCCGGAGGAAAAGTGGGAATTCGTATCAACGGACGTATACCCCCACTTCCGCCAGTTCACAAGGAGTGTTCTGCAGACAAAGGAGCAGAAGAGAAGGAGAATTCTACGAGAGATGGGAGGGGGGTACATCGCAACAGGGACGGCCTTCAGAGAGAAGATCGACACAACCGGGTGAGCAGACAAGCCAGCCTTCAAGACGAAGCCCAAGGCTGGCTCGACGGGCATCCGAGCAGAACAGAGAAGAAGAAGATCTACAACACCGAACAACAGAGAGAACAAGAACAGCAACAATAACGACGAAGACGACAACAACTAAGAGAAAAAACACTAAGAAGAAAACTCGGAACAACAGACAACATAGGACTCAAGATAGGACCCTAATTTTGTACTCTTTTCGATTACGTTTCTGTGATGGTATGGGGGTGTATGACAGATAATTATGTGAGAAACCTTATGTTCATCGATGGGATCTTAGATAAAATGAAATATTTAAAAGTATTGCAAAATAATTTGAAAGACAGTGTAGCAAAATTAAATCTAGCAACTAAGTTTTGATTCTGTTGAAGTAATTAAGTACAGTTTAATAAAGGAAAAAAAAAGGGAGAAGGTCCATATTATCTTGGCCCTGAATATAAATCTTGTTTGGATTATAAGGTCTAGAAATAAAGAGCTACTGAGTAAATTTTTCTCTTGTAAATTTCAGCTAAAATTACATACCAAGGTGAATCTTTTTTGCTAATGTCCTTTGTTGAGGTTGTTATACCTGTACTTATTCTTATACTTAGTGTCAACGCTGTTTCGATTCACTAGACTTAAAAGTAAACGAACTCCAGATAAAAACATTATCGCTTAGAGTTTAAAATTATGATGAAGCAAGGAGTGACACGACCATCCAGGAGTTCATGACCATCGCCCCTGCATGTCGTACCAAAGAGAGACGACTTTGCGGCAACTACCGTGCGTTGAACGCCCGCACTATAGCCGACAGGTATTCACTGCCGCACATCGAAGACTTTGCGCAACACTTGCACGATAACCGCATTTTTTCTAACACTAACGTTGCCCGAGCTTACCACCAAATTGCGATCGCGCCGGAAGACATCGAGGGAGCCATAATCACAATACCCTTAGGATTTTTCGAAGCAATTAATACAATGTTTGGGCTTCGAAACGCTGCGCATACGTGCCAGCGATTCGTGGACGAAATCACGGGAGGTCTCGATTTCGCCTACACATATATCGGCAATTTCCTAATAGCTTCAAAAAGCAACAAATAACATTGTGAGCATCTGCGAACATTATTCAACCGCTTAAGCACGTGTTGACACGTTCTCGAAGTATGTATACAAATCTGGTATACAATTATGACTACCTTGGCAATGGAAATAGAAACGAGAAAGGAGAAATGAATTTATGTCGAACTTGGCTATATCCCGGACTACTCTATTTTGTTAATTAACGCTAACGAGAAAGGAAAAAATTACGGTTCAGGGGTTTTCGGAGTCCCAAAGCCCCGTCGGTGTTGCGGGTGGTGCCTCCCCAGGCTCGTCCCGACGGTCATCACACGACTGGGGGAAGAACGACTAGAGGAAGGTCGATCCCAGGGCCGCCTCTCGATCGGTAAAAGCGGCCGGGGACCAGAAGCAAGGAGAGAAAGGTCCGGTAAGAAGAGAGGTAGCCGGACAAGATAGCGAAATGGACGCAGACTTCCAAGCGGAGTAAACGGACCAGAGTAACTATCTGACTCCAGATAAGGAGTCCCTAAGGGGGGAGGGGAAGATAGTTGTAGCGGCACGCGAGCAAGACATTTCAAATCCTGTTGTTGTTTTGTTTCGGAGTATCATGATCGTTAGGTCACAGGTATTGTAAGGAGTAATGAACTCCGAGCAAAACAATGCCGCCGCTACTTTCAACCGTCAAACGCAGTCGAGTTCAAATTTTCCGACTGTCCCCCGACCAGTATAAATAAACAGACGAAATGACGAGCAAGTAGTTCATCGATCGCAGCAGAAGCATTCGGACGCATAAGAAGTATCTACGGAGTTTCTCGAAGATAACGCGTATTTATTTCGTGAGAGTATATCGTACCTGCACTTGTGATTTGTGTTGAATTAATTTCCATATTCGAAATATATGTAACAAATTGCATGCGAAAACAGTTTGTCCATTTTATTTCGCGATATTCGAAAAGACCTATCCTCCACATAGTATTGAAAAGGAGAGGAATCGGTGGAAGAACCAGTAGCGACGGAGTGATGGATGAAGTGTCCTACACGGATGAAAGAGGAGGATGGACGTCTGGAGTAATGGATATCGCGGAACTTATGAAGAACCTGGAGTTCCTCCTACTCAATATGAAAAGGATGATGCAAAGGATTAGCGGCACGAGTAAGGGGGACCAAACGTTATAAATTGAAAGCGGACAATGCAAGAGAAGTTAGAAACGTTAGACGTTGGATCGACTGTAACGTCGAAACGAACAGAAGACGTTACGACAAGAAAACCATGGCCACCAAAATGACCTCTAAGGAGCGGGGGGTTGTACGCGATAGTGGTGCCTCGGTAGCCATCCAGACGGAGGTGTGGCAGTCCGCCAAAAAGAAAGGGATATCTCCGCTCGAGGAGAGGAGAGGAGCTTATCGAAAAGAGCCGAGACAGAATGAGCTGTCGTGCGCGGAGGTATGCGACCTGAAAATGAGGAATGTTGATAGCAAGACTGAATAGACCGTCGTGAACAGGCGATGGAAAGGAAGGAAAGGAGGTAGGGAAGAGAGGGAAGAATGACAAACTGGGGAAAGAAATGAAGCGATCCTGGTTAAAGTTGACCAGAACGCAAACTGGATCGAAGTCTATAGAGAAATAGCAGGCAGCCGAAAATGCCTTGAAGGAAACAGGGCACATTCTGATAAAAATTAATAACAAGGTGTCGGCGGACGAGGTCGCGGAAAAATTAAAAGCCGCGATGAGGAAGGAGTTGAAGATCCTACCTCTAGTGAATAGAGAGACACTAGGGTTAAGAAATATTGATCCCATCGCTACTAGGGAAGAACTGATTGAGGACATAGCCACATGTTAAATAGATAGTACATTTATATTGTACGTTTTTGAGTGAGGGAGCGAAGAGCTAGCAGACATATGTATGCATCCCCTCCCTAGAGTGTATGTGAGTGTTGAAGGAAGCAATTTAAAACAATTAGAAGCGATTAGACGGAAACAAGCAAGCAAACGAGTATGTTGTCGAGTCCTTCAGAGAGTAACTTACATGTAGGGCTAAACTTAGACAATTTGTAAATAAATTTTAAACTTTGTGTTCTCTCCAAATTCTCTCTATACTTTAACATGGTAGCAGAGCGTGGTTAGTAGTTTTGCGAGTTGGCTCGCGTGAGTCTCAGTAAGGAAAGAAACGTAAGAATATTCGGCGAAAATTAACTATTGGTAGTTGAGGTTACAGGCGGTTATGTCGATGATGTGTACAATATAATTTAAAACGATGGAGAAGTTGAGCTTTCCGTGGCTGCGGGAGTGATTGGAATAATATAGAGTGCGTGTGAATTTACAATTTTTACATGAGGGATGTGTGTTTTTTGCTAAATTACCGCGGATTTATAATTAACACCCTTCGGGGAATCGTAGGTGTTTAGTGTTTAAATTGAGTGATGGAGGATATTTTTTTGCGTAGGTGGACAGACAGCGGAGTTGTTTGCATAGGGTGTAAGCCTGTAGGGCGGAGTAGTGCGATAAAATGCTCACCATGGTGCTCACCGGTGCTCACGACCGGTGCTCATATGCAGCATGTCCTGGCCACCGCGCAGGATAAGAATCCCGAAGCGATAACCCGGATTGCCGACAGCATGCATGAGATTCACCCGGAGGAAGGACGGTTAGCCGCCGTCAGCGAGCAATGAATCACCAGGGACAGCAAACTCAGAATGGTTAGGGTAAGTGAACGACAAAATCACGGCTGGAACGCGATGGAGGGCCGACTAAATTGCGTCGCGGACGTACTGGACGCGCAGCTGAATCAGATTCACTGACGATCACGACCACGATCACCCTCGCGCACGCGATACATAAACGTTATGTACAGAAGATGTCATGCCCAGCCCGAAACCCTAGGGCACATTTTAGAGCTGTGTCAACAAACAAAGGGACTAAGAATCAAGAGGCATGACGAGGTAAAAACTCTCCTCACAATAAAGTTACAGGTCCAAAATGAAATGTTTGTCTAACCTACAATCAAAGTTGGAGATAATCAATACAAACCGGACCTCGTGGTGAAAAACGAGGAACGGATTCTCGTAGTCGACGTGAGTATCCGCTATGAGAACAGAGATTATCTCCAAAAAGCTGCAAAAGAAAAAATCGACAAATACTTCCCATGCCTGAATATGTTAAAGAACAAGTATGGCGTCGATGAGGAAGCCATTTTACCGGCGGTACTAGGAATCAAAGGGGCCATAACTCCTGAGACCAACGAAAATTTTAAGAAACTCGGTGTTCCAAAAGCGAAACAAAAACAAATATAATGAATATGTTGCGTAGCTTTATAGACATGTGCAACTTATTTTTAGACGGTTGAGCAATAATATATTTATTTATTTATTTATTTACTGATAATTATTTATATATTTATATATTTATTTTTTAAAAAGGAAAAGGAGTAATTCTCACTCCAAAGCTGGATAGAGACCCTATACTTACATCGGTTTTCCTACCGATCAGCGTGCTTCCAGCACTTGGTAAGGTCTGGAAGCACACGTTCAAAAATCTGATTGAGGAAAGGTTGGGACTAGACCCCTTCCACAAGGATCAGTACGGGTTTCGCAGGGACAAGAGTACGGTCGACGTACTATGCAGGGTTGTGCAATTAGCGGAGAATTGTAAAAGAAGAAACCGGATATGCGTACTGGCAGCGGTGGATATCAAGAACGCGTTCAACACTCTCGGATGAAGTAAGATACTGATGGAGGCCGAAGCGAGAGGGATACCCCGGAAACGATTAACTCTTCTTGGCAACTACCTTGAAGACAGGAAGATAGTAGTCCGGAACATTGGTGAAACGGTAAAGAGGAATGTTTTCGCGGGTGTCCCACAGGGATCCATTTTGGGGCCGTTGGAATCTGGTCTACGACGGACTCCTGAAAAAGTTCCAGGATATTCCACGTATGAGTGCGGTCGCCTTTGCCGACGACTGAGCGTTTGTACGTGATGTAGCCAGTCAAGAGGAGATTGGGGATAGGTTAGGCAGAGCAATGAGTATGGTTAAGCGGTAGTGCGCCGACAACGGGCTGACAATCTCGCACGACATGGCGGAGGTGATTCTGCTCACAGAAAAACATATCCCCAAGGATATGGAAATTTACATAGTAGGATATCTATTGAGGACGAAGCAGGAAGTAAGATACCTTGTGGTGCAGTTGGACAACTGTGCTTTATGCGTCTCCGGCATGAGTTAAAGCACTGTTGCGAAAAAAACTACGAACATTTTGAAGAGGGCACAATGAGCAGCACTGGTTAGATCATCGACGGCGTATAGAACTGTGTCCCATGCAGCGCTGTGTGTATTGACAGGCACTGTCCCGATCTACTATAAAGCGGAGCTCCGAGTCGAAAAGCATGAACTTAAAAGGACTTATCAGTAGGAACAGTATGAGACCCGTCCCAGAGCAAGAGATGCCTCAATTTTCGCGAAGAGAATGAGGGTCGTGGAAGAACGCATTGACGACAAGTAGAGAGAGGAATGGAGATTTTATAGAAGTGACAATTGGACGAGGAAATTAATTTCTGGCGCTTGTACTTTTAAAAAATACAAAAAAAAAAAAAAAAATACAAAAGGTACATCGATCATTAGACCATGCAAATTTTTACCGGATACGGGATTTTTAATGTGTATCGAAAGACGAGTAGCGGGGAGCATCACTCGAGATGTTGGGATTGCGACGATGCGGAGCATGCGTCGTTCCACTGCTGTAGTTGGATTGACGTGAGGAATAAATTTGGAAGCTACGTTGGCATGTTACTTAAGGCGGAAAATTTGATGGAGGCAGTAACCAAGAAAGAGCACAATTGTATTAGGTTCCAAACGTTTTCCAGGAAAATCATGCAAGAAAGACGAGTGCAAGAGATGATTGTTGAGAGGAGGAAAGGACAAGCTAGTAGACTTAATTGCGAAGACTGTGAACTAATGAGCGATACACACTAAGGCCAACCGTGAAGTAATGCCGAAAGGTGGTTCCGAAGTTGGTTCTTGTACCATAAGAGGAGCGGATAAAGGGGGGGGGGGTTAGTGAGTTTAGTGGGCGACTCCATCCGCCGAGTCCCATATAGTCCAGTCTGGCTTGCGTAACAGCATTTTCCCCTCCTCCCGGAAAAAAAGGTTAGACTTTGTTTAAAAATTTATTTACGTACAGTTTAAGCCCTTTCAGAATGCATACAAGAAATAAAAACAAGTATTATTAAAGTTTCTATTGTATAATTTTGTATGCTAGACTAGGTTTGCCGCGTAATAGTGATACACGTATGTAAATCAGTTCTGCCCGAGCAGTCGAGCTATACGGACGTGAGAACTAGTGTCTCAGTAAGTGCGACAAGAGGGAAAGAAAAGTGACGTGCAACAGAACCAATCGCTAAATGATCGAAAACATTCAAAAAGTACCGCCAATAAAAATCCTAAGCAAAGGAGAAACGTATGCCATAAACAGGGCGGTAGTCCAACAGAGCCCAAATAAACAAACAAGCGAAGTACAGGATTACTCAACTACAAACGAAATAGTGATGGAAATTATACAAAAAGACGACGAGAAGAATAATATCAACAACAATCTACTACGCCAGGATGAAAGCTGGAAGACTGTAACTTCCAGCAAAAAAAGAAAAATAACATCAAATACAAATGTTAGGAGGACTATAGAAACAGAAAGGCAACAATGGCTACAAGAAATTCCTACCCAAAACTCCTTCAACGCACTGTCAGAAGAGAAGGAATCAGGCCCAGCTGAAAAACCAATAACACACGTCTCCAAACCACCACCAATCTACATAGATGCTGAAATAATAGACCCCCTCATTGAACTGCTAAACAGCATGGCAGGAAAAGAAAATTACGGCATTAAACAACGAAATTGGATCAGGTAAAAGTACAAACTAATACTCCAGAAATCTATAAGAAATCGACAAAAGCGCTAAAGGAAAAAAACGCTGTGTATCATACTTACCAACCCAAATCTGATAAAAGCTACAAAGCAGTAATCAGAGGTTTACATCCTAAAACAAATACAAACAACATATGCGAGGAATTAGCCAAAATCGGACACCAGGTAAGAACAATCAACAATATAACCAGATATAATACTAAACAACCATTACCGCTATTTTTAATAGAGCTTGAACCTAAAAATAACAACAAAGAAATGTTCGAAATTAAAAAAATCTTAAACACAATAATTACAGTCGAGCCACCCAGACATAAAAAAGACATACCACAATGCATGCGGTGTCAACAATATGGACACACAAAAAACTACTGCAACAGAAACCCGGCGTGTGTCAAATGCGCAGGAAAGCACCTAACAGTAAGCTGCCCACACACGGGAAAGATAAATGACGTAAAATGTCACAATTGGAAATCACCCAGCTAGCTACAAAGGCTGCGTAGTCAGAAAACAACTACAAAACAAACTTTTCCCGCCGACTCGAAACAGGACACACAGCATGTAATGAATAATAACCATAGTAACACCAACACCGTTAGTAGCCGAAGCTACGCGCAAGTAGTCAACCGGTCGTCACCCTTAGCCAATCAAGAACAGAACAATCACAGCAACGACACTACAGAAATCAAAGAGTTAATAAAACACTCCGAAAATAAAAAACACCGAAATACTTACAAAAATGATAAGCGAACAAAACGAACTCCTCAGACAGCAAACACAACAAATAACAGTCATGCTACAACTACTTACAAACATGCTAAGCAAAAGATAAAAATGAGCACGCTTAAAATAGCAGCCTGGAACTCTAATGGCATACAACAGAACTAGAAACTAAAACATTCCTATATAGAAATAATATCGATATCCTACTCGTTTCAGAAACACACTTCATTATAAAAAGTTATATAAAAATACCGTACTACACCATATATGACACCAAGCATCCTTCAGGAAAAGCACACGGAGGGACGGCAGTAGTAACAAAAAACGACATTAAACATCACGTACACAGCCAGGTTAGTAAGGATCATATACAAGCAACCACCGTTACAGTACAAACTAGCAGCAACCAACTACAGTTGTCAGCAGTATATGTACCGCCGCGACACAAAATTACATCGCAAATGTGGGTACTTTCGACACTTAGGTGACAAGTATATTGCAGCTGGAGACTATAACTCAAAGCACACACTATGGGGATCAAGAATCACCACACCTCGAGGCAAAACCTTGGAAAAATACATTAGAAATAATAACCTCAATATATTATCCACAGGAAGACCGACATACTGGCCGACAGACCTGAGCAAAATATCCGACCTACTAGATTTTGCAGTTACAACGGGACTAAACGCAAATAAATTAAACATAGCACACAGCCTCGAGCTTACCTCCGACCATACGCCCATAATAATTACATACAGAAACACACCAATACTTTACAGCAACTCAGAGATGCTATGCAATACAACCACCAAAGGGCAAACATTTAAAGAAATAATTGAGAGCAAAATCAGCTGCAACATCCCACTGAAAACACCTGAACACATCGATCAAGCAGTAACAACATTTACAGAAACTATTCAAGAAGCAGCAAGGGCAACCACTATACCTGAAACAACCAACAGACAAACAAAAATAATTCCATTAGACATCCTCGAAAAAATTAGAGAAAAAAGAAAAGCGAAAGCAAAATGGCAAAAACACAGAACAAAAGAAAACAAAAAACATCTAAACAAACTCGCAAAAGAAATAAAAAACAAAATAAAAGAGCACAACAACAACGAATTTACAAAGTTCATCGAGTCACTATCTACACACGAGAACTACAACTACTCCCTATGGAAAGCCACAAAAAAAAATAAAGAAGACAATAAACATGGTCCCAGCAATCAAAAGAGCAGATAACACATGGGCAAGAAGCAACGAAGAGCAAGCTGAAGAATTTTCCAACCACCTATGCAACACATTTACACCACATAATATCAACAACAGCAACCACAATAGTCATACGGACGAGGAAGCGCTAACCACTAGTACATCAACTGACAAACACTACACCATATCCAAAACAACAGCACAAGAAATCAGAAACATAATTGAGAACACAAAAAATAATAAAGCACCAGGAATCGACCTAATTAACGGCAAAATCTTGAAAAACCTTCACCCAAAACCGATAAGACAAATCACAATAATAGTTAACGCAATACTAAGAATACAATACTTTCCAAAAACTTGGAAACTGGCACAAATCATAATGATACCCAAACCAGGAAAGGACCCACACGAAACCAAATCCTACCGACCAATCTCACTACTTCCAGTGTTCTCTAAGATACTAGAGAAAATAATTTACGACCGTATAAAGCCCACAATAGAGAAGAATCAACAAATACCGGATCACCAATTCGGATTCAGAAACAAACACTCCACAATAGAACAAACGCACAGACTCGCCAATGAAATCTTACAGGCGCTGGAAACAAAACAATACTGCACGGCACTCTTCATGGATATCGAAAAAGCATTCGATAAAATAAACCACACTAGCCTACTTCAATCAATCAGGAAACAGTTCCCGGGGCAGATATACCAATTAATCAAATCATACTTAAGCAGCAGAACCTTCATAGTAAAAATCAAAGACACATACTCTGAAGTTAAAGAAATCAAGGCAGGAGTTCCGCAAGGAAGCGTCCTAGGACCAATTCTATACACATTATACACGGCCAACATACCAACAACTAACAATAGCAAAATGCTGACATTCGCGGATGACACAGCTGTACTAGTCAGGCACACTAACCCTGCAACAGCGGTTACAAGAACATGTCACAAAAATAGAAAAGTGGCTTCAAGCAAAACAAATTAAAGCAAACCCCGATAAATGCAAACACATTACATTCACACTGCGAAAACAGAAACCACCAAACATTGTACTAAACGGCACACACATAATACAAACAAGGCAAGTCAAATACCTAGGACTCCACTTAGATACACGATTCACATGGAAACAGCATATTAAAACAATAATAGACAAAATACAGATAGCAAGGAGACAAATGTACTGGCTAACAAGTCGAAAATCCAAACTAAGTATAGAAAACAAACTAAAAATATATAAAATGGTCATAAAACCAATCTGGACATACGGAATAGCACTATGGGGAACAGCGGCAATGAGCCATATAACCAAAATAGAAGCAATGCAATCTAAAATACTTAGAACAATAGTAAACGCGCCATGGTACGTTAGAAACGAGGACATTCGGAAAGACCTGGGAATACCAACGGTCAAGGAGGAGATTAACAGATGTGCAAGAAGTTACAGAGAAAGGATAGCAACGCACCCAAACCGGCTGGCAGGGGAAACGATCGGCGCATCAAACATAAAAAGAAGATTAAAAAGGAAACACAAAGGACAGGATCTCACAAAGGACATAACCTAACATACAAACACTCACCACACTAAAGGAATAAATCAATCAAATTCGAAGATGGTATCCCACTGGGGGTAGCCATTCACATGTTATATTATTATACCACTAAGCTATAATATTTTACCAAATGTCCTACTGGACAAATTGTAAAATGTAAATAAATAAACAAAAAAAAGATGTGGTAACGAAACCAGAGCAAGGGAACGCTGGAAAGAGGAGAGAGAAAGAGGATGCAGATTATGCAAAAAAGGAGAGGAGGACTTGAAACACATATTAGAGGAATGTGAGATAACAGGAGAGGCAAGGAACATGGTAGAAACACTATATGAGACTGGAGAAGAACTGGCAGAATTGAAAGCGATAATAGAGAAGAGAAGAGTAGCAGAAGAGAGGGAGGAACGACAGGAGGAGAGCACAGCAAGGAAATAAAAGCCAAAGACGGAAAGAGCACTTAGTTATAAGGTAGTACATAGAGATAGATCAAGTAAGGTGCAATAGTTAAGTATAAGCAGTTGTATGTAGTTATAGAAGAGCTAGTGTAACAGATATATAAGTGATGTAATGGAATTATATAAGAGATGTAAACCGAAAGTCGTCCAAAGCCGAAAGGTATGGACTAAGTATAAATAAATAAATAAATAATAATATATTAAAACCTCCTCCACCCTGAGCGTTAATTCATTCAAGGTACGCGATATCGACCGATCGGTTTGACTTGACCGGTTGCTCTTTAGTCAATAATTCGCAACAATCGTTATCTTTCGTTACTACGGGTGATACATTTTTCACGTGAACTTGGGCGCACTGATGGTCGTCTAAGTAAGATAAGAGACATAGCTAATATGCTGCGAAAATCGTCCAGTGACTACCCTTTTCAAGAACCTCGCATTGATGAAAGATTGTTATTATATAAAAGTCGCTTGTCTTTCAAGGAATAGATTCCAACGAAAAGGAACCGCTTCGGCATAAAATCGTATATGCTTTGTGATTGTCAAACAATGTTATGTACAAGACCTTATAGTTTATGCTGGAATGTCAACGATTACAGAAAGTGAAAACGCGAGAATTGGAAAGTGGGGGGAAATAGTTTTGTCACTTTTGAAACCGTAAAGAAACGCTCGGCATACACTCTATGCCGATAATTTTTATTCAAGTCCTGCGTTATTTACCTTTTTACACAACAATTATACCAATGTATGCGAGATCGTGAAAAACGACGAAAAAGGAATGCCAAAGATTCAAGAGAAATTCAGAAAAGGAGGGGCAGGTTTGAAGTTCGGCTCGATACGTTGAAGTGTGCGGACGTGTTGTGGTTCGCTATAATGGTTTGGAATAAAAATTTACAAATTGTGCGAGGCAAGTACCGGTTTCTGTCATGAATTTAAAATATATACCGGCCAAGACAGAATTAATCAAAACGATAGTGCGTCAGAGAACGTTGTGATAGAGTTGTCAAAGTCAATAATAAACAAAGGATATACTTTATTCCTGGATAACTGGTACTCTTCTAAGGGTATGGGTGTAGTTGGTCATCAAGATCAGATGTTAGCCTGTTGTCCCAATAATGAGAAAAGTCATGAAAGGATACCGAAAGCTTTTCTTTTATATATCAGATATGGCTCTGTTCAATACCTACGTTATGCAGAAAACAATTTACAGTCGAAAACAGAAGACTTATGTTGATTACTGTGTAAATATAGCGGAGGCAATTTTACAAATTGTTAAATTACCGGACTACAAAATGCGTGGGAAATCATCAGTTGAAACACCTCTTCGACTCCAAGCTCAATATTGGGCTCATTTCCCCCAAAATATAGATTCGACACCTCGAAATAAGCATCAAACAAGGACGTGCAAAGCCTGCTATAAACATAAAGTTAAAGAAGTTTTATAAACATAAAGAAGTGGGAATACGCGAAATGTAAAATGGCTTTACATCTGCCAGAATGTTTTAAGAGGTATCATACCATGAAGGATTTGTAGAGTTTTACGTATTTTCTTTTTAGATATTCATTCGGCTTTATGATTAAATTTTATATAATTATATAATTTGATATAATTTTAAATAATTTTATAAAAAAATATAATAAATTTATAATATCTATAAAAGTAGAAGCATAAGAGTTTTCTTTCTTAACAGCATTATCGCTAAAATTATCATAAAATTGACTATACCACAGATATACGCGGGCATCTACATTTCATTTCGTATTGCGACTGTTTACAAGCATCAGTCTGGTCTGTTTAGCGCACGTCGATGTTGTCACGTAAAATAACACAAAAGAACAACAAAAAAATAGAAAAAAAGAAACTTTATTTTTCTTCTAACACAATTCACAATTTTTATTTCCGAGCTCTAGGCGTGACTTTTTAAGACTGACTCTTACAACTCGATTTTTGATCGGATTCGGTTATTTGTCTTTCGTCACCCCTCAATATCCCCACTATCCTTGAGTTTGTTAGGCATCCGTGATCGCCGCTACGCACGCCTTCTCCTCGAATATTCGGCAGAAGGACCGTTGAGATATTGATGGCTCATTAGCACTTCGGCGATATACATTGTCGCCGAGTGCCGCCACATCTTTATCTCCGATTTTAAAGTGAGCCGGTCGTGACAGCGACCTGGTCTCTGATGTGGATTGACGTTACAATGTCTACCGCTTGAGCCCGAGTTTCGTCGAACTAAATAGCACGGGAAGGAACATCGTATTATAACAACAAATATCATGACGTTACGATAGCTTGAGGAGTTATCGAGAGTGAAAATTCACGATAGAACGTTGATTGGACTGTTTATTTGGCTGTAAGGAGATAAAGACTCAACCTTATGATGTGGATGATGTTAATAGACTCTTATAATCACTAATAATTTGTGGAAATGTGAAAGTTCGAATTTGAGGTTATAGTTGGTTATAATACCAAGTGTATATAAGTAAATTATTTGATCAATGACCTTTTTGTGGCTATAAGAACAGATGATGAATAAATAGGCGTGTTAAATTATGTTAAATTATATATGTCGGAGAGGGAAGGACAGCGGGATTTTCCGTCGGGAATGCTGGGAAAACCCCCAATACCATAGTCAAGACTTTTATGATAGCTACGTTTAAGCAATAAAAATAAGAAATAACTTTTAATGTTCCAACCTGGCTTTATGACGATGGGTTCGGGTTTAAGGTGATATAGCGGATCACTAGACGTAGCCACGGTCACGGGAGGGACGTGTACCTGACAGAGGTACGGAATGATTATATGACTCTCCTTAACAACAAGGATTGACCCGAGAAGTGGGGACAGGAATATATAAGGACAGTTTCATTTGGATTGAGGGTTAGAGAGTTTGTTAGTTAGTCGTTGAATGAATTGCTGATTGAGTTATTGAGAAGCTACCCGACTCGAGTATTACGCTGATATTTGTCATCCCGTGGACTGTGGATTCGTCAACAAATCTGAAGTCATCGTCACTAGCGTCACGAGTGTCTAATCGTCATGATCAACTGTCAAGGTTGTAACAACCCCTTTGTTGTAATAAACTACATCTGTGCTGTACCGCCGCAATGGCTAATTCCCGTGAAGACACATCCGACGCCCCCAACCTTACTCCTACTGCGGATCCGACATATATGTAAGCCCATGGCTGAGTTATAATAGTATTATAATTGATTAATTATAGTCTGGAAGTGCTGAGTCAGTAATATCATAAGATTGGTGTATATTTGCAATGGAGTTTTATTACATTTAACTAATTAAGCTGAGACTCTTAATTAGGAGTGTTGGATGTAGTATCTAGTGGTAACGTTGACATTCTTGGACCGTTGTAACTTAGGTGATAGTAACTACTGTATATTTTACATTGTCATTAGATAGGGAATGTTAATTTTACAAACATGGTATGCAGTATTTGCTGATACTAAATTTTGGCTAAAGTTATTATATTTAGTAGGTGTAAATTAGTTATAAGAATATTTGTAATAAGCGTTTAAGCATTGATAATGACTGAGTTTTAGACATAATAATTGACTGAGTGGTAACTGTGAAGGATTTTAGGACGAAGAATGAAGAGAAAATATTAATTCAGATGTAGAGTTATGACTTAATTGGATAGTTAAGTGCATTATGTTACAAGTGCTTTTATTACTTGTATAAAGATCCGTTTAGAATATGGAGTGTCATAATTATAAATATGAAAATAAAAATATTAAATATAAATATGGATGTTAATAGTGTTAAATTATTAATTTAGTATGTAAACCTTCGTGGCTAAGATGAAGTGATAGATAATTATTATTTAATTATAATGTAATCATAAGAGGTATGGATGGATGGTATAGGTTATGTTCCCAGTTAAAGTTTAAATGTATTTTATATGCTATATATTTAGTATTTCTTATAATAATTATGAATTTTTGCCATGTTATGGATGTTATTGCCTGTTGGATTCATCTAGTAGGTGATTCTTCAGGTATTATGTATTTGTTCTTTCTGCAAGTTTTAATTGAAGAACTTAATATTAGACATTATTGGAAATTACAGAAGTTATTGAGTTATGTATGTTATATTATATTTTTAAATATACGACGAGGGACGCTGACATGGATAAATTCATTTTGACGTTTCACAGAAATTATGACAAATTATTTACAGATATTATGGACAACGAGGAGGCGCATGGTGATCGCTTACAGACTATTCTGGAAACGATATGTGTCTCTGAATTAAAGAAGATTTATCCACCGATAGGGAAGAGGAACGCGAATTATTGGTGGAACGACGAAATTGCTGACTCAAGGAAAGAAACGACGAGGAGTAAACCGGACAGAGATCCCACGTTGATGTGACATCAATCCATATCAGAGACCAGGCCACACATCGCGAGCAAGATGTCTACACATCCTTACTGGATACCCTCAATAGTCTGTCAAATAGTTAAAACCCACCATAAATCTGGGCGTTTTCATAGTTAAGGTCCTTCAAACCAAACAAGGATCTTTTATTTCAAGTGTCTTTTACATTTATTGTTTGCCACCTCCTTATTACCTAATCAAAAGCAATGTCTATCGCCTTCACTGTCCTAGCCAAAATTGTCATTAACAAATCAACTCATCTCGTGTCCTTAGACACACCCATCACTAGCTTTCATCAACCACACATTGCCACTAAACTTACTTATTCTCTATCTTTACAGTAGTCAACATCAGTTTACCGAGTTTCTATCCTTAGATCAGTAGCGTACTTAATTAATACATATGCATCAGTGTAAGTCGGTTGCATACAAAGTGGGGAGTGAACTGTGATTTATACTTGTAATTTCAGTGTATATTCAATTGTGAATACTGAATTCATAATAAAGTTTGATAAAAAGAAAGTTAATAATTATGTTACAGCTCAACCTTCTTGTTTTTATCATCTAAGCCTTAAGTTTACGTGACATTGACATTGTCTTTCCGACCGATCAGCATACTTTCAGCACTTAATAAAGTCTGGGAGCACACGTTTAAGAACCTGATCGAAGAAAGCTTGGGACTGGACCCAGGATGACCAGTATGGATCCTGCTAACTGGTCCAAGAGAAAAAATAGGATTTTTGTGTTGACGGCGGTTGACGTGAAGAACGCGTTCAACACTCTCAGCTGGAATAAGATCTTGGAAGAAGCAGAATCTAGAGGGATGCCCAGGAAATTGGTGACTCTCCGCGAGAATTACTTCGAGGAAAGAAAGATTATAGTAAGGACGACAAGAGGAACGTTAAGGTGAAATGTGTATGCGGGTCTCACTCAGGGATCGATACTTGTACCGCTGCTCTGGAATCTGGTGTGCAACGGTCTACTAAAGGAGTTGAAGGCGATTCCGAAAATCGGTCATCTTTCGCATAGAATCCGATACCGAAGTGAATAAAACAGATATAATAAAAAATAGGGACGCCATAGAAAACATAGTAGAATCATATGAACCTTCAAAAACTCAAAAATGTAAAATCTGTAGCGGCACATGAGTCATAGGACGATTCGAATCGAGAGTGACTAATGTTGTTGTTTTGCCTCGGAGTATTAACACCGTTACGAAGTACGAAATGTAATAAACAAACTCCGGACAAACCAATGTCGCCACAAGAGTTTTTCCACTGTCGGTGAATATTGAGCACGATAAACCCCGTGTGATGATGATAGAACAGTATAAGCAAAGAGAAATATGGCGATATAAAATAATTAGAAAATTACTCACAAACGATAGGTTATGTAGCCTCGTGCAGATATGGCGACACATGGTAATATTTCCGTGATTTTCTCACTGCCGATGATAAAACGAGGCGAAACCATTCACACAATAAACGACACCGGAGGGCGCGCTATATAAATGATTACAGTTAAATATCGCTGAAGATTATCGGATATAAAACCATGTGCAGGGTTGGAGACGCGGATAAAATATCCATTGCAACTAACTGGCAGTAACTAAAGACACGCGGCGAAATATCACACATGACGAATACTCGGAAGACGCTATTAACGAGGTATTTTATTTAATAGACTAACGATTCACCTATTTATCACAGTATTTTTGTAAAATAACCTGGAGCACGTGACGACACAAGTAAAACGCAACCATACTGCATTTATTATTTAATGCGGTTTGTTTTATTTACTTATTCATTATTATTGACTGTATGGTATTTATTATTTATTTATTTGTTATTATTATTATTTATTTATTTATTTTTACCTTTATTATTATATATGTAGCGATTACGTACGCATCATCAGGTCTTAAATAGAACGATGGGCGCTTAGACTATATGTAATTATTTATTTATTTATTCATGTGTTTATTAAGATTTATTTTTGGATGGCTTTCGTTGACGACTTGGCGAATTTTATGGTTATGATTGGATACATTTGAACGGTTTTCTGATTTTGGACAATGACGACATTGGTGATGTCCACGGACTTATCTTTTTCTATTATAATCTATGGATATCGAATAAGGGATATAAACTTACGGCGCAGGAGGTTTTGGAGCCCCCGAACCCGTCGGGAAAACGAGTGGCTGTCCAGGCTCGACCCGACAGTCATCTGGCTACTGGCAGAACGGCGGGGGGAGGTAGGCACCCCCAGGCACCCCCTCGTACGGTAAGAGCTACTGGGGAGAAGGAGAAAGAGAAGGAGAAAATCAAGGCAAAAAAGGTGATAGTGGGAGAAGAGAAACCGAGGATGGTTTCTGATATTAAGCTAAGTGATGACGTGACAATCTCGGCTATTCCGAGGAGAGATGGGGGGGGGGGAGGAGAAGATTTCTGCCCCTTCAAACAGAGTAGGAGGCGCGATGGACGCATCTCGCCGCGCCGTTACCAACGGGGGCCACGAGGAGGCGGAGCTACCAGCACGTAGCTCGGTCGCAGCAGGTTGTCTTTTCAGTCGATTATTCCCTGCACCGTCTCGGCATTCATTTGCATGAGTACCGCCTGCACCGACGGTCGCAGGGTTAATCCGACGGTACATCGTCGCTCTCCTATTCAACGGTCATCTTCAGTCGCTTGGATCCTCCAAAGCATTGGCGATGAAATGACTTGCATCCCTCAACCGCCGATTCCAACGCGACAAACACTTTGAAGCCGAATATGGAGCAGTATTACAAGAATACCTGGAACTGGGACACATGACGAAAATCATCACAGGCCCCGCCGACGACAGCAGGTACTATCTACCGTATCACGGCTTGATCAAGACATCGAGCCAAACAACCAAACTCCGTGTCGTATTCGACGGTTCGGCAACGACCACCACCGGACTCTCCTTAAATGATGCACTTTATACAGGGCCCAAGCTGCAGAAAGATTTGTTTTGCACGCTCATTAGATTCCGCTCTTATTAATACGTACTCACTAGCGATATTTAAAAGATGTACCGGCAATTCCTCATATGACCAGAGGACCGAAAATATCAAAGGATATTATGGCACAGCGCGAGTGGAGAAACCGAAACACATCAACTCAACACAGTAACGTTTGGTTTATCCGCAGCCCCGTATCTAGCCATTCGGTGCTTCAAGCAACTGGCAGAAGACGAGGGACATCGATTTCCGCGTGCAGCGCAAGTACTGCAGCGAGATTTCTACGTCGACAATGCTATCACCGGAGCTGAGACGAAGAGCGAAGCTCTTACACTTCGATCTGCGGCGGCACATGAGTCAGAAGACATTTCAAATCATGTCGTTGTTTTGCCTCGAAGTATCGAGACCATTAGATTACAAGTAATGTAAGGAGAAATAAATTCCGGGCAAAACAATGTCATCGCTACATGCAACCGTCGAATGAAGACGAATTTGAATTTTCCGACTCTCCCTCGAACAGTATAAAGAAACAGACGCGATAGCGTGCGACACAGTATCGAACAGTTCATATCGAGTATCAACGAGTATTAACGAGCATTTCCGAGTATCTAAGCGACGAACAATAACGAGTATCAATTCCGAGTTTTGTATTGTATCAACGACTCACTGTAGGCATATTTATTTATTTCGAATATACTTGACGTACTGCGACAGCACTATTTCGCCCTCATTACTTCGCGATAACGATTCACTACTAATCCATCACATTCGTGACCTCGATGTAAAAGAAAACACTAACATGGCGACTACGAAAGACGATGTTAAGGCTACGGGTAGTGTTGCGGTTACAATGCCTCCGCTGCAACCCTCCAACATTACTGTCTGGTTTGCGTTATTGGAAACGCAACTAGACGCGGTGGACGTTACGTCCGATAAGGTAAGGTTCACCACCCTTGCAAAGAGCCTCGACGGTCAGCTCCTCCAGCAGGTAGAGAGCGTCATGACGGACCCGCCAGCCACCACCGAGACAAAATAAGAAATTAAAGAACGAACTTATTCACATCTTACCGACTCGGATAGCGATCGCGTAAAAAGTTGGTGGAGAATGAAGAAATGGGCGATAGGAAACCGTCCCAGTTGTACCACCATCTGAGAAAGCTCGCCAGCTACCCCACACCAGATGAGTTTGTCCGATCGTTGTGGAGAAATCGGCTCCCCACCTGCATCAGGCGCATACTAGCTGCCGTCGACGATTCCGACCTAGACAAACTGATGCCATCAGCGGACCTCATCGCGGAGGAGTTCAAATGAGATACGGGACATACTTCGCAGGTAGGTATGATAACGGACCACCCGGCGCACTCGGAACCATCTGAAGCTCCCTGGCTCACGCTTTTTAATACATTTAACGACCGGATGAACCAATTAAGGGTCGAGGTGAGTGCGATGAATATTAATCATCCTCCGCGTCGGCACTGGCGATCAAGAAGTCGGAGCCGTTCCAGGTCGCGACAAAGGACGCAAGATTCCGGCCTCTGTTATTATCATGAAGTATTCCGCGAATGTGCGAGAAGATGTCGATTCCCGTGTTAGTGGAAACAGAGAAACGCGACCAGCTCTCCGTAAACGCGGCGAACGCTGACGGCTTAAAGACACGCCGCATTTTCGTTAAAGATATACGAACGAAAATCTCGTATTTAGTGCACACCGGTGCTGACACTTGTGTTTATCCGCGCAGCAAGATCCGCGGACACACGAACAAAACCGACGAAATGCGGTATCGTTACAGTTTCCCTCAATTTATCGTTACGCCGCGAAATCAAAAGTCAGCTCTGTTCAAATCCCAAACCATTCCTCGGTTCAAGTTGAGCGGAGCACTCCTCCTCACGTCCCTGATATCGACAGTACAGCAGACCCTATTGCACAACATTACTTGAACTATCCAAAAGATAAACCAATTCCACCATCGTACTCCACTGGATGAACACATCGCATGGAAAGATTCAAAACATTTGTCGCCAACATAGTTTCCGAAATCCAAAAAAAAACCAGTATCCGTGATTGGTGTCATGTTCCCACCAACGACAATCCCGCGGATCTAAGAATGCCCGAAGAGTTTCTACGCCCGACCATTTGGAAGCACGGTCCTGAGTAGCTCCACTGGTCTGAAGACTGCTGCTAGATATACACATCAACACCACAAATCGAATTACCGGAACAGAAGAGGGTCATTTGTCCGTCCGCAACTCCCGCCCATTATAGCTTGTTACAAAGATACTCACCGTGGCCCAAGTTGATACGAATCATCGCTCGTTGCCTCCGTTGGAAACAAAAACAGAACCGAGCGACGCCCTTAACTGTAACCGAATTGAACCTAACACACGATAAGCTAATAAAATTATTACAGAACATCCATTCTTCCGGAAAAATGCGTACACTCCGAAAGGATCGAAACACGGCAGTAAAAGGGAAACTCACGCGATTCAACCCCTTCATAGACAAGGAAGGAATATTGCGATTTGGTGGCCGACTTAGTCAGTGATCTTTACCCAAAAACATCCTATAATATTACCTAAATCATCAGTCACAAAACGCATTATCGAACACGAACACAAGGCCCACGTGCACTCCGACACGCAGGCCACGTTATATGTAGTAGGACAACAATACTGGCCCGTCGGCGGCCGAAGTCAAGTCTGGTGTACCATAAGAGACTGCGTCCGTTGCTGTCACGCTCAACCACCACGGGTGGATTACATAATGGGGGATTTGCCGGAGTAACGGAATCTCGCCCATCCACAAACCTCGGCGTCGATTATTGTGGGCCATTCCACATCAAGGAGAAACGAAATCGTAACCGCCGTCAGATCAAGGTATACGTGGCCATCTTCGTATGCCTAGCAGTTAAGGCGGAGCACATTGAGCTCGTTGGAGATCTCACGAGCGAAACCTTCATCGCTCGGCGAAGGTTTTGCTCGACCATCCACTCCGATAACGGCACAAACCTTATCGGCGCAAACAATGAATTTCCTAATGATTCACTAATGAGTTTGTCTGAGCGAGATTTCAAGAACACTCCATCCAACCGTCTTTCTCGATGGCAACAGAGAGGACAACGTGCTCTCAATGCAGTGGCCTCTGGGTCGAGTTATCAAGATCCAGCCAGGTGCCGATGGTATCATCCGGACAGCTATAGTTTAGACGGCAAAGAGCATTTTGGATCGGAGCGTCAAAAGGCTTGTTCCACTGCCGAATCAACCCGATCTCGAGAAATCCGAATAACAAACGACCGGGACGAAATAGGATGAGAATTCAAACAACACCACACCTCGCTAACTTTGATCGGTACCCTCTCCTCGGGGGAGGATGTTACGTCTAGTGATTCTCTGCATTGACCAGGCCACACACAGCAGGCAAGACGGCAGCCAGATGTCTATACATCCTTACTGCGTACCCTCCCTAAATCTCAGGAATTTTCTAAACAACAATATCCTTTGATAAACAAATATCCTTTTACTTTACAGGAAAGTTGACTTTTCTCGCGTATGATGCTTCCCACTACCAACTTTCTCTCGGGCGCCTTAGTACTCTTCCTCACCCACCAACTTGTCAAATGACCAATTAACAGCAAAATCTATTCCCTCGCTCTAGCAACGAAAACTTGTCCTTAACAAATCAGCTCTTTTCGTGTCCTTAGACCCACCCAAGTTTAGTCCGCAGCATCATCTTCACAGAAAGTCAGTTTTAATACATATCTCGAACCGTTCTCATCTAAGCTTACGTCGCGTACTCCACACTTTGTCTATCAATTGAAATTTAATTATATCTTATCAATTTATATCTCTCTAGTCAAGAAGTTGTTGGTATAAACATTAATTTATACCTGTCAAATCAGTGTAAACTCAATTGAAGCACCCCATATTAACCTAACAGAAATAAGGGGATCGATCAGTTCGTGGCGTCGATTATTTAATCCTAACGGGAATTTACGACTCTCGTTGACGTGCTTTCTCGCAATCGCGTCTCTCCGCGAACGGTCGAAACAGTATTACTTAAGTAAAAATAGCAGTATTACTATTTGATACAGTATTATTTGAAATAGAAATTGATGGAAATATTATTATTTGAAATACTTTTATCTTATATTTCAATGAAACACTCATTTCATAATAATTTGTATGAGTTAATATTGAAATATGTATTTGAAATACCATTTATATACATAATTATTATTTCAAAAAAAAAGTTTATTTACCAAATCTTGTGTCTACCAACAGATAAAAGAAAGAAAGAAAAACTAAGTAAAGCTGAATAACTTCTTTTACCACTTATGTATTTGGTACATATTAAACTTCAAAGTTCTATGCACGCGCTTTTCGGTCCTAGAATTGAATTTGTTTGTCATATATATTAATCTCTTATCAACAAAAAATTTCTTTCAACAGAAAATAGAAACCATCTTATTTAACTTCGGTGTCGATCTGAAATACATAAATAATTTGCTTATAATATACATATGTGCTGTTAGCAAATATTTACCTATTGTTATTTGTTTTATAATATACTTCAATTTCATAAAAAATTTCTTGGTAAACTTAATAATATTGTACGTACGATGTGTGATATTCAAGATTTTATATTTATTTTAAAGAATCAAAACTGATATTTCCTTTCAAATGCTTCTAAGTAACTTCCTTTCTTGCTTCTACGTACACCTTTCATATTTCTATCAACAGCAGCATGCAATGATTTATCGATGCACTTTTTAAAGCTTTCTACTTCTATTTCACAAGTTAACGTATTTCCCTTATTTGCTTTTAAACAATCTGACACCTTTAATTAGTATATAATATACATGAATATATGATATTTCTTATTATATAAAAGGTCGACGAGAAAAACAAGGTATGTCAATTTCAACAAATTTTGAATTTAACATCTTTTCATATATTTCTGTGTGTGCTCTTTATCACTAGCTATGTCGCGTTAATTCGAATTAAATTATCGTGTACAACGTATTTTTCATTTATTACTGTTTCCTGTATTATATATTACCTAAAATTACAAGTAAAACTGGAAAACGATGCAGAATGAAATGAAGAACGAAATGTCTTATTTTGATAGAATATTTATGAGAAAATATAAAATTGTGACATTACATATTGAAAAATAAATTTTCGTTGTCTGAAAAGTGCTACAACATGACATTGTCCCTTTTTATCCTGGGCCTGTCATACAATTTCATTTAAATTATAATATCAAGTGTTACTTATAAGGGAATATCAACAAGCTATTAGCAAAATCGTTTCCTTTCATGGAAGATCGTAAAATTGAGAAAAACTAGGATTCGAGTCACCTGTTCCTCACTACCGCACCGGTGCTCTAAGTCTATTTAAGCTTGTATGCAGCCGAATCGAAACAGACGCAGCTATTAAAGAAATTCTCCTACTCAGGAGAAGTTATTATCGGACAAAGTTAGCAAATAGCTAAATGACATAGATAATGTACTATACGTTTATATCTACCAATGTGTTCAATTTTGAATTATTGAAAACTTCCATTTATAGATACTACTTCTTGAGGAAAACAGGATTTCCTCAGTAGATGTGTGTGTTTGAGCCCAGTCACATTACACTACAAAATAGCCTTAGCGGGCTAATACGACAGTGAGGAACGGGTAATTCAAATCTCAGCTTTTTCGCAATTTTAGGACCTTCCGTGAAAGCAAACGACTTCATTACCAGCTCGTTGATCTCGTATCGATATGCACTATAGTGTTATCTATACAAAAATACAATATTCCGTTAAAAAAATTAAATTGACTTTGAAATCTCTGCCACCATATTAGACATGAAAAAAATATCTTCACAACATAACATCCTCCTCTATACCAAACAACTTTTGTTACAGCACTTTTTTCGTATCATCATTTTCTTAAAAGATATTTCACTTTACTGAGATGAAACAGAAATCCTGTATATATATGTATAACTGATTTTATTTGTATTATGTATATTTACTTCTTGCAGTCAGACAGAGTTTACATAGCGTGCTATTAATGAAGCTGTTAGAAATTATCTTATACTGAGAAATATAATAACACTTTGTACAGAGTGTTCCGCTACAGATGCCAGGAAATTTAAGGGATGATTCTTGTACCCGAAGTAAGACGAAAATTAAGAATAAAAAAATTGTATTTCTTAGTTTTTGACAATGGAAAATCGGAAAAAATACCCTTACACGAACGAAAGGAGGTCAGCATAAGCAACAGGGTGCACAGTGATCCTCAATCCGAATGACACATGGGCAGCAACTTATTTTTTACAGGTCGTACAAAAAATACCATGGTGTTCAGAGACGTAAACTGCTATTGTTCCGTTCACGAGTGTCCACAGAGCGATCACGCACGCATCGCGATTGTCTCGGGCGAATACGGTGCAGTATTCTATCTCCCAGATGTGGGTCGTTCGCTAGATTCAGCAGGTTTTAACGTATCAGTATCCCGCAATCTTTTATCTATTTTGCAAAATATCTTTACTTTACTTTAAATATCATAGTCCTATTGTGATATCTTTCGCCGTATGAACGTAATAGCGCTTTTGTGCTATTGCCGCCGTCGCATCGTAGCAAAAATGTATACATTTTGTACACAATGGCTGCGATATAAATATTACTACACTGCATACAACGCGCACTGCACACCCAAGTAACAATACGTCCAAGTAACACTTTACTTTAATTTTTTCAGCTCTCTGAAAGTTTCTCGTCGACTGTCGGAATAATTCTGTTCTTTCAACTGCTCTAGCCTCTTGCTTCGAAATATCTAAAATGTGGCAATGTAGCGATAGAGAGTTAGTAACTTCTTCACAATCACCTGACTTAAATTCTATGGAACACGTATGGGCGGCGTAAGTGCCGACAGGCCCAATGGGACATCGATATCCCTACCGGTCCTTCCGCCAAATACTCGGAAGAAGGCATACGTAACCACGTTCGCAGACGTCTAACGAACACATGCGTAGTGGGGATATCGAGAGATGACAAAAGGAAAGAAAGCGGATTGAGAGATGAGTCGTAAGCGAGTGTCACACGCTCAAGAAGACCACCAGCTCAGAAACAGTAATAGGATAAGCTACAGACATCGAAACAATAACCAAATAGTAACGAAATAGGCGCCTCTGAGATACGCCAGACGACAACCTCTCCAGAAGGACTAAAACCACAATATAAAAGCCGTCCAAATTAAACGTTCGAATCAACCTGTTAAAACATTTTGACCCAGTCTTTTGTAACACTTTGAACCGTCACTCGGTTGGACTTGCCTATTGAAAATCCTATTATCATATACAAAGTTCAATTTCTTCATCTTATTCGTGAAACGTTCGAACTGCGACGCGAGGAGATTGTAACGTCGACAAATATCTCCAACCGACTCAGGAAACCTGAACCGCTTTGCACACGACACCGACTCCCAAGATAAAGCAATATAAATTCGACACGTAGGCATAAGATAAACGAACATCTAGAAGGTCTGGATCTTGATCGAAGCTTCAATCTTTCGGTAACAGTCTAATCGCACATTTGTAATCCTATTATAGAATAAAGGTATCTCGAACTCTGGTTCAAGAACCCAACATTTTTTATTATTATTTTCCCATTATTTTTACGTGAAAAGATCACCGGCGATCTATCGATCTCGTGATTTGTTGTGTCTCCGACGTGACACGAGAGTCGTAAGTGAATAGTGGCGATTGCGACAGTTGTCAACAAGAGTTGTGAATAAATAGTCAGAATTAACAAACGCATTGTTAAATAAAACGCTGAGTATTTCTTTGCCACCCTACACGTCCATCCGTCGCCTAAGCTTGCGTTGTACATAAGCGTGGAAACTGTGTTTCTGAGCTTATTACTGTACCGATATTATTATATTGTCGTGCAAGTCGCCCTGGCGCAACAACACCTTTTCTTACTATCGAACTTTCTAAACAGAATTAATTGCGATAATCGAGGCTCTACTGTGTTATGATTTCCGCTGTTGTAAGTCTAGTATCGAGTTGAAAAGAGTGTTACGTTCTGAACAATTTTTCTGTTATTCTGCCATTGATCTAAATGCTTTTGGACTACATCTTCGGTGTATTGGGAACTCCATAATCGAAAACAGTCCATGATGTTTATTAGATAATTCACCGTATTAACGGCGCGGATCAGTTGTTTGAAAGGAACATTTTTCGCTGGAAAACAGATTGAACTACTCTCCTCTCCTCTACTACTACAAGGCCTTTTGTATAATTCGATAATACTAAAGCATTCTGGAATATTCCTCATCGGATTCTCACGGAGAGAATTTGGAATCGCATTTAATACTAGACTGAATTTCGTAATAGCGATGTTTCGCGTTCTATCGTCATCACTGCACGTCAGCCAGTCTTTTGTGCTTTTTATAAAAAATTATATAACATAAATTTTATATTACAATAAAATAATAAATTTGTAGCGGTAAATGAGTCATAGGACGAGGCGGATCGAGAGCGTCTCATGTTATTGTTGTGCTTCGGAACACGGATACAACCTTGACGCTTGAATCATATCGATAGACAAAAACAAAGTCACCGTTATGGGCAATCGTCGATCTTAGACAAGTTCAAACTTTCCGATTCCCCCCGACCAGTATAAATATACAGACGCATATACCGAGTGACACACATTAGTCCATCATTACCTACGATTCGGGTTTTCCGCGAGCGAACATATACTATCGTTACGAATACAGTAAACGAGCGTCTTACGACAGTTTGTACTTTATTTATTTAATTATTTAACTTATTCGAAATATATTTGACGGGTTGCGACAGTACACTCGTTACGCATTATATATCCTCGACCAATTCTCCACAAATTATAACAGAATTTATGTTACATAATATAATTTGTAGAAATTTGTATGTATGTAATTGACTTGAAATTGTACATAAGGAAATTCATTAAAATAAAAAGTTCTTTTAGAAAATACCATGGTAACGCATGATGTTGTCATATTGATGTACATGTCAAGTATGAACATTAACGACAATATCAGATATGCCTTTTCCCTGCGTGAATGAAACATTTGATTTCGAATGAGGAATGTTTAATCCAAACTCGTATCAGCATCTACATTCTGCGATACGCGAGAGTCACGTAACGAGAAAATTATAAACTTTTCAGCTATGAAAATTTTACCTTCTGATATACACAGTTACATATATGATCGATTGTTATCGATTGTTAAATAGAACTGTTACATTATTATAACCGTTTAACAAATATAAATAAAATTGAATAATTATCATAGAGGAAATTTTACTGTTAATGCGAGAAATATAGGTTCGTGTGGAAAATTTGTTTGTCATTATGCATACACCAATTTATTAATAATGGCGTTGTAAATTATGAAGTTAATAGATAAATTGTAAGGGTGAATCAATATGTTTGAAGGAAAGGGAAGAAAGGAAAAGACAAGAACACTGCTATAACTTCCCAACCTAACGAATCACGATCCTTCATGCATCGAATTCGCAGCCTATTTCATTAGGCGCGACAAAAATGTATGTCTCGGAAGCTAAATCCGAACGACGATAACGCTATTGAAAGTTGTTCAGAATTTTGACCTTGACAACATACTTCGTTGAAATCGGTGAGATGGACCGCTTTGTGAGTAATTATTTAGTGATTTTCCCAACGAAGAGACAGCCATTTTTTAAAACATGCTTGAAGAATCAATATTTTTTTTACTAAACGTAAAGTATCTTTTACATTGTGCTACGTAGAAAGTAAACCTTTTCTTAGTATAATTGATTCGAATTATACGTAAAGAAGGTTACTCAGAATAGCCCTATTTATTGTATGTAAGAAAATTTTGTAGAAGTAAAAAGTAATCCATTTTTTTACATCGGAGTTATACATTATTATTTTATTATTAATGCTTAATAATATTATTTAATGGATTACTGCATTTTTTTATAAGTTTTAAAACCTTTGTTTCAGCTGTATGAAAGACTTACTTTAACAGAATCAACGGGACAACCGCGTCGAGGTTTTGTGCGTGTATATGTATCAATGTCGTTTAAAAGTCTTTCAATTTCATTTATATGTAAACCAGCTTCTCTGGTATGATCCTTATCAACAGCAACTAATTTATCGAGCCAGCATTTTTCATCAGTTGTACAGATTTCTTCATTGACAATACCTTGAAATTTATTTGTTTTATTGAACATATTCATTTGTTAAATACACTACTGTCTCATTAATTGATCCCTCTCAGTGACGAATTATCGTATTACGGTTCACCATCTCGCTGAACGTAGGGAAAGAAACCGCGAGTGAAGAAACAAAAATTAGAAAGTCGGCTTAATCCAAAATATATCTCGGTAACACAATGCCAAAATAACAATGAAGCCTTTATATTTTTAATTTTCTTTTTCTTTTTTAGTGAGACTTTTACCAATGTAATGAGATTTTTATGATTAAAACAAGACCAAACCACGATACAATCTGCGACATATTCGCTGATTTAATTACATCCGCCTATTTTCTTTCGCCTATTAAATGTGTATTTGAATGTGATCTAAAATATATTCTAATTAAACCACATATTCTAATTTTAACCCAAAAAATTCCATAAATTCGTTAGTAAAAGTTTAATTGAAAAAAGGTTAAAAATAAAAAGTTTCATCATATTATTACTGTCACTCATTGAAATTCAAGTTCAGATTAGGATATTCATACTACTGAGCCAAGCTTCCCAGTGTGTCGTACTAATCTTTGGGGAAGTGGTGAGAGTGACGACCGATCAATTGAATGATATAAGATGACGTTCGATTGATAAAACAATACTGTAATTAATTAGTTAGAGCAATTTCTTCAAAATTTCATTCTAGCTATTTTATGATTATAATCGTTTTCCTTTCATATATTTCAAATTACGCATACAATATACTTGAATTGTTTATACATAACATATACAAATATTGTATAAAAAAATAAAATGTAATACACACGTGATGTGATTTATTTCTTTATTCGTACGCGAATAGAAGAAAACAAAGAAAAATAATATATTGATATATTAACTATATTATAATTTATAGTTTGCACTATACATTTTTAAATAATACTAATATAATTATACTATATCTAACATATTATAATGTATAATTAAACTAACAAATAGTTTGTTTCCTTAAATGTGTATATAGCAAACAGCTTGCTATAAATGTACACATTTGATCTCTAATAACAACAATTTTACTAGAAAACAATTATAATAGAACAATTATACTAGAAAAGAATAAAAAGTAACCTTACTCTAAAAATAATATGATAATAATATGATGTTATTATGACATATAAAAAGAGTTCACACGCGCGTACATCTCTCTTCCACATACACACAAACTGAAGTATGAAATGAAATTCTTAAAAATTAAATGAATTATTTATACGTATAATATCAACCATCTACCTGACGTTAATCTCTGAAAAACAGAATTGCTAATTTTAATTGAACTTTCTTTCTCCGATATTTCCCTCTCAATGGCGGAATATTTTTCGGTCATCTTTGAAATTTTCTATTATGTGGAAAGTATAACCTTGTTAGACTATTTTCTCCCAATGTAATATAAATTTTTTTGTGTACTACTTGAACATTATCGCATCCGACGATGAACTTCTCATACTGTCTTTTTTTATACATACATAGTGTAAAATATTCAATTGGTACGTATACATCGATAATTCATTGGAGTGTCGTGTACGCCACGTTTATTCAAATTTCGAAAAGTCAAATTGTAAAATAGAGTAGCCGAAGCAATGAACACAGAGAATTTGTTCAAGTAAATATTTCATGTCTGCCAGATTATTTATCAGTGATAACTATCGTTACTCTTTAATTTGCGTATTTATTTGTAATTGCTGTTTGTAAGAGAATAATTTAGATATTATATTGTCTATTTTACTAAAGATAAACCATTTATTGTAGATTGAAAATATATAAACAATTCCATTCTAACAATAACATTTAATCGTATAACACATTTTAAACAAAAAGTTGTCACATTTTCACGTCACATTAATGTTTGTACACTATGGTATGTTCTGCATTTTAGTAGTTCTTAAAAACCATTCCAAGTCCAAAATAGATTTGTTTACATACAAACCGCTACAATATAATTCTATCTCAGTACAAAGCTATATTGAGAAGTATTAGTGTCTGAATTGTAACATGCCACATAAAGGACAGAATAGTAGTTTCGATAAAAGACATCTTGTTATTTATCATAAAGAAAAAGGTAAAAATTATCGTGAAATCGCACAATTGTTAATAATGGAAAAGAGCACAGTTACGAATATTATTAAAAAATATAAAGAAGAAGACTGTATCAAATTTAAGAAAAAACCACCTCGAATTATTAATGAAAAGGACGAAAGAATAATAATATGGAGAGTTGAAGAAGAGGTTGGCCGTGAAACTAGGAAACAAGTCAGTGTAGAAACAGTACAAGATTTAATGGTCGAATAGAAAGAAGAAAGCCGTATATAAACGAAATAAACAGAGGAAAAAGGATTGACTTTCGCTAAAGAATTCATGAAGAAACTTCAAAATTGGTGGAATGACGTATTCTCCGACGAGAGTAAATAATGCATTTTTGATTCAGATAGAAAAAGAGTATAGTATGGCGAATAGTGAATGTAAGTAGTAAGTTTTGAAGTCCAAAGATTTAAAACCTACCTTAAAACACGGAGGCGGAGGTTCTGTGATTGTATGGGGATGCATTTCGAGTGTCGGTGTGAGTAAACTGGTGCTTATCGAAGATATATAGATAAGAATAAATATTTGGATCAATCGCATACGCTTTGGATAAATTGCAAGATGACAAAACTTATATGGGTGATATTTTTCCATAGATTTTAGATAGACAGAACATAGTTTTCAAAATATCGATGGCGTAGACAATTATACATGTTGAAGTGGTCACCATTTCTAAGAAAACTCTACATCTGGTGTTACGACCGTTCGCGGAGAGACGCGGTCGCGAGGAAAACGCGTCAGCGAGAGGCGTAAATTCTCGCTACGATTCGGTGAATCGACGCCGCGAAGTAGTCGTTCCCCTGTTTCGGTTAAGATAACAGAGGTGGTTAAATGAATATGACACAGTAGTAAGTTATATTTCACCGTTTATTCCAACAACTTATAATGAAGGCAGTTACGCTGGTGCGTATGTACGAGATGAGTGAGTGACTGATCTGCGGGTGTGTATACCCGGTGGAAGGATGTTGACCGTTCGAAGGATGTAAAATCAGTACTTTCTTGGGAGACGATGCTGTGTCGGAGGAAAGCTAAGGATGGGTGTGTCGAGCGCACGGGACCATCGGATTTGTTCGTGACGATTTGAGTTAGGAGAGTGAGGGAGTAGGCTTCGTCGTTAATTGGTTAGACGAAGGGTCTTAACCGCGCTCGAGAGAAAGTGGTTAGTGGGAGGAAAGTTGCAGCGTACGTGAGAAAAACTAACTTCCCTTTTTCGCCGTGGTAGACAATAGTCTCTAGAAATTCCTCGGAAACAGATGTTTGTTTCGTTTGAAGGACCTTTTCTAGGAAATCTATGAGATTTATGGAAGGTACTTGAAACTATGGAGGATACGCTGCGAGTATCCGAAGACATCTGGTTGCCATATTGCCCGCGGTGTGTGGCCTGGGCTAGGTAGAGGGTTACGCGACGTAACATCTGGTCTTTTTAGCTTTCTCAAGCACTGAAGCTATCCACAGCGTATAGACAATAGACTGGGACGAAGACACACCATAAACAGTAGACAGGCTCAAATTATATTCCTACTTATACTTACACTTCTGTATTAAAATATATTTTCTACCATACAATTTATCTACGCGTTTTATTTTTCTCATTTTTACGAGTTTTTGGAAACCGAAGACTTAGAGAACATCTGATTACACAATTGCGATTGTTAGTCATCCAAGATGGAAATTACGGTGGATTGTAACCAAGATGGAAGATAGACGTAATTATATCAAAGAAATAGTGCTGAAAACTTTAAAAGGTGTATGAAATCAATCCTCTTCACTCTCGCAATGCAAAGTGTAAGATATAGTTGAATTAGACGATTTCTTTTCATTCATGGGAAAACCGAGTGAGTTTTGACAATGATAGTAACACTGTACAATTAGAATCGTTGAAAAACTGGGACTATAACGTCGCATGAATTCAAAATATCACAAAGTGCAAATATACGAAACAATTTCGTCGTCTATCGCAGTTGAAAGATCGCTTAGCTTCGCTGGATTGATTCTGTGCCAGCGAAGGAGTAGCCTAAGTGACGAAAACTTTGAACGATTCACTCTATTACATGCAAATAGCCACTAAAAGAGGAAACTAAATTTATTTTCAATATTATGGTTTCTTGCATTTTAATATCATTTCTTTCCCCAATCTATTTTTGTCATCAAGAAATATTTGAAATAATATTTAATGCAAAGTTAAAATATTTTATTTTATGTTTTAGATTATTAAAATAACGTAAACGTATGAATAAAGATATTAGTGACGGGTGATGAGATTGCAATAAAGGACCAGGACATTCAACAGTCCTAAGTGAGGTGCGGAAAAGTGACATCGAAAAATCGGGTAGGAGAAACTCTTACACCCCAAAATATTGTTGATAAGAAAATTGCAAAAGCCAGACAAACCCAGAAAATAAAACAGGAAATAATGAGACAATGAGGAAGAGTAAACATACCGTCTTAAAATAATAAAAATAATAATATAATTAAAATAATAAAAACTCACAGGTGATGACTGATAATGTAGGGACGTGTAGAAACGACGACGTTCAGGATGTATCTGATGTGATGTAATGACGAATACGTGCTAACACGAGCAATAAGCGGCTATCTTGGAGAGATTGATCACGAGCATGCGCACGGTGCGATAGAGATGCCGCCGCCATAACGGTGCGCGCTAATTGGCCTGCGGAAATTGATGGAAGGTGACTGATTGATTCGCGGAATAAGTGCGCTGATTGGCCGATCAAGTAGAAAAGGTAGATAGCCAGCAGGAAGATCAACTTGAGGAAAATTTGAACGCATTTTTAAGAATAAAAAGCAGGAAGTAATTACAAAACGAAGAAGAATAGACATACTGACTTAAAATAATCAAAATTCACAGATGAAGACTGGACATATATGACACGAGTAGAGGCGATTGGCTGGTTTAAATAGATAAGTAAGATGGCCGACGAGTAGATCTATTAGAGGGAAATTTGACAACATTCTAAGAAAGGATGATAGTAAAAAGGGAGAAATACTGTTTTTCTCACGCGTTGATTACTAAAGTACGAACAAATAAGGAGACCAATCCTTAAGTAATACCCATGGTGGTTCCGGGGTTGGTCGTCATGTACCTTGTGAAGGCTAGGAAAGGAAGAAAGGTTTTTATTGAGTATGGCGCATACCATCTAACCCAATCTCACTTAACTCAACAGTACAGGCTGTTGGATATGCGTAATGCATTTACCCTCCTCGTGGAATAAAAGCATTATCAAAATTAAAATCCTTTATTTGGCAGAATTTTACTATCTATTTAAGATAGTTTTTATTTAAATTGTAGAACAACGAATATTTAAAACAGTATTTGCAATATTTTTTCTCGAAATTTTTCTAGGTTCTGGCTATCATACAGCCAAAAGCCAGGTAACACAGAATATGCCAGCTTTTAATAGAGAACCGAACCCAGAAGAAAAAGATGATATGATAATGCAGGCACGCTAGCCAAACCTAAAAAGGATCAATATGATAAAGTAACTGGATAAACTTAAATATGTCGATGACAGAATATCACATGCAAAGACAGACAACGGAGATATAACAATTGAAAATAGGTATGAAATAATTAGCAGGAGATAGAAAGCAGGGATACGATACAATACAATACATGTGAATAGGTAAAGAACCTACGCCGAACTCGGGACATTTAGACATCATGAATGTAGACATATAGAGCATCACTAACAAATGGGGAGACAAAAAAAGGTACAGTCATAGAGAAGAAAAAGTCAAAAGAAACATAATGGGAAGAAACAGATCAAAAAATTGTAAGACGCTAGCAAACCTGCAAGGAAAAACAAACCATGAACTATTTGAAGAACTGATCCACCATAATAAAGGAAGGAACCTGGAGAAAAAACTGGGGTGGATTTCAAATTACTCTTAGTCTTCTATTTTGAAACGACATATTTGAAGTTAAAGATTCTAAAAAATTATAAGAATACAAATCGACATCTTAAAATGAGCATCTAATAATGGTATATTTATCTTAATGAAAAGCAACAATCGATACCTGATACTGGCGTATCAAAAACAAAGACTATATATTCTGTTTGAATATTGTTAATTCTGTTATAAAACGTTGTCAGGGCAACAAAAGCGTGAAGCAAGACAAATGAAAAAATTTGTTTATTTTAAACGGTGAGCGAATGAGCTGGTAGAGTGAGCAACTATAGTGGCGCGTCGTAATTGTTGAGATTGACTGATTGAAGAACGAGTAGGTGAACTTGTAATAGAAAAATATATTTATATAAATAAAGGTATAGATATAAGTATAACGTATAACTTCATAGTGATCCAGACCCCCACTCTCCTACTGTTACAATACAATAGAATCGATAAGGAGCACGTTCATGTATTATTTGTAACAAAAGGACATTACCAAAAAAATTAACCTTATAGCTCTAGCTAAAGGCTACAAGAAACATAAATAGAACTCTATTTACTAGTTCCTTTGTTCCTAGATCTTGTAACCCAAAACATAATTTATATTCAAGAGCACAATAATATGGACCTCTCCTTATTTAGAATATTTTTGTTTCGCTAAATTCTATTTTCTGCGTAATAGCGGTCTCCACGGATATACATGAATAAAGATGTAGAGTTTTTATTGAAGTAATTACTTCAACAGTAATATAAGATGACATTGACGAAAGCCACTATGGTGGCGCATCGTACCTAAGAGATTAATAGTTGTTGGGAATTTAGAAAATTCAAATTATTCGATGTAACATTAAAAAAAAAAAAAAAAAAAAAAATTCAGTTCTGCCCGAGCAGCCGAGCTATACGGACGTGTGAATCAGTGCTTCCGTAAGTGCGACAAGTGGGAAAACAAAATGACTTACAATAGAACCAATCGCTAAATGATGGAAAACATGCAAAAAGTACCACCAATAAAAATATTAAACAAAGGTGAAACATATTCTATAAACAGAGCTGTAGATAAAACAAACCCAAATAAATCAACAAACGAAGATCAGGATTGCTCAGTTATAAATGAAATAGAAATGGAAATTACACAAAATAATGACGAGAAGAATAATATCAACAACGATCTACTACACCAGAATGAAAGCTGGAAGACTGTAACTCTCAGCATAAAACGAAAAATAACATCAAATACAAATGTTAGGAGGGCTATAGAAACAGAAAGGCAACAATGGCTACAAGAAATTCCTCTCCAAAACTCCTTCAGCGCACTTCCAGAAGAGAAGGAATCAGGCCCAGCTGAAAAACCAATAACACACGTTGCCAAACCACCACCAATCTACATAGATGCTAAAATAATAGACCCCCTCATTGAACTGTTAAACAGCACGGCAGGAAAAGAAAATTACGGCATTAAACAACTAAAATTGGATCAGGTAAAAGTACAAACTAATATCCCAGAAATTTTTAGAAAAGTGACAAAAGCACTAAAAGAGAAAAACGCTGGGTATCATACTTACCAGCTCAAAACTGATAAAAGTTACAAAACAGTAATCAAAGGATTACACCCAAAGACAAATACAAGTAACATATGCGAGGAATTAGCCAAAATGGGACACCAGGTAAGAACAATAAATAACATAACCAGATATGATACTGAACAACCATTACCGCTATTTCTAATAGAACTTGAACCTAAAAATAATAACAAGGAAATTTTCGAAATTAAAAAAGTTCTAAACACAATAATTACAGTTGAGCCACCCAGACATAAAAAAGACATACCGCAATGTATGCGGTGTCAACAATACGGACATACAAAAAATTACTGCAACAAAAACTCGGCGTATGTCAAATGCGCAGGAAAGCACATAACAATGAACTGCCCACACACGGGAAAAATAAATGATGTAAAATGCTACAATTGCAGTGGAAACCACCCAGCTAGCTACAAAGATTGTTTAGTCAGAAAACAATTTCAATGTAAACTGTTTCCGCCGCTTCGTAACAGAACATACAATAACTATCACACACAACAGGGCAGCGCAGTAACTGAGACATCAACAAATGTACAGCATGTAATGAACATCAACCACAATAATACCAACACCTTTGGTAGCCGAAGCTACGCGCAAGTAGCCAAACAATCAACACCCTTAGATAACCAAAACCGGAACAATAACATCGACGACGCTACAGAAATAAAAAAAACTACTAAAACAATCCATCAAAAACACGGAAATGCTAACAAAAATGATAAGCGAACAAAACGCAATCCTCAGACAGCAAACGTAACAAATCACAGTCATGCTACAACTACTTACAAACATGCTAAGCAAAAAATAAAAATGAGCACGCTTAAAATAGCAGCCTGGAACTCTAACGGCCTACAACAAAGGACCCTAGAAACTAAAACATTCCTGTATAACAATAATATCGATATACTACTTGTTTCAGGAACACAGTTCACCATAAAAACTTATATAAAAATACCGTACTACACCATATATGTTACCAAGCATCCCTCAGGAAAAGCATACGGAGGGACAGCAGTAATAATAAGAAACGGCATTAAACATCATTTACACAACCAAGTTAGTAAGGAATATATCCAAGCAACCACCGTTACAGTACAAACTAGCAGCAACCATTTACAGTTGTAGCAGTATATGTACCACCGCGACACAAAATTACATCGCAAATGTGGGAAGAGTACTTCCAACATTTAGGTGACAAGTATATCGCAGCGGGAGACTACAATTCTAAGCACACACTATGGGGATCAAGAATCACTACACCTCGAGGTAGAACCTTGGAAAAATACATTAGAAACAATAACCTCAATATATTATCCACAGGAAGACCGACATACTGGCCAACAGACCTGAGCAAAATACCTGACCTACTTGATTTTGCAGTTACAAAGGGACTAAACGCAAATAAACTAAATATAGCATCCAGCCTCGAGCTTAGCTCCGATCATACACCCATAATAATTACATACAGGAACAAACCAATATTTTATAACAATTCACAGACTCTATGTGACTTTAATGGAAAATCTAAGGCATGAGGTGGCACCAAGACCGACAGAAGGGGAAGGATGCTGTCGGAGGTTCTGGATAGGAACCATCCTGCTCCTATTAAGGTCGGTAATCGTGTGCGGCGTTTCGTAAGAAAAATCGTAGATTAAACGTTAAACCTGCCTACTCGTTAAAATCCATCACAGCATATCAAAAACCGCTTCATGGAATTTTGCGAATAGAGAGGATTAATGTTTTCTCCATGTCTTTGCCTCCACAAATAATTAATAAATAATAGTGCACATAAACAATGTTTATACAAATTTCACCATAGTCCCATCCGCGGGTGTACAGAGAAGAATCACACACGCGAGTGTCCAAACTGTTCACAGAAAAATCCCACCCAAAATAGCAATCGTTTTATATTACAGTAAATGTTCGATATAGTCTCTGTTTTCTTGCAAACGAAATACACAATGAATACGACAGATACAAAACGCCCTGTACATGTTACACGCCCAAATTACTTGCGTTGGAATCAAATAAGAAAGATTTAAAAAATAACAAAGAATACAAAGAATTCGCCGATTTACGGGTATACGTATACATCTTGAAGGAACTGTTGAAAACCTGACTTTAAGTTTTCCGGTAAATATTCACTTTTCATCACAAAATGTCAAATTAATATTTTATGTTATTCTACGAATATAGTCACAACGGTTAATTCAAAATAAATAATAAATGCGATAGTTGTGCTCTTTTTTCCGCTCTTAAAACAAGTTACAATCATAAAAACTAAAGTCAATATTCTAATATTTTTATTGCTTTATTGGCTATTATTTAAGACTTGAAGGAACGATATATCTCCGAAACTCATCTGGTAAATAGAAAATGCCCCTTTCCAAGAATCATCTGGTAAATAGGAAATATGAATCAATCTCTAACTATGTAGAGTTTGAAGATTATACAAAATAGGTTTGCGCTTTTTTTAAACACATTTGGTTGCTTATCTATTCGCTTCCTCGATACCATACCTTTACTTTCAAAAGAAACTTTCCAATATTATGACTGTTGGATAATTCCGAGTTATACAAAGAAGGTGAAAGCATTGGCGATGAGTATCGTAAATTTCTCTTTCAAAATGAACTCTCCATCGCTACATTGCCATGTTTTAACTATTTTAAAGGAAGACACTAGAACAGAATCACTCCGATAGTCGAAGAAGAACTTTCCGAGAACCGAAAATACTAAGTTAACACATTGACTGCCACGCGTGTTTTCAAAGAAATCTCCGTCAGGCCACGCGTACAGCAGTACCAAGCGTTCTCTGCTAGGTGCTCCCATCGATATTTTAGTAATGCGAGTCGCTCAAGTGGTGGTTTCAAGAATGATCGTTTCGTTTGTTCGCAACATTAAAGCCACTAGCTGTTGTCGAATATAACGAAGGAAAGTGTGGTATAGATTATTCCGACCAAGTGGTTTCTTATTCCACCACAATTAGAAAAGGAATCAAATGGTACAGAAAACTTGGCATTCAATTCTTTCTGGGAATTTCTGTTGTAAACGCTTTGACGGTTTACAAAATTGCAACAAGGAAAAATATAAACATTAGAATATTTAGACAATTATTAGTTGCAAAATTATTAGGGTTGTCTGAAAATACAAAAAATCCTTGTCTTCGACGGAGTCAGCATAATATCGCCGTTTGGAAAAATGATTCCGGAAGAAGCGTTAGACGCGCATGCAAACTATGTTATGCAAATAAAAGACGTCGAATGGACCAAACAAAGGCACAAAAGAATTTGAAGAAAACAACAACTTCTTGTCTAAATTGTCCCGACCAACCTCAGCTATGTATAGAATGCTTTAAAGTTTTACATTCTAAATAATTTTTTTAATAAACCATTTTCGTATTTTTATTTTATAACAATTCAACAGTTTTATTATTATGGAATATCTTTTCAAATACCTACGATGATCCTTAGCAAGTAGTCAAATAAGCGACACTGGAATATGGGTTACGTGGCCCGATCAGAAACTTTGCTGACACCCGAATACGAGTATCGTGGCAGTCAACGTGTTAAAGTGTTGCTTGGGTTCATTTTGTATGTGTAATGCGCATTTCTACTAGACACATTTATTACAAAATATATACATTTGAAGGTAAAAGTTAGATTTAGTAATCAATAGTGACACATGTAGAATGCACTGTAGTAGTGCCACTGTAGTGTCTTTTTGCGAATCTCTCGGAAATCAAGATTAGCCACCGGTTATATGTATAGCAAAAAATTGTTTAAAATGTTGAGCTTTCGACATGTTCAAAAATGTACTCAAAAATGTTTAAAAAAAAACTGTATCTCAGACATTTTCATATCTATTCAATTCCGGCAGAGATATTTACAGTGAGCGTAGAAATTCGTGAAACAATCAATTTGAAACAATACTTCGTGAAATTGTCGTGTATCAACTAATTTTTTATAAACTACGAGTGAGTAAATATTGTAGAAAATATGTAGAATAGATACAATACAAAGAAGAATTAGTTGCTTGTATAACTTGCGAAATTTACGAGAAAAAACAAACAGTGGCAAAAATATGTACGCAATATTTATTCGTACAATTCTTAAATTTTTAACTATTCGTAAAGAAACGCGATTTAAGTGAATTTAATAATGAAAAATCAGTGTAAACAGACAATTAATATTTCCTAGGATATCCTTCCGACTTTATAATTACTGCAATTATTTTAGATATTAAATTAGCAAAATTTGATGTTATGTGTGGCTGGATCTCGTTCCACTTCTTCAAAAGAGCATCCTTTAGCTTTCTTGTGAGGAAATTTCCATTTTTTATGGAGTTTATAATTGGAGATTTTAAATATGCCGGTTATCATACATGAAAACGAAATTACCTTTCATATCCATTTTTTTCTCACTAGAAAAAGATTGCATTTTAAAATGTCAACATAAACCGTAAATTGTAACGAATTAACATCAGTTGCACTCATGCAACCTAAAACAATTACGGAACTTCCACCATGTTTCACTACAGACCGTAAGTTTCTGGTTTTAGTTTTTCATTTTTTTCACCCAAATATTACAGCGTCCATCGGTCGCGAAAATATTAAATTTATTTTTGTCCGTGAAAATTACTTCGTTGCGGTACTTCATTGGCGTACGGATATTATTATTTGCGAATTGTAATCATTTCTTTCCGTTGTTTCTCTTACAAAATATTTTATGCGGGCCACGCGATCGTGAAATCCTCGATTTTGTACAAAACTACGGACAGTACTAACAAATATATCGATATCGAAATTATTTTTAAGGTGCCTAACTATTTCTATCGCACTTACTTTTCGATTTTATCTTATCATTCTAATAATAATTCGGCCAGTATACTGATTAGTTTTTCCACTTCCTCAGTTATTTTCCAGTTTTTTTCCTAGTCCATACCTATCAATTATGCTTTGTATAGTAGATCGAGGTCTGCTTACTATCCGTGAAATTTCTGCTAAACTTTTACGCTGTACGTTATTATGCACATTGATAATAATTTGTCTTTCACCTATCGTAGTTTCTGCACATTTACGTCCCATTTTCCAACGATAATTCTGAATACATCGAAATTGTTAATGCTACTGATGCCGATAACGTCCCCAACATCAATCATGATTACGAAGCAATAATGTCATGTGTTTACTTTATGCATTCTCCGGTGAGCAGTTTGAAATAAGAACTGTAGGAATACTTATTGCTTGTATATTTCTGTTGATATTTTGCTTTTTCTTGCTCATTCCATAAGTTGTACAAGTAACTAATATTTTCTGGATTGTATCTATTCTAGAGGTTTCTCAAAATATGTACATATTCATTGTTCCTAAAAAATGTAGAAAAATTTAGTAAACAACAATTTCACGCAGTCACGTTTGAAATTCATTGGTACACGAATACTTTCTATACCCTGTAGATTATCTTTCTCGTATCTAGTTCTGTGTATTAGATAATTAATCAACTTTTTATATGAATATTATTCTGTCAAACTTTAAACATTTTTAATATAGAGAGTACTATGTAAATAAATTATACTTAATTCCAACTGTTGTAATATATTATAGGGATGTTGTTCATCTTTGTATTATACGCACTATATGTTTGGGAACAATTGCTAGAAAAACGAAGGAATATGTTTCCAAGTCAAAAAATAAAAATGAAGGACAAAACCCATTAGCTACAATTCCGTATAACTAGCATTTGATTACAGGTCTCCGATCCTAATTCAAAATTTATTGATAGGGAAACAAACTGTGGAAGAAGAAATATGGTACTAAACATGGTACTAAAATGGAAACTATCGTTCAGAATGTTGCTCTTGACAACATATTTCAATGTCATTGAAATCGATGGTCGTTTGCTATGTAAATAATTTCTGCATAATCTTCTTCTTTAAGCGAATTTGTAAGAGCTGAGCAATTGATTTGTCGTTCCTAATCAGTCGTTTGAAATCCTTTACATTCATTCATACCGGGTAATGAGTATTTTAATTGATTTTAAATATTGATAAGTAATGAACGGAAATTGAAACGCAATTCTATTATTCTTTATTTTCGTTTTATTTTTTATACTCCTCAAATCCGACAATTGTCATCGAATACTCTGTTGTAGAGTATTGAGAAATAAATATTGGTTCTATACAATAGGAAAAACATTTAATAAATAAGATACATTGAACGTTATAAAAATTATTTTGTATCACTCACATTTCAGCTGCTCGATTACCATTTTTCCGTTTTTCTTATTATTTCATTATTACCAATCTAACATAATTACTGAATGTTATTCAATAATTCTATTTTACAATCTGTGCGCTATAACATTAATATCCGTTGAAAATGTCGGCTGCATTAAATTCCTTAACTTTTTAATATCATTGGTAATTTATTCCTTAAACTCCAAATTACTTCTCAATCTTATACAATTAATATGTAGTTTGTTGTTTTGTATCGTAATATACGGGTATTGTTTCAACGACTTTTATCGAATAAATCTATTTTTAATTCAACATCGCAATCAGAAGTCTTTTCCACTCAGCAGTACAATCACTCTGGAAAAAAAAGATACTGGTGTTTTCGTTTTACAGTTCACGATAAATAAAAAGTCGTTTGCGAACGTGCAAATTTATTGCAAACGAAACATATATTACAGTTATGTGAGATGCATATTATTAACATTTATGTTAGAGATGCCTATACTTTTCTTTCTTAAATAAAATTAATAAACACATTCCTCTCCATGATTTTCTCTAATTTAAAAGTGCGATCAGAAGCCGCTTAAACTCTTCGCTGCAGTCACTCTGTAAATGCAAACAGAATGTAGGAAGGATTAAAGCAATGTAATAAGTGCAAAATAATATTATATTTATATACAGATTCAATGTACACGTACGCATGCACATTATGAAAGCAGTTTGAAATTAGTAAAATTAGTTAACTGGCATATGAATTACTTTATTAATTAAGGAATTTCGGTATGTAATTTTTAACAATTATAACAGACAATATTTATTTATATTCACTCGATAGGTCTCACAGAGATTAGTATAGTGTATTTCGATGCGAACGAACTAATTTTACGAGCAAACTCATATACGACATCATAAAGTCAAACAAAAACCAGCCATGTAGTACCGTAATCACTGCTAATTATTGATGTAATTTACTACAAATTAAAGTTAAGACATCTATACAGCTTCGCGGAATGTTGCGAAGATATATTCCTGGCGTTAAAGTAAGATTTAAAAATAAAAAGAATTGTTGAACATGAAATGCTTTCATCCAAGTAGAGCAAGCAAGAGTCTCTTGTAGTCTCCTGAACAGTCATCCTGAAATTTATGGAAAATTATGGGCAGCCAAGGTACAGGCAAGGTACTTGTTAAAGAATGAAGTGATTTATGAAAAATTAAGACACGCGTGTGTATAAAATTAAGACGTGTATTTTGTGCATTATTACTTTGATGAGAGTGAGTCCAAGTATAAATGTTTCTGCAAAGAAATCCTTAATTTTCATAATTCTATCAATACGATTCTTTTAGTTGCTATAACTTAAAATATCTATTTTTATGGGATACTTGATATACGTGCCATTAAATGACATTGTATATATTTCGTAATATGTATTTTAAACAAGTTTTATTGTTAAAAAAAAAAGAAAAGGTAAATATTACAGAAACATTTTTACAAAAACCCCAAGTATTTAGATAAAAATATGAAGTATCTCTGACTTACATCGATATCACCTGCAAGCGATTGCCCATACATTTTTTGATAAGTATCCTTAATATCTCCTAAATCGATTTCCGATCGAGCTACGATTATGCGTATCAATGTCGAGTCATCTGTACCTAATCCACGCATTGCTTTGTATAATCTCTCCGCAAAATATGCAGTTTTATCTCGTGCACACCTGACTAAAAGAAACAAATTCAAAATTAATTTGTTAGTCTGTATTTTGCATTGCATTTTCGTAATAAGCACAAAATGAATTTTCACGAAAGGCAATGAAAAACTTATTACAAAGAATTGTACTTGGAATTATGTGATCGCAACGAAACTACAAAACTTTGGTACAATGAATATGCTGTGAAGATTAGTTCAGATTTGAAGAAGATTGTCGGAATCTATGGGACATATTTAGGAGGTTTTAAAAGTAAATATCCGCATTGGATGTCGCGTATTATAGCGTATAACAAAGGACGATCGGAACAGTCTCTTTAAAGCTGGGTTTACACTGATTCGATATCATGCGAATGTAGTTATTCGGCCTAACACTGCATTGTAACTGGAACATAACCCCAACCTAACCCTAATCTAGACAGTGTTGTCATCGCGACAAGTAATCCACTGAAACGACTGAGTCGTAGATCTACTTTTTCAATCTAGCATTTCAATGTTCGGTGCTTAGATAACAGTGCTGGCTGAAGTGTACATATATTGTTTTGAGCAAATTCATTATCACTACAGTCTACCACTTTCATCGTCGAAAAAAGACTGGAATAATGTAGATTATCGGCCGATTTCCGATCAAGTCACTAGAATATAATCGCATGATCCAGCGCGACTCGATTAACGTAATCTCAGCTCAAGAGCTTTTTCACATAGCGATATGCGTCTAACAATAAGATACTCGATGCTAATGCGATACAGTATCTGACTAATGTCGTAAATAGATATCATTTATTTGTTTTTCGGTTGGTAACAACTTCTAGTCTGCAAAACAACACACATCTGTTAGCAAAGGCTGTCGCGAGCAAATGCTGAAGTAAAAGATTACCCACTTGGTTTATACAGAAAAGAGCTAGTAAAAAAATGAAAGCAAGTAGGAAATATTGGATTCATCCAACAAGATGAATAGAACAAAGGACTTGTTCAATTAATACGAATTTAGAAGGAAAGAAGAAGAATTTCTCATTCGCTATTTTAACAACTTTGTAGCGACTCTAGTGACACGCCTAAAGCAGAGACTAGGTGTTACTGCCAATTTATTCCGAGAATTCTCTTAATGTGATTTTAGTTTGAACTCCTTTCAAAAATCCTATCTGTCTAGATACTTCGTTTCTTTCTAACGACTCCTCTCTTCACTACTTCTGTCATTCATTTATTATTATATATCATTATTATATAGTATGATACTAATAATGAATCCAAACATTCACATGTATATACACTCATTCATTGATTTATTCTCTTCCAGGTTTCTTCTCTTTGAAGCAATAATTAATACTATTTCTGTTAAACAAACCAAACCATTCAAAATTAAATTTCACCAGTATGTTCTACATACTTTTTACATTCTAATAGAATGCAGAAAAAATAATAAGAGAAAAAACATTATACATACTAACAAAGATTCACAAACGCTTTATAAAAAGAGCTATAAGAAAAATATGGAACCTAAAGAGAATAGGCGAACGTTATCATAAAAGATTGATTAGTCGGGGAGAACACATTGTTTGACCCGCAAGATCACCTGGTCCTGCATCATTAGACTCTTATGGGCAACAACGAAAGAGATTGTGTGGAGAGTCGTGCGAGAGACAATTTACGACAAGAATTGGTAGAAAGGATTAATGGTCATTCACTGAACTAAAACAAGATAAACGTAATAATCGGAGAGTGATAAACTCAAACTTCGTATGATGTTAAGCTTGTACTCGAAACGGGAGACTGCACTTTGAAATAAAAACATAAAGCAATGTTTTTTTCAATGTAATAAAGCATGATTATAAAGCGTTTGCGGGCCTATGTTTATATAACATCTTTTTCTTATTTCTGTTCATAAAACATACTGATCAAGTTTAACTGTTTGAACTTCGAACACCTTATATAACCTAATTCTGATATTCAATCGGACAATTTTAATTTCAGCATTCACACACAAACAAATCACACAAGAATTAATCTTTGGTAAAGGATCCTATATTGGATTATACGCAATTATTATGGGAGGCTGACTTTATTTCTCCTACCACGTTCGATATGGCCGAAGTTTTTAAAATAATCTATATAGTATGGATTTAGCATAAAAGCGATGTTTACAAGAAGAATTTTTGACAACTCGAAAGTTAAGAGCCAAGAATTGCCTTACGGCGGTCGGTTTAACTCCAACTTACCAGGCCCGGTTTCAAAATTTAATTTAAAATTGTACATTCATCGTTATTTCTTTCGTTCATCTAACTTTATGTAAATTCTTATACTATCTGATTAATTAATTTCTCAATTTTTATTAACCTTTTGTACTCGGGTGTCCCACCTGAACTTATTCCACCGCAACTTTTTGAGAAATGCATGTTTCCCCAAAGTTTTCTATTAAAGTGGAACAAGAAAGCACATCAAAATATGGAACAATTACCAAGATATAGAAAAAATATCAGTAGATTTTACATCAGAAGAGAAAGTGAGAACGTGAAAGTGAGAAAGTGAGTTCACAACGATCCCAGCGCTTCTCTGCTCCACTTGAAAATAGCGATAAGGACGACTTGTAGAAAAAGATTGGTATAAAAGTATATCTCGCACTGTATGGTGAAATTTGAGGATGTAAATAAACAAGCCTAAAATTAGAGAGAAAGATTTTCAAAGTTGATCTCAGTTGGTCTTGAAGCGTCGAGCGTTACAGATAGGTTCTTGCACCAATAAGTCAGAAAATCAGAAAAATAATATTCTTGTGGCAAATATCATTTTGTAATTTCGTAATTTACCTCAGAAGGAAGAAAAAATAAAGAACCAATGACACGTTACAAGTTTGTCAAAAGTCATATAAATCGGTTGAGAGATGACTTTCGGAAATCTAGAACACGTCCATCCACATCTTCGTCGGACAATAGACTAGACAACAAACTAACATATTCCCAATGTGGAAGAAAGAAAACGGGACTGTATCGTTTGTTCTGATAGGAAAACAGCAGGCGAAAGGCGTAAAACAACTTAAACGTGTATAAACTAGCCTGCAATGCATATTGGGAATTGCTTCAAAATTTATCATACTGCAGAAAATTATAAGAAATAAAATTTTGACTTTTTGGCAAAAAATATGATCCTCAATGTCTACGAATTCACATAAATCAAAAATTACAATACATTTCTTGGCTCCAAAGCTATACTATTTACATTATTTTGACGATTCCTGGGTCCACGTTTTCGCAACAAAGTGGCGCCGAGTTGCTGGTAAGTAACATTCGAGACAGTTCCGGGTGCAAAGGGTCAATATAAGAATTTACATAAAGTTAGACACACAGAAGAAATAACAATGAATGTACAATTTTAAAGTAAATTTTGAAACCGGCTCCGGCAAGGTCGGTGTTGTATCGTAAAAATCAACATTTTGAACAACTTTTTCCTATACATATAATCACCAATCGGCCTTAGTTTTCGAGATATTCCCGAAAGACTGTCGATACCACTACAGTGAATTTTGCCTACAATTTTATTTTATGCGTCAGTATATCACTGTGTGAGGCGGCTGGTACCAATACACTGTCATAGACGAACAGTTATAGACAGAATTCGCTGTAGTGGTACCGGCAAATTTTTGCGAATATCTTGAAAATGAAGGCTGAGTAGCGGTTATATGTACAGGAAAAAGTTGTTCTGATATTAACACATATTAAAAAATCATCGAAATCGGTGAGGTGAATGAAACATCCATAATTATCCAGATCTTTAGTGATGTAAAAGTAGAAGTCCTGCTTATTTATTCTGTGTATAAGTATATATGTGCATTTGCATAAATGAGGTACCGGAGTATTGATACTTATTTAGAAAACAACAAGATATGTTTCCCTTGATTTTTCCCAGACTCTACATGATAAACTCTTCACAATCTAATTACATATATGTGCATATGTAATTATATATATAATTATATTATATGGTATATATTAGATAATACGGTATATATTAGATTAGATATATATGTATAGTTATCTAAAGCTTGTCCAATGAGGCGAAGAGGTCGGCATAAACAGAACGTAATTACTGTGGTTACAGCTAATGACTGCCAATCGTGTATCACTTATCGGCGGCCAATGGGTGTAGCTGTAGCTGCAGCAATCACGTTTTCTTTCTGTCTACCTCTGCCTCGTTTTGTTGGACAGACTACAATTAGATGACAAGCTACATGTTTTAGAGTATTCCTGAAAATATAAAAAATGTAAGCATAAATAATATGCATAACATTTGCACCAGTAGTGGATAAAGTACATAAAACTAATTGCATGCTACTTACTGATAAAAAAAGTTAATGACATTTTCTTGTATTATACCAAATAAAAATTGTGCGATTTTACTTCTTTATGAAAGGTAATATATATTTCTTACCAACTGCAAGATAGCCGTCTTCGACTGATCCGGAAAATTCTGTCTTAATAGCTTCTTCTAAGCTGTGACCAGCAAGGCGTTCATATTCCTCAAAAATTTTTCGTAGTTGAGGGAAACTTTTCGTAATGAGAATAGCATTAAAAGTACTTTCGTCTGTTCCCCATTGTTCCTCACCAGCTGCAAGTAATCTTTCGGCATCCTGCATTGCAGCTTGTTCGTCAACTTCAGGATTTTCATCTCTATTGGCCTATAAAATAATTTATACATATTTTACTAAATATATTTTTATTCTCAATAAGAATAATAATAAGAATAGTACTTCTATATTTGTGCGTTTGTTAATTTTGTAGATTGTGATATCAACTGTGCACTGTACATAAAATATCTTATGCGAATAATTAGTTCACAAATTATCGCGTTTAAATATTAAAATACTGTGCGAGATAATGTACGTGTATCGCCTCTTCTTGGAATTTTCGAAACGTTCTGAGAGAACGTAACAACGGTTTAAAATAGTAGCAAAAATAAATTATGAAAAGACAGTGCCGCTTTTATGTGATCATTAGACCACTGAATACGTCTCGATCATGTACACGACATTAAATGTGTGTATTAATGAGTAACTAGAATACAAAATAAGGATGCAATATTGAAAGTGACTTGCTGTGTGCCTCGTTTTAATCGAGTTGCACCACGAAGTATAATAAAGTTAAAAGTTGTTTTTAATCTCTCGTTAGTCATCTCGTACGTGTGACTAAAGTGAATATTTAGTAAACAAAAATGTTTGAATTTATTTGAATGTTCCTTTGAAACACCGTTTCTAGAGCTGTTACATCTTGAACTTCCGAGTCCAACGAGAGAACATATACATTAATTCGCAGAACTTTTATATTTAAAACATACATAAGAAATCCGAAGGTCTCACTAAAAAATCTGATCTATTGTACTTTTTTTATTGATTGTTACGTTACTTACTCCTATAAAACGCATCAACTACGTTTTTTCTTATGCGACTCAAATCAATTACTTCTCGTTCCGTAGATCACACGTTATGTCTACACTATGCTAATCGAACTCGACATTTATCACCAATTTTTTATGAAGATATCTGATAAATTATTATCCAAACATATCCATTAGACACATGACTGACTCATCGTTTTCAAATGACTTTGACATTGAATCTCAAAATTAAATGTTTTATATTGAATCGTATAGTATTCGTCACAGGAACAAAAGTCTCGAAGGAACTATGGGCCGTAAATGAACTGTTCTTTTAAAGAATGACGTTAAAGTTCCATTGGTGTTACTTATAATACGTTTAAATTTTGCAGTCAGATAAGAATTAAACACTGTTATATTAACGAGGAAACTAAAAATTATTCCTTAGTACATGAGATAATCCACTCTCGATAAAACAAAGACCTAACTCTATGACTTCAAACTATTGCAGAATTACTTACGGTACGATAAAATATTTCAAACGAGAATCGAATGGTATTGCAGAGAATGATACGGTTTGATATTATTTTCTTGCAGGTGTACAGGCAGAGACCAGGTGAAAATCAACTACGTTTTCCTTTGGATGGTATCAAAATTCTTATTGTGTTAATCGAACAATTCATTGTTCCATCTGAATACTTAATAATAGTCCATACTAAAAACTGTTAGTTCAGCAGATATTTTAATAGAGATATAACACAAATAACTTGGAAGAGAGAAGTATTATGTTGAAGGGATATTTCAGTAAAAAGTACTTTTGCAATAAAACAAAAATAATAAATCTCCTTCGTATCTGCTTTACGTATTGATTTGCAAAGAAATCAATGACATCGAGTCTTGAGACTTTGAAAATAGATGCTTCGTTCTATAATATTTGGAACAGGAACATTTATCTTATGTGCTAAGGAATAATTCCTCATCTTTCTGTTTCCTCATTAATATGACACTATTTACTTTCTATCTGACTGCGAAATGTAAACAGCGTCTGTTTGTAATTAACGTCAAAGTAAGAGATAATGGAACTCTAATGCTATTTTCCGAAAATACAGCTCATCTGTGACTCGTGATTTCTTCGAGATTTTTCTGTCTCGTAACAAGTACGGTGAAATTTAAGGTTGTCAATTTTGCGGCATCTCTTTTTAAGAGATCTACATCGATCCGCAAGTGTAGAATGAGAATCATTTGTCAAAACCATAACGTATAATTTTTTAACACTATGTAAGTAAGAATCTAATGAGAATAGAATGGCTCTTAGTCATTTACTTTCAATCCTTTTAAAATACGTTGACAATAGCGTGTGAGCTATCAACTTCTATCTTCATCACGCGTTAAATATAGAAAGATAGATTGATATTTGTTTGACGTCGTGCTATTACTCTGAAGCCACAAGTTTTCGTTTTTTCGATAGAGCGCTTTCCGTCTTTGCACTTGTATGAACTTAAATCGTGAACTTAAAACATGAATTTGTCAATATACAATACAAATGGATAAAAGTGGAAGGTACAAATTATGACAACAAAATTTAACAAGTAACTCGAGTAAATTAGTAAATTTTCACTTCATTTTCATTATAATTCCATTACTTTGAACACGTGTTCCAAACATCAGTTTCACCGTTTTCAAATTTCATTCAGTATTGAAACACCTATCCTTGTGCATCGATTTGCAATGTTTACATTTTATTTTTCCCCTATCCGGTCAACGTAGCAGCATCTATATATTTCACGTCATAACCCAAACACGATAGAATTCAGAATTCAGATTGTAATAGTGAAATATACACCACAAAAGTACAGTAAAATGAAAACCCTCTTATGTCATTAACACGGTCGTCACCAGCGTCATATAAGAAGCGAGGCGATAACTGTGATCAATATTTTCGTCCTTTTTAGAGATATGGTGAAACTTTGTTTACAAGTCGTACAATACGGGAGGAACCATGATATAGCAGTAATAATTTTTGCGTAGACGGAGGTTTTTCGGAGATGTCAAGATCACCCGCATTTTTTTAAATTGCTTGCCGTACTTCTTTATTCGGGCAGAATAGAGAGTGTTTAGCTGATTTCAGCAACCCCTAATAGAAGGTCATCAGACAATAAATAAAAAACGTTCAAAGTAGCGCCCGTTTGCATTAGTATAACTTTGAAATCATCGAACTGCCAAAACCCGTGCACTAGTTATCACTTCCGGATTCATAGTAGCACATGCCACACAAAGTCCTTATTTCATATCTTGTAATACTTTTCCTATATTAGTTGTTGGACATAGTTGTACGTAGTAAGAAGTAGAAAAGTACTCGGCGCATGCATGTAAAGTTGTTCAAGTTAAAGTTAAAAAGATCTTCCGGAATCGATGAGAATCAGTTTCCTGACTACCTCGTTCTCCACATTCAACTTCTTTTATTTATTGTTCGATGACTTTCTATGAATGAAATCATCTAAACACCCCCTATATCGCTAGAATAGAAAAGTAGGACAAGCAATCAAAGAAAATCGAGATAATCCTGAAATCTCAGAAAAACCTTCATATTAGGGCATTTTCTGTATCTGGTACGATAGATATCTGGTTGTAATCCATTATGCTGATCAACGTGTTAAGTTGTTACGAAACCGTTCAATGTAAAAAACGTAAAAGTTGTCGCGTTAAAAATCCAATAATTATCATTTATCACGAGTTAAGATCCATTCAATGTATTTGTTATCAAGTGAAAAAAGAAGTTTACTTTTTTCGAGAACGGAGATTCGGAAGAAAAATTTCGTTTCATGTTTCTTATTTATCATTCTGTTATCAGTTTGAGTATGTTATCAATTATTGTATAAGACATCATATGCATCAATTACCCTAGAAACATAAATATGACTGACTAATGCTGTGCTTTTGGAAATGTTTTGTGGTATTACAAAATGTTTAAATATATCGTTTCCTTTTAAAATAACAGTCCCAAATGTTGATCTTCGATAATATCATAATTCAGATAAATTTACAATTTAAACGAATATAAAGATAATAAAAGAGTAGCCTTGGTAAGTTTTAAAAATCATATAAATGTAATTATTATATTACAAAATTTACTTACGCATGAAAGTGAAACTAACAGCCTCTTAAAATAGCCAGAAGTATCGCTTTTCAAATCTTCCTCTAAATCCGTTCCATACACTGCAAATATATATAAAATTTATATCACGATGTAGCATTAAGATATGTTACATTTTTTACAAAGACGTTTCTGAAAAAGAAAACATTACGTTAAAGAATACATATTATAATTAAGAATTAAATGAATTTACAAAGGCTTTAATAAGAAAGAAATTATATCAGTGTACTACTACTATCAAAAATTGTAACATGCCAATTTTAAACAAGTAATTGTTTTCAAATAAAAAACATGCAACGCAAAATGTTTTAGAATCTTATACCTTCATACAAAACATGTGATTTCGTGACAGTTAAAAGATGCAGTGGTTTATGAAAGTATTCTTACACTTATCGACATCTTTTGTGAACATATTACGAAACTGTAACGAGACCCATCTGAAATGATTTTATTAGTAGAATTTTAAACGATTTTGAAAATGTACGTAGAAGCAATCAATCGGTTCATTTTTAACACTTATCATGTGCTTAAAGTCATTATTCAACTATATATTTTTTAATACGTACAGGTTTGTATTAAATATTTTCTACATATATTTTCAAATTAGAAAGAAATTTTGTCAATATAATTATAACAGTCGCCTCTCATTATAACGTTAATGAAATTCCAAAATGTTTTATATAATATGTACAATATATACATAAAAGATTTTTATGGTAAATGCACAAATACTTTCATGAACCACTGCATGAATATATGTAACAAAGTTAAGTATATTATAACTGTAAGTATATTATAACTCGTTAAAAATTAAAAAGAGATTGCCGATTTATTGAAGCAGATCCAGAAATACATACTGAAATAGAAGCTCATCGTATATCTAACTGTTACATAAATGCGTTAAATCTTTTGAAAATCCTTTATTCGATAGAAAAATAATATAGAGGGAAGTACGGCAACGGCTGATTCTGAACATTAAAGTAAGAAGGAAAGTTCCTATAGACGTACATCCGATGTGACGTTATTTTCGAGTAACAGCTTACTTTGTGCTGTAACAGTTGCTTACCTGCCTTCACAATATAGATTGTTCAAACAGCTTACAAGGATTTGTGACAGAGTTTCAACGTCGTCAACTGATGCTTTATAAATTAGAGATTTTAAATGCTCCCAATTCAAGTCTGGAGAGTAGGCTAACCAACAAACAAGGACAGGATGATTTATCTATTTACCAGGAACTCGTCGATCTATCTAATGTTTAGCATCATAAAATAAGCTGCAATTCGAAAGCAAGGTCATATCGGGTATATGTTTATATGAACTGCCGTATAATAATGCCGTACTTCCCACATGTTTTGATTCAGCCTGTATATTTAAAAAATACGATATATTGTGACCGTAAGATAAAATTATAATTTGATTTTCCTGATAGAGAAACACGTAGTACAGTAATGAAGTCCTGAGGTTGACTTTTTATCAAATTTACACATTGTCAATTAAGTCAAGTCAAGTTGACGTAATCAAGTATGAGAATGTTCACACTCTTATTAAAATGAACAATGCTTGCAGTAACTCAAACATTTTTAAGCACATAGAAGATTGTAGAATAATAAAGACATTCTGTTTTAAAAACGTTTCAAATGAAAAATGTACCCAATCGTATTTTCTTTTAATGACTTTAAATCATCCGGACAAATTGCTAATACTATTCATTCCAATTAATATTTAAAACATGCATTGTGTTAAAATATATCTTATGTAAAAGATATACTTAATAGCATGAGAAACATATCAAGGGAGAAGAAACTGGAGGATGTTAGAAAGTGGCCATTTTTTGGCATCGTCTGGAGTTGAAAGATTTATGTAGAATATTTAAGAGTGTCTGCCAGGGAACAAAAAGCATCCTTATCATTTTTCTGAAAAAAAATAATGTGGAAAATGAATCCAAACATGGGAATACGCTAATGATCGAACTCATCTAAGAGTTATATTTCATCTCCTTCTTCGGATACTGAACCGTCTTCACAGTAGTTAGTAAGGAAATTAGCAGGTAAATCAATTGGACAACCAACAACGCGAACGCCAACTTTTCATTCACATGTGAGTACAAGAATAGCTTCCAATCCAACTTTACTTTTGTCTATCAATATGTATACAAAATATTTTAAACTAATGAAATATCAAGAATATAATTTTTCAGCAAAATGCCATTATTTAATTCCATATAAATTTCATACTTTTTATAACCAATGCAACAGAACGTATTTCTTGTTGTGAATTCAATTCTAACTGTAACATGAGATGCTTGGCATAAACATTTCTCTGACTGTAAGAAGATATATTGACCTTATAATGACAGAGTTCACAGCTGCGACTTAAAAGAATTGTAACTGTTCTGATTACTGAAACTATAACAATAATATCTCTTTACTCTGATTTTTTCCGCTACTTATATTCCGATAATTACTTGGAATATCATTAAGTTATTGATTGGTACACATGTTCGTCTCTGAATGCAAAACGGGAAAGAGCGAACGCGTTATTGGTTGTTGTATTCATGTAGCAATGATTTTCTGGTACTTTGGTTTTGCTGGATTCCAAATTTTAACTAATTTCCGACTTGTCAGCTGATTTTTTCATTAATTATTTTGGAAATGGTTTAACATCCGAGAAAAAAGAAGACTAAATATAAGGAATAGGTGAGTTCGATCGCTATCAAATGTTTAGATTCATTTCTAATAACTTCCCCATTGCTTTTTCAGAAAAATGATAAGGATACTTTTTGTTCCTCGGGAGAAACTCTTAAAAGTCCTACATGAATTTTTCAATTCCAGGTGATGTTAAAAATGGCCACTTTCTAACATTTTTCTTTCTTTGTTTAGGTCAAATATGTTATAGTGTGAGCATGAATTTTTTTTTTTTTTAAGAGAATGAATGATGGATCTTCCTTAAAAAGAAGATTATAGTATTTCATTTTAGTAGCTATTGAATTATTTGCAACAATGTTGTCCATATTTCTACTAAATATTTGTATTTATTTAAAAAAGCATTCGAACAAAAACAGGCTTACCTTCTTTATAAACAGCAGATATGGTTTTGATGCCATAGTTGCTAAGAGATGCCAGCACCTCGATTAGAGCACCTTCGTCCGTGCCAATTCCAGACATCGCATTATGAAGTTCTTTAGCGAAATATTCCGGTAACGGTGTCATCAATGCTATAATTGCCTTTTCAAAATTACCACCAAGTTCTGATTTCAACTCAGAAATCAGATCCTTTCCATACATGGTTTTAAATTTGTCAGCTATTTCAAGTCGTTGTACAATTCCACGATGAGCAAGAACATCGATTATGGCCTGTTCATCAGTGCCGAAACCCTTCATGGCAGTTCGTAGAAGAGCTGCATCTTCTTCTGGGTCGAAGGGATCAGCAGAATAGACAGTTGGTGTGCACTAAACGAATAAAATAAAATGCGAAATACATATTACATAGATATATAAAACTTTTCACTATTTATTTCAAAGCAATATGTAATAATAAATATCTAAAAAATGTTTAACGAGTATTTTGCATATGAATATTACAAATAAACAGAAAGCACGACAAATAAACATTTTTTAGCCCCTTTGTTTTACAGGAGAAATACGACTTTATTTTATAATATAATAGTTTTAACATGATATGTACCGCATGCACTATTAGTAAGATTTTGTCATCATGTCTTTTGCAATCCGAATTGATTAACCTTCAAATAATAAAACAAGTATTTTTATTACGTTTTGTCATTGTGTCGTCGATTAACCAGCTTCGTTGAGAGCAAGGCAACGCGGACAAATCAAGACCTACTAACTAATCGGGACCTAACCTAGAATAAGTCACGGAACGTTGACCGAAATTCATAATTCGTCGCTATTTCGCATTCATTCTGCGTCTTCTATTCGTCGCAGAATCAAAACCAATAATTGGGTTCATCTATACTTAATGAGACGATATTATTCTGTGTATATAGATATTACATATAATTTATGTATAATTTATGTGATATTAAATATAATTTATCCATTTATGTAGAAACGTACATATTAAAGTTTAAAGTACAAAAGTTTATTCCGAAGACAACGAGTCTTCACAATTAAAAGCGAGGATCATTTTGGCATTCGAAAAATTAGAAACGGAGATTACGTTAAAAAACGTGCACGAAAATTTGATTCGGATAGCACACTGGTATACAGCACGGTCGCTAAAATTTTCAACGATTTTTGCATTAATGAAGTAAATCTTAAGAATTACATGCTTTATTATTACTCATAAACCTACGGCATATGATTTGTATTATGATCCATTTAACCATGGCATACTCAAGTGCATGCGTCTTATTTTTCATGTGCAATCACTTCCTCTAGGTTGTACCATCAATACTGGATCACCCTGGATAGGGTCCGATTAATTACAACCAGTTCAAACGATGCGGTCTTTTGACCGATTCGATAATTTTGCGGAATCGGTAATAGCCGAAAACAGTGTTCACTTGTTTCTGTATTTCCGCCGCACGTTCAGCTTCCAAACTTACGAATTAATATATTCAGTGCATGCAGTGTGTAATAGCTATTATTATAATAGCTTATCCTTCATTTGCCGAATCAATTACTTGTCAGTTGTAGTAAAACATACTTACGTAGGATTCACATACGTGTGAAATTACCGATTCGGTCGCTTTCGACATTCAGCTTCATAGATATGTATGAAATGGCCCGGTAGTAAAACTGAATCAGTCGGAAAGTATAGAAAACAGATGAAGAATAGAGGAAGAAAGAAATAAGGAATACAAAGCTCTTGAAGCTACTACGATCACAGCAAGCATTTCTAACATGTGAAGAAGGAGAAGACCAAATTTTGAATTGAAATGAATCAGATGCCAAAATGATAAAATTGATAGATCACGAGATAAATTTGCATGACATTGCGAAGAACAAAATCGTAAGAGTTGGATTTTCGGTGTAGATATGAAACAGTATGAACGCCGCTTTCGAATTGGTCAAGAAATCACGTCGTCTGAACTAACCTTTAAAAGTTCATTTATAACCGTGCTGTATCCGTTTCGTGTCTCAGTCGCAGTCTTGCGCCGGACCCCAATTGGTTACCATACTTTTAAATATGTATCCGTATCGTGTTAGTCATCATCCGCAGCGTGGACGTGTTGCATTCACATTTGGTAATCTCCTATATTTCTCCTATTTGCCGATCTGACCGGAGAGGCCAGCCCATCGCATGGGCTTGTATAAACGTATCTGAACATGTCTCGTCCATGTATCACGCTATAAATATGATTTTATCTTAATAAATCTTTTTATCCGTTTGCCATAACGGATGTACAATGAATCGCCTTTTCTTTCTTTGTTGCTTTGTTTCTTCTTCCTCTTCTTCATACAAACGTATCGCTGCTATAGCTAAGTCTTTGGTTGGAAACGGCAGTTTGTTATATACTTGCGAAGTAGAGAAGTTTGACTTCTATGTCTGACTAGCATGTTTGTCTCGGGTATATCCCGGCTGGTAGTATACAAATATTAATGAATAAACGTCCGGTCACTGTTTGGACACGGAACGGATTCGGCACGATTATTTATAAATGGATCACAAGTTATGTATGATATGATATAAATATGATATGTATAATCGTATTCAGGTTAAACAATGCTCTACTGTAATTCTACCGTGTCTGAGAACCTGAATTGTACTATGTTTTAGTTGTGCCCATAAATGTTCAATTTAGCATGTAATTTAGATCCTAATTATCATACAAAATACACACTTTTAAAATGGTGAAATTAATTGTAATTAATGATTTCTAACTATTTTAACTTGTTTGAACGTAATAGAAAGTATTATGTAATGGTGATATATACAAAATAACAAACTTGAACAATAGAAACATGGTAAACAAAATCTTATGGTTTGAGAGATCTCCCCTATTCAAAGAATTGCTGATTTAATGTAATTTAATGTAAAAATTTATCAAAGTATTTTATTTTATTTAATTATTATTTTAGATAAAACACACTTGAGACAGTGGTTAAATAATTGCTTTAAAAAATGTGGATAACTGTTCTAAAGTACCCATCTCTGCACTTAAATTCAATTGAGAATTTGAAGGAAGATAAGATCGCACAAACAAGTTTAAACATTCAAACAAAATTTAACTATGCCTATAATGGAACTTCAAAACTTTATTTTGAAATTAACTGATATGATATGTCATTATTGTTATCGTTTCAAAAGGCGAAGCTACGAAATATTAATATTAATTTACGACATTAAAAGATTTCTCCTCTAAAACGAAATAGGTTTGGGCTTTCATATTGTGCGTGTACCGTATACATAAAGTAGAAAGTAGTTAGTAATTACCTGCACATGATAGTACTGAGTGGCCGACATTATTCGAATCAGCTAAAAAATACAAATTCATATTAAAATCATATTAAATAATAGTATATGTATAATATTCATGCTATAGATATATTTTAGAATTCTTATTTCACGGAAAATTTGCACAATTAAGATCAACCTATCATTAAAATAAATTACTACCTGAAAACAAAATTTATTAGATAACATTTCATAAACACTTCATCGAAAGCATTAATTAATCAAACTCATACTCCTATCCTAATGATTAACATTACACATTTGTTTCATTAATAATTGTTCAATGTTCAACATATAAGATGCGATTAAAAATAAAATACAGTTGCAGACGCAATTAATATTAAAATATCGTATAGAATTTGAGGGTGTAATGTCATGAGAAATAAATGAATCTACTAATGACGAGATATTGACAACAAAATGGTAAACTTTAGGTATACCATAATAATAATACGTTTTAATTATCATACATATTTCCTTTCAATGCCTTAAAAATAGGAATTTGCTTAAACGTAATATACAAAACATAGTTGCGTTTAAAAATATCGCTTTAAAAACATAAAATCATTCTATATTAATAACATTTTCATTATAATTCTAACAACATCATCAAAGCCTTGTAATGTAAATGTAGCAACGTTAGTGTTTAAAAACAGGTAACAATTTTAAAGTTTATTGTAATATAATCTTAGTTAATAACAATCTTGATAAATTTGAAATGAAGTCGAAATGCTTAATATTGTATCACAATAAGTTAGTTTTCTATCTTGACAGTCCTATTTTTCCATTCGCGTATCTTATTTGTCTTCCCACCTAACTGTACATAATTTTAAAATGTGAGAAAACATATTATCAGGAAGTGTGTGTTGATGAAAAGTATATACATAAGTATACGGCATTGCGAAATTGAGGTGAATAATGACTTGAGTGGCTGATATAAATATCTTTGAAGACCTGCAGTTAACCTTGTTTGATATATACGCGAAGAAGAATACCAAGAAACTATCGTAGTGAAATTCCAAAGATTGTATTGATCGGTGTCTATGTATAAACAAGTATTTGGGGTGTGGCTCTTACCTTCTTTTGAAGCGGTTACGGGTTCTATTCGCTCTTCTGGTACCGGTTCCGTTCAGTTCTCGTAACCAACTGAAACGAACCTTCGCTCGTCACGGATATTCTTTGCAGGAATGGTGGGAGCAACAAACGGAGAACGTATGCGTCTACTATAGGAAATGAGATTTAACGATGACTTAATGCGCAATTCATACGAAAATTGTGCTATATACAATATAATGTTAAGCGTTGAAAAACTATGTGTAAATGTTGTAAGAATCAAGAAATCCTTGTAATGTAGCCTCTGTTGTTCTACAATTAATGAAAGATATATTAATCTAAAAAATATACATCATGAATATTGAAATCACAATTGTTATCTAGATATACAATTGCTTGAGAATGAGATTCAGGTATCTAGTTTATGCAAAAATATAATGTATTTATATATAGATACACAGAATAAAGTAATTGGAATCGTTAAGAATGTATCAATTTTAATAGTCTATATTTTATTTACATATATATATATATACATATATTATAGTTATTATATATTACATATTATATATATATAATATATATATATATATAATAAAGCTTATGTCTATTAAAAATTCTTCGTTTTGTACTGTATATATTGGTAAAACACAGCAATTTTAATATACATAGAAATATATTATACGGAAATACTACTAGCAAAATATAACGTTAAACTATTTAATCAAAGATTGAGTATTTAAAGCTAGGCATCACAAATAAATATATAGAAGACATAGAGACTATATATATATATATATATATATATATATTTCCGTATAATATATTTCTATGTATATTAAAATTGCTGTGTTTTACCAATATATACAGTACAAAACGAAGAATTTTTAATAGACACAAGCTTTATTATGTAAGTTAAACAAATGTGCATTGTCTAAATTTAATTTTCTTATATCATATTTAATATAGAAATAACATTATTTTCATATTGTTTGAATGAAACTTTGAGAAAGAGAAAGACAAAGAGAGACAGGAAAATTAATGTATTGTAAATAACTAATTGACTATGAAATAAAGTGTTAACTGTTCCTATTTAATTTGTTTCACGCGTATTTGTATATTACACATACAGAATTACTAATTAACTGCACCCGTTGAATTTGTTAAGTACAACAATTTAAAACAAAATAAAAAAAGTAAAACAAATGCAGCAAAAAAATGCAATATATTTCACTTAACAAACAGAGTATTTTAATATTACTATTCTACTATTGGTATATTAGTTGTATACGGATTATATGTATATGATATAATTGACAAGTATTTTTTCTAATTCAAAGATGTACCGTTCCTGTATTATTAATGAAAGAAAATACGTTAAAAATCAATATCAATATTACAAAGTTTCCTGCTTCACTTTGACATTTCATTATCTAATTGAATTATTTACTCACCTTTAGACAATGTTAATTTTAGATTATAACAATTAAAAAGGCTATATAACAGTGCGTTACTTCTCTAGAACACTAAACACAATTTTCGTATCACTATCACCGGTTTTACAAATCGATTAAACGTATGTAATACTTATCGACAAATAAGAAGCGTCTTGATGTAGTTACATGCAGTCGCGCACACTAAATGGTTACAGTATCTGAAAGAAACAATTTCACATTATAATGTAACAAGAGGATCAGTAGAAGAGAGAATTGGTGGGGGAGCGACGTAAAGTCGATGACGTGTCATATAAAGTATGCTGCAGAGTAACGAAGAGAGAGACTATCGTCATAACCGCGACTAGGTCTCCCGTTCACCAAAAGATTCTCAAGAAACAAGGTCAGGTGATTCATCGCATTGTATGTGTATTACGAATATCATATATACGTATCCATTAAGTTCTTTGAACGGTGACGAAACGAGATTCCTTGACTTGTTAGATAAAAGCCTGTAATGATTACAAAACTAAGAAACATAATGACGTTATTTACCCGTTTAGAAATTATCTTTCTTTCTATTTATCTTACTTTACTGATGTAACTTATATATGCATATATATACATACATATATATATATATATATATGTGTGTGTGAAGTTGTCTACTTAACTTCCATACTTTGAATAAATTTTAAATTATATGTCGCATTTTGTATTGCGTTTTATACTTTTAAAAATGTCAAAGTCTAGTTTTATTAGCAAAAACCTAATAATTACCGAATAGTTACCTATCCATAGTTTTCGGTGAAATCGATATTATGAACAGCAAATTATTGAAAAATAAAGCAAGATATCTTAACAACTATTAGGTTTATCTCCAATAAAACTTAACAGATTTTTGTTAAGAATTAATTGCTTATGAAATCGCACTGCTAACTTTTTAATAATGTTGTTTTACTCATTAATGTCAGAAATAATTTTTCTTAACTTGCATTTTTATATAATATTTGTAAAATAATAAATTTCTCATATATAAACGACTATTATATAAATAATAAATATATTATAAATATTCCATATTTATTTATGTAGAAAAACAAAATTCAATGCAATGAAATTAAAAGAAGTACAACTTTTAATTATATCTTATGACAATGTACACTTTAATTAAATATCCAAACACATTAGTCATATGATATACACGATACACCATTTATATCTGTCGCATGAATCAACATACCTATGACCGAATGTTAATATAAGTGCACATATACATATAAAGTTTATAACAAATCGAAATCGTATTATGTTGGTCACGCGTAATGATACTATCAATCGTAATGTTATAAATCTTACAAATCAATTTTGTAATTACTATTGCGAAAATATAAAATATTGTCGTTACTTTGATATCTAAAACTATGTGCGTGTAGTAAACCAACGCATTCTTTACGCTAGCTTTAAATAAAACGCACTGTTTAAATTGAAGTGAAATATGAAAAATATAGAATATTATTTAATTTCAGATTTTTGAATATTAATAATTTAATTTTTTTAATTTTTTAAGTAAGTATAATTTATGGATAACTATAAATCCTTTCAATACTATTGCAATCTATATACTTATATTATAGATACTTTTGTAATTATTTCAATAATGTTATAGCACACCAGTCACACACTATGTACTATTCTCATATATATGTATATTTAGAATAACTATTAAGTTACAGTAAATATAAAAAATGTAGGAATGTTTTTTATGTAAAATATAATAATATGAAGGAAACATATTTCATTCAGAAGTTTTAAAGCTATTCCAGATTACTTTCATGTCTCTTTGTATTTTTTAGAAAGAATATTATATTTTTGTTTCAATATAATACATAATCCAAGAAAAAGAAGAGTAATTCAAAATATTATTTTGAAATTAATTAGTAGTCCTCCTTAATGCCCAATAGTAGTATATCTTATCACTTACCTTGCGATATTACAAAAGGGTTTACAAATTTTTGCATATTTCTAGTTACACAATTATTACATGCCACCTTATTAATTTGCTCAACTCAACTTACTATAGTTTCATTATTTTAAACATCATACTAATATATATGTTACATAATATATTAGTATAGTATATTAGTATAATATGTAGAATATTGGTATATACTGCACATATTATATAATATGTAGTACATTGTAACTTTGTATGAAATTTTGTGAAAATCAATCCTGTTTTGTCATAAATTACTAGATTTCAAGTACTTTCTTCCTTCATGTAATTGTTGTACTTCAGTTCTATCTCTGATAACATTTGTTCATTGCAGTGTATCGATTCATTCAAATTTATCGTTCATTTTTATATAATATTCTATTATTCTTAGACAACAAACCCAAGTCACTTTATCATACAGTTAACTAGATATATAGCTTATATATATATATATATATATATAATATATATATATATATATATATATATTATATAGCTCAGATTTTGTTATTATTATCTTATAGAAAATAACTACAGAAATATAATATAATGAACTGGAAGATCCAACAGATCATTTTTTTTATTCTTATGTTCTACAAGATAAGTTTATATATATGTATGCACTTTTTTTCTTTACCATTTTTATCAATAATAAAGTTAGTAATAGCATTTTTGTTAATCTTTGCCTTTAGTTACATAAATATATATATATATATATATATAGTAGCATTCTGTTTTGGATTGTGATCTTGCATTCGATCTAAATTAAGAAATGATTTAAAGATAGCTCTTTTAGAAGAATGGGAAAATATTTCAAGTAGAATATTTATCAATTTTATAAATTCAGTGCAATTCATATATATATATATGAATTTATAAAATTGATAAATATTCTACTTGAAATATTTTCCCATTCTTCTAAAAGAGCTATCTTTAAATCATTTCTTAATTTAGATTGAATGCAAGATCACGATCCAAAACAGAATGCTACTAATGTGCAAACATGGAATTTGTATATGTCCAGAAATGCTTAAAAACACAGAAAATATATGAGATCACTTGAAACGTGAAATATGTAGTTACCAAGAAATGATTTAAAGAGATTACTTTTACAAAAATATTTCAAGCAGGTTATTTATTAATTTGATAAATTCAATGACACAAAGGTTTCAAGCCATGATAAAATCAAAAGGGAATCCCAATAAGCATTAAAATAATTAAAGTTAGTGATTTCTTCTTCTAGATATATGTAAGTCTTATTAGCTTTTTTCATTAAACTATAACTGTACAAATACTTATTATGCATTAATATTTTGACAGAGGATGGAGATATCCTACCTTCTTTATATGACAATTATTCTGCAAACTTGTGAGAATATGCACATATTTTCTATTTGTTAAAATTTTGTTAATAAACGATGTTTTACAATATTTTTGTTGAAATTAATTACTGTACGAATGTCTTTTGTATGTCTTTTTATTAGTTACAAAAGATTATTGAGATGTTTAACAAAATTGATTAATAATTTTTTGTAGACAATAACACGGTTAAAAATTTAACTTATAAAAACGATATCTATTTGAAATTTGTTAAATATAGTCGTTTATCATATTACTATTACCTGCTACTATATACATGTGTAATTTTTGTTGGTTATGTTACCTATGTAAGCAACGTATGTAAGCATGTAACAAATTTAAAATTACAAATTACTTTCGATTACGTTCTTGAGAAGTAGTTTGGCTAATTTAAGCAGACGATTTTAATATTAGTAATATGTAATTTTAATATATATTTCAATCATATTTTTGAAATTAATTGTTTCTAAACATTATATAAATGTACACATGTAATAATGATGAAATATTATTAAGTTTATTCTTACACATAGTAAATACACATAGTTAAAGTTTAATGAAATCAAGTTTAAAATAATCTTTTTTTTAAATTTGCCTTTTTGAAAATGTATATGTATTTATTTATATACGTATGTGCATAAGTAAATAAATATCTATTTAAATAATACCACAAGATGATCGTGATCATGACAGCGTCCACATTCACAGCCGGTTAGTCTAAAGTCGCGTTAGTACACATAGGTTAATATAGGTCACGGACATGTATACAACCGTGGAATAGGTAGTACACGTTAGAATATAACCTATAAAAGGTGTATAACACGTGAGTAAAATCGAAAACTAAATGAGTTTATTTGTGATAAACAGGTATGTCAAAATATCAAAAAATATAATACATATGTATTAATAAACTTAATCACTGAATAATAAATTTAGTCAATTAAACTATATAAATAAATATTCTACTATATTAATCGTATTCGAGTTTTTAGTTCTTCCCGTAGAATATTATTAATATACATATACTATTTGTTGATAGATATGAGGGTGAAAAAGAAGAAACGAAAAATGAAAGGAATCATTTGTCTGAATTATTAAAAAGAATAGAAGAACGTAAAGTAGAAAGAGCTATTAAAACTAATCATCAAATACAAGAAAGTAATTCTCAAAATGCACAAGAATCGAATTATAAAAAGAAAAAGAAAAAAGCAGAAGATCTTAATAAATGTCCAATAGAAAATAGTAATTTGAATGAAAATAGTATATCAAGTGACATTAAAAGAAAGGCAGAAGTACATGTTTCAGAGCATAGAAAGAATAAAAAGAAAAGGAAATATAGCGAAGAAAGTTCTAATGAAACAATTAAAACTGCAGATAAAACATTGCAAAGTGAAAATACAGATAATCAGGATAATGAAATACCTAATAAATCATCAGATCCAAATGAAACACAAGAAAAAATATCAGGACAGAATAGTGATTTCATAATTCTGGGTGTAAAAAATAAGCGACGGAAGCGTGAAGTTAAGAGAATTCTACCAGAATGGTTGGCTAATCCAGAAGTCATATCTATTGATTTAAATAGTGGTCCAACCTTAGAAAATATGAATTCAATTTTAGATTCTAAGCTTATTGAAGCTTTAAGAGCTAATGGCATTAATAAATTATTTCCTGTTCAAGCTAGTATGGTATCTTGGCTATTGAAGTGTAATAAAGATAGGCAACAAAAATGGTGGTTGAGGGATACATGTGTATCTGCTCCTACAGGCAGTGGTACGAATGTACAAGTCATTTATAGCAAACTGAAATATTTACATTCTAGTTTTGATACTTTATTGTTTATAAACAATGTTAAATTCTAATTATAATTAATGTTATTAGTGAATATTATTTCAAATCAGTTGTCTTTATTTAATTAAACATTGCATACAATGAATAGATTAAAGCTCTGTATTTAAAAAATTATTTTCTGTTCTGAAAAGAAATAATTTAAGAAATTATTTTCTCTTTAGGTAAAACTCTAGCGTATGTTCTACCAATTGTCCAAATATTACAGTTTCGATTAGTTCCAAAGGTGCGTTGTTTAGTTGTTGCACCCGTACAAGAATTAGCTATGCAAATTTACAAAGTGATGGTTACATATACTTCGCATACAAATTTAAGAGTTGGTTTACTTTCTGGCGCATCAGCATTTCATGAAGAACAAAGAAATATTCGAAAAGAGAGTATGTGTTTATAAATTTTAAGAAGAAGGTTTTATTTATATTATTTATAAAATACAAAATATTTTTTATAATTTTTATATTTCAGATGATAGAGGAGAATATATCTCTCTAGTGGATATAGTGGTTGCTACACCTGGACGGTTAATAGACCATATATTAAAAACATCAGGATTTTCATTGGATGATATCAGATTTCTTGTAATTGATGAAGCAGATACAGCTGCTGATTGGTTGGAGTATCTTCCCAAGCCTCATTATCAAACACCACGATTAACACTTTCCAACTTACGTTCTAGGTTAGTTTTTAATTACAATTTAGTTACAATTTTTTATATAATAATCATTTACCAAGATCATGTGTATTAATATAAAGTTATATTATCTGATATTAAATTTATAGTAATATATTCATTTTTAAATAGTAAAATTCCAGCTCAAAAATTATTATTCAGTGCAACATTATCACAAGATCCTGAAAAACTTAATCGGCTTGGACTCTTTCACCCAATATTGTTTACGTCTGTTTTGGTGACAGGCAAGGACGATGATGTAAATTTAGATAAAGAAGCGGTTAATTTTATAGGGCGCTATACAAGCCCAGAAGAATTAAAAGAAGAAGCAATAGAATGTGAAGCAGAATATAAACCAGTAGCTTTATATCAGTTATTAATCAGGGATGGTATCACTTCTAAGGCATTAATATTTACAAATTCTGGAGGAACTGCTCATAGATTAACTATTTTACTCCAATCACTCTTATCTAAAAAGAATATAGTAGTTGGAGAACTTTCTGCACAACTTGTATCAAAAGAACGTGAGGATATACTTACGAAATTTACAAGTGGAAACATTCAAATGTACGTTTTGTTTATAATTTCGTTGAAAATTAAGATCAATATTTTCTAAAAATTGTGATATAATTTTATTATACTTCCAGACTTGTATGTTCAGATGCATTAGCAAGAGGTGTAGATATTCCAAATGTACAATTAGTCATATCTTATGATCTTCCTAAACATATTAACGGTTATATTCACAGAGCAGGAAGAACAGGACGTGCAGGTAAATCCGGTACTGCTATATCAATTCTGACACCCAAACAAGTTAAAATATTTAAGCATATGTTGAATAATGCGCATAAAGTAATACCACATGTTGAAAAAATCGAACTAAGTGCTATTATAAATGAAATCGATTATTTGAGTCATATTGATAAATTAAAACATGCTCTTGAAATAGAGAAACAGAATAACTTATTACGTGTAAAAGCTGCTAAACGAAGTTATCCAGTAACTGCAAAATAAAAGTCATTACTTTTTGTACAAATATTGCTAAATAAAATATAATTTAACTGAAATTTTTTACCTATAACTGAAAAAATTCGTTGTCTAATAAATCAAAACCTTTTTCAAACCTATAGAATCCACTGAGTGATCCTTGTAAAGTATCCTAATTCCAAACACGAGTCCGGATACAGAATTGCTCTAATATCTCTAGTTTTAAATAGTTTAAAGTTTGGTTGATGGCCAATATTTAAAAGTGCTCAAAACGTTAGCAGATTGATTTAGTTTTAAATAGAGATAATTTTTCTAGTATCGATATAAAAAATAGTTAAATGTTATAGTTCCAAGTGATAGTAAATTGTCATCAAAGCTTAAAAAGAGTCCATGTGCGCAATTTCTATGCATTATTTTTGTGAAAAGTTCTTTATCTAAGACAAATTTTTTATACTGTATTCAATTCTATAGACATTTCTGGAGAAGGAACCGCTCAGAAAAGATGTTAGAACTGTTTTTAATTCGTACAGATCGAAAAAAATATGCTGAGAGAATATGTATGATATTTCGTCGCCATGCTACTATTGCTCGTCTGTCTCGTATCATCGCGTTTGGAGCTACTTTCTTCGGAAAAATCTCACTCGTTTATTTCCTGCTCGAAAACGTAGTGATAACTTTTCTTATGCTAGGTTATTGCAAATTCTTGATCCCAAGCACAGATACGAGGAACATTATACTATACATATATAGATTATTAAAAATCACTTACATATAACTACAGCACTGAGAAATTGAAGTTGGCGAGTGATTGGTGTGGTGGCAAAACATTATATACAAGTATGCTTACTCGTATGTACATATATACGTACATGCCCGGCGGATATTTTTCTGATTTGTCTAAATTAAAAATTTTCTTTCTTTTGTAGAAATGTTTACAGAATCTGAAAATATGTAACAAATTTATGCCAAATGAAGAAGTTTTCATACAACCGCAAACATAATTTAAAACGTAATAATTTCTTATATCGACTATTTCTATATACCAATCTATCCAGGCAAATTGGTTCTATCATTCAAGACTGAATTGAATCTTTGAGCGTTATTACTTTTCATCTAACACGCTTATTTTGGTCGAAACAATATGATTTTACGAGAAGTCGTATTCGATAATTGAAGATAATAGTGCAATATTGCGTTCGGATTGTTACGTGGCAAGTCAAGATTTATGCCAAAGAATATTATTAATTAAATACTGAATAATGAGTATACGTAAATAGGGTACAAGACAACTCATAAAGTAACATCGATAATAACATTTTATTGTCTGAAGTTAATATTATCGTACACTCGTATGCTCGTACGCTCGTAATGCTCGTTCTCTATCGCAATTTGTCCTATTGATAGTTGTCACGTTATTCAATTGTATATTAATTACCATTTTTAATTATTATTATTATTGTTGCATTGATAAAGGCAAGTTATTCATATTTTTAATTTATAAAAGATAAATGACCATTTATTGATTAACGACACAAACATATAGTACACTGCTGGAAAGAAATCTCGCGGAACGGCACAAGGGCAAGGGAAGTTGCTCTCTATCGCTCACCTTCGCGCGTTGTTATAATGTTTTGTTTGCATATGCGACTCAGCCAACACGCATGCTTATTTCTAAGATTGTGTCGAACCTGTCAGAAATAACCCGAATAATCCGACCTGCGTTCCTGCCGCGAGACTTCTTTCTATTTAGCAGCGCATATATTATTATTATTGCTGTGCATAACTTTATAACCTCAGACCGTCGGTTACATTTTATATACAATGGAAACGAACAGATTAGTAACTGAAATCTATAAAAGATGCACAAAAAGTGAGAGAGAGGGAGCAAAAATGTTTTTTGCAAATTGTGTACAATTGCTTTCAAATGTATGTAGTTTAGCGATTTCGTGAAATTGTCTAACTTGTTCGCTTTGCGTATGTATGTACGTATCTGTCATCTGTTATACGGAGATAGTCACAGCGTACAATAATATTTTTAATAATACATGTTTATAGATTAGATATAATTTTTACATGTAGTTGTATTTATAGAATATTTAAGGCTATTGGAACATATCTTACAATTTTTAACAAAACATATAGTAATTTATGTCGCAGTATCTGCAAAATATTTATGCAATTAATTATTGTACTATTATACGTTAATAAAACGTGTTATTTCGATATGTCTGATATAAATTAAAATTTGAATTAAAGTATTTAAATAAATGTAGTAGTTTGTTTCTTTTTACGCAGTAATACACAACATAAAGATGTAAAATATATATATTTTGTACATAAGGCAAATAATCTTTTTTCGCTAATTTGTTAGAGATTTGTATGACTTACAAAATAATTAGGCAATTTTTGGTCAGTAATTACAATTGATCGTCAAGATTATTGAGTATACTTTAATTTAATTGGGACATCTTAAAGTGAATTTAAAGAAAAAAACATGTACAGATTACTTTTACATTCAGCTCTTCCGAATTTACAATATTTGAAACAGTTTATAGCGATGGGTATAATTCAGCGAAGGCGTTTAATTGACCAAAAATTATCAAAAGTCCTAAAATTTACAGAATTATTTAACTAGATAACTAATTTAATAAAGAAAGTCAGAAGATTCGTATCAGGTCTGTGGAAGCTTTAAGCACTTAGGAGAAATTATTGATGTTTGAATTTTCGTTGTGAGAGATGCAATGAACAAGTACACATTAACTTACTTGTAATACTACATGTGATAAATATCTAACAAGTGTCTAAACATCCTTTTTTAATCTTAATATGTTACATTCTCTATAAGACCATTTATTAATATTTTATATAAAACGAGGTCTCATTTAATATTATTATTGTATAATTTATTATATTCATACTCTAATCATCTTTTCAAATTTCGTCAACAATGTCATATTTGCTTTCATGTTATGTACATTACATGTTACATATTGTTATATGTGCTTTTATAACTATATGTACATACACAAAACATGGTCCTATATGATTCATATGTGTCGTTGCCGTGTACATGTATGTATATTATACTTAACGTCGATAAATTCACCACACTTATATGATACCATTATGATAAGAGGATATTTGACGCACACTTCCTTGCATATATACGTATCTATATAGGGAATGCACCAAGCAATTTACCTTGTCCTTAAAAACCCACAGGGAAAATCATTTTTTAAATTTATCAATACTCTGTGATATAATATTGGAATGTTCCATGAATATGTCGCCTCATTTAAACGGTTCAAGATGGAAAAAACATCACGAGACAAAATTAAATGTTGTATAGAGCAATATCGTTCTCAGATGGGACACCTGATATCTTTATATATCGTATTGTTGTAGAAAAGAAAGAATTGAATAACAGGTCAACAGATTTAGTGAGATCTCTTTTTATAAACGGGAATGAGGAATATCTAGTTTACTTGTAATTGTGGCTTGAATACTACTTAGTGTTTATGATGTAAATTAGGTAAAGCATTAACTGTTCAAATGTCATATCTGAATATTTAAACCAAACAAGCAGGTAACGGACCTCTGATAACCTCTGTAAGTTGAAGGGTAGGCAACTTTAAGCATCTCAATTTACTATACAAAGTTTGTAGATGCTATATGAATTTTTTTTAATTTTTTCGGAGACCTTTTATCCACCGAAAGACGTGTCAGACATAGATGACCTCTGTTCATGGTGATCGCAAAAACGTTTACACGGTAAGAGTTAATTTATATACGGAATATTCAAGAAAATCCATTTAAGTTTAACATATCATTAAGTATAACAAGTTTAAGTTAAACAAATGTTTTTGATTATAAGAAAAAGTGCTACCGCTTTTCCGATGTTTTGTTGCAACACAAAAGAGAGTATCGCAAACATACAGTCAGTCACAAAAGTCTGTTTACAACTCTTAAATATGAAAGTTATTATTATTATTGTTATTATTATTATAGTAAAGGCATTAACTTTACGAATTATGTTAAAATGTAACACAATCCATTCACTCTAAATAAAAATATAAAATACTGTGTTACAAAAATTACATATTCCTGTTATATTTATATGAAATCATAGAAACTGTAAACTTAATATTATTAATATTGTATTATTAATATTAATAGCTTTCAGACACTCCTGTGTAAGCATGTTGGTATCCCTTTGGTGAAAAAGTTTTGAAAAAATGGAAGATTTCGTAATTTTTCCCCAAATTTTTTGTGAATTAAATATTTCAATTATTTTAATTTTTTTAGAAATATATCAATAATAATCGTACATATTAATATGTAGACATAAATAATTTTATGACAAAATGCGTTTTTGGTTCCAGCCAATTTGTCGACGAGTGATGGCCTTTATAGATTTTGACTCTTTTAATTACTTTGTTGTGACGTGTATATCTGTAACGAGATAATAAAAACAGGCGGTTAGACCGCAATAACCTTGACAAAAATAAAACACCGTCACAGTCTACAGTGTGATTTAATCTGCCTTACCCAGTAGAGATCTGTAAAGCGTTGATATTTGTTAACACTACAAACCTTATCGCTATAGTATTGGTTAGGATATATGTATATATGTATACTTTCACGGCTGCCCTTAATCTTCTTCCAAGATTATGTTTGCCAAACTTATCCATATGTTGATAATAATTTTCGAGCAAATAGATCCCAAGGTCGAAATCATTGTATTTTGCCTTTGTTTATCGAGCGCTATCAGAAAATTCCAAAAGAGTTTTAAAGGGATGGTATCCAGGAACGAAGATTAACTTAGGTTAAGGTACATAGCTAAGAAAGGTTTCCTCAATGTCTCTGAGATGTCACACATAGACAGTTTCTTTGTTAAGTCAGATATGCAAAATTTTGTAGGTGTATGTGGACTTTTGTGACTGATTGTAGATATTATTAAATCGTTTCGTTCTTTTTAGTGTAATTAACAAGCCACGTAAGATATAAAGTCGATTGCATCATTTTACATATCTCAGGAATTTTATACGTACAATCATTTTTATGCACTTTTATGCATATAACCAATGCTACATAATGCATATAAATATACATATGTAAATACACTATATGTATACATATATGCTTATTTTTCTATTTTACGTGTTGCATTTTAATTTTGAATATTTCTGAAGTTGTGGCGATCGACTTTGCGGTGACTTTAAAAAATTCACCGAAATTTAACTTCAAATTTTTAAATAAGAACCTACATTTTTCATTACGTACTAGTGTCGCTAATATCGAAATGTTTTCACAATTACTCGCATTCTATGCATCAACCATTTTTGGGATGTGAATTTTCGAAATCACGTCGCTAGCAATCAGCGCTAGCTAATTAATAAAGCAACCCAAAGTATACCTATATGTACATGTATACACTATGTATATGTGTGCGTATGCGTGTCACAGTATTATTTCACTGTTCCAAATCTTACACCAATAAATATTTAAATATTAAAAAATATCGAGGCCGCTTATCTCAAACCGTTTTGTATAACATACTTTAACAATTCTACGTGTTCAGCACGAGGCTGGTTGCACCAAACTAACTGTTGTTAGTAACGTTTTTGCGGTGCACAAATTAATTTGAAGATAAAGATACAATCTAATTGCTCGTTTAATTTTTGCCAATTTATTAAAAGTGTTTCCTTTGCCTCCTTATCACGCTGAGTACAGCAGGTATAACAATATTTCCCCATCTACTGATATTCAACTTTCGAGGAATTTAGATAGAATGCAAGAACAAAAAACGGGTTACGCTAAAGAAGCAAGAAGAAGGATTAACGGCCAAAGAATATGTTGAAGAAATGTGTGAAATATGTACAGAGAAATCGTTAACAATTTGTTTGACAAATTGAAAATAATAACCCTACGAACTGATAAGATCCAAGTAATATCACTTATATCTAGAGCAAAAAGAGTAATACTGTGAAACGTGTGCCTTATTATTCTGTATGACACCGTCGAAAAAATTTTGGAGAAAACTATTGAGAGGAACTCAGGATTAAACTGATGTCTTTTAATGAACTATGATGTTCACGCTTCTTAAGCTTCCGGAGACAAGTCAATTCATCTAGACGATAAATTGAATTACAAATTGAGTATGAAAACACTAGCTACCATGTATTTGTTTCATATGTAAGCAAAAAGAGCAATACTCTTTCGACGAAAACCTGTTAATACGATCCAAGAAGTTGGAACTAACAGAAAGAATAAAGATCAGTTTTCCTATTTTATATATTTCAAACAAAATATCACATATTTCTTATCGTCTTCCTATTATCATCTGAGACCAAAAAGTGCTGCTGACTAGAAATAAGAGACTAATCTTGTCCATTAAAGAATCAATCTTCTTGTCAGATATAGTAGCAGATGAAATATCTGAGTTGGACAAAAGCACTGATTCATAATCCTCACTAGAAAACAACGAAGAATAACAAAAGTGAAGAACGAAGTGATAAAGTTAAAGTCAATCCAAGAGATAGGTTCTTTAAAGAACAAATTCAATAATCTCATTCGATAGTCAGCGAATATTCTACTAATCTATTAAAATAAAAAATGAATAAAGAATATGTTGTCTAATCCCAGTGACAGAAAAGATATTGGAGAAACGTAGTAAAGTTCAGGAGTTTGCTAGATAAAGTTTCCATCATAAATCTCTAGTGCTAAATCATCGAAGAAATTCTAAATAATCCGGAAATGTACCTAGGAAACGCGCGTTTTAATCAAGCGTCAGCAGAAGAGAGTGTAATTGACCTTACAATTGCACCTGTGTCAGTAGTAGGAAACTTTGAATGGGAAGTAGCAGATGAGCTCTATGACAGTGGCCTCTATCTTATCACAGTTTATATTATGTGATAATTCTCTCTAGTGTCCAAACGACACTGCGATCAACAGATTCTGATCGTTGGAACTTTGAAAAAGCGGATTGCATTAAATATTAAGAAAAGATAGAAAACAATATAACAAATATAGAGAAAACTAGCTAAAAAATTCGACCAAGTTCTAAACAACTTTGTTCAACTGATCCAACAATCTCCCAATAATTCTATATCCATAATTAAAATAAAAGCCAAAAGAAAGTTCCATAGTGGAATGTAGATGCGAAGAAGCATTAAAAATCGGGAAACGCGGCGTTTACAGGGAATCCATTTGATGCGACCCACACCGAAGAATTTTTAAGATATAAAAACCAACAATTTGCAGCCCTGGTAAACATTTGGCTCTCAAAAAATGACGATGAATCAGAATATAGAAACATAAATAGGGAAGTCACGTAAATCATTAAAGAACTAGAAGTAACTTTAATTGCAAGCAACGTAAGGATTCAAGTCCAGATCCCGATAGAATTCCTAAAAATAGAATTTCTCTCTTCAAGAAATTTAAAAGGAGTTTAAAAAACTTAGAATTTTCGTGCAAACCTTTAAACGTGATTTGGTTAGGCAAAGTTTATTTCCAACAGTGGTTAGAATAATAATTATTCCAATTCCCAGGCTTTTGCGAAAAGCTACGTCCAAAAGTTTTAACTTGTAATGCATGTAAACTAATGGAGAAAACTAATAACAAAATATTCAAGGCTCGCTCAGAAATACATAAAATATTACCACTTGATCAAAGTGGTTTCGGATAAGATAGTTCGACAGTAGATCACCTTATTACGTTTGAAATATATGTAAATTAATACTAAAGAAAAATGTTCAAATTCATATGCAATTTCCTAAAATATAGGGTTCATTCAAGTTAACATCAGTGGTATCTTTCCGCTTTCTATTGAAATTTCAGACGCCGCAGGGTACCGTTCTACGCGTTAGTTTGTTTCTATTAGCAACAAATAACATTGTCAGATTCAGTGGAATTTGTGTATGAACTCTATTTACATGAAGGAAATTTACTGGTTATCTGAACTTTAGCCGAGTTCCCGTTGTCTGAACTACCGCGTAACGTCAATCCATTTATATCAACGTCCAACTATAAGATGTAAACTAAATAAAATGTAAAAAAAGTGAGGGCATGCGTTATGTGACACACTCTCGTGCTTCACAGTTAGAATTGCCGTTTAAGAAGCCAATAATCTAGGATAGAGAGCATTAAAACAGACTTTTCCGAAGGACACTTGTGATTATTTATTAGGTTAACCACGAAATGTAAGATAGAAACTATATGTTATATATTGTAACCTTATTATACTTCTATAAATTATAGATAGCACTGTGTTTTTACTTAAACTGCTTTTAACGCGTCTGATGCAAACACGAAATTTAAAGATCACCCCTAGAAAAACAAACGCATTGTTTTACGGTATGTACATTAGTATAGGTGCGTCTGACTCCTGCCAGATCATCGCACACATGGCACGGTACACGGATGATCGGTGAAGACTGGCGGTTTGGGCAGCAAGCATCGGCAAACCTGGGTCGCTGTAGAAAATTAGAAAACACCACGACGGATGGCAACTCTAATTGCCGTCGATACCAGTTTGCAGCATTATTACGTATTTAAGAGCAAATGTTTAGTGGAATCCCCCTATATGAACACGAATTCCTCTTAACTGAACGAAAACTCGTAAATGTTGGGAAGAAGTACGCGAGACTCGTTTTATACGAACGACTAGGTTATGTGAATCGACTTATCCGCCGACAGGTTCACATAAACGAAGTTCTATCGCTTATAGGAGAGTTAGTCAAACGTGTACTGTAGACGATTTCTATTTATTTTATGGCGGGAAAAATATTCGAGTTATCCAGGAAACACTTGAAACTTCTGGTGACAAAGTTTACGAATGGAGTCGAGTAACAAATTCAAATTCATAATGTTAAGTGAAAATCGCAAAATTATCAAGAAGATCAACTTCTATACCAACGAGCGCCTCATTAATAAATAAATAAAGTGAGATAAATAAAGAAATGAAAAGTAAATAAATGAAAACGTCTGCGTAGAAGAATCTAATTTTTTAAAGATACTCGCTGTCAATAATTGGAGAGCTGGTAGTGTAACATTATTAAACTATAAATCCACCATCGAATCTAACGTTAAGCGAGTGCAGTATCTAAATTACTAAATTCTATCCACTAAATTGTATACGGGCTCCTGCACAGCAATGGGAATATTTTCAACCAATCTCTTAGCAAGTCTTCAAGCAAAAGGTAAATTATTAGCCCCAGAAATTCGAAGAATGAAACTAGAATTCTACTATGTCTGTAAATTGATAGCATCCTTCGTCAGTGCATTACGACAACTTATTCGAAATAACAAACTGCAGGATAATTACGACAAAACGAAGAAACAATATTCTCCAATTGTAGATACGATAGGAGACTTTCTTAAGGAACTGAAACTAAATTTCTCAAGTATAAAAGAAAGTTCGCTCAACCCATTCTTTTAAATACCAGTCGCTTGGTTGAGGATTACTTGATTTCTACATACACATATGCACATTTCTATCAAAGTAGAGAGAGGTAATGCAATTGAAGGTACGGTAATAATAGATAACACAAGGAAAGTAAACTTTCCTAGTTTAATATCAATGAAAACGTACAATGTATACATTATTTTAATTGCATTAGAAGATATAGAAATCGACCACAGAATCGTTATATAGCGTAATTGATATAAGTGATCCAAGTATACTTGACGAAATCTGCAACCCTTGTAATCCTTGATAAACAACCTACGATTTGAACTGTATAAACAAAGTAGTCCAATATAGTATCATACGAGGGGAATTCAGAGTGTAATTTACTTTTAAAACTTAATGTACAATAATAGAATTGGCATCTGGTAATCCTTAGCAAGTAATGGGAAAGTAATAGTTGATCTTACAAATCTGGAAACCCCAATCAACAAGGCACGGAAGATTCTTAAAACAAAGATGTTAGATAAGTAAAGCCAAAGTTGGATGACCAATAATTGTACTAAGCACCATCAAATAGGAGATAATATCTATCTACTCGACTAATCTGGTTCTTTCAGTGGCGAGAAAAGTTCAAATCATCCTAATGAGATTAAGATAAACTATACCAAACTCACCTACCAGTACCTGATTACAAAAACGGAAGAACCCATCTGCAGTAGTTGCAATGCAAAACTGACTATTAGAATGTTCCGTAACTAGAAACTCGAGAGAAGAGATTAATTTACCGTTAATTATTAAAGATTGTCTGAATGACAATAAAATCCATTTTTAAAAGAAATAAAAGTAGTATATGATATAGTATAATAAAAATGGGGAAATAAACCATGACAAGAAAATTACAATGTAAATACTATTATTTGACAAACTTTGTACAATCAGTCTGCTCAGTTCTTTATCTGTAACGCAATTTTCAAGTTAAATTATACCATAAGTAAAATTTCACCAATGTAAATAATAGCGGTCGCTAGTGGCTGTAAGTTTGTGCAACAATAAATAAATGAAAAAAAATCTGTTTTTTAGATGTAGCTAATAATCTTTAACGCTATATCAATCTGAAAGTTTATACATATTTTAAAAATGGTTTGTGTAAATATAGTTACTCACAAAAAAACACGTCCACAAAGAACACGTAGAGAATATACAGGTATCTGTTACGCAATTTTTTTTCCTCCCAAATTTGCTCTAAGCGGGAGGCATTGACCCCGGAAAATCCGGTTGTTTTCCAATTTTGCATTACAACTCGCTATAACATTAATATATTTTTTACCAAATGATAGCCTTAATTTAACGGAGTAATTTTTCTCTGACAACTTCTTTTCTATCTCACATAGTTCGCGAGTTATAACGCAAAATCGGAGATAGTCGTATTTTCAGGGGTCAATCTCAAATTTTGGGTAGCAAAAAAAAGTTGCATAACGTATAATACTGATATATCTCCAAAATTTCATAATTTTCTGAATTTGCGGGTTCGGAATGTTGTCTTGTCAGTATTATCATTAATATCCGAATACAGCACTTGTATTTGTTGCTTTTTATAAGAGGAGATAATCTAAATATCGTGTTGCTTGTTCGTAACAATTTCTTCCTAGCAATAATATTTAATTATACGATAAATTCTAAACAAAAAATTGTCTCTTTTCATGTCGCATTGACACTAAAATTACCATTCTGCAATGTGCATATGTAACACATGTGCTTATAAATGTTCCATTTCGTTATTTAATAAAAAAATACAAAAATAATCTGATGTATAACCACTTACTGTATAAATCAGTATAATTCAACAACGAATGAGCGAATAAGATAAATAGATCGACATAATTATGTCTCTATCTAAATGAAAATCAACAATAATTTTGGTAAAAATACCTGTATGTTTTCAGTAACTATGCAAAAAAAGATTTGAAAACCATCATTTTGACAAATTCGATAGTTTTAGCGTTAATATTCGGTCGCTTGTTTGCGATTTGTATTGTTACAATTCTTATAAACTGTTCGAATTGCACATTTTTTATATAAACTGCTTGAATACAATTCTATCTCAGTATGAAGTAATATTTCCAAGCATTACGTATCATGATTTTGATTTACGTATTTTGATAAAAGACAAAGTGTATCAAAACATATAAAGAAATTGCACAGTTTTTGTAATGAGGAGAAGTATTGTACCCTGGTACGATAATAATATCCGATTATTACCTCTTTTTGGTAGGAAGAAATTGTTTATGTATTTTCAAACTGCAAGAAGCAACACGATATTTACATCACCGCCTCCTATACAAAGCAACAAATACAGACATAGTGCTGTGTACGAATATTAATATTAATTTAAGTAAAAGTATATAAGTAAGTAGTGTTTTGAAAATGTTTTGATACCAGCTATAATATCAGCTAATGACATATAATGAGAAAGCTGGCATTTAAAAATCTCAAATCAATCTTCACTAAGGATTTCAGTTATTCCGAAGTGGAAGTTAAATAGATCCTAACATCTATCCTTTCAGTATATTCATCATATATGTACGAGTATGTTACTGCACATATTACAATTCTCGTCTGAAACGTGTTTCTGCCTTAGGCAAATATCTCGAAAAACATGAAAGATAGAAAAAAATGTTTCAAAATGTATGTAATACGCATTATTTGTGTTATTAAAAAGTATACTCGTGGTTGTGAAATCTTAAGAGATATGACCTTGAGAAATATATTTTGCTGTTAAACGAAGTAGTACTATTCTCTGAATCTTTTCGACAATCAAAGATATTATTTACATAAATTAATTGGTATAGCTTGTATGTCACTTGACATCGTTTAATTTTGCCTTCGAATATGTATTTTCCAACTTTAACTATATTAAACATGCGCAGAATTTGTTTCAGTTGCAAATAACAACTTGTGTATTACTTTCAGAATTTACTGATTACTCTTTTATAATTATCAAGCATTATACGGTAAAGATGCATTACAATTCAGTATCAGAAATAATATTTTTTATTTTCAGCGACAAAGTAAATGAAAGAGGAACAAATTTGACGTACATATATATTTTTAATATATGTAGAAAATAATAGAGAAAAATAGATTTATTTTTATTTCGTAAAACATATTAAAATATTTAGTGTTGAAGTTGTTCAACATCCTTAATGTGTAAAATGTTAAACTGTATTTATACTAATTTTGGTAATTATATAGAAAAGGGTACGCTTCACCGATTTCAATGAACTCGAAATATGATGCCAAGGTCAATATTCTGAACACTTTCTCTTATATTGTACATGTAATCGTCGCTCGGCCTTTGTTTCCAAGATACAGGCAAAAATATTTTCGACGCTGAATATCGTATTTCTAAAGTTGTGTTAGTATTGGATCAAGTTTAGGCTATGCATACATGCTCTCGACCGCATCAGGGACGGTCATCGTCGAGGTTTTAGTTCGTTGGAGTCCGACACTACCACTCCGCTCTCCGCTTTTCACAGAAGCGGCCTGGTGTCCGTGCGGATTTCCTCCACGTAAAAAAAAAGAGGCTATGCATACATGGCCTTAGTTTGCGAGATTTTCGAAAATTTCGATTCCTACATGCTCGTCTGGTCGGAATTAAATTTACCTATTTTATATTCTTATTTATATTAAAAATGATTATCAACAATGAATTAGCTTTAGATTGAACTACATATAAAAATACGACCATCGTGAAGTTAAATTTAAGCAAACCTTTTCATAAACATCTTGGAAATTAAAATAATATAATAATAATAAAATATCTTGGAAACAAAAGCTGAGCGGCGGTTACGTGAATAAAAAAAGGTTATTCAGAATGGCAACCTTGACAACGTATTTCATGCTCATTGAAATCGGTGCGGTATACTCTTTCCTACGGGTATAATTAACCTACTTTTACACTTTTCAGTGGGTCCGAAAAGATTGATACAGAAAAAGCAAATGATATCGTACAGAACTGAAAAAGTGGAAGATTATTATACTAATAACAGATAATAAATGATCAAACAATAAAAGATTATTGTTTTCTATGTAACGTTTATATTATATCCCAGAAGGTTTTTAAGTTTTAGTTTCAATCATATGAAACTTCACTATACTATACTTATTGTCGTGCATTTCATTTCGCAAACTGCTACGTATTATAATTTCCTTCAACTAATGAACTTTTTTACTAAACGACTGAAATAAATTTATAATTAAGTCTATGTATGTATATCTACAAATAAGTTTTTAAGAATAAAACACCTAATCCTCTTCAGTAAATTTTCAAATAAAGGGGCAAGTTAAAAATAATAGTGATCGACCCTTATCTAATCAAAGTTTTAATAACTGTTTAAAGTTCCTTCTTTAAAGTTCAATGTTACCAGCAGCATTAAAAAATATCGTCTTTTAACGTATCATTAAATCTTCGAAATAGGCGAGTAGCATGTAACGTTCAATGATGCTTTTGCTATATAAATATAAGCATAAGATGCATAATGTATGACTAATGTCGGATGGACCAAAAGTGAAAATTTAAAAAGTAAATTAATACATATAATATTTATATTCGTATCTATACGTGTAACTACAATATACTGGAAAGGATTATTTGTTTTAAAATGAAGAACATTTTACAAGATGACATCGTAGATAAGTATAACATAGATCTGAGATATTTTCATTCAAAGAGTTATTTTATACGCAATTTGGTACATATATTATACATTATGCAACTAAGTTTGAAACTGTCATGCTTATTTTCAGTAATATAGTTTTATATGTAAATTTCGTTTAATTAATCTATTAAGGTTTATGAAAAAATAGGTGCAGTAAAAAAGAAATTAGAGGAAATGAATATTATATTTGATTCCTTTGTTAAAAAAGAAAGACAAAAATGAACAATATAAGCTTTGATCTTTTCGGGATAGTATTTCTAGTGAAAAATATTTTCTACATTTAAACTTGTTATGTTCATATATAAATTACACATATTGCTTTTAATGTATATAAATAATTTTCATAATAGGTGCGTATTATTATAACTTTTAAAATAGTTGCATAGTGTATGTGTACAATATTTTCTAAGAACTTAAAAACGTTTGTTATTTTAAGAATATCGGAGAACATTATTGATAAGATGAAATTATACGTATAAGTAAAATCGCAGTACCAATTCCTTTAATTATTATTACCGTACAAGATACAGTAATAATCAACTCGATGATTATACTTAATATCGTTATTTTTATTACTATTATTATTTACTAGGATCTATTTAAACTTGTATTTGCATTTTAGTAACAATATGCATAACTCGCAAAATGTATGTAAACCAAAATGCAGACAGAAGTGTAAGAGATGCAAAAGTAAATCAGTGGTTTCAATTTCAATCTATGCCACTTGAAACATGGCTATTGAAAATTTACTCAAATGCTTCATTCAAGCGTAAGACGTGTTAATTAAATTATACCAGAATGACACGTTTGTGTAATACGAATTTTACATGTCTTTTACTTACCAATTACAGATTTAGAAGTGCGTTGTACGATGTCATTCTCGTTGTTATCAATATAATAGTTTTCTTATGTAAGATTTATATAGCAGAACTATACAGTATTACAATTATTTAAATTGTTCCATGAGTTATAATCACAAAGTAATTCAATTACATTGTATTCGATTACATTGTAATTCGTAATTCAGATCTCTAATTTAATTAAATTACAACGCAATTCGTAGTTGTAATTGAAATATAATTACACAAAATAATTGAATAATCTAACTGAAAAATATAAACATAAGATTGAGTCACGTACGAACGAAAAACGGAAGATAAGTCGCATACATAAATTATGTAAATATTTATCTCGTTTCTTCAGACTTTTCAGCTATAATTCAGTTACATTGTAATTCAATTACACTTATGATTACAGTAATTAGCAACTGAATTAATTGAAAAGTTTGCATTATGTAACATAATTAAATTACAGTGTGGTTTATGTAGCACAATTGTCATGTATAGATAGTAATTTGGATATCACATAGCCATGTATCCTTAAAAATATAATTTTTATAGAAATTATTTTGTAACTGTAAGGTATCTTCAATGAATATAATTTTTATTTAGGGTTTTTGTGTCTAATTAATGTTAAATGTTATGCTTTGTCATATTTATTTTGTTTCGAAATCAAATATAATGAGAGCAGTATGACAAGGTTTCCTCTTAATAAAAATTAATTAATTAATTAATTAAAAATAATAAATTAATAAATAATTAAAAATAAATTATAGTATTTTCATATAGAAATAGATATATTGTACAGATAAAACTAGATGTTTTATGCGGCTGTTAAAAAGTATATGCACTCTACTTACAGGATTAACCTTAGATATCAAAACAGTGAAGAAATTTCATCTGCAAAAATATCGATTGAGGCTTCTTTTTCGATATATAAAAAATTTAAGTTTATGTTATGTAGTAGAAATGCTTGTACTCGTTCAATCCATGCATCCATACAATCATTATACATTCGGACAAACGGGAAACAATGTTGATGCGACGTATCCCGATGTTAACTGGCAAGCAGGTCAAACGAAAAGTTTCAGATACACACAATACTTACCACCTACGCACGCGACATCTCGTTTCATTTTACGCAGATACGGTCGACTATACCGAAAATATAATACAGTGCGTCACACAAAAAGATATGTATATCGTTACAAAAAGAAAGATATGTATACTGTTATAAAAAAGAGACTTACGGAATTGCAAATTATAACACATGTGCGATATATATAGCAGCAATGTGAAATCAAAGTGTTTTCTCTTTTGGTAATTACGCAGAAGAAGGGGTCCCAATTCCAATTTTATTGAATTTTGGACAGGTTGTAAGTCCTGAGTAACACGCACTTTGTCCGCGGCGTGGGACGATCATCGTTCAAACGTTATGACGAAAAGAAAGTGAAACTTATTAGATTCCATTTACTTCAATAGAAATGGTTAGAGATGAAATTGCATATACGTTTGTATAGGATTGCGATTCTAATAGCGATAAAGTATGGGTCATAGCAATAGTGGTTAGATTAGGTTAGATTAGATTTCATGTATAGCTGGGGAGCCAAGGCCCGCAGACCCGAAAGACCTAACCTAACTTTTGAACCACGATCCTGTCACGCCTCGGACAAAGTGCATATCATCCAGAAGCTTTCCCTCTACAAAACATCTCATGGTCAAGATCAATGGCGTTGAGGCTACCTCTCTTTTTGAATTATATTAATATTTGGATATATGCTAGGCGTGAAATATAGCTATGCTATGACATGATCATACAAATTTATCATTAATTAAGACGTGGATATTAAGATGTGGAAATAATCGAAGGATTATTGCATCGATGCAGCAATCAGAATCCTTAGTTGATGAGCGAGGTCCGATCGGAATGCTAGTTGCAATATGTACAGGGTGACACCGATACCAAATTTAATTTGTAGTAGATTCTCATCATTGTATTTTGTTCCTCAATCTTTGGGCCAATAGTTCATTTAATAGATCTTATTATCCAACAGATGTCGAAGAGTAGAAATATAAGTACGCAAATAATCTCTATAATCACTCGCTGCATTCGTTTTTAACGTCTTTAATAACGTGGAATTGGAAAATCTGTTTCTCTCAGTTAACCATCTTCTCGCCCATTTCTTTTTAGTCATTTTGTTGTAAATCGCTGCTTGGAATCGTACAATGACAATTGTACGTGTCCTGCCTTATATTCCCTTTCAGTCTGGGTTGTGTCGTTGCAGTTATGTAAGTCAGTCTTTTAGTTTTTCACTTTTTATTTTCTATAATCAACCTACTTTGTATTATTGATAATGATACTGGAATTGGAAAATAATCAGACATTTTAAAACACGTGTTCCAATGTTGGCATCGCAGCACAAACTGAGAGGAATCGGTACTGTGTAAGTGAACTGAAACTGATGTAGAGGTCTCAACATGTCTCAACGCGTATAGTGGCCTTAAGCGACACAACCGTTGCGATTCAATAGCGAACGGGATAAATATTTGAGATACAAGAATTCTTACGAAAAATTTTACTTAACGTTGCAATGTCTTCTCGATTGCGATCTTTATTCTTGAACATTTATTTGCATTAGAGAGAATCAGGTATCTTCGATAAATACGTACGTGTGATCGATGTGTGGATATTGAATTTCAGTTTGGTAAGCTTCAGAATGAGAAGTATTGGTATGAGTGAAATACACAAGAAGATTCGTTAGTTGATTCACTGTACAGCATAACTATTCTTATAGTGGTTGGTTCGAATGTAGCCATTTCGAATTATTTTCATGCGAAATACTTCTTGTCTCGTTGATAATCATAATATGCTAATCACAGTGTGTGCAGTTCGTACATGCATTTTTTCATGTGCATAAGGATTATTTACTCATTTACGAAAATTATTAGGCAGATTTATATGCAAAAAAGAAAGAATACATTTACCCTTCCTATTCAAATGTCCTTTGAGGTGGTGTTTGATTAGTCGCTGTGGGTTTCAGTGAATGGGCAGATTATCCGATACTTTACAACGCTAAATGTCATAGAGTTGTCGCACCTTGTATGTACATGATGAGATTTGGAATGATACACGCGCGTCGTATGGATTTTGAATATTCTTCGTTACGAGCCCTGCTTACCGAGTAATATCGTGATATGGCACTGAACGTTCCTTGCTGCCCACTCGAATCTGTACACCAGCGTAAGGTAAGATTGCACGTGAACTGGCATTTTTGACATAGCATTAAAAATAAAATAAGCTTCATTTGACATTTACGCATATGAAAATTTTTCATTGTTTTGATATTTAGTGATTCCATAAGTACACACACCTACACACATTGCACTCCTCATCGTTGAACTTGTGTTAAAATATCTTTGGTACGTAATAGATTGATATTCCTATATTTTCTTTGCAATTAGTGCTCGTGGTTCATAACTCAACACGAATTTTTATATGATTTTAATAATTAATTTACGGCAATTGAGAACTTTTAACTTAATTATATAAAGCGATGAAAATAATGCAAAATACTTTTGGGAGTTATATTAATTGAATTTTTAAATTAAGAATTTGTAATTTGGAAGGAATTATGTATTGAAATAAATTGGATAATTCCCATGGAGTTGTTTACTTTTGCATCTCTTTGTTTCGACACGAAGCTCGAGATATTAGTCACGTTGCAAAACCATTATAACTTTTTACATTTAGGCAGATACTTTAAAAATTATAGTTATACATACATCTTTGAATATATGATACGCGTTCTGTATTGCATTGGATCATAATAGAATTTATACGTTGTACAAACTACGATAAAGACCACGTATCTTATGTTCAAATAATAAAAATATAAAAATTTGTTATGCAGTAAGAATATTTTTCAAAAGTCTTCATACAAAGTCGAGATGTTATGTGCAATTTTTTTGATCAACTTCTATACACAATAGTAGTAGAGCAAACTGTAATGAAATTTTTCATCCTGTATAATAAATAACAACCGAAGATTCAAAACAAACCAGGTTCATGGTACATGTACACGTAGTTTCTTTCTTATGAGCGCGAATGTACTTTTTAATTTAGCGTAAAGTAATTATTAGTATGATATAGAAAAATAATGTATTTAAAAGATTTTTTAAACGCAAATATAAAGCGTAGACACATCGAGTACGCTAAAGCTGGTTGTTTCATGTTTTGAACGTTCTTAGTTTGTATATCAATAATGTTTATTTTGATATGAAGACTTTGTTAACGATTATGTGAAGTTCGTGTATAATATAATATAATTTGTTGATCTACACGCAGTTGAAGTCTAGCAGATGTGTAAATTGAAATTCATGAACACTACTCATATATTTACAGTACATTGTTCAGAGAAACGCTTTCATGTTGGTCGCGCCACAATAACTATATCTCGTTAGATCTAAATATACATATATGTATATATTCGTCTTTGTTACGTCGAACGCAAGGAAGACCTATATTTTTTTCGTCTCCATAAGAATTTAATTTCCATTGACTGTCCTCTTCTAAAGATCAATTTCATTGTAAACGTTGATGAGTAATCAGTTTTACAAAGCAATTGTCAGTACCATTTAATTAACTTTTCCTGAAACGATCGGGAACATCTGCAAGCTTGTTAAATTAACATATCAAAATACGTCTTGCTTCTTGCATTGGTACATTCTCAAACTAACAAAGTTTCAATACGTTAATACGATTTAAATAATATTGTTTATAAATTTGTTATCTTATGTTAATCATTTATTTTTGTTCAAATACTTGTAGTTGTCCCAACATAATATGTCATAGTAATGTGAGATTTATTAAATATCTGTAATTATTCGCGCTATCTGTAATATTAATTATATTATAATGTTATTTATTTGTGATATTCACTGTAGTTATCTGTAAAAACCAGTAATAAACATGGAACTATGTTAAAATTGATTTACAATTAACCCACTTTAGACTAATTAAATTTAGTTTACCTTGTTCAACTCGATTCATATGATCTTAACATAGTTCCAGTTTTAAAGCTTCACCAGCATATTTCAGAAGTAAAATTAAGAAGAAAATGTTGTGTAAGCATAGGGCTCTTAAATGGTCTAAGAAAGCTATAACAAAACTACGAAATTGCCAAAGGCTGCTTTTTTGTTCGACCACGTTATTAAGAATCATCTTAATGCATCTGCGGAAAATAGAATCTATTACGGTACCGATTATTTCTTCATTTTCTTTAATTGCAACAAATACGTCACGGATCTTTTGCATTAACTCCTGACGCGTATTAACTTGTACTTAATGAACTTTTTTGTTCACAGTGAGCACATGTAAAAATCCATTGGCGTGATTTATGGTGATGTGGGAGTTATCCCTTAAGGTAATTGTTATTTAACTGGTTGAGCAAATTAAGTTGACCTTAGCAAGTGAATTAGACTTTGTGCAATCGTGTTAAATAGATATCGACAATCTGTTCTTATGCTGTATCGATGAAACACCAGTCCATTATCGTTTCGTATTTTTGTTATAACCTTTTGAGAAAGAATTTAAGCGACCGCTTACATAACATTTTCGTCTTAATTTTGCTTATACAATATGCTGGTAAAATATTTCGGAACAAAACTAGAATGATATAACTAATACATAATACTAAACATATTTACTCTTGTAAAATGATTCCAGTAAAATAAGAGTAATAACAAAAAAACCTTATGGTATATTATGAAGTACTTATTATTACATATTAAAGGGTAGGGATAATTATTTAGATGTCTATATGAAAGACATCAAAGTTGCTCAATAAGGATTCAATTTATTGTTAAAGAAAATTGATAGAAAAAATTTGACTAGTATTGTTGTAAATATCGTTTGCATTAGCAACAAATTATTGTCTGCGAGACAATATATAGCAAATATTAAGATTATATCTCAATATTATGGTTCTTCTTTTTTGGGTGTGATTTCAAGAAATACGAAAAGCAACAAATAATAAAAAAATAACCATATTAAATAGATTCATTGTAAAAATACTATTTATTAAACAGAATGTGCAAATGGTTAAAGGCTGGAAAAGGATTGTTATAGCAGAAAAGGAGTATATTTATATAACATCCTTGTAATTATTGCACACGTACTTTGTAACTTGTCCCATTATACGTTTACGTAGTATATATATATATATATATATATATATATATATATATATCCATTATTTATTACATAACGTTTTGTATGTTTTATGCGTTAGAAATGTTTATTAGTATTCCAGATTAAGATACAGCACGAATAATTTACAGTTTTCTTTTAATTAATGATTGTTATTTTTTGGATCGTTAAGAAGAAAATTTTTAAAATTTCAATACAGAATTCTAGGTAATTGTTTCAATTCTTGTACCTTTCAGTATAAAATTGTCATATTAAAAGTATTAGTTTTCCTAAGAATCAATAATAAAATTTGTCATAGAACTTACTCATTCAGTTCTTATGTTTCTTTTGCTATAATGCTCGGATAAACATAAATTGTACTATCGTTCGAAGTCGGATTATTGTTGTCACGTAACATGAATAAAATTTTATACTTATTATACTTATTATATAAATTGTTTTCTCTCCGTCGCATGTACCAATCGTAAAAAGCAATACCACATTTTTTATTTTAATACAAGCACGTTTTCATAGTCTCGTGCTACGAAGAACGAATCAAATATATTTATTATTCTCTATAGTATTTCCGAATCGTTTCCAATCTTATCTGCATGAATTTCGTTGTCAAACTTTTTTTTTCGTAAGAATGTATATTTTAAGGAACAAATATCATAGTTAAGATGAATAACGGAAAGAATAGCGTGATCGATACTAAATGATGCCTACAATTGGCTGTGTTTATATTCACCCAAGGTGGGGGTAGCGATGGTGATATCAATGGCTTTTCTGTTCTGTGGCCTTCCTGAAGTGTGCTACCGCCCATGATCTGTGTAGTACTGAAATCGTCGTCGTTTCCAGAGGAATCGAAATCGTCGAAACTGCCCATATGAATTCTTCTGCCGTTGCTGTTGCTGTTCTTCTTTCTCCCTTTTAGTATAGGTTTCTTTCTCGATGGTTTCTGATCGGTGATTTTCACAAAAGGACTGGGAGTTGTTTTCGCAACAAGATGTAGTTCTAGACCAAAAGAACAATTAATTACATATATGACGGTTAGATCTGTTGTATAAATGTGTGTGTCTACAGCATTTACATATTACATATATATTCGTTAACTGCATTTAACGCGTTCACGCCGGCGTGTACCACCGACGGCTCATATTTGAATGTTCCATCGGACGGTGCATACCAACAAAAATGTAGTTCGTTTAGTAACTAGAAAAAATTGCCATATAGTTGAAAATTTAAATAATGGAAATTTAACGTATATTAATTGAAAGAAAGTAGGATTTATTTTATTTCATCTTAATATTACCCACTTCCCATGACGAGAAATACAAATAGCAGTGCCGGCGTGAACGTGTTAACTTAATATGGTTTCAAAGGTATAATTTTACTTTATGGCATACTTCCATAAATAGGTATCTATAGTGTTTGATTTCCGCAGTCGAAATTTACGACCTAATCTTTTTGCGCGTAAAAATAAAAAAAAAAAACTCGCGGGTCAGAAATCACTTTAGGCTGGATGAGTTGCTACACGCTTCTGGGCGCTTGAATAGTAATAGTCCAGGACATAGTGACTTTGTAGCGTGTAAAAGAACTAGCTGCTTGAAAATTATTTAACTTTGTGATAACAGTCAAAAAATATATAAATTTTTGGTAATTTCAGTGGAGCTTCGTCATCCGATGTAGGTACGGGTCGGATGCCATACTTTCGTTTACTTCATTTTCATCATCAATGCAACAAAGTTAGACGGTTCCCAAGCGGTGAGTTATTATAGTACACGAAGAAGAGCTGTTTTCTCTTGGATTACAAGTCATAGTTCGATAGGTCAGTGAATCGGAGATCAGTGGACACGGAATTTTCTGCTCGGCCTCAGCCGCTCACTCGTTTTGCTGACTTTCGGGGCAGCTTAGTGGCCGAGTGTTGGTGCATTGAGCAAATGTTTTGTCAAATAAAACGTACAGGGTTTCTCATATTTGTCAACAACAGAAGTGGCTGCAGTGGTAGAGTAGTTTTCCATAGTTATCACGAACGATCTGATGAAATAATTTGTTTATTGATAAAAAGACGACTTATATGCATTATATCCGTTATACATCAAACGAATGGATTTTATCTCTTTTACAATTAAAATTTTTTGAAATATTAAGGTGATCTGAAATACCACCCCACATTCTCTTTCCATTCCTATTACCTACAATTTAGTAATAATCGAATCGATAAGACGTGTTGGTTACCATAAGGCTACCTCTCAACGACCTTGAATCTTAAAACGACACCATTATGCGTATAAAATACAATAAGTATTAAAATATAATAAGATTGTCTTAAATGAACGTCAAATCGATTAAAAATGCTTGTTATCGAATCATTCCAACACAAGTCAGTTTTTTTTTCAACGACTGTCAGTATATCAATCATTTTTTAAAATAAGCGCGAGGGTGGAAAGGGGAATGGGTCCCAGATATAAAATTTTAGTTTCGGGTATTTATTAGTTTCTGAGATATCAATAAAAAGCTTTCGGTATTGTACATTGAATTTTGTCTACACAAACGAGTATACAGGGTGGTTGGTAACTGGTGGTACAAGCGGAAAGGGGGTGATCCTACGCGAAAAAAGAAGTCGAAAATATAGAATAAAAATTCTCTTTAATTTTGTTTTTTAATTTTTCCATCGAGACAACGATCTACAGTGAGATCCGTTATAACGAGACGTGGTAAAGTGCACGCGTACCGAGCGAAAATTCAAAGTCAATTTTCTCGAAAACAAAGCCTGAAACGAAATATTGTTATTCTATATTTTCGACTTCTTTTTTCGCGTAGAATCACCCCCTTTCCGCTTGTACCACCAGTTACCAACCACCCTGTATAACTTAAAGGTAGGAAATTAATACAAGTTAACATAAAAAAATAAATGTCTGTGTCTTTATCAGATTATGAAATCAATAGGTTACCAAATAGGTTACTGTTCGTACATGGATGATTCTAGTTATTGCCAGTAACGTGTGAGCGGTCTGACAAATTAATTATATCCTATTAACAGGACATGTAATATATCTTTTTCTCAAAACAAAAAATTCTCAACGTCTGCATGCGGAGAAATTGAGTTTGAAAATTTATCAAGTGTACTCGAATTTAGCTAATTATTAACTAGGTACGAACAAACAATCAGTAAGAGATTAGTGTAAATGCGACAACACGTGAAAAATATGGAATAAAATTGCTTCGCTTTATGTTCAAAAAAGTAGAGTACGAACATGTTTAGCAAAAAATTGGCCTTGTACACGCCTATGACAAAGTTTTCTCAGAAACGAAGCGTCTTGTGAACAAAATTTATTCTACGTTTTTTACTTAATTTCACACGTAGAACAACCTGCTATTGATTATTTACGTTTATCCAGTGCGGAAATAATCGTATTCAAGCATACTTGAATTTCAAATTCGATTTTGTCGAAAATGTATCATTTGTACGGACATATATCGCTCTATATTTTCGATTTATTTTTTCATTTAGATTCTCCTCTTCTCGGCTTGTACCACCAGTTTAGCTACACTCTGTATAACGGCGTATCTGGGGTATCTACGTGTGACGATAAATACTATTTTCCCTGCATTTGACTGTATCCACGTTACAAATAAAATGAGTTGGAAAACTAATGAAATTTTAACACGTTTTTCCAAGAGAATGGTTGAGTTTCGACGCATGCTTCCTTTGAGACTTTTTATCTGCACGGTCAGTGGAGAAATTTCGCCTGGAATTTCGAGGCCAAAGCCAATTTTGCGGTGACCTTTTTTTCATAGATCTCTACTGCTCCAGAGACGTAGAATAACACTATGGTAATCGTGACAAATCATTTTTTAACATAGTGTATAATTTTGACTATATATTATAAATACAAATGGTTAATAATCTTGTATATATTCGATGACACTAATATTTGATGATTACGGCACGGATGATTACGTTTGAAAGGTATTGTAATTCATATTACCATAAATGTAATTCATATTACCATATTGCATAATCAAACATTATGTAAGATCCGCATTTTTGCATAATAAGGGCCAGGCGTGAGATTAATATCTCGTATGATCACGTTTTCTTTGTACTAGAGTGAAGATGTATTTTCTCAAATATTAATATACATATGACCGTCTATCATCGTAGATAGTCTATCATCAATGAAATACAGAATCATTCACGTAACTCGAAACTCGAACGCGCGAGAACTTGGAAAGTGACAACTTTAGTTACATATACGTTTGCTACCACAATCATACATCTACATTCTTCATCTATGAGCTGTTGATAGGACCAGAGTTTGTACAGATTATAAACGAGAACACGGACAGAAAAGTAATTTGTAGAATGTTAATTTCCGTTTTCTTCTTTTTTTTTGCAACTTTGAACGGTATTTTTCATTCTTAACGATTTGAATATCTTCTTTTGCGTTACAATTTAAAATTTGTTAACGATCACCTTTTACAGATTATTGGATGCAGGAATGAGAAACAAGGAAGTAAGTGAGATACAGCAAGAAGCCGTATGAAATTCATATGTAGACAACTTTGTTGTTGAATTTGCAATCCAGGAAGCTGATACGAAAGCACACACCGATTACAACGGGGCCAGGTAAACGAGCAAAAGGGATAACGAGCTCTCCGCGGCAGCTGATCGTTACTTGGTCGCAGCTAATATTCAAAAAACGCTACAAGGAGCTTCGACGATTGCATCAACTACTAGTCCATTAACCTACTCCTGCCCCTAACAGGCAAGTCCCCTGCCTATATTAAACACACATAGAGAAAGTCCGCAACATTAGCACCCAACCTAACGATATTCTGGTCAGTTTCGACAGACAGTCTCTCTTTGTTCGGGATTTTGGGTGATCCTCAGTTTACGACACAAACAATACTTCTGCTCTTTTGGAAAGTTGGAAATTCTCACCTCGCAAGGTGTAAGATTTACAATGCGGACCCCGTCAAGAGGTTAAATGACACCCTAAGTGCTCCTCAATCCTTAATATCATAAACCTCAACACCCAATGAGAACGCGACACTAGACCAGGACGTTGCGTTACGCGCCCTCCAGCATGTACGCACAAGATGCACCACATGAGAGACACCCACGACAGTTCGACAGTTACAGGATTGGATAGAATAAATTCTCACTTCACAGGAAACATTGACAAAAACACACCCCGTGACAGATAGACGGACAGTTAGAATGTAAGCTGGACAGTCATCGCGCGCACTCGCCTAAGTTTAACTCCATTACGTACAGTTCATACTCTTCTGTGTATACTAAATAGTTCAACTAAACTACTAAACACAACCTTAATAGACATCTTTAATCTACTTTCAGCTTCGGCGTTAATAGCGTTCAAGGCTCGCGACGTCAATCGACCAGTTGCAGCCTGACTGATTGCTACCTAGTTGATAATTCACAACGCTGTTCCTCGACTTGCCATTCTCCAATACCATCGTCATCACCAAGGACCATATTTCGAACAACCTGCTCTCCCCCTCATACAGCACTGTCCCGCTTCTACCTATTTTCTCTCCCGAGGAGAATATCTCGAGGAATGAATTTTCAAGGAAGATCCCCTCGAATCATCCAACCGGTCCAGATATGTAGATGATAACTTTGTGACTTGGCCCCATGAAAGTCTGGTGAATTTTCACGACTTCCTTAACTTGCACCATCCAAATGTCAAGTTTATTATGGGAATAGAAGTTAAGCTCCACCTACGATCTTTCCTGGATGTACTTTTGGCCAAGGAACCAGGCAATCCTCTCGGTCACCGAGTTTGCAGGAAACTCACCGATACTGACAAGTACTTTTCATGCATCATCCCGCTACCAACCAACCCAGAAGGACTCGGTCATTTTCTTATTTGTCAACCGCATGATTAATATTTGCAAACAGGGTCTTTTGGAATCAGAACTAGACCATATGAGAACCGCGATAACCTCTAATGACTTCAACCTTACTAGAAATAACTATTTCAGCAATATCATCAATAGTCCAACAATACCAATTGTAGCGGTACAGATTGTAAAACAACCTTATAACAGTAAAGTAAGAAATATAGAAACCTCATTTTTCCTACTTTGATATCTCATCGATAGTTGCGTCATCGTTGATCCAGATCATAGGTTACACTGGAAGCTATTTCGAGCGAAGATATCTCGTATCCACTTAAAAGGACAAATTTGCGCTTACTAGCGTGTGACCAGCGTTGCCATTTCCCAAGATCTCGTGCACGCGCAGGTGCCGAGTTAAGTGGATGATTCTGTATAATTCGTCCATGATTTGCAATAATGCAATTACAATGGAATATCGAAGTATTACTGTCTTCTTACTGTACTCTGTAAATTCTGAGATTCTATTTCCTTCTTCGTAAACTCGCCGTGAGTTCTAAGATCTTCCATTTTTTTTTAATGATCCAAGATCGTGTCTAAATATGTTCAATTTACTTTTGCCTGCAAAAGTTTCACTGTATTTATAAATATTTATAAATATGTCGGATTTGTCGGGTTGGCGCTAGTTTTAGGGGCGCGTTGCGTATCTTCAGTAGGACAAGCCATCGTAGTTATTCATTGAGGTTTATATTTACAATTATGTGTATAAGTGTTGATTTAACAGGGTTTAACAATTTAACGTGTTTATTAGACACTCTTAAAGTAAAGACAATGTTTTTAAATTCAAACGAATCCACGGTCAACGGGATAACTCTTTGTACAATTGAATATGTTTTGAAACTCAAAGTGACGTTAGCTGTGACGCACGGTATCTTTCAAACTGACTGACCTGACGTTACGAGTAAACTCTCCAATGAGATCATAAGAATAAAAGACTGACATGATTACATTTGTCAATTGCGTATTGACCGGGGTTATCGACAAAATTTCAGGCGCCGTTACTAGGCAGACCCGCGTAGAGCGGTGATCAGTTGTGTCACCTCTACCCCAAGCCCACTGTCACAAATCTTGGGTAAATATAATCAGATCGTATCACAACACGACTTCTAAGTTCTACCATTTAAGCACAACTACAATAAATAAACCAGATCAAAGTATTGGGATCTTTCCAAAATTCCAAAAGAAAGGCACGATGTGCCTACATCTCCGACAAATATAATATTTCGGAAATCCTTCAATCTCTTCTTAATATTTTCTCTGAGCTGTTTGATCGTCATATTTTTGACTTCGCAAAGAATTACATACAATACTTGCGAATGTAATATTTTTCAAATGGTTTGTAGTGTTTTCGAATTGTTCTTAATTAAACAAAACTACAATTATGTTCGTTGATTTTGTATCGTTGTTCATTTCACGCTTTATTTTACAACGTCTTTTATGACATGTCTCTATTAATGCTTCTTTATATTTCTGCCTTTCTATAATATGCGATATTTTAGACGAATCTTGATCTTTTGCTATTAAATGTGTAAATATATCGAAGAAACTATATTTTCTACACTTGTTACAAATACTTACACTTATTGACTACTTTGAGTAGCACTAGAAGTGTTAATTTATGCGATATATATTATTGGCCAACAATACTCGTTACGACGAATTGAATATTAAAGATGCTATTCAGTTAATGAATGGTATAGAGTCATTGTTGATCCCATCAAGACGATAATACGTAACGATCCTGCAATACGTTGTGCGTCAAGCCAACGACCAGCGGCTGATTATTTGGATGGAACAGAGCTGCTAGAAAGCGAAGATGGCAGTGAGTTGATCGAATTTGAAGATAATTACGGGTTGATGACATGCGGGCCGTACACGATAAGAGTTCCTCCGAGGCATGTCTCAGGCATGAACCTCATGACATGAATGAGGCAGAACCTCAGTATCCGTTCTACTTCGAAGTGAAATGGCGTTATGAGACGAGGTCTCGTGCGAATCCTATTTATAACGAGTAGTACGGACAGCTTCGAAGCAACGAAATGTCATCGCTGTGCGAAAGAAGTTGCAATTGTTTAGATACAGCGATAGGTATGTGTATTAAAAAGCAAAAACATCACGTAAAACAGGGAAACGGTCTAAAGAATCGGCTGATTGTCAAAAATATAGATTTAGAATTTGGTCTTTATGTCTTCAAATATAGGAAATTTCTAATATACCGAAATGTCGCTGAAAAGCAAGTTTCTTTCGCAACTCATTCCTATTTGCACGCGTTTTTATCGTGGTACGAATTCCATATGTTTACGTGACTATGTAGGTGTGATATATTTTATCTGGCCTTTTTTAATCTCCCATCTTTGACAGGATATGGTGACAGTGCTTGGTTTATATCATCAGTCTTCATCGTCATACCCGGAGCAAATATTATCCCTGTCCCCGTGATTTGATCCCGGCCAGTTGAGCGAGTCGCACATTTGAATAATAATAAAACAAAACGAAGTGAAAAGGTTTCAACAACTAATAAACAAGTCGGAGAGATGGAAGGTAGGGTAACGATATAGTGAGGGTTTTGCGGCGTAATGATGCACAATAAAGAGTACAACTCAACCATTTTTATGATCTTGAAGCACATTATTATGGACAAGATCCTGAACAATTTTCCCTATTCTATGTTTAGTATTGTGTGTATTATATAACAATTCGTTTTAAACAGGCCTTCGTTTTTCAATGAAAGCAGCTATATATATGTCGGAGATGAAAGGAAAACCGGAGCCTTCCCTTTGCAATTTTGAGGAAGCCTTCTAATGCTTTAGCCTAGATTTTATCATAACTGTAATTAAGCAATTGTCATTTGTAATTGTTTGATATTTGTGAAAGCGAAAGTGGGTTTGAGGTGACAACTGGTCGCCGAACGTAGCCACGGTCACGGGATAAACGTTTTACCTGACCAAGGTGTGGATCGGTTGTATTGTTCTCCCTAGAAATCACATAGAATTGTACTTTAGAGATGTCGATATAATGGGACACACGTTGTATTAGGAATCAATCTCCAGACAGAAACTGCCTAGTAACGGCGTTTGGATCTTTCTCGATGTTTCCAAAGAGTATACAACAAACTTTTGACAGAAACTGCCTAGCAACAACGATTGGAACCTTCTCGATGTCTCCAGCGAGCATATAACAAACAAATGCAGTCGTATAGCGAAAAAGATTTTCATCAGATATTCATTCGTGTAATCGCCTTGGAAAATGATACATCGAGCAATTTACCGAGTGTCTCAGCAATCGTATTTTTGTGTTTAAAATTATTCTACGCATAGTAAAAAATTATCCCGTTGACCGTGGATTCGTTTGAACCCCGGAAACATTGTTAATAGCGTTAATTAAATTCATTATTCGTAAAACCTATCAATCGTTAATCTCATTATTCGTTAAATTTATTATTCGTAAGACATATTATTCATTCCTCTTATTGTTCGTTAAACTTATTATTCTTTAATCTAATTATTAGTTAAACTTATCGTTTGTTAGTCTTATCATTTATTAAACTCATTATTCATAATATTTTGTAAAATCTTGTTTATTCGCGTAAATATATTCTCTGTTTCGTGGAACAATGGCTAATTCAAACGAAGAATCATTACGCGCCTTAAATCCTAATGATAACCCGACATATATTACATTTTTACCAGGTGAAGATCAGAACAAAGTCCAACATTTCAAATATCAGTTGATTCGTTAAAAATTATTTACTATTGCTACTTATTTGTGTACATGTACTATATATCATACGACATGATATGATATGATGTGATGTATGTGATATGTTGTATTCTGTCCATTTTCTGAGTCAGCATACCGTATGTTCTGCCATGTCAAGCCACCGCGTAGCCAGAGTCACATTTACAATCGTTGTTCAAAGACGAACAACCTCGAACCGAAAATACCTGCTGCAACCTCTGGACAAGACGGAGCCAAAACCAGCCCCTCAATCTCTCCTAGTTTTTCCTACCCCAAGGAGTTGCACAAAAACTCCTTCACACATTCATTAAGCATCTCTCTACGTGACAAGTCAACTTTCTTTTTTCAAAGACTCTCCGTCAGCCATACTGATATATGCTAATATATATACAATAAATAATATGTATGTCGGAGATGAAAGGACATCGGGGCTTCCCTTTTGGAATGTTGGGAAAAACCCCAATACCCTAGTCCAGACTTTTACTATAGCTACGCTTAAGTAATAAAACTAAGAAATAGTTTTAATGTTCTAATCCGATTTTATGACGATGGGCTTAGGCTCGAAGTGACATAACGGGTCACTGAACGTAGCCACGGTCACGGGAGGGAGGTGTACCTGACAGAGGTATGGAATAATTATATAGCTCTCCCTAAAAACAAAGGTTGACCCGAGAGGTGGGGGGAAGAATATATAAGGACAGTTCCACTTGGACTGCAGGTCAATTCATTCAGATAAGCTTTACTTGTACGTTGAGTTATACGTGTATCACATCGCATTCGTCATACCGTTGCCCGTGGATTCGTTATCGAACCTGAATTCGTTGTCATCAACATCTCGACCATCCGATTGCTGCTATTACTTGTAGCCTCCTGTAATAACCGCATTTGTACCAATAAATATCAGCTATAACCGCGATGGTAAATTCGAGTGAAGGTTCATCAAACGCCCAAAATTCCAACCTTAACCCGACATGTATATTTATATATAATATATATGTCGAGTTATCATTGGGGTTAGGGACGTTTAACGAATCTTCATTTGGATTAGCCATTGTTCTTATACAAAATAGATGATATTTAATGGTACAAATATGATTATTACAGAATTTGACAAGTAACCGTGGCGATTAGCTACTCGAGATGCTAATGACAATAATCTTAGATTCAATAACGAATACCCGGTCAACGGGATAGCAAATGCGCTTTCTTCCAAAGTCTAAGTCGAACTGAACTTACTTGTCCATAGTCCAAGTGGAACTGAACATACTTGTCCACAGTCCAAGTGGAACTGCTCCTACTTGTCTACAGTCCATGTGGGATTCCTCTCATGTACTTCTCTATGCACCTCTCTGTACCCCTTGGGTCAACTCTATTTTTAAGGAGAGCTATACAACTCCGCCATACCTCTGTTAGGTACAAACGTCCATTCCCTGATCGTGGCTACGTTTAGCGACTGGATGTGTCACTTCGAGCCCAAGCCTACTGTTATAAATCTCCGGCAAACTTAATCGGATTAAATCATAAACAACTACTTCTAAGTTTTATTATTTAAGTCTAGCTATAATAAAAAGTCTAGACTAAAGTATTGGGGATTTTCCCAAAAATTCCAAAGGAAAGGCCCTGATGTTCTTTCATCTGCGACATATATATTAGTACTAAAGCTATCGAATATGCAGATAAAGCAACTGATATGCACCAATCTAACCCAACATGTAATTTCTATAATTTTTCTACTTGATATTAAAAATGATTATTGACAATGAGACAAGTTTAGATTTGGTTATATACAGCAAGGAGCAGAATAGAATCAATGTAGAGCATTTGTTGAAAATGATAACTTATTTATACGATACTATATGAGCAGTAGATGATTGGAAACGTTCTAATACGTAGTCAGACAGATCTACAGTTAATAGAATTTTGTTGAGATAAACGTCAGCGATTTTGTATCAGCAAACATAGATCTTTACAGAAGCGACGTGTAAAAGAAACTAAAATTTGGTGGCGGATCCGTTATGCTGCAGCCCACAGCCCTCGAGATGTTCCACAGAATATAGCGTAGGATCATTGAGACGTATTAGTGACAGAATAAGTCAATACACGTATAAAGGAAATTTTAAATATGAAATGACAAGAAAGGGCACAGAATATAAAAATTGACAAAAGGAATATCGCTTTCTATCTCATCCGCTGACGATGCTTGGGGAGGCACAAAGTCTGCCCCTGGCAACCTCATCGGCCCATCAGACCAACAGTTGGCAATAAACCAGTATCGCCACGAATCCAACACCAAACCACCAAGATGGGGGACTTTACCTTCGGGGCTGATCACGGCCACCGTGGTATCAAAGAAAATCATTGGCAAGACTGTCGTAACAGACAGATGATCCTGTCACCGTCACTATCAGTCGGTACAACTTGGATAAGTCACCACTCTAGGATCAAACACCATAAATCACGAGAATTAGAAAGGAAAGAGGCGAAAAATAAAGGTATCCAATCTCTCAAGAAGTAAGCATAAATTTGGTTGACAGAATACCAAGACAAATTACAGCCGTTTTAAGTGCAAGGTCATGTACAAAATATTGTAATCGTTTAAAACTTTTATTTCTATTTCTTTTTCGTACGCTCCAAAATGCAATCAAAAGTGTATCTATATACCTAGTGAACTCTAAATGGAACATAATAAAATTTTTATACGTTTATTAACGAAAAGCAGATGTAAATTAATATACGTGTTCTTTTCATTCCTTATCGTGATTTATAAATAAATTATCATTTTCTACAAAGAGCACTGTATCGGTTGAATTTTGCTCTTTGCTGAAAATATACAGCTGCCTACGCTAGAATGTACTGTAATTCTAACTTTGATTCAACTAAAGTTGTTTGCGAATATCTCGAAAGTTAACGAGTGATGGTTATATGTATGTACAGAAAAAAGATACTCACAATGTTGACTTCCACAATACATTTGAATCCATTTGCCATCGAAATCGGTGACATGTATCGTACTCGGTATAGTTATCAATAGCCGCTTTGTGCGACGATTATCAATTGTTGCTTAGTAATTTTAAAAACGAGAAGGATTTTAATTTTTCGAGGCGAAAGGTAAAGATTTCCTAATTAGAAAAAGTTCTAGATATGGAAACAAAAGAAAATTTTAAATAACGGAAAGTAAATTTCAAGATTAAACAAATTCTTCATTTCATGGACAGAATAACAAATCCGTAAATAATTAAGTAAAAAAAGAGTAAAGTTAAGTGAAAACTTTGATGATGTTGTAAATACTGTCAAGATGACCTTCACATAATGTTTTTATCATCGTTAGATATACACTTTGAAACCATTAAAAACCTTCTTAGTCACTCTTTCTTGCCTTAATCGTAGCGAAAATTAAAAAAAAAAAAAAATGAAACTAATTTGGATGGCCGATTTAAAATTAACATCCTGTACGTACATGTAGATATATGTACTTAGAAAAGAGTTTTTAACATTCGATAGAAACAAAAGATCTTGTGTCATCCATAGGGTTGACCCATAATAACAAATACACAAATCGCTTAAAAAACATAAACTGTATTCTCTTTTTATACGAAACTGTACAGCTACACTTTTTTTACACGAAACTTGTGTCCTTTTCTTTGATAGACCGATTCTTCGAAACATTCTGTCCAACAAAGCATAAAGTGCAATGTGCGATTGTCTACTTCATATAGAAATCTGAGACATCTCACTTTTAAATTTAAAATAACTGTCGAACTGTAGATTTTCTCGATATTGTACCTTAATACATACTTTTTGAAAACAAACTTGACCTTCATATGTCTTCTATGAACCTTTCTACAAAGAAACAAATCGCGTCAAATTATGTCCCTCTCGAAACCATCTAGCTTTTATTTGAAACATTTTTCGTTAAAATCGTTACTTTAAGACTTTAAGACTTAAAAACTTTATCATTGAATGAATCAGTGAAATTTGTTGTAGATTCTGTCGAAAATATCTTGTACGACAAAATATGTTAGAATTTAATCTTGGGATTAAGATTAATAATCTGTGGAAAACACAATGTTTGTGTTTGAAATAATATAATGTGATATTTATTAAACAATTGTTACACGAATTATAAATGTGCGTTCTGGAATGTAGACAGTCGGCTAGTTATTCACAGACTAACTGGCTTAGTGACCCATGGCCCTTAAAAAGGTTTAGAGCCCCACTCTCTATGCAGTAATGAGTGTGACCTGTGTGGGTGTCTGTGTGGCATCACATGTGGCACAGAACCTTCTAGTAGCTTCTCGACGTGCCCATCTAGAATGTTCCATCCATATCCTCACGTTTCTTCCGGCGTTTTTTGAAAAAGCATGCACGTGCTAACTGCCGTGGTGCATCTCACGAACGCACGCTAGTGGGGATGGCGCTGGGCAACGAACGGAAGAATCCGTACGATCAATCACCTTATCTGCATGCGATTGATATCGTTGTATTCCAACAAAATATAAACATGTTCTCCAGATAAATGTGGCATTCAACATATTGTACTAATTTAATAACAATAAATACAAATTTAATAACATCTTCAGTGGTTCACTTGTTGAAAATCGAAACGAAATAGAAGCACAATATCGGTAAGAGCTCAGATACGTTAAGAGAACATTCACGGCTTATAAATTAATTTTGTCCGATAAGAAGTACCAACTGATTAGTTAAAACTATGAAAGCAGTTATTGTTACATATCGTAATGTAAATTACCCTAAATAATAAATAACAACTATGGAATTCTCATAAAGGGTATAACCTAACAAACACGAAGATGGTACCTCGCTGGGGGTAGCCACCCACATGATAATCAAACAGCTAAAAAAATTCTACCAAATGTCCAAATTGGACAAATTGTGAATGTGAAATATAAAAAAAAAAAAAAAACTATGGAATGATTCCTACGCATCATATATTATGTTTATGATAATGTTTTCTATTATATATTCAACTGTATTTTTTCAGATTACATCCAATCATTTTTCATTGCATTGGATATTTTCATATCAAACTTATAAAGTTCTTCCAAAATATGTGGTTTAGTTAAATCTAATCTAAATCTAATCTAAAATATAAAATGTTGTACAATGTTTTATCATATTAGTATTTTTAATAAATTTTGCATATATTTTACCCAGCTTTTGTATATATTTTGCATGAACTTTGCACATTTTAACATAAATTTTACAAACATCCACCTTCTAGTTACGAAACTCTACTATTATAATTGTGTCGAGCGTTTGAAAGAAATCTGAAAATATAAAAAGGAATTACAAGTGCAATATGTTTCGTAGAAACCACAAAAGTATTTAAACGATCAATTATCCTTTATATTAACAAACCCCTACATTTAATGGCATATAACTACATTTAACACTTATATGCTTAAGATGCTTATTCGTTCTGTATACTAATTGTTTACTAAATATATGTTTGCAATAAATGTTTTATACTCTCTATGTACATATGAATAGTTTGAAATTTTACTAATATAATTACGACAGTTATGTCTCATTACAGAGCTAATGAAATGTTTTAATATTTTATATTGTAATATCGTAGAATAGCTTTGATTGGAGATCGGCTGAAATTAGAAAACACCGTGTACGCCGTCTTTTTGTGGTTTGTTTACATCCAAGAGCGCCTAGAAACAGTGACGCGAGAAAGGATAAGCAGCGTCAAAACAGAGGTACGGTTTCATATTTCAAGGAGTGGCAATCGAGAGGCCAGAGTATGTGAGCCGAAAAGTGTGTGTGTGTGTGTGTGTGTGCAGGACCGAGCAGGAATACATTGGCGAGGGTCAGAGTTGATCGAGACGTCGAAGCATAGAGTCGTTAGAATTGAGTTGCGAGTGTTGTCGAGTGTTAGAGTTGCTAGTGAGAGAGAGAGAGAGAGAGAGTTACCAAATAGTTGTCAAGTTATTTGTTGTAAATACGAGCGTTGCATTTAGTTTTCCTGTTAATCAAACATCGTTTCTCTGTCTAACTAATATCTGTATTTTCAATCCATTATTAATAAATTATAATTAATCGGACAAAATTACACCTTTAATATATTCCGATATTACAATATGATACTTACAATATGGACACGAAAGTTTGTGTATGGTATTATAGAAAAATCACCTACAACTAATATTCATATTGTTATTCTGAATGGAAGTAAGATGTAATTTGTAGGGAGATCTTTGTGGAAAAATTCGTATACGCTGTCTGTAAACTAATGTGCACAAACAGTCACGAGAACGTAATGCAAATGTACGATAGTGTTGCATAACGCCTACACAGTTCGATGAAGCAAAACGTGATAATTTTTCTAGATAATTTTATGATAGATTTTCGTATACACGAGACAGTTTCTGAACCAGAGCAATAAATTAAAAGTTGATGGCTTTTTTAGTTGGCATATGGTTAACAATGATATTTGCTATTTGAATAATATTTTTCAGATTTTCTGTATTCATTGCTACTGAAGATAAGTATTCATTGTTCCTCATAAATCCGAGAAGTTTATTAATAATAAGTAAATGGGCGTTCGGACGATTAATGTTATTGTCAATATTATTGTCAATATATAAGCTTCTCGACATTGTATTGTATTGACAATATACAATATGTGTACATTTATTGATTCATCGTCTAGAGACGCCTTGTGAACCTTAACACGTTGACTGCCACGCGTGTTTTCAAAGAAATCTCTGTCAGGCCACGCGTACAGCAGTACCAAGCGTTCTCTGCTAGGTGCTCCCATCGATATTTTAGTAATGCGAATCGCTCAAGTGGTGGTCTCAAGAATGATTTTTTGTTTCGCTTGTTCGCTACATTAAAACCACTAGCTGTTGTCGAATATAACGAAGGAAAGTGTGGTATAGATTATTCCGACCAAATGGTTTCTTATTCCACCACAATTAGAAAAGGAATCAAATGGTACAGAAAACTTGGCATTCAATTCTTTCTGGGAATTTCTGTTGTACACGCTTTGACGGTTTACAAAATTGCAACAAGAAAAAATATAAATATTAGAATATTTAGACAATTATTAGTTGCCAAATTATTAGGGTTGTCTGAAAATACAAAAAATCCTTATATTTGACGGAGTCAGCACAATATCTCCGTTCGGAAAAATGATTCCGGAAGAAGCGTTAGACGCATATGCAAACTATGTTATGCAAATAAAAGACGTCGAATGGACCGAACAAAGGCACAAAAGAATTTGAAGAAAACAACAACTTATTGTCCAAATTGTCCCGACCAACCTCAGCTATGTATAGAATGCTTTAAAGTTTTACATTCTAAATAATTTTTTTAATAAACCGTTTTCGTATTTTTATTTTATAACAATTCAACTATTATTACAATTAATTATTAATTAACAATTTACTATTGTGGAATATCTTTTCAAATACCTACGACGATCTTTCGCAAGTAGTCAAATAAGCGACACCCGAATATGGGTTACGTGGCGTGACCAGAAACTTTGCTGACACCCGAATACGGGTGTCGTGGCAGTCAACGTGTTAAATATTAACTTAATTAATTAATAAGTATTGAACGGCTGAACGCTCTTTAACGGTTTAGGGACAGACAGAGTAAATTTCGTGACGTTTCGAAGTCTCGTTTGTATAGTTGTATGTATAATTGTTCAAATTTTTTCCCCAAAATATGCTAGTTAATTAAATCTCTAAAGAGGCAAGAATCAATATTCACAATCAATTGACCATCGAATCATGGAATTGTCACAATCGATCTAACGATATGGAATTTTTAAGTCCAGATGTTCCTTAATTCTAATGCTGATACTATGTTAATTACTTGAAACTTCTGCTTATGTGAGTCTCGTTCGAATTCGAAGTCCCATTTGAAGGAAAATAAGACAACAAATTTTGCTAGAATTGTATTTTATGTGTTAAAGCACGGTAACTTTAAATTAATTTTTTGTCAGAGATGTAACACATCGACGCTTATGTCACAGGCTCAGAAACAGTAATAGAATAGACAAAACATTCTGCGTGCCACAGCCATCAAAACAGTAACCAAATAGAAACAGGATAGCCACATCTGATAAACACCCGCCGATAACCCCTCCAGAGGGACAGAACTTTAGTATAAAAACCCTCCCAAATCAGCACTCGACTCTCTTTTGTCATAACACTGTGAATCGCTACTCTATTGAATTCGTACGATAAATTTTACTATCATATCTAAGGTCGGAATTGTTTACCTTGCTTGCGAAACGTTCGAACTACGACGCGAGGAGACCACCGGTGATCTGTTAATTTCGTGATTTCCTGTGTCTTCTACGTGACACTTACGGTATCTGACTCTTATTGTATTTTAAGAATTTACTAAAAACGGTATTTAACTTGGTATTTTATAGAAATATGTAGATACATTATTTATCGCCTATATCTAAATTATGGTAATATTTAACACGTATAATCTTTTGGGATAAAGAGCTGAACTTGAAGAAAATATCTTGATTTCGAATTCTTCTTTATTTTCTACAATCTTATCGTATAATATTTTTAATCCTATAGATTTTTTCAATCGACCGATTGAAACTTATACTAATCCTGTAGATTCAACATCACTTTCAGTATAGTCTTTTCCACTTTTCTTATCAAATATTTACAAGTTTTTCCATAGATAAATTAATACATTTTACTAATAGATTAAAATACTTTACGGCTGTTGTCCTTTAAATCACAGAAACCATCAACTTTTAACTTGTTTCGCTATATTTATGTATGTCATATTCTGTGAAAATTTACCTTGTAAATGAACGATACCATCAGCTTTTCCAAGAGCGTTTACGGACGAGCAAACGTATTCTCCAAAGTCCCTTTTTTCCAGAGAATTGACAGTAAGATTCATCTGCCAAGAGTAATCGTTCAACGCGTATTCTGACATTTTATATTTTTCACTGGGCAGCAGCTTTTCACCTGCGTAAGAAACGACAATATTACACTGTTTTTCATACATGCTTATTTATACAAACAGAACATACGCTTTTTATAAAATTACACAGAACGATAGAGATATGTGCAATATTGCTTACGTGTAATGAGTTTAGCAAAATAGTAAATGGAATAGTAACACATAATCTTCGAGTGTTTCGCGAAAATAAATTTGCGTATTCAATAAACGGTGTGCTGAAATCATTAGCAGTGTCACGAAGCCATAAATTAGCAATAGAAAAACCAGGGGGGGCCTAACGAACATCGTGCAGGGCATCGAAACAGCAACGTAGACCGTGTCCCAGGATCAGAAGACAGTAACAGCATGGCTACCTCTGACCTGCAGCCCGGCGACACCATCGTGACACCCCCTCCATAAGAGCCAAACCCATAGTATATAAACCTTCCCAAAATCAATTCTCCACACTCTGTTCTAACATTCTTAACCGTCACTCTGTTGATTTCACATAATAAACTCTGCCACCATATCTAAAGTCTGAATGTGTCTTACCTTGCTCGTGAAACATTTAAACCTGGACGAAATCATTCGAACGACGCGAAGAAACGATTTCTTAATTTCATCTGTCCCTGTGTCTTCAACGTGACAGCAGCATAAAGACGAGAGATTTAGTTGATTTGCGATTTTCGTACGCTTGCACGTGTTTTTAACCCAGCTTTACTACATATATATGTAATCTAGCTGATCCAAAGTTTGTGTGACTCGTACAGGATCCGGCTGAACAGCACACAGCAATGGGCATGACGCGATTTCTCGTGGAAAAATAAGAAACAGACGTAAAATAACGTTTTTTCATTTTTTGGCTTGGTTTCCGAGAAAATCGAGTTTGAACATTTATCAACTATACTTGAACATGGCTTATTCCAGACTGGGCAGCACTAAATAATCGACAGGAGATCATTCTACGTGTGAAAATGTAGAATAGCAAAGTAATCAAAACATTTTTTCACAAAACGCTTTGTACGTAGAATGATCTCCTGTCGATCATTTAGTGCTGTCCAGTCTGGAATTAACCATGTTCAAGTATACTTGATAAATTGTCAAACTCAATTTTCTCGAAAACTAAGCCGAAAATGCAAAAATGTTATTCCGTATATTTTTCTTATCTTTCTACAGACCGTGTATAGATTTACAAATTTTAAGGTACGAGGCTATACTTTTATCCAAAAAATGACGCCTGTATACTGCTTCCAATTTCTCAATAACGCACGTACAATTTTATAATTGTAACAAGCTATTGAATTTTGTCAAGATCTAGAACTCAAAACATGTGAAGAGAAGAAGAACAGTGCGTTTTAGGAGCGAAATTTATTATTTCGGCTGATTTCAATCAGTTGAAACATAAAGCTGTGACGTAATAATCGGACTGCGAATAGGAAAAAGGGAAAAAGGAATGGCAATGGGAATGAGAAAATAGCTAAACAGATCGAAAATGGAGCAGAATTAAAAAAGTAGAATCGAATTAGCGAGAGAAAACAGCAAAAGAGAGTTTAGAAAAAATAGTGAAACGAAAATGTATCACTTCAAAACACGTGAAAGAAGAAAACAAGTATCGCCAAGTTCCATGTGTGTAACATATTCTGAAATCTTATCGAACGAAGCTAGAAGCTACGACAAACGTTGCAAACTCACTCGTCAACGTGTTAGGCATAGCGAGCTTATTGAAAACCACAGCATTCTTTTGAAAAATTACACAACCAGATGAAAAGTCAAAAAATTCAAACGAAGAAGATGACTAGTTGCTCTTCAAATCTCGAAAGTGAAGAAACAGTTTACTATTGCAAATTGATAGAGTTTTGCATTCTAGATATCGGTGCAGAAATTTTGGGTCCTCGAATTGCACAAAAACTTGACGCTATAGCAATTTCGGATAACATCATCCAGAGAATTATTGATATGGCCAAGTATATCGAAAAGCAAATTGCTAAAGGAATAAAAAGATCGACATATTTTGTGATTCAACTTGATAAATCAAGCGACGTACGTGAACGTGCTACTTTACTTTGTTTCATGAGATATTCTGAAGATGAACACTTTAGGGAAGAACCTCTTTATTGCCTTGATTTATCTGGACAGATCACTAGTTCGGAAATATCCAGTGTTCTTAATGAATATCTTTAAAGCCAGGATTCAGAGCGAGGCAAATATCGTATGAGACTCGTGGTAAGAAAATTGGGTCAAACGTAAACAACACTGGTCCGACTCGTTGTTTTAATTTTGCCGATGTCTTTTTGTCTCAGTTACGCGTTATTCTTGACCACATTTGCGCGTTCAAATAAATTTTCTAAACATAGCAAAAAAATATCTCTGAAAAATGTCTTCAAAAAGGAACTTTGGCGTTGACGAGGACAACGAGAATTGTGCTGACATTGCAAATAATGATTTTTTGGATATTTTTAGGAGTGACAGCGACAGCAGCGATATTTTATTTTTTTCCACTAATCACTGCACGAAAAGAAAACGTTGTAAGCGACTGGTTATTGAAGACGATACCGACGATCAAGACCGCATTAATTATCAACTATCGGAGTAATGGATTTGGAAGGAAGAAAATAATTTTATATCAGTTCGGTGCAAACAAAACAGAATTGGATATTTTTAATATAATATTTGATAATATGGTCTGGGAAAATATCGTAACAGAGACGAATCGACGAAACTTGGTTTCCTGTAGATTTTAATGAAATAAAAATCTATTATAATGGCTCAGGTAAAAAAATCACAATCCAAATGAATTGGTCCAAGAGTTATAGAAACTAAAGTTATAGAAACGCCAATATTTAGAGAAACGATGTGATTTAAAAAATTTAAAGAAGCGTATATAATGGAGGAAGACATTGCTATCACCGAATCGCTAATGAAATATGAGAGACGCTTATAAGCAACTTAATCCATCGAAAAGGGCGAAATTCAGCATTCACTTTTCTAAATTACGTGAGTCAGAATCGGGTTATTGTTCTGACTTTAAAATATACACAGGTAGTGATAAAATAAATTCTAATGACAGTGCATCTAATGACAGTCGTCAATGAGGTATCACAGTCAGTGTTACACAAAGGACATACGTTATACTTACATAATTGGTACTCTTCGTCAAAACTACTTCTAACTTTACGTAACGGTAAAACTAATGCCATTGTGACAATACGCCAGAACAGAAAGAATATGCCAAACGATTTTGTTAAAGCAAAATTAAAAAAACAGGGAAAGTAGAATGAGGAACTGTAATGGAACACTGGCATTAAAATGGAAATATAAACGAGACATTTATATTATTTCTGCAAAACACGAAACAGCAAAAATGACTGAACAAGTAAAGATCAATTCAATCCTTCCTTAAAACCAAAACGTGTCATCGAATACAACAAAGGAATTATTGGAATTGATCGGCAAGACCAAATGCTAGTGTGCTTCCCTGTTATCAGAAAATATGCGGAAGGATGCCGAAAACCTTTCTTTTACGCGTTTGGTATTGCACTTCTTAACTCCTACATTTTGTTCAATAAAATGAATAGTAGAAAAAAATATAGTTACGCTAAATATAGAATTGGTATAGTCGAATCATTACGAAAAAATGTACCGTTGCAAGAATATAAAGGACGAGGACGATTATCGAACGGAGATTTGCCACAGAGACTACACGCGCAACATTGCGGTCATCTTTCCAAACACATTGACCCAGCACCATCGAAATCAAAGTCATCAAGAGCGCGTAAAGTTTGTACGAGACGCGAGAAACATAGCGAAACAACGTGGCAGTGCAAAAGATGTAATGTTGCATTGCACGTATCAATATGCTTCAAAAGATATCGTACGACCGAAGATTATCAATTTTCCGTAAATTTTTTCGAAACGTTAGTAATTCAAAATAAAATAAAATGTTGTTAATTTATTATTTACCTCAAGATAATAAACCCGTCTTGTTCACCGATAAATCGCTTGTAATTATTTGTCAAACATCTTACAAAATTAAACCAGTTGCACCTTACACGTGTTTTTATATGCCATAAGACGTGTGCGATTGTCATAACTTCGAACGCTTAGCCGAACCGTGAAATGGCTCGACGTGTGACCGACCTCGTTTATAGCACGCGCCATCGGAACTTAAATCGCAGAGCAAAGGATTAAGGTTGTTGCGACACTATGTGACACCGTGGATTCGCGACACCAATGTCTCCTTCTGCACGCGGAAGGGCGCTGAGGTGGCTATCGAAAGTGGAGGCTCCTTCGCGCTTCTCTCAACTGAGGAAGCAAGTAGAATAATTTCAAAGAGAGCGATAATCTGTTTTAATAGAACCTTTGCTGGATGGTGAGCTGCGCTTGTATATATGTCGAACGTATCTAATCCTTTCAGTGAACTTAATATCCTTCTTCAATGTTTTTGCGCAAAAGTATTTTTATAGTAAGAAATCAGACGGACGCGCTTAGAAAGAGGCTGACTCTTTAGATGGTCGCATACAAGAAGGAGATACAGGGAATGTTATCACTATTTCAAGATTTTGACTACTGTAGATGTCAACACGAAATTCATATTTAATATAATAAGTTAACATTTAAGGGCATAAGTTAAAAGCTTTTGCCATTATTAGCCTCAAAATGAGGATCCTCATAAAGGTAACCTCTGGATTAATAAGCCTTTCATGAAAGATATCTCTCATGTGCACTTAATTTTCTTCATGTGCACGTAATTATTGCGCACTTAAAAAAATTTGTTCGAGCTGTCTTCTGACGTTACTTTAATGCCCATACATAGAATGCAACATTGTCAGAATTTTCAGGTATCGCCGGAAGAAAAATATCTGCCTCATAGAATTGTTGAATTGTTAGTTTTATTTTCTAGCTATTTATGTGAGAAATAGTCTCTCAGTCCTATCGTTAGTAAGAACGAAACAAGGAAGCAGAATAAATGTCAATGTACCACCTCGTTTTTCAGAAACAACACTCTAACCACGGTTATCAAATATTCTTGTAAAAAAGTAACATTAGCTTTCGCACTAGTTCTATTCCAATCAAACATCCTCTAAAAATTTCAATTTTATTATATTCTGTTTCAATTTTCAATTCCTTTATTAGCACTTTTTCAATTGCTTGGTTTCTGGTTATTTTAAGAAGTTCTCATTGCATAACATTATATTTAAAAGTAAATAATTAAAATACTATTATACAAATAAAGGTTTTCATCTCTACACTGTGGTTTCTGAAATGATCCTTCTGTTTTCGCTAGTCCTCGGGTATAAGAAACTTAAAAACCACTGTTATAGACTAACTACAATTAAAAGAAATATGATGATACTTTTCAGATTTTTAAGTATACAATTGTTAGTCAAAGAGCTGCAGAATAAAAATTTATTTTTCATCGTATATAGCCGCATTAAATATTTAAAGTGGTCAAAGAGAAATTTGGAATTATTCTCATTGGAGCAGCCGATCTCATCTGCAATACACACTTTTAAAAAGATTCTGTGAAATGTTCAAAATTTTTATAATTTCCGGTTGCATGTGATTGACTGGATTGTGAGTAACTAATCGGTGCTTTGATCTTTCACCGATGGATCCTATGAAACTCGAATATCGCTTGTTTACTGTGAAATAAGTACCTATTTGGAGAATACACTTACTACATATGCACATATTTTCTCCATTCTCTTTAACAGAGAAAGTTATTTCATGTGTAATTATCTTGCTCTAAATAAATATCTTCTTAAAAAAGATATCATTATATTCAGTGAGATTTAGTTGCGGGTACGTTGTTACTGTGCAATTGTTATTGTACTGTGCAATTGTTATGTTCGAACGCCTAATATTGCGCGCTCGCGATCATAGCGACAGCTTGCGTCGCTCTTGCTAAATTATTAAAACGATTGCGAAGACAGACAGGTGAGTTCCGCGGATTAGGAAAGATGACTTTATTTTTATCCTGTGTGAAATGCGCATGTACCAGATTCGTGTTAATATAGTGTGATAAAAAGTCGGTGTTATTGTTCCTCTTACCCACACATAACACGTACATACAATTCATTAGGCAATTAACGTCAAATTCGAGATTGTAAACAGCCCAGTTATCTTAGCCAAATGCGCGCGCCACAGCGAACTATACGTTTCTCACCGCGCTCGGACAAGCCAACACTACTAAATTGTTGTATTTTATTATATACTGTACTTTGTAAAAGGAGAGAACGTCCGCAATTAATTGGGAACAATTCCAAGTAAACAATAACTGACAATAATAATAATAAAAAAAGAAAACGCGTTACTAAGGTCAGAATAGGAGATCTTCCCGATCGGTTATGTAGTGATTTACTTTAAAGTGGGAACATTTCCTCGATCGGTCATGCAGCGATTTACTTTAAAGTGGGCAGGTCTGCCTATTCGGTTGGCTAAGTGTGAATCAGGGCAAGAATATTCGTCGATGGCCTGGTTAGTTCAATTGGGAAAGCAGCCGTCCAATGAAAGATCCGAGTTCAAGCCCAAGGGGACAGCAAACTCATTTAGCTGAATATTTTCTTCCTTAAGGAACATTTCCTCTTAAGGAACATTTCAGATAAGTGAAGAAAAAAGAAGGATGCGATACTTAAAGGGCTTATAGCGCTTATCGAGTGGATAATCGTGTAACGAACATTGATTTTAAAAGTAACTCTGTCGATATGAAATCAATTTTTATTATGTACTAGTGTTTCGTATCACGACTCTTCACAGCACATTGAATTTACACGTGTCATAGACACATTTGTAATACAAATCTTCATATCGGCAATCATATATTGACATACATTTTCAGATATCGCTTCCGTTCTACTGTCCAACACGCATTTCCTACTCGTTGTCGTAAGTTCAACGCATTATTTATCAGCGATGACCAGACCAAAGTTTTTAAGCGACCAGAAGAAAATTCAGAGAATTCAAATCAAACGATCCTGCTGGACCTTCTCGTCTTATCCGCCTCTCTCCGAAGGTTTGATTTACATGCTGCCTCGCGTTAGTCAGTTAACTGCGTTCGACACGTATACACGTCAACCTGAAACTTTATTTCGGTGCGGTTGACGCGTATACTCGTCGTGTGAAATAAAAAGTACCATTTAGTGTAAAAAAACAAAATTTTAGTAAGAAGTAATATAAATGGCATTTAGTGGTATGCTTCCTCTATACTTCCAATAAACCTATTTTCTATTTTATAAAAAAAAAAGAAAATAGTTTTTAAAAAAAGATTGACTATTTGATTACTCTTTCTGGTATGTCGGTTATGCTCCGTATAACGTATTGGTCTTTGTAAGTTGGGTTGGATATTTTCCCCAATGCATCGGCTATTCCCCGAATTGTTCTGTGTACTTGTTTATTTTATTTTGTTTATTTTTGTTTACTTTATTTCCTTTTGACAACTGTTAGGTTTTTAATAAGAACACCTTTTTTCAACAATGAATTGTTAATTTGTTATCGAATAAAAATATATTTCTTCCTCGTTTGCTTTGTTTTTCCGTAAAATTCATAGTACAAGCATTTACTCTGCGGTCGACATGTATACTCGTCATTGCTTGATTTTACCTGCGCACCCCGTAAGAGATTTTTGAAAGGAAACTCCGTTAATTGATTAGCGTGATTGAGCGTGAAATTACACGCAGAATCACTTTTGATGCGGCACATTATTTAAGATTCCAACCAAGTCATTCGTTAAAAGGTTCCAATAACTTTTGTTCGACATTCTGTTCGGAAGACAGACTGATCCTAAAATTCCGATCCGTACATTCAAAAAGAATTTCTCTTCACGACTTGATTCATGATTATTATGAAAATGTGTAATCTCATTCGTCAGCAAAGAGTACGACGAGAAGTAAATTCGGATTTACAGTATATTTTGTCAATAACCATTGACAAAATGTCAATCGTTTCAGGCAGTCGAGACAAAACTTCAAAACTTGTATACATTGAAGGCGGTACGGGTAAAGTAACTGTTTATAAATAGTTTAACGATACCACAATCATTGATAGCCTTTGAGTGCTCGTTTCTGGATTCTCTTCTACCATCTCCAAAACATTCTCTCGTATAAGCGGCAGAAACAGATCGCGGTCACATAAACTTTGAAACGTCGGAAAAGCTTCTTAAACAGTTCGGGAGAAGGAAATTGAGATATATTTAGCGTACGAGCAACGTAATATTACCATTATAACGCAGTGCTCGTCATATCCGCGTGACAATAATCAGTGGAACTAATAAATAATAATGGAATTATTAACATCACGAAAATAACGTTTATCTTACTGGATGAATACTAAAGATTCGTGCTACGTTTGCGTGTGTGAAGTAATGTTTGCTGATATCAGTAATAATCTTGTGTTTACAACCTTGAAATAATACTTCTGATTCCTGCATGTTCGAAATATGATCAAAATACGGGACGCTAATGGACAATACAAGTCGATTTTACACGGAAAGGATTGCTTTTAATACTTATCTACTTATCTATTTATTGTAGTACATATCTGTTCCTCGTGATAAGTGCTATAAGCCTTTCAAGTATCGGACACCTTCTTTTATCAGCTTGTACAAACTGAGGTGCGAGATATTTAATACATTTCTAAATAAATTGTACTCAGAAGGAATTATATGAAGGAGATCTACACACAGGTCGGCATATACGAAAAAGCTTGCATCGTAGGAGCGTGCGAGATCCTCCCGAATAATGTACAATATGTAGGGACAATCTAACATCGCATCGCTTCGGCAAAAATCGGTCGGAATCAGCCCAAGAATGCGATAAGAAGCGTATGGCTGGTAATGCCGACACGCTGTAAAACGTTATTTGATATCGATATCTTCGTTTGTTTCAAGTTTTAGAGGTCCGCTCTAACGGCAGGCGGGCCGATCAACAGCATGGAACTGTCGACTAACAAGGATGGACGTGACAATAAATGGAACTTTGTGTCCCGGATCCTTTGTGTCTCGACCTGGAAAAAGATGAGAGTGTTTCTTATGCCCTCTGCGACTTGCTACATCGAATATGGGGCTTATATTACGAATAACTTGTCTGTGATTACATTCAACATCCAACTCAATCGTCAAAATGGTAAAGTCAGCATCATAGAGATGTAAAGATAGAGCACGTGAGCGAGCTGAAAAAACGATATAGGAATAGAACGAGACCTGCATAGAGGCAGGTGTCCTTGTCTAATAACGCAAGCACATTCGGTGCGCATGTCTAACCAGACAGGAACAGAATATTCTGCTATACAGCGTCTTCTTTGTATTCCCATATTCCCATATCGCATCTATTTATGCAGCAACATATGACTCGTGTATTCTATCTTTGTATCTTTATGGTGCGAAATAAATTCGCTGTAACAGCGAAAACATCTCCACTTGTTAAGCTCTCGAGCTGTAACTGACGGTTGACAGCAGTGATAAGCTACGTGCATAAGACGAATCCCCAGCTTGCAATAATTTGTTTTTCTACAACATGTTTGATTTTAACGTACACGCTATTATTTCTTCTTTAAACGATCTTTGTTCTTTAACTACAAAAAATGCAAAAGATTTTCCATATGAATATCGTTTGACTGATTTAAAATTAAATCTCTTTGACTTTGTAAAAAATAGAAACGTTTTGTTAGAAACACATTCTGGTTTTAATAGTAAATTACTCATTATGATATACATATGTATGTGTGCTGTTTCATCGAAATGTTGATTTCGAAGAGAAAAGTGTATAGCAGATTGTACGGACTCTTCTTGGCTTCGATGAAAACAGCGAATACATTAGACTCATTTTTCACAATTATTGTTTAATGACTCATTTTTAAATGAATTACGTTCAAAAAGAGTTATACGAAGTAGGTCGCTTTCTTCTCGCTTCTGTCCGTTTCCGATCAGTTTTTGGTCCCTTTTTGCCTGGTTTTCGTCCAGTAAATTTGAAGATCATTTTAAGAAGTGAAGTATCCATGTTGACAAAAAATTTGAATATAATCTGTTTCTCGGAGCGTTGTTCAACTTGACTGGGTGAGAAGCGATCTACTTTTTATAACTCCTTTAGAGCGTAATTTATTTGGAAATAAGTTGTTTAATGCCGCTCACGCCTGCAAAGTTGACGAAATAGTTCAAATAAAATCTCGTTTACTTATCAGAATCATTTCTGAAATTTGACTATCTTCAATGTGTCGTTAATTGGCAAATGTGTCGCATGCAAAATTGTTATATATCCGCAACTAAATCTCAAACAATATCATTTTTAGATTTCTGAAAATGTTTTATTTAGATAACAGTGACAAGATATATGTATATGAATAACTTTTTCTGTTAAAAAAAGGAGAATACAAAGAAATACGCGCATATGTAGTGTCCTCCAGATAAGCAGAGATTTCAAAATAAACAAGTGTATTCGCAATCCAGTTAATCGCTTTGCGGTCGCAAATTATAATTTTTAAACTTTTTGCAGAATCTTTTTACATGTATGTATTGAGGCGCAAGTTTTAATAAAGATGGCCCTGACTTTGTTTCTTTTAGATATTTACAAGAACTGTAGGTGATGAATAATATATTTCTATTTTGCAACGCTTTGACTGTTATACATATTATATTAAGTCACAATGCACAACATTTTCCGTTTTATATTATTTTATCGAATTACGTATGATCCATTTTGTTCTATCAAAATAAAGATCACAACATTCGACAGATTAGGTTTCATGTTTGTATATATAAAGATGCGTCGTTGTAAAAGACGTGTCTGTAAAAGAAAGACACTTTTCGGACAACCTAATACTTATAATTTTGAAAAAGTATTATAAAAGTATTCTTTTAATTCTTTTTAATTTAATTTAATTTAACCTTTATTTTTACTTTTTATCGTACTACTTATATATTAAATTTTTATGAGTTTTGTTTAGAAATTGCTATCGCGTCGTAACTGATTTACTTAAAAAACCGAAATGATCATGGTGATGCGGTCGATAGATGTATTATTCATAAAATTGATTAAAAAGTTGATAGCGTAAGATTTAGTACATTCGTAGGTAGTTGATTCCAGTATCAAATTTCAAGTAAATCGTCATAAATTGATAAGTCACAAAATTAATTTCAAATACCTTTTTTCAATGTCCAAAAACATTTTCGTTAGAAAATTGGGTATAAGATAATCTTTTAGATTTCTCTTTAGTCCCTGATATTACATTACAAGAAAAGAATCGATTTAGTTTGAAATAAATCGTTCTCCAAGTACTTTCAATATTGAAACGAGGTACATATTATACGTATACAAGCACGCATTACACAATAGTTATCGAAATGGATAAGTAAGATCAATATGTCTTTTTGCAAATAATAATTTGTCGGCGATCATTAATATCAAAAGCTGTTTATATATTTGAAATATTTAATTGTGATAAATGTTCATTACCAGTATTTTGGTGCCAAGTATTTAACGCTTGTGGCGAAGCTTCTACCTGGCATTGAAGAACAACGTCACTCTCGACCGGTGCTGCTACTAGTTGATTTGTTACTTTTATAACAGGTGGAACTGAAACAAAAATAGTTTTGTAATTATACCCACATATATAGGACGGGAATGCGAAGAAGAAATATCACTTGCATATATTTTATTATCTAAATGCAATTGTACGTAGTGTAACCTAAATTGCAAATTCTTATTTTTACAAATACGTCCAAACAAATGCAACCTCAATAGAGGCTTGTTTCACTCGCTAGTCACTAGATATTATCACTTTGGATATTTTATATATTTATTATGTTATTAATTTACAGATTATGTGAATTCTATACACTTTTGCATCTTTCAATTTTTAATAAACGCATAAACATCTGAAATTTGGCGATAACAAATTTCCTAAAATGATTCAACCAAGACAATGCAATATTATATATATTATTAAAGTTTATTATAGTATTTTATTAGGACCGCCTTCTTATTAGTTTATACGGAGTGTTTATTTGAAAATTTTCACAGTTTCGGAGGGGGGATACAACTATCCTATTTATTTGCTATTTGTCAGGTGTCTTCAAGATTTTCGTTTTCTAAATGGAAATCATATTTTTTCTTTACAGATTCTTATTCCACGGGAAAGAAGAAAAGACTTTTATGTGGAATATTTTTTTATCAGACTTCGTTTTAAAAATGTTTTTCAGTTTTATCGCTCTCAAAATAGAGGATAAAAAATTAAGTAATATGAAAAACAAAACTCCTTTAATGTTTCATTATTAGACGATAAGGTAAAATCAATAACAATTACACTTTTTGCACTTCTATTTTATTACGCAAAGAATTACAATACTTTTGTACAATCTTCATAGGATGTTTTCAAAATTTTGCACTAGGCAATAATACGATCTGTTTCCAAATTCGATTCTTACTTTTCTCAAGGTTTCTTTTATAATATGTTGGCAATTCAAATATTCCACCGACGTCTGTGCGTAAATGCATAGATTGTACCGTGCTATCTTGTTATCTTGATTTAGCATGTCCCTCGACTTTTCTTCGATTGATTTGATTTGATGGTGTGAACTTGCTCGCCGCCTATCTCTCGACTATAGCTGCATAATAATCTACACATATAGCCTGGTATAATATAGTGCAGTGTCTATGTATTCTTCGCTTTCGCTTCTTCCTTTTTCTTTCTTTTTGTTCATACCTTTCGTACTGCCTAACTAACCGCATAAGCTCATCGTTGCGTGTATCGATGTAAAGCTTATCTTCCAATTCTAACATAATGCTTCTCTAATCATTTAATATTCTTTGTTTTAGGTTCTTTATATGTTTTGGTCTTCGTTGAATGACTGTCGACATCTCCTGATTCGCCGATTTCCTTTTACGAGTGCATTTAAAGTCTGTAGTATTCAAGGAATAGCAAAACTGAAATATATTTTTATTTTATGAAATATCTTTTTAAGACAGAGTCTGGATAAAAAATGCTCCATATTAAAGCCTCTTCATTTTTCTGTGTCTACAGCAAAAAGCTACTAAAAAAAGGCTACTACAAAAAAAAGACGCAAATGTATGTTTGAATAATATCTGTATTATGTATGAGTAAGTATCCGTTGATGACATAATATTACATGGTCCAACTTCTTCGATTCAATGACTTTAGGTACAAATAAGAGTACAAACTAAACTTGTATGTATCTTGATCACTACAATTGCAATCGTGACCACTATGCGGTGCTGCACGGTGTCAGGGCGCCATGCTCGTCTGCTCGTGCACAGGTGTTAGCTGCCAAGCTGCAAGCCGCGATGCTGCAGAGCGAGAGGCCGTGAAATACAATGGTCTCTTTCTGCGAGCAAGTAATGCTCTTTTTTAGGAAAAGGAGGCCCCGGAGCGAGATCGGGATCCGGTCCCGATCGCAGGTGACCGCAGGTGTTCGCCGACCATAGCTGACTACTCCTGAGAGTAATCTGCTCCCTCCGATGGCTACGGCCTGCTATGATCTAGGACATAGTTCGAGTAAGGACCCGGACTGCCGGAGACAAGCCACCCCTAAGGAGGGTCCGAAAGAGGCGGCGCATAAGAGGCGTAGAGCAAGTTATGTCCTTAACACGTTGACCGCCAGGACACCCGTATTCGGGTGTCAGCAAAGTTTCTGGTCAGGCCACGTAACCCATATTCGGGTGTCGCTTATTTGACTATTTGCTAAGGATCGTCGTAGGTATTTGAAAAATATTCCATAATAATAGAACTGTTGAATTGTTATAAAATAAAAATATGAAAATGCAAAAATTATTGCAAAAATTATTTAGTATGTAAAACTTTAAAGCATTCTATACATAGCTGAGGTTGGTCGGGACAATTTGGACAAGAAGTTGTTGTTTTCTTCAAATTCTTTTATGCCTTTGTTCGGTCCATTCGACGTCTTTTATTTGCATAACATAGTTTGCATGCGCGTCTAATGCTTCTTTCGGAATCATTTTTCCGAACGGCGATATTATGCTGACTCCGTCGAAGACAAGGATTTTTTGCATTTTCAGACAACCCTAACAATTTGGCAACTAATAATTGTCTAAATATTCTAATATTTATATTTTTTCTTGTTGCAATTTTGTAAACCGTTAAAGCATTTACAACAGAAATTCCCAGAAAGAATTAAATGCCAAGTTTTCTGTACCATTTGATTCCTTTTCTAATTGTTGGAATTAGCATCAACCGTTAACGAGGCTGGATCGCTCTAGTTTTGGCACGAAGAAGTTAGTCAGAATCGCTCGAGTTTCCGAGACGCTCACGTTTCTTATCATTTGAAGGGAATCCACAATCGTTTCAACCCTCGTACAGAAAAGATCAAAGCCGTTTGACGCTTGGACACTTGTGTCAGATTTATGAATCGTTTTTTTCGTGCTTCTGTAGTTTCGTTCCAACGGTCCAGTCCTTTTGGAAGCTTCACGACATCGTTTTAGCTGTATATTTCGTACGCCTTTTGCGGTTAGTTAATCGATTCGAGACTAGTCCACTTTCTCAATCACTATTAATCTAGCGATTAACAAGTGTAGTGTATCGGTGAATGGATACGGACGCGCGCAACAGAACACAGTTTTTGTATAAAAATGTTGCCCCTAAATAATCACATATATATATTGCAGTATCGTGCAAAGATCGTCTAAGAAATATCGGGTGAACTATAAACAATGTTGCGAGAAAACCAAAGTGCCGACAGGCCGAAAGGATCGGGACATTTCAATGGGTCAAGCAGCCCATGAACGTGTCGTCGGTCCTTTAGTCAAATAATTACGCGGCAGAAGACGTACGTGGTGAGGGTATGAGAAGACGGCAATGGGATGCTTAAGGGAGAAAGACGGATTTATGGGAAGTCGTTAATTGAGAGTCTAGTTGCGTGTCGAGAGTTGAGTTGAGAGAGTTGAGTCGAGAGAAAGTTGTCATAGTTATATCACATTACTATATTATGTTTACGTTAAATAACCATCGTTTCATGTTTAATCTACTGTAAATAAATCCATCTATCAATAAATTTATCATACAGGAAAGAAATCACTGCAAATTCTAATTTCCGTATTTCTGAATAATGATCCTATAATATATTTTCTTATACCTCTACTAACTCAGAGACGTCAATTTTATCATTTTAATTTTCTGTACATGCCCTCGAGCTTTGTTTATAAAAACCTCAAATATCCTATATAATATGATATAAATCAAAGAAATGTACATTAGTGAAGACAGTTACCAGTAGTGATGGCAAGGAGACAAGCAGAGACTCTGGAGTGTCAACGTTGAGTGCGAAATTCTTCGTCATATTATGATAATTGTATTTGAATAAATTTTTGTTTCTAAATTTTCATTACATGGAACGGAACGATATACGTTCGTTTGTCAAATGTGATATCAGCGTGACCGCTGTTTCGAAAATTCTTTACACGCAGCAACAGAATTTCTAACCATAAATACTCAAACCAGTGGATTGAATGTAACGAATCAATACCCTGGTTAGTTAATAAAAACTGAGACGATGTTTAGCGCACAAAATCAATCATTTCAAAGAACATGAAAGAAAAAATAATCAGATATTATGTAGCTTATTGTATCAACAAAATAGTTCGAAGCTTTATAGAATGCTAAATGCCTACGTTATTGCCACTACTTTGAATGTTTACTCTAATTCAAATAAATTTCACATACTGATGCTTCCATTGGTAGAATCAGCATTTTTTAGTCTAAGGTCATTTCAAGGTTATAATATACAAAGCGGACGAATTCGTCTTGACGTTAGATACAAAGCAATGAGATAAAAAATATTGTTTAAATAAACACTGACAACCTTGAAATTCCGTATAAAACTAACCTTCAGAAATATCTTTTTTCATTATTACATGAGCAGCTTACTTATCAAATCGAACAACTACGCAGAGGAAAAGGTAGAAAAAGTTAATGAAATTATATACATCGTATTTTAAAATCCCTCTTATACTGTAAATCGAAATAAAAATTGTAGAACGTATTATTACAAATGTAGTTTTCACCTAACGACATATAAAATGAACAAATTAGTATATCTTTGGAATAATCGTTATTATCATCACAATGTTCGCATAACTAAAGAAGACAGACGATCTAACCAATGAAAGTAAAAAGAAAGTAATTACTACAATCAAATTGGTACTTGGAAAAAAAGTTTTGTTATAAAAAATTACTATTAGCGTAGTTATATTTCAACATTAATGCCAATTTCATCGACATAAATTATATCCTTGTTATCGGACATATTCAAGAACCTATCATCACGACCTGTGCTTAAATTTTTATGATAACTAATGTTTAATTAGTATGCTAGACGAGTAACAGAGATATTTGTTAATATATTCAGTGACTCATTTTATGTCCAAGTTTCTTTTAAGTACAGTTTGCCTATTAGTATCGTACAGTTTGTTTCTTAGAGATCTCAAAACAGATTTTAAAGGAGAAAAATTCGGAGAACCTAAAAGAAAAAATTGCAACTATATATGCATTAATCATTTAATTTATTTTATTAAACTGATTAAATATCCACTTTGACACGGAGAATATTGTATATAAAGTCGTTGACGCATATAAAGCAGTAACAAAAAAGTGCAGAATAAACAAGTAACAATAAGGAGAAAGAAAAAAGCACAATAATGAAAGGAAATGAACGAAAGCTAAGCTTTAATGAAACAGACAAATTTAACGCAGAGCAGCCACACATCGTTTTCAAGTAGTGCATTATAGAGCGACGTTTTCTGCATACTTACATCTTCCGCGAAAGAATTAATTTTGTCGTTATAGGAGTTAGCAAGAGTACATATTCACATGGAAAAGGGCTCCACAGCATTGAAGAGAAACGAGTAGGACGATAGCCTAAAGACCATTTGGTGTTCTAGAGGGACGTGTTGTTGCATTAAAATTGACAAGTTAAAAAAAGGATGGGACTGATGATTTGTTCGTGAATAACCTTGCGAAAGAAAACAGAGGTTTACAGGAGTTTTTCGGACTTCAAGTGAGGTAATGCCCAAGGTCCGCATCAGGGTCCAGGCTCGACTTACAGGCCCATATCCTGTATGCGATAAAACGGAACTGAATTCTCTGCAGTTTATGCTGTATTTTCTTTAACTGTAGTCTGTGTTTGATAGTACGAGCCCAAATGATAGATACGTGTTTGAGTACAGGCCGAATGAGGAAGTAATATAAGTAGAGAAAAGCATAAGGATTTCTGATTAGTTGCAACATATGAAAAGGAAATCGATGATATATCGAGTTGTCCCAAAAGTTTCTTTCGTTTTATAAGGAAATAACAGATGCACAACATTTTTTATTTCATATTATTATTGTTGTTCTATTACTACAAAATTGATCATACATAATTCAATAATACAATATAAAAGAAAAAATGTTGTGCATCTATTATTTCTGTAGCGGCGCAGGTGTCAAAGGACGACGCGATCGCGAGCGACACAGAGTATCTCCGAGTACATACCGAATATCTAACAGTATCTACAGTATCTCCGAGTATCTTCGAGTATCTACCGAGTTACGCGACGAGCATTAACGAATATTTATCCGCGATTTTATTTTGCGATTTATAGTTTGTTCTAACGACTCACGTATACAGGCTGTACATTAATTTATTATCTTAAATATATTTGACGATTTCAACAACGAGCAATCTCGTCCTTTAACCCTTTCGCTTCGGGTGTCGCTTATAGGCGGCGCCGGCTAGATGACCTGTGGGTACGGATGCCGCTTATAGGCGACGACCACGCGACGATCGGTACCCCATGTATCAGGCATACATCAGTGCCATCTGTAGTCAATAATATATTTTTTCGTTACCGGCAGAAGCCTTTTCATATTAAAGATGTAAATTATACTTATCATATTGGAGCAAAGATTGTTTTATTACTGTTTTATTCAGCACAATTGTTATTTAAGACTTAGGAAAACATTTATACAGCAATCACGCCACTATGCGCATTTGTGGCGCGCGCCTCCGTACAGAGAGAGCACTTAGGCGGACTGGACTGCCGAAGCGAAGGGGTTAAACCTCACGTACTAACTATCCTCTACATTTCCTTATAAAACGAAAGAAATTTTTGGGATAACCTGTGTTCTGCCTAACTAGTGTGTAGGAGAAATTGGAAGAGTTTCTGTTTCTAGAGAAGCATACGATATGACACTTGTCAATGATAAATTCCATATACCAATCATCTAATTTGTTAAAGTCCGATTGTACATTTAGAATATCGGGTTTAAATGTTACGATTTTGTAAACCTTGAAGTCGTCCACAAACAGTAAAAATTCGGTATAATGTTGAAACAGAAAGCACGTATGAAACATTACTGAGCGATTTCAATAACACAGTGAGACAAACAGCAATCTTTTTGAGCAACTAACATTAGGAATCGTCACATAAGTGCAAAAGCATGTATTTTCTGTTATCGCTTAGCATTCAAACGCAGATATTAAATAATTGAAAGGGTATGTTGTTAAAATTGTTGAATTTTTTTGTGCGCTGTAGAAAAATATAGAAAGGAAATGTCGCTATTGTTATCTCGTTTGATATAGGTAAGTCGGCAGTGTAGATGGAGTACAGTAGGGGTCCGAGGACACTACCTTGGGGTATGCCGGATTCTATTGAATTGAGGGAATGTTGCGGAAGTGGCGTCTAGGCATTTAACCATGAATTGTCTATTGGTTAGGTAGGATTTTAGGATGGAGTAGTAGAGGTAAGGTAGGATCTTTTTAAGCTTGTATAGTAGTCCTTCGTGCCATACTTTGTCGAATGCCTGTTGGATGTCTAGGAAAACCGCTGAGCAATATTTTTTCTTTTCGAGTGTTTGGCTGATCGTATGAGTTATGCGGTGGATTTGCTCTACTGTTGAATGTTGTTTTCGGAAGCCGAATTGGTGATCTGGGAGTGTTTTCAAGTTCTCTAGGAGTGGAAGGAGTCGGTTCGTGAGCATCTTCTCGAATAGTTTGGACAGGGTAGGTAAAAGACTGATTGGGCGATAGAAGCTGGTTTCGTATATCGGTTTACCGGGTTTAGGGATGAGGGTAATCAATGAGATTTTCCAGGCCTTAGGATAGTGTTCCAGGCGAAGGATAGCATTAAAAATCGATGTGATGAGTGCTATCCCTTTTATGGGAAGTTCCTTGATTGCTTTATTGCCTATTAGGTCGTGTCCTGCTGCTTTCTTGTGGTTTAGGCGACTGATTGTTTCTATAGTCTCTGCATAAGTGAAGGGTTCGATAGGAGGGGACATTTGGAAGGGGGTGTGCAAGTATTCAGTAACGTCCGCGGCAGCTTTGGGGGAATGGGGTTTGAATACTTTAGACAAGTATTTAGCAAACAGGTCGGCTTTTTCTATTGGGCTTCGCGCCCATCCACCTTGCGGACGGCGGATAGGTGGGTTATTTGTGGGGGGCGTGTGAGTTTCCTGAAGGCCTTCCATAGTGAGTAGTTGGAGTCGGCTGTGGGGGATAAGCTGGCGAGGTATTTTTGGAAACAGTCGTTTTTATAATTTTTTAAGGTTTTGGATAACTTTCTAGTTGCGTTGTTTAGTTTGCGTTTGTCATCCGGTGTTCTATGGGTCTGCCATACTCTTCTTAGTCTACGTTTTTCTGCTATTTTTTTTAGTATGTATTGGGGATATTCTTGTTTGCTGATAGATGGCTTTGTCGGTGTGGACAAATTATGCTCGTGTTTAAGTATTCCGTGGCTGCTTCGATTTCTTCCTTTGTTTTTAGTGGGGTGAAGGCTGAGGTTGAGTGTGTAAAGACTTCTCTGAAGAGCTGCCAGTTGGTGTGTTGGTTGTGAATGGAGCCATTAGGTGTATTCTCGATGATTGTTGAACTGACTGTTGCTATCACGGGAGAATGATCAGAGGAGAGATCAGCCGAGGAGTTGATCTGGACGTGTCTTGATGGGATATTTTTAGTTACGAAGAAGTCAGTGGGCCAGTATGTGGGTTCGTATGTGGTGAGGTAGTTGAGGTTGTTTATTATGCTGTTTAAGAGGTTTTTGCCTCTTGCTGTAACCAGTCTGCTGCCCCATTGGATGTGCTTGGCGTTATAGTCTCCTCCAACTATGAATCTATTGCCCAGGGTGTCCAGGAAGTTATCAAAGTCTTCTTTGGCGATGGAGTGTCTGGGAGGGCAGTATACTGCTGAGGTGGTGATTGAGCCATGACAGTCTTCTATTGCTACGTTTGTTGCTTGGAGGTAGTCTTTCTGGCATGATGGAGGTTCGTAGTGCTTAATACTTGCTTTGATTATTATTCCGGTGCCACCGTGGGCCTTTCCGCTGGGGTGTTGGGTATGGTAGAATTTGTAACCATTTATTTTCAGGTAGTTTTTGTCGGTGAAGAGGGTTTCCGATACGAGCATTACGTCGATTTGCTGGTGTTTTAGGAAGAGTTCTAGTTGAAGTTTGTGTTGCGCTAGACCGTTGGCGTTCCAAAGAGCTATGCGCCTTGGTTTTATTTTGCGTCGGGGCATATTAATTTATCCATGATGAGTGTTAGTAGCGATAGCAAATTATTTATTTGCTCTGATTGTTTCTCTATTAGCTTTTCAAGCCTAGAGAAGTTGTCTGTGTTAGGTGGGTTGGGGACACTATTTGGTTTGGGTTATTTTGGATGCCTTGTACTGCTTGGGCATAGGAGGTTGAGGTTGTGATGAATTTGGTAGGACTGGGTGTTTGGTTGGTTGAGGGGATTGGAGTAGTCGTGTATTTCGGCGGGCTGGGTGTTTGGTTGGTTACCTCTTTTGCTCTGAATTTAGGGTACCTATTTGTGTATAGAGTTTTATAGGCTGAGCAGCCTTTGTAGTTGGCAGGATGGTCACCTTGACAGTGGATGCATTTCGCTAGGGTTTCCGGTGATTTGGCGCACTGGTCAGTGGAGTGAGTGCCTGCACATTTAACGCAGTGGAAAGAATGGTTGCAGTATTTCTGCGTATGACCGTACCTTTGGCACCTTTTGCATTGCACTATTTCTTTTTTCACAAGCGGTGGTTCGAATTTTACTATCGCGTTCATTAGGCGACTGATATTGTAGATTTCCTTATTGTTGGGCTTTTGTTTTATATCTATGAAAAATAGGGATAACGGGTCTTTCGAGACTCTATGCCTTATATTACTTACGTTGATGACTTCGTGGCCGAGTTTTGAGAGTTCGTATTTGAGTTCGTCTATGTCTGCTGAGTGGTGGATGTTTCGTAGGACCACCCGGAAAGGCCTTTCCTGTTTGAGTTGGTAGGTGTGGAAGTTGGCGTTCAGGGTCCTAAGTATCTTGGTGAGTTTTTTGTAAGCTTCTGGGTTCCTCGGCAGTATTTTTACTTTATTGTTATTTATCTTTAAGTTGTAGTCCTCCTTGGAGATATCTCTCTCTAAGGACTTGATCATTGTCTGTATGTCGATGACGTCATCCACAAATATTGGTGGGGGAGGGGGGATTCTCTGTGATTGTTGGTTTGGCGGCGGGTCTGCGATTTCCATGGCGTCGTTAGTGGATTGCAGTACAGCGAACCTGTTGTGGGTGTTTATTTGTATCGTTCATTGTTCGTTCTGGGTGTCGATTGTGTATGGTTTTGCTGTTTTTATTTTCCGTTTCTTTGTAATATTAGCGTCGTTGGTCCGGAGAGTTCTGCTACACTTCTGCCACGGGGGAGGTAGCGCGGGGTAGTTGCGAGTCTGCTCCGGAGAGCCTGGTCGCGATTGCTGGGCCATCATCGAGCTAGTTAATTCGAAATGAATAACTATTCGTGAGGCCATGAGGCTAGTATTCGGGTTGGGGTTAGGTGCGTGGAATTTTCTTCTCCCTAAAGGGTAGGAAACACTTGGCTGTGTTCATTTTCGACGGTTGGGCGACACGTGTTGTTTTTCGGACTACACTGGGCACTAGAGACACGTCTGCACGCTTCGGCACTCCACAGCGATCTGGTCTCTGATGTGAATTGACGCTACACGCTCGTCGATACATTCTATACGTTCCGTCGGGCAGATAAGACGATCTTGCTGCGACACTGTAGGACCGCGAGCGACGGTTAGAAAATACAGCCTGTGGTAAGCCTCGTGGCGTAACAACAAATAATACCATCTAATAGGTCACTTTGTATGTATGTAGCGTCTTACACACAAGCGTATTATTAATGTGTATGTTAGAAATTTTTGTGGACAGCTGCAATATACTGCTCGCAATCACTTAGGCATGCGCTCCTTCTCGAAATTCTGACATAAGCCTCATACTACTTTTCATATATACTTCTTGTTATCAGAAGATATCCTTGTTTTCTCCATTTCGCGGCCAACTCTTTTAGGGACAATGTTTCCATATCTTAAGGCAATGCAATCATGAATCACTTGCTAGCCTTACTTTAAACAATTACATGTAACTTCTTGTCATTAGGTCTTGATATCTATCACATATTATTCTAAAATTGAGTAGCACAAGCCAGTTGGCACCGATGTCCTTAAAACTACGATGTCCCTATTTTGTACTTAGCTACTATACTACAACTATAGGCGAAAATTTTCAGAGGTGCAATGTGTTCGTCATGATTAATTAAAAGGATATTATATGAACTTTTCAATGAAATAAATATGGAAAATCCAAGAATTGCTAACTATGCTTGGAAGTTGTGTGTGCAATATGATAGAGTTCGAGACATGTGGAAAGTACGGCTTCCAGGCAAGCAGGAGCTGATTCGGCGCATTAAAATAAGAAGGAAAGTTCGTATAAACGTTTTCGAGTAGACACTTGCTTTGTGTTACAGTGCTTTCTTACCTATCTTTAGAGAAATTGCTCGAATCGACCAGTTCCAGTTTCTACGGAAACTATAGATCGTCAACCTTGTTCGAACAGCTTACACGGATTTGTCGAAAACTTTGATCGTCATGTCAATTAACGTTTTATAAGTAAAAGATTTTAAACGTCCCACGGAACTTTTCAATGGCTCTGGATGCAAAGCGCGACGCCGTCAAAGCGCAACACCGACGTGCCCAATGTACCATCGATATCTTCACGCTCATTCCGCTGAATTCTCGAAAGAGCATACACGTGCTAGCCGCGGCGGCACATCTAATGAATGCACGCTAGTGGGGGATATCGATGGACAACGAAGGGAAAAATCCATTCGATCCGGAACAAAAGGGCAGTCAGTCTGCCTTACGCCGTTAAATGTATAACTCCTCAGTACCATTGCATAGCAACGCGTCGGGTGAGCTCTTGGTGTCTATTGTTACTTGTTAATCGTACCAGTTATTTGTTAATCGTATCTGTTAATTGTTATTTGTTGACTCTGACTGTTAATTCGTTCTTAATAAACAATTGTTCGTTAAAACATCTGAGTATTCCTTACGCACCTATCACGACACACCACCTCAAATCGAACGGATTCAGATCCGAAGAGCGTATTGGTCTGAAAATAAGGCCAGCACGATTTATCTATTTTCCAGGAAATCGTTCATCTGTGTAATGTTTAGCATCGCAAAATAAGTTATAAGCGGAACGTAAGGTCATATTAGGCATATTATATTATATGCACTTTTCTTCTTATTTCAGTATCTAGAATCAACCTCTGCCATATTTTCCACGTGTTCTGATTCATCTTGCATAATATATAATAATGATAAAAATATATATTTGCAAAATAATATATTTATATAAATAAATGCAAATATATTTATATAATAACTCTAATAATGCAAATATATTTATATAATAACTCTAATTTATATAAATAATGCAAATATATCTATATAATAACTATATTTGCAAATATATTTATATAATAACTCTATGATAAGCGCTTAATAATACATACAGTGAACTTGTACAGAGTAACGTTTGCTGACTGTCGGAGGCACATTGTTGCTGGCTATGCAAAGATAAGTGCCCATTTCTTGTCGAAGAACTCCAGTCAATTCTAGCGTTTCACCCACATAAGTTTTTAACGCTGAAACATGAAAATATATAGTCGTTATTTTTTAGCTTTGCCTCTATTTAATCTTCATCTTATCTGCTTACGCACTTAATAATAGAATTAGGTTTGGTTTACGTAAAAAGTAACTTCTTTTTATTAAGACACATATTTATTAAGATTTAGTAAGATACAATTTATTAAGATATATATAGCGAAAGGCAGCAAGTAGTAACATTTTACGTGAATTTGTATGGATTGAATATGCTGATGTGCTTATGAATAAGAGAGTATTGATCGATAATTATTAAGGCCAATTGTTTGTAACATGGGAATAAGCAAAAGTCATTTTTAAGTTTAAAGATCTTTAGTTTAGTATTGAAACATGTTTAATGTATTTTAGCAAAAGTAGATAAAATAGGAATATTAAAAGCATTAAAAACTTAATATCTAGTTCTCGTGTTGTCCAAAGTTGCGTTTTGAAGATTTGAAGAAAATTTGACAAAAATGATGCATATACAAATGCTATCTGTAGTCAATAATATATTTTTTCGTTATCGGCAGAACATTTTCTCTTGATTTTATTGATATATTGGATTAATCACTTCTTAAAGTTACTCATTGTTGAAGCAACATCAAAATCGTATACTGTTTTATGCTAAAAAATACATCAAAAGACAAATACTATAAAAAGATTTGACGCGCTCTTTGAATACCGCTACTGTCAAGATGTATAAACATAATTAGCCTAGATCGTGTCGAAGTAGTACGTATGTACTTTTGACGAATTTTTAAAGTCAAAATTCTTTTGAAATCACGTTTAAAATACAGTTATTCTTAGAATATGATTTAAAATATAATCTTCTTTTTACTTTTTACGTAATTTATTACGTAAATCATTACTAAAGAAAGTTACTTTCCAGTTGTGTTACAAAGTAATCCACTTTGTACACAGGTATGTAATAAATTACCAGAAATTTTGATGAGAACGAACTTTTTATTTAAAAAAGTGACATCTTTCATATATGATTTCCTCTTCAATTTGCTTGGTAGTAGTATATCAAATATTTTTGAGGTAAAAGTAAGAGAATATAATTCGAATGTCGACACTCGCGTCACATGTATAGCATGTTTTCTGGAACTTTGGTAGTTGGTATAATACATTTTTTAAAAGTGTCTTGAGAACTTAATCTTTTTTATCAATATGTCAAGTACTAACCAAATTATTACATTACTTTCAAGTATTTTATAAACGTACGCCTTTAATTTATAATTTCGAATACTAAAATGATTAATTTATCCAAAATATCTTACAGTGTTTCTGTCCATCTTCGCGAAGAATAATGTTCCGGCCATCTTCTCGTTTCCACGTGACAGTAGGCTGCGGTGAGCCAGTTGCAACACATTTCAATCTTATTTCACCACCTTCGTGAGTTACCATACCCTCGGCAGACTTATCGTCCATTATATCCGGTGGTATTACCACTTCCATGTAACCGTTCTAAAAATAGAACAATTAAAATTTTCATTAAAATTGTAACAGTCGTTATACCAACGTTATCATACAAAATCGTATTTAAGGTAACATTTAAATATTATTATTGGCCACTGCATTATGTCAACATTTTATAATTAGATTAATTACAAGTGAAGCTGTCAGTGCCATGGTTCTTATAATTGAGATTCATTCGTTTTACTTTTGGGACAATAAAGAACTTTTACATTTAGAAGAAATTCGTCAGTCAAGATTTTGAAGGCAACTCTTTCTTCCAAATCTTTAACTTGCTTTCGATCTAAAAAGAATGTTGCAGCGGAATAATATAATCATAAATCCGTCGGGTATGCTAAATTCCATTTCAGGTTGGCAACGGATGCCTTCTGTAGCTGAGGTTCAAATGACTAACGAGTTGTAGAGAACATATTCTGAGAATAAGTATGTCTTGAAGACCCACGTGCTTCGTGACTCTATTATTTGTAAGTAATCGCACGAACCAATCTCGGTCAATCGTTATCTCTGGATGACGGCAGACAGAGGCGGTTAGCTTTCACCTTCAGCAAAATTTCCCTAATCAATTAACATCTTTTTCCGCCACCTACTACTGTGAATTTAATGATCGAAGAATTTGCAAATGCTCCAATCTGCGTATCATTCCCAGCAGCACGTCCATCCTCGAATTTTCGCGAGTCTTGGAAAAAGCAAACTTTACGGAGACATGTCAATCAATCATCTATCGTCAAGCAATCTGTCATCCATAGTTTGTCGTCTAGTACAAAAAGGCCAAATATCAAGTCTATTCAACGAAAATAGATAACGTTTTCACCGCAGCTAACTCTCTTTGTCTCGTGCGCGAATCCAAAGTTTACAATCCAACTAGCCGATAAGTCGGAGTGCGGCGCCCAAACAATGACACTACACAATGATTTGTTGTTTACATTTGCTATGAAATATGTAGTGTTCGGATATATGTATGGCCAACGACCGAGCACACGAAGAAGCTATATACCCGGAGAGATAACTTTCTAAAATTTGAGTCAAGTTATACGACTCGTGCTCACCCTGCTATACTCTACTGTGCGTGTACCGAAGGTAAGAGAGAAAAGCAGGCAGTGCGAGTGAGACAGAATAGGTAAAGTTTAATAAGAAATCGCGGAGCCAAGTTACTTTTGTCTCTCTTAATCCCGGTCACACATTACCTATCTCTTTAACCCCTTAACCTACAACTACGGGCATAGCCCGTAGTACGATGATCGGACCAAATATAATATATAATATATTATATAATAGCTTGTTTACGTTTTCGGTCCCAAATTCTCGAACGTAAATCGTAGGTTAAGGGGTTAATTTCATTAAAAATTGTTGGTCAAATATAGTCATGTTTGGTATCATTTTGACCAGACGAATCTCAATAGTTCGACTAGGGGCATCTCGTAATAATGTGGTAAAAAAGAAAAGAACATTTTTTATTCTGATAATTCGGTACCGTGTAGAATTACATAGATGCGGATCATAGATTACACCGGAGCCTGTCCTGAGCGAGCAGTTTTACGAATTGATGGGGAACTCCCGACCATACTAGCTATATATAGCTATGATTCGTATATCTGAACACTATGGATATACATAATATGCTTTGGCAGAACTTGTATAATGAAATTTATGCTACTAATTATATTAATTACATTGCTTTGTTATATAAATATTCGGTAGGTTTATATGAGGAATGCATAAATAATTGTTATGAGTATTGAAAATGTTACATTTTTCTGTCTAAATCGTTTCGGTTCAATTTGGAAAATCTTATTCTGCGTGTGGAATTAATACCAGCAGCATATCAACTCTAAAGTTTCATATCTCGAAAAGAGTTTATGCAAAAGACAAATAAGAGTTAAGTTTGACATCGAGTAAACAAAACCCAATTTGAAATTGATCTAACAGTGTTTTTCTAAATTATTTCTAGGTATTGTTCAGTTTATTCTTATCTTAATATTGTTGGATTTAATTAACGCAGCGTTATATTTACGCTAATATCTGCATGTTAAGTATAATTTTAATATATAATAACATGATCTATAACTCTTTACAATTTATATTTTATCATGGCATATGTCTTAGAATATTCTCCAGCTTCTTGTAATTTTTATTCATACTTATTCCACGCGTATCATGTTCTCTTTATTAACTTGAAACGTTTTACATGCACAGGTGTACGCGAGTACTATCAATTACACGTACATACAGATCTTACTCAAGCTAATATTATCAACTTTAGAGCTATTAATAAATGTTCTTAAAGGGGATATTTCTTCACAACATGTAGTAATAGTTTATTAACACGTTGACTGCCACGCGTGTTTTCAAAAAAATCTCCGTCAGGCCACGCGTACAGCAGTACCAAGCGTTCTCTGCTAGGTGCTCCCATCGATATTTTAGTAATGCGAGTCGCTCAAGCGGTGGTCTCAAGAATGATCTTTCGTTTCGTCTGTTCGCAACATTAAAACCACTAGCTGTTGTCGAATATAACGAAGGAAAGTGTGGTATAGATTATTCCGACCAAGTGGTTTCTTATGCCACCACAATTAGAAAAGGAATCAAATGGTAAAGAAAACTTGACATTCAATTCCTTCTGGGAATTTCTGTTGTAAACGCTTTGACGGTTCACAAAATTGCAACAAGGAAAAATATAAATATTAGAACATTTAGACAATTACTAGTTGCAAAATTATTAGGGTTGTCTAAAAATACGAAGAATCCTTGTCTTCGACAGAGTCAGCACAATATCGCCGTTCGGAAAAATGATTCCGGAAGAAGCATTAGACGCGCGTGCAAACTATGTTATGCAAGTAAAAGACGTCGAATGGACCAAACAAAGGCATAAAAGAATTTGAAGAAAACAACAACTTCTTGTCCAAATTGTCCCGACCAACCTCAGCTATGTATAGAATGCTTTAAAGTTTTACATTCTAAATAATTTTTTTAATAAACCATTTTCGTATTTTTATTTTATAACAATTCAACAGTTTTATTATTATGGAATATCTTTTCAAATACCTACGATGTTTCTTAGCAAGTAGTCAAATAAGCGACACCCGAATATAGGTTACGCGGCCTGACCAGAAACTTTGCTGACACCCGAATGCGGGTGCCGTGGTAGTCAACGTGTTAATAAATGTTCTTCAGTAAATTATTAATTTGAATTAAAATACTGGTAAAACTAATATACCCAATTTTGTTTTCATCATGTATTGTTTATGTTGATAGCTTCCTGAAAAAATTGTGCAGGAACGAATCGCGTAACAAAGCACAGTGCATTCGAGACGTAACATTTCAGTGCAAATAATAAATTATTTTCAAACAAATAATCAAAATTTTTATTTAAATCTTCTCGAGATTTTTACGTATTACAAGACAATTGTTATTTTATAAATTCAGAAACATAGTTATATCCACTGTATATACTACGTACATATATGTATAAAATATATGATTTTTTAGGAATATCTCTCTACTTTAAACTGTTACTAGCAAAAATACTTTGCAAGTAGCATTCTTATATGTTGGATTACAAGCTATTTCAATTAGCCTTGTAGTGAATATACCGTACAATATTTGTAATTTTAGCGAATGTCGTGATATTGTTCTGTAGGAGTACCAAAACATAGTTATCTTCTATTAGCAAATAAAATTCTATTTTTGATGAAATTTAGTAAAAAATATTAAAGTATCCGAGGAACAATTTCTTTTGCCTGCAAAAGTCACTTTGAGCAGGTGAAATCGAATCCTCAAGATTTTGGCGCTTCCGTTTTTTGAGATTAACTTGTGATGATCCGAGATACAGTAAAACTTTGCATCGCTCCATTGAAAAATATTTGTGCGCTGGGAATAAATCTCGAGTAAATAATGAGTTTGTTATTTTAAAGATAAAACGTGTAACAGGCATTACATGTAAGAAATACAGTGCGGGCAAAATGACAGCCCAATTAACATTTCTGTTAATTTCTAAATACATAGGATTTTTCACCAGATATTAGCGCTTTTATTGGAACAAACAAATGAAAATGAACAATTCCGTGTAACATATTTCGGAGCCATATTGATCTGATATGTCAAACATATACATTGATATTCCGAAAATTAAAAATTATTTTCTAGACCTGACATGTTGTTTTTCAGGTAAGTAAATTTTTAATGTATACTATATCTAATTTATTAAGTGTAATTACCAGTTATTTGCCCCAGTTTCATAATTTTCTTTGTATATTATGTTACGCCGGGCGACTCTCTACCTGGCCCAGGTCACACACCGCGGGCCAGACGGACACCAGATGTCCGCTCTTCCTTACGGCGTACCCTCAATAGCCTTAAGCACCCGTCATAAAACCGAGTAACATGCTTGCTAAGGTCCTTCAGACCCAACAAATGTCTATTTCTAAATCAGTTTCTAAAGACTATTGTTTACTACGGCTTGACACGGGAAAGTTAGTTTTTTTCACGTACGATGCTTCCCACTAGCAACTTTCTATCGAGGGCGGTTAAGACCCTTCCTAGTCCACCAACATTCGTTTATCCAATCCGAAGCAATGTATACTGCCCTCACTTCCTGACCTAAAACGGCATGAACAAATCCGATGGTCCCGTGCGCTAGACACACCCATCACTAGCTTTCCTCCGACACAGCATCGTCACTCAACTTCACTTCTTCTACATCGTTGGAAAAGTCAACTACTAAGTCTAATGCTAACGCCTATCGTGGCAGTCTAAGCATAACGCGAGAGTCGGTTCTCGGTATTGTCGAGCATACATCTCCTCTACTAAATATATTATAGTGCTACGTCCACTAATACATTAAATCCAATTATAAGAGCCCTGCTCTAACGTACATATCTATCTTATCTTCGCGCGATAAGTGATTATCTATTTATCTGTGCTCAACAGTGTAATCTAAGTGTTGGAAATATATAATTTATAATTCTGTGAATCACAGTGTTATACAAACTGCCACGATAGGCGTTAGCTTTAGACTTAGTAGTTGACTTTTCCAACGATGTAGAAGAAGTGAAGTTGAGTGACGATGCTGTGTCGGAGGAAAGCTAGTGATGGGTGTGTCTAGCGCACGGGACCATCGGATTTGTTCATGCTGTTTTAGGTCAGGAAGTGAGGGCAGTATACATTGCTTCGGATTGGATAAACGAAGGTTGGTGGACTAGGAAGGGTCTTAACCGCCCTCGATAGAAAGTTGCTAGTGGGAAGCATCGTACGTGAGAAAAACTAACTTTCCCGTGTCAAGCCGTAGTAAACAATAGTCTTTAGAAACTGATTTAGAAATAGACATTTGTTGGGTCTGAAGGACCTTAGCAAGCAAGTTACTCGGGTTTATGACGGGTGCTTAAGGCTACTGAGGGTACTCCGTAAGGAAGAGCGGACATCTGGTGTCCGTCTGGCCCGTGGTGTGTGACCTGGGCCAGGTAGAGAGTCGCGTGGCGTAACATATTATATACATTATAATCTAAAACATTTCAACGTATTTGTAGTCCAATACCGATGATTTAGTCATAGACCGAATTTCTTTTACCTGTGAGTTCAATATTTTGACAACTGAGATTAAATTAGAAGGTGTTCGTTTAATTTTTCTTCTACCTTTTCCCATAGAAAAATGTCTGAAAGTCCAAAACAGAAAAGAGAGAAATGATCAGAGGAGAACATGAATGGGGCATTGAAGCTACTCCTCCAAAAAAATAGCCCAAAGACAGGTCACTGAAGCTTTCAATGTTTCAAAAACGACGAATGTGAAGTCTGGGCATACGTCGAATGCGCAGATCAAGAAAATATTAAGTATTTTCCATACGATATACGTAAAAATCGAATTTGAATAAGAATGTGTATACTGACATCTAGAGGACTTTTTTTTAAACATTATTAACCATTTAGAGCAAAAGATCATATAATTAAATAATTGATCGGTACTGGACGACCGTCGTCCAGTTTTTCGTTTCCTACAAATTCCGACATTACTATTCTTGCAGATTATCAATTCGTATTATTGAATCTCATAAAATTAATTTTCCTACTTTTATCAAGTTCCATTTGTGCTATAAAGTCACTTTGTAAATTTTCATTTTTAGCAACTCTAGCACAAGGTACTGTACGACTCTCCCCTGCATTTTATTTTGTATGTGATTCGAAATCCAAATTATTTGATATTTTTCATATCAAACTAAGATAAAGATTCTTAACAACTTCTGCAAAATTACCTATACTAGCATTTATGACGTTCCTGTCTCACAAGATCAATAACCATGACTTTTCCTCGACTCTTTTTCTCTGATGAAATATTAAATAGTTTCCTTCCTTCTTTCTGTCCGGATGAATTTTATCTTTTTCGCAGGTCATTGAGATCTGGTCGCCTTTTTAAATTACTTTTTCCGTAGTTTTCACGTCACAATAAAGAGATTAAAAAATGCTGGATCAAAATTCTTAATGCTTTTCTCATCCACTCCGTACTGTTATCTTTTTGTTTATGTTCAAAATAGCGAATAGAGGTACATATAGAGGCGAATACTTCTGTGTTTAGTCTATTGACACCCCCTCCCTCTCGCCCCTTGATGAGGTTGACTCGTGTTAGATCACAATGTCAGTTTGCCTAACAATCAAAACTATATGGAATTTTGGGGATATACAGGCTGAGTCTTCAACAGTAAACCACCTGAATAATTCTTTCAATTTTTTGAGATGCAGGGAAATGTTTGAAACAGAAGTTGTTTGGTTTCGAGAAGGCTATTACCCGATGGAAAAAGTTTTTCTCAGATGGACGCGTTTACGAGTTTCAAAGAACACTTTAATAGGCTTCGTTTTTTAAAGTGGAGCCGTGTAGTTTTGAATACCTATTTGTCCCATTGTTGCCCTTTTGAAGACGGATTTAAATATCGCGGTCATTTAAGGTCACTCAAGGTCATAAAACGTAGTAAAATGGTCCAATCGAACGTAATGTTTCAATATTCCGAAACGAAGGAAAATGGATTTATCATTTTCAAGATAAGCGGCCCGTTTATAAAACACCATTAAACTAGGAGACGCAATCAATTGGAGAAAAGATAAATTTTGTGTGACTACTTATCGTACTCGAATTCGACTCTACATCTTCGTTACTTTGTCGAAATTGCTATGTACAATAATTATTAATTATGAATAACGAAAGAAATCCTTAACCGAAAAATACTTCGTTATTCAGTATTCGTTGGTTAATATAATTATAAAACACCAATCAATAATAACACAGGTACTTCACAGTGAGATATTTGAATTATTCATCTAATATAAAGAATAAGAATTTTGGAACAAAAAATTAAACGGTTAGTACAAACATTCGATAATTGCACGAAAAAGTCCTCTACGTAATTGCACAGCCGTCGTGTCCACTTTGAGAAGGGCAGATTTCCCTGAGGTATCGCGGAAGTTTGGCGGTCCATTGCGATCGAGCAGTGTAACATGATCCAATATTATCAGTTATCGCTGAGACAATGTATCCAAGTAATCATTCAAAAGTGAAAATTGTGTAATATCGGAAAATAAGGATAGAAATTTTTTTCCGATTACTTACAATTTATTAATATTAAATTGAATATACAAATATAAATTGGACAGAGAACGATATTTATTTAACGGAAACTAAATGCAATACTCGTATCTATATCAAATAACTTTACAGTTATTTGATCACTCTCGTCACAACGAATCTAACACACACACACTCTCTCTCTAACAACTCTATCAATTCTCACGACTCTACTCTTCGACGACTCGAAACCTCTAACGACTCTACTCTTCGACGACTCGAAACCTCTAACGACTCTACTCTTCGACGACTCAATTAGCTCTGATCTTCGCCAATACACTCCTGCTCGGTCGTGCTCGCTCTTGCTCTCGTCCTCTCACACACACATACACTTTTCGGCTCACATACTCTGGCCTCTCGATTGCCACTCCTTGAAATATGAAACCGTACCTCTGTTTTGACGCTGCTTATCCTTTCTCGCGTCACTGTTACTAGGCGCTCTTGGATGTAAACAAACCACGAAAGACGACGTACACGGTGCTTTCTAATTTCAGCCGATCTCCAATCAAAGCTATTCTACGATATTACAATTGCTTTATTTTAGACTTTTTAAAATTAAATTTCTACTAACGCATTTGCAGGATTTTCCCGGCTAAAATAAGATCAAACATGTTATATTATGAATAATATTTAATTATCAATTATTAAGTAAGCAAATATGTTCCAAATTTTATCGTGTTTGGTGTCATTTTAACCAGTAAAACGTAAGAAACAAATTGGCAAAAGTTTCATTGAACAAAAATCGCAAATAAGAAAGTCTGATTTTTTAATTAAATCTTTCAACTTATCGCCAGCCTTTAACGAGGCTTTCTTTCTCTTTCACTCGCGTTGTCAATTTTGAGGAATAGAGTCGTTTCTACACCTCCATAATTGTAACGTTTGAGTCCAATTTTTGTGCAATTATCGAATGTAATTATTAAAATTGTATACACGACATATTACAAACATTGAATCGAATCTTTTTCTGCAAAACGTTATCGAACACGAAAGAACGAACACGAATAATCGAATCGAAAATGACCAAACGATCGACTGTTGGATAAGTGTTTACTAAGAATTTGACTAAGTACACTCTTTTAAATGCAAATGACTCATTGAATTTTTTTTGATATTAACTTTTTAATGAACGGCAATCCTCGAATAAAACTTACTCAAATTGCTAACATTAACAAGATATTTAAAAAATGTCAAAATCGGCGGTATCTCCTTTTTTTTGTAAATATTTACCGGCTATTGAATCCAGATTCTCGATTGCCTTATCTGTTTGCTTATGTATATCTTTTATATATACATAGATGGATACACAAATAAGTTTCGTCTATGGCGAGATCAATTTAGCCACCTGAGTAACCAGTTATCTCTTGAATCGACAGATACAATACCGATACAATGATACGACATGCGATGTACATACTCGAAACTTTACAGATTGAATCAATGAATTAATGAATTAATGAAGAGTAGCTAATCATTGGTAGGATACACGCTTGTTAAAGATCGAAGATGCTCGTGAATTAATTAGCTTGGAAATTAAAAGGTTGATATAACTATCACGTTAACACGCAGATTAGGTATGTGGGAGACTTTGCGTTTGTGGAAAATTATTCGAAGATAGCAATATGGTCCTGTTGATGGTACGGAAGTGTAGTGGTAATAGGGTGAATGCAACAAGCAATGTATAATAAACGATTCATAATTGGTAATAATGTATAAATAATTCGTAACGATTAAGAATAGAAGCAGATAATAGTATTTAATTAGAACCCATGTTTTTTATTTCAACTTCCAATTTATATTGCTTTGATAGCAAAAACTAAAATAGAATTGATTATAATAAATTTTGAATATAGGAGATTGAAAATCGAAATGGTTTATCAATTGGTCTGATTTCAAACCAATCTCGTAAAAAAGTTGTAAGGAGGGGAAATATAGCTTTAGGAAATACGCAATTAGTCGAGTGTTTACGGTACGTGCCAATAACAAGACAAGCTTTTGATTTTTGGAGAAGTCGACTGTAACAAAAATTTGCGGTGACCATTGTATACGAAACGAAAGCTTATAGCTATAATTTTAGCGGATACTGTTTATCTATTTCGTTTTGCGTGTATTAACGTTCTCATGGTGTATCGTATAGTAATTAATGCATTAGATTATATATTGGTATTTGTAGGTAACACGTTATACAGAGTGGAGAAGCAACAGCAACTTGTCACGATTGCAAAATAAAATGAGTGAACGGCTGATGAACGAGTAAAATACTCGTACAATAACAAGTGAATGTAAAGGGAGCTCTAAATTCCAAGAAATTCCATTTTATGAGCCGAACAAAATGTATAATCTTATAATGTTTTGAGGATAGTGAGTTAGACAGGCGAAAAAAACAGGTGTTAACGATCAAGTATAACAGATGCAGTAGTAAATATTCAACAATTTTTCAACCGTAATGTATTTATACACGAATCTGCGTACTTCGTATCAAAGTTTCTGTTGAAAATGACAACGTGAGTTCGTGCTCGCCATCCATATGCAGATGCGTTAGTTATAAGAAATAGTAACTAGAGGATGATCCTAGTTACAATCGATAGGTTTAAGATGCCTTTTTGTTTTTATCCCTAGTTTTTGTAAGCGCGTGCAATAAAGGATTTTTTGGCTCAGAACGGTGTGATAGATTTATCCATTCAATAAAATAATAACTATTCTGATCTTACCTCTGAGTATAGAAATAACAACAGTTTCGATACACATATTTTTATGTACAGCATGTATAAAAAGTGTTAGAACGTATGTGTCCACTAGCCTGATTCCGGAGGATCGGAGCCTCCGGATCGATTGATTCATGCAAAATTTTGTAAAAATTGACGTTTGCTGGCACAAAATTAACGTGCTACTTAGCACGAGAATCAAATGGAACTTTACTAAGAAAGTATACTTGGGCACCATGATGTGCAAGATATTATTCCTGTATATGTAGGATTTGTACACATTTTGTTCGATCACTCGCGGAGAGACGCGATCGCGGAGAAGCGTATCAACAGAAGTCGTAAATTCCCGTTACGATTGTTCAATCGACGCCACGAGATGATCGATCCCCTATTACGATTAGGCTAATAGAGGTGGTTAATTGAAGAGTACACTGATGTAGCAAGTTTCCAGTTGTGTTTTATTATGACACTGTGTATACACGATGAGCTGAGTTAAATAAAACAGTTGTGATGCTTGACTTGGCCAGAATGTACAACGTAAAGTCAGAGGATGAGAGGGCGAGAGCGTAGGAACGAATGGAATGAAACTGACTACGAATGAGTGCGACCTGAGACTTCGCGGTGTTGTGACGACTGACTGTATTCGACTGACTTGAGAGTCCCCGGTCAAGACTATCTTGAGCTCGTATATTTTTTCCGAAGGAAAGCTTGATGCCGATTCGTCTTGACCCAGCTAATAAAGCAGGATATGAGGAAGTCTCCCACCAGCGTGCGTCGGAGGTGACTTCATTCCTGGGGTAAACCAGTCGTTTTCGGTGGACATATGTTGGGTTTTCCCATTCGGTGATTACCTGCTTTTTCCGAGCTTTTTAAGAGCCTAATAAAATCAAGGATGTTTCCTAATCCGGACATAAACCGAAATGCTTCTAGACAACTAGATTGATTGGTAAATATATGGAAACAATTTAACTAGAAGGTGACGTTTTATGGTGGGTCCTTGAGTTTATTGAGGGTCGGGAAGCAGGTAGGTGGGCCGCTGGCTGCCAGGTAGCGTTGGCTGGGGTGCGGATGCTCCATGCGACGTAACACATTTTAATCAATTTAATCCTCATTTTATCAATAAATCCAATTATTTTGCCATCTATCTCTATTACCGACTATCTCGAATTGTTTGTTGTTCCAAAAATGTGTTGCGCGCAATACTGGACACTATTAAATAAATTTTCATTTAAATAATTATTTAAATGTTAAAAGACAGAAATAAATTATTTGCAATATCAACAAGTTTAAATATATTATTTAAAATAATGAGATTAATTGTTATTTACAAATTTTACTTTCTATTTATTCTAAAAGAAAGCTAATAACATCAGATCGCGTCTTCTTCGACGTCATCCAATCTTTGTTTGAAATTCTTTTTTCACGCAGTAGATAATTCTGTAATAATGTGAAATCACGCTGATTACTCCATTCTGTTTATCGTGGGCTATCCCACCTGCTAACGAAAACTTGTTGTTTTCTCGTTAATGTCACGTTATTTACTTTCTACGTGACTGCGAAATGTAAACTTATTGCGAATAATCTCGATGTAAGACCCAATGGAATTTCAACGTCATTTCTCCAGGAAACGGTTCAGTTGCGACTCATAGCTTATTTTGAAAAGTTGGCAAGTTGGTCCTCGAGATGAGTAGACGTTTGTAAAATTGTGTCATCCAGTGTTGTAGAATCATGGTGGTCCGGTCAAATAAGTGTATTTTTTACATACCCTGTACATATACAGGCTTTCCAGAATAATTCCATAATGCCAGACAGGATAAGACGTCAAACAAAAAAAAACATTTTTCTTTTCTCCAGCTTATTTTTACGCGTAAATTTTTTTTATTTAAAGCTAAAGTTTGAAATAGTTGTCGATACTCTGTCACACTGAACGTATTTCATTGTAAGCTAGCTCAAGCAGAAACAAAGCCATATACAAGAAAACTTCATCCTCTTCCTTTGACTTACTTTTGCATACAGAAAAATCTGCTGCCTAAGTGTGCTATCCTGAGATTCCTTGATTATACATATCTTTTCTAAATTTTTCGTTTCTGTTAACAAAACTTCCATAAATGATAAAGTGCAGGTATTCCTAAAGGAAAAAGTGTAAAGAAACTAAAATTAACGTCCAAACACCCAAAATTCCAACATTAACCCGACATATACATGTTGTTAAATATACTTAAGTGTTTTTTTCCTATCACTATCACGATCTATACCTCACGTATTTCCTAACTATGTCAACATTATACCTTGTTTTACCAAATGTCCGGCAGGACAAATTGTAAATTACAAATTGAATAATAAAAAAAAAAAATTATACCTTGTAAATCCTGTAAGGTATTCTCGCGCTATTGTAGCACATTTATCTTGCTGGAAATATACATATACACGCTCTTTTCAAATATCATGAGGTAGTCATCTGATCTTTTAAAAATTGTTTGCAAAGAAAATTATATATCTATCTGTTGTTAAGCTTTGTTCATAAAAATATGATTCGATTAAATTGTTATATTCAAAATGTTGCACCAAACATTAACGTTTTTCTTTCCTCGTTGTAAGCAAAACGTAGCCAAATTGTGGTACTTTCAGACTTTGCAATCCATTGGTAACGCGCGAATGCTGAATTGATGTTATTCCAAATGGTTCACATTTATAACTTTTTCGTGATTGTATTATGTTGAAGTGGTCACCACTTATAAGAAAACTCTACATCTGGTCTTTTTAGTTTTCTCAAGCAATGAAGCTGTCACGTAATTTTTGGGGTTGGTTGATGAAAATAAAATAGCTGAGTCGTAACACAACTATTAACTTTGTTTTAATTAAACTTTATTATGAATTCAGCAATCACAATGTAACACACACTGAATTAACATAAATCACAATTCACTCCAACCACGTTATGTAAGACTTAGTTACAACGATACGTTAAGTACGCGACTTATAAGGGTAGAGACCGGTGTAGATATGTTGACTATTCTAAGGATACAGAATAAGTGAAGTTTTACTGACGATACTGTGTCTGAGAAAAGCTAGGGGTGGGTGTGTCTAAGGACAAGGGACTATCGGATTTGTTGATGACAATTTTTGTTAAGGAAGTGAAGGCAGTAGACACCGTCTCCGATTGGATAATAAGACGGTTGGTGGACCAGGAAGGGTTCTAGCCGCCCTCGCGAGAAAATTGCTAACGGAACATACCAGATGTGAAGAAAACCAACTTTCTAAGCTAACACGTGGTAGACAATAAACGTAAAGGGAAATCTAAGACAGGAAATACTCGCTTGGTCCGAAGGACCTTAACTATGAAAATGCCAAGGCCCCTGGTGGGTACTTAAGACTATTGAGGGTGCGCACCAAGGATATGCAGACATCTGGGTGCCATCCTGTCCGCGGTGTGTGGCTTGGTTTCTGACGTGAATTGACGTTACAAAGCCATCGACAGCGCGTAGACAAAAGACTGCGACGAAGTCAGACCATAAACAGTAGACGGGCGACGTTGGCTTCGGGGTTTTTAGTTATTGGGTAACACAGCTAGCGTGCGAATCTGGACCAGCTCAAATTGTATTCTTACTTATAATTACACTTCTATTTAAATATATTTTCTGCCTTACAATTTATCCACGTGTTTTCTCTGTTTACACATCGAATAACCTTAACATATTAATATTTACAACATATTGAAACGCTCGTAAAATCCTGTATTATTATCAGATCAAAATTTGAAACCTGTGCATGTACATGCTGCTGGAAATGGCTGGAAATAACTAGATTGTAATGTAAAAGATGTCAAAATTATATTATTATTTTGTATTGTATTCGTATTACTACCTTGTACTCTACTGCCAAATACTCGACTGTATAAATTACAAATATACTCTAAACAGTTTATCATATTTATATCATCATATTACATCAAATAATTATTTAATTTATACCAAATATAATAAAGATTAAAATACATCGTATGGACTGGAATTATTTCAAGTGCTTAAATTTTGACTCACCTGACTTTGCATAGGTTCGGTGTTTATTTGGCACATATAAGCACCGGAATCATTTTTTTGAACATTTGACACATGTAACTTCCACGTATTGTGCCCATTATGTGTAACTGAGAGCCGTGGATTATGCGCTATTAAATGTGTGTGTATCGCCAAGATTGCTCGAGAATCGGATTTCATCCAAGCTACCTGTGGAAAATATTTAAATTGTTGTCGTGAAAAAGTAAAACTACATTTTACATTATATAATGCACTACATGTAATAGTGGCGCTGACGCCACATTTAGTTTTTGATGCATTTATACATACAGAATGTGTGAAGGATTTGACAGTTATCAATAAATTTCAAAGAAATTTCTCAGGAAATGGAATGATTTTAAAATATTAGTTTTTAATTAAGTTAAGTTAAGAAAAACCATTAGGTGACGACTAAAATTTGTTTGGCTACCAGCGATTATTATCAATGACAAAAATTTAATTTTTATTATCAGTAACAAATATGAATGTTTGGAATTTTTTGTTACCGATAACCATTATCGATGATGGAAATTTAATTTTGGTTACTAGTAACCAATATAAATGACCGGAATTTTATTTTGGTTACCGATAACGATTATCGATGGGAAAAATTTTTTTGGCTCCCGCTAATCGATATCGGCGACAAAAATTTTTTCTGCTTGTTCGAATATCGTCGATTGTTATTAACATTACTGACGATTAGTATTTATTGACAACATACAGAAAGCTTAATTATAATACCTACATATCTTATTAAGCGAAAAGGCGGTATGAAAATACCTAAAACAGAGAATAAAATAAAGATATTATAGTACACTTTAATAACACTTATATTAACATTGTACAACATCTTCTATTCTATTCTTTGTTTCATGTATACTGTTCATACTGTTCTTTTGCTTAATAAAATATATGCTTTGTAATTGAATTTTTTTACGTTGTCGATGAATATGTAGTAATTACCATGAATGTTAGTAACAGTTGATAAAACGGATGTAACGAGAACAAATCTTTGCCATCGCTAAGCAAAAAAAGATTCCGGTCATTTATATTAGTTACAGGTAACCAAACTTAAATTTTTGTCAACAATAATGGTTATTCGTAACGAAATTTTTTAAATGAAACTTCTTTATCTTAAACTCACCTTGTTTATCAGTAGTTGTAATAAATATAGGTAATGCCATCGACATTCAATGTTTAAATTTAAAAAAATCGAACGTAATAATAGGTGCAATCATATTAATCGGAATATTTGCTTCTATTTAAGGATTTGTAAGTTGAATGCATTACTTCTCAAACTTGTGTACAAAACTTACTTATTCTCAATTTCTTCTTATATGTTCGTTTACTACATGTACCTAATTATTACATACAATGACACGTTTTAAAAGAATTAATGATAATGAATGAATTATTAATTAATTATTTAAAAGAGGTAGTTTAGATAACGTGTTGTGGCGATAGAGTGCTGTATGAAATATTAGGTGTAAGTAAGTTAGCTGAAAGGAGTTTTCTTTTGAACTTTCTAGAGACAGTTTTTAACAAGTTTGCTCGTGTGGATTTTTATCCCGTAATGGTTTGCTTCAGAGTGTTTTACCATTTCTCCCCCCACGGTTGAAATTTTCACTATTTTTCGAATATCATCGTTTCTGAAGTTCGACCGTGCATTTAATGTCGTCCTTAGAACAATAAATTGCGAACTTTCTATTTTCTTGACGTTAGATTTGGCTGCTGTGCGCCAGATTTTAATTTCGTATGTTCAGCTGGATTTGATGACAGTTTTATAGATTTGTAGCTTGCATTCAATTTTAAAGTTCCTGCTATAGACCAGTTTATAGATTTTCTGATAGTTTTTGTTTGTTTGACTTTCTATTGGACATGTTTCTTTCAATCTATCTTATTGTCCAGGCGAAAACCGAGATATTTGACAAAGTTTGTTTGCAGGATTTCTGAACTTTCAAAGTGGATTTTATGTATTTTATTAAGTGCGAACATTTAGCTCAGTTGATTTTGATTCTGCTTGAAGTTTTAGTGTACTCGTAACATTTAATCCAGCACGTTGTGTTGCATTTCTATTTGCTGTGCGAAGTTTTATCTCGATATCTAGTGTTATATAAAATTGAGATTTTATGTATTTCCTTATTATTGTTGACTCGTCCTTCTATTAAGGACATTGGTATTGACGTACTCTTTCTTGAGAGATTGATAATGTTGCTTAATTTGTGTCCTTCTATTGTATATCTGTTTTCATATGTTCCTTGTTCGATTATATTTGGATTATACGTTTGATTGACATGTTGGTTGTAATCCTGCTACACCTACTTTAAATTTCCTTTCCCGTTTTGGTCGAAAAGTGTAATCCGCCTATTTACTTTTTGACTACTAATCGGTAAGCAGCTAGATTTTGTGCTGCATTCTATCTTGCTTTCCGTGCAATTGCTTTCAAAGACATCTTCGGAGTCCTACTAATTAATTTTAAGTTTCTATTAATCGTTAGTTGACGTTAGGGGCTCCACAACATGTCAGTTTAGGTATTGGAATATCTGTTTTGTTCTCCTCTTTTAAACTTGAATTTTGCAGGATGCGTACCTGTTTGTCAACTTCGGGTCTTCGAACTATTTTGTCTTTGGTTACTAATTAATTATGTTTATCTCCACTCCTTACTTTTACAAGTTAATTGTTCCTTTTTGTTTCCATCGGTGACTCTTATGTTACTGTAGCAATATCTTCTGGCTGAGTGTCCATGTACTGAGTATCTATCACATATCTTTCATCTTTGGTTGTGCTTTGATTTTTTGTTCCTTGCACTTTGATTTGCATCTACTTGAATGGCGTGCGCCAGCTGTTAGACGGGTTTCAGTTGAAGATGTTGAAATCGTTATACTTATATAGATTTATTTTATTTAACATCCATAATTTGCGATTTATCATTCAGCGAGACAGCAGAACAAATGCATCCCCGATCACTACGATGGCTCGAATGATTAGTAATATCGATTATCAGTGAGAAACAAATATTTGTCAGCATTTCACAGTGTCACTAAGCTATACAGCTAATCCCTGCGGATATTTGCGAGTAGGAAGATCAATCGTAATACAATGATTTACCTACGGTTTTGAATAGTCGTCATATAGCTTTGAATATCATGGAACATAGGATATCACGCAACATGTACGATGCAAATTTCAATGAAACAACGAATTGCATGGATGGATCTTCCGTTTTATAAGGATTTGTGCTATTGGAACTGTTAGTAAATAGATGTGTGTACATGTGTTGTACGCGCGAGGAATGATAAAGAGGAAGACAAAAGGAAATGTGCAATAAAAAAAAATTCACTCCTGTTTGAGATGTATAAGAGAATACTTCAAGTTATTCTGTTACACATAAATTATATATTTAATAAAACATTATATTATCATTTTAACAGGAACAAAATGGATCATAATTCATAAAATAATTTAAAACAAAAAATGTTGCCCGCCTGTTATTTCCTTATAAAACGAAAGAAATTTTTCGGACAACCTAATATCATACCAATACGCATTTCTCTATATACTGCGTTACACATGCATTTCGACATAATCAATGATGCATCTAAAATGATACGAGTACGTAACCTTGAAAACTTTTCCGTCGAGAGGCTTTGTTAGTTAAGTGACACTGTGACGCGGAATTGATTTTTAACGTAAATTAAATTGTTTATAACTTGAAAGATACGTCCTAGCCGATATTTTTGCATAGTAACTTTCGTATTTGTTTATTATTTGCTCGATTCTCCAAAGATGTTCCACTTTATTAACAACATGTACAGCTGTGGGGAAAGATTTTTCTAAAATATGTTCGTATAGGATATTGCGTATTTTTAATTCCGTTACGTCACAACTAATCATCAAAACGAATTCATCCATCCAGAATACCAGTGCATAACTTTTTTAGTGAATTCGGACTTGGAACGCAGGTTTTATCAACAGAAATATGAATGTGCAGAATTTTACTTTGTACGTTACATTTTTGCGAAATACATCGTCGGATATTTTGAATGTGATATCGACACGATGGCTGCTCCATAGCGCTTCCCGCAGAGTAACACAATTACTACGCGATAAATGTGCAAACTCGTGTTCGTTGATCCTACTATATTCGATTTCCTTTTATGGCAAAAGCTAAACGAACAATGTTCGCCACGAGAAACCAATTAAAGTGGCCTTGCATATTTCTTTCGTTAGGAATGATTGACACTTGCATCATTGCTTGGAACATTTAATTTAATTCAGAGCGTTAAGGCGTTAGGAATAGACAGTTTCAAGTTAGGTTGATGACGCGGAGATAACTTCTCTGTTATCTTTTAGTTTTATACTTTCACATGCACTTTTACCATTTAGTTTCGTTTAGTCTTGTTCATAGCCAAGAGAACTAACTATGCAGCATTAACCGAGAATTCGGAGTTTCTTCACTTCAATTGCAATTGACGCATCATAGACGCGCTTAGTCGCAATTTGTATGCGAGTGTCACGTTGGAGATACAATAAATCACGAAACCGATAGATCGCCGGTGATCTCCTCGCGTCGTTGTTCGAACTTTTCACGAATAAGGTGAAGAAATTGAACTTTATATATGATGATAGAATTTATTATGCAAACCCAACAGAGTGACGGTTCAAAGTGTTACAAGAGACTGGGTCAAAATGTTTTTAACGGACTGACTCGAGCGCTTATTTTGGAGGGTTTTTATACTGTGGTTTTAGTCTCTCTGGAAGGGTTGTCGTCTGGCGTATCTCAGAGACGCCTATTCCGTTACTATTTGGTTATTGTTTCGATGGCTGTGGTATGCAGGATGTCTAGCCTATCTTATTACTGTTTCTGAGTGGGTGATCTTCTTGAGCGCGTGACACAAGCAACGGTAGCATCCTTTTCCTAACTTGAGTGACACGTGTATCGAGTGATATGTACAGTGACGAACAAAAGTTTTTTTTTTTATTTAATTCTTTACATTCACAATTTGTCCACTTTGGACATTTGATAGAATTTTTTAGCTGTTTGATTATCATATGGGTGGCTACCATCAGTGGGATACCATCTTCGTGTTTGTTAGGTTGTGTCCTTTGTGAGGTCTGCTGGGTGTTTCCTTTTAAGTCTTCTATCCATGTTTGAGGCGTTGATCGTTTCCACAGCTAGCCGGCTTGGCTGTGTTCCTATTCTTTCTTTATATTTTCCTGCGTGTCTGCTAATTTCCTCTTTGATCGTTGGTATTCCCAGGTCCTTCCGTATATCCTCGTTTCTAACGTACCATGGAGCGTTTACTATTGTTCTATGAATTTTAGCTTGTACTGTCTCTATTTCGTTTATATGGCTCATTGCTGCTGTCCCCCATAGTGGTATTCCGTACGTCCAGATTGGTTTTATGATCGTTTTGTATATTTTTAATTTATTTTCCATGCTTAATTTGGATTTTCGACTTGTTAGCCAATGCATTTGTCTCCTTGTTGTCTGTATTTTGTCTATTATTGATTTAGTATGCTGTTTCCATGTGAGTTGTGTTTCTAGGTGGAGTCCTAGGTATTTGACTTGCCTGACGAGCAAAAGTGTAAACACACTCCGCTGATTTTATGTAAAAGGCGATAATACGACTAATTTTTCAAGTGATCGGTAAAGATTAGGTAACAGTAACTACAAGCTACGTCTGATTAACGAAATGTAATAGTTCATTTTCATTAACATTAATAATGTACAGAACATCTCAAACCATGTTTACAGTTTTGTACTTTAATTATACTCGTCGAATTAAGATTTCAACCTAGTATTTCGTCCACTTTCCTTTGCTTTTTTTAAATGCTTTTAATCTACGAGGCATACTGTCAATTAAATTTTTAATTATTTGTGGTTCAATATTGTACCATTCCTGTTGTGTTCTTTCCCATAATTCATGAACATCTGAAGGTGCATTATTATATTTTGCCAACCTTCTTTTCAAAATGGACCACAAAGTTCGATCGGATTCATATCCGGACTTTGGCTGGCCACTTCATCACAGAAAAATTTTGATTTTCTAGCCAGGTTTTAACTATTTTTGCAGTATGCTTAGGATCCCCGTCTTGTTGAAATACTACTTCACGTTTATCATATCCAATAGAATTAACTACGGAAGGTAAATTACTTTGTAGAATGGTCAAATAATGCTCTTTTCGCATTATACCTTCGATTCGAACTAAGGGACCAACACCTCTGTGAATAAAGCAACCCCAACACATAATTGAGCCACTTCCAAACTTCATAGTTCGTTTTATACCACCTGATGATCATTATTCTCGGATGAAGTCCAATACCAGGACCTTCTGTCGGATTCGAATCCGTTAATTTTTGTTTCGTCACTCCATATAACTCTTTTCCAATCTTCGGTCGTCCATTCTTTGTAGGTGTCAACAAATTGTTTTCGTAATTTAATATTTTTGTTTGAAAGAGCTGGTTTACTTTCTTTTTCCTTCGCTCGTAAACCAATTCTCTTTAAAGAGCGAGGAATGGTCCAATCGCTAGCACTTATTTCGATTTCCTGAACAGCAATTTTTGGTGTTTTGTAACTATCCGACGGAATACAGTGTGCAATTTTACGTGCTGCTCTATCCGAAATAAGTCGTGGTCTACCGTTTTGTGAAGAAATTGGTGCACTAACATACTTTTTTCTTATTCTTGCAACTATCGTATGACTGATACCACGTTTCTCTGCAATTTGCCGCAACGACAAACCTTTATCACACAAGCAAATAATGCCGTTCTTTTTATCTTCACTTAGTGGCTTCATCTTGGATTAAGCATATCAAACAGAAAAGTAATCTAACAATGTTGTGGAACAGTGGACAATCAGTGCTTATTGACAGTTTCGTTTCCCTGACATTTACATGCTATCATAAACGTTTCTGACGAAAAGTGCAAAACTGTAAACATTGTTTCAAAACGCAATTATTATGAAATATTCTGTACATTATTAATGTTAATGAAAATGAACTATTGCATTTCGTTAATCAGACGCAGCTTGTAGTCACTGTTACTTAATCTTTACCGATCACTTGAAAAATTAGTCGTAGTATCGCCTTTTACATAAAATCAGCGGAGTGTGTTTACACTTTTGCTCGTCACTGTATTAAGAAGTTAACTGATTCTTCTTGCTGAGGGCTCAACCACCTAGCAGAAATAGGATTTGATGCACCTTATTCTTGTGTTATTTAAGCTTTCAAGTTATTAAGTCATTTAAGTGTGTCAAGTTATTTAAACTTTGGAGCAAAACACCTCGCAAATAATTAGCCAACTCGTACTCCCGAAATCGACTCATATTACAGTCTGTTTAAAGTCGCGAACCTTCGAAGATTCTCGACTCGACACAAAGAATCTAATTTCTTGTGTCGACGTTTTCCTCGAGCAAGTCTAAATTTCTAAGTCTAGGGTCACTTCAGGGTCATATTATATTACACTTATGAATCTTATTAAGTTTTGGTACTAGCTTTAACATGAAAAATTAATAAGTAAGATTCCTAAATGTCCTATATATGTATGTTGAATTATTTAATTATAGTATTTAGCAAACAAAACATCAAGAAATTATCAAACAGCATACCTTGTATGAATGTAAATTATTGACGACGCAAGTGAAGAAGACGTCACGGCCCTGGATCACTGTGTGATTCTCCAAAGGAGCTAAAAATTCTGGCAACGGCTCTGGAGTTATCTGACCTGAAAAAGAAATTTATTAGCCTTAAATAATAACTTTATACATGTAGCCAAATTAATGTAATGATTTAATAATGTGAGGCGGATAGGTCGTAATAGGTACTGAAGGAACACTCGAATATGTTCAACAACCAAGATATTTATTCACACTTATGAGGTGATCGTCCGTAAAGGTGCCCACAAGAAAATACCCTTGCTTTTCAACAATAACGTTTATTAGACTCTTAACGATTAACAACAAATAACGTTTAACCACGATTAACGACTAACAACGGTTAACGTTTAACAACGGTTAACGTTTAACAACGATTAAAACTGAACTCTCAAGAGTAGGCGACTCGTTTCTCTAATTGTGTTTGTTTCTCTTAACCTTCCGCACTTGGCACTCGGGGCAGAATGAATCTTTTTGATTCAAAACCGAACAGATTCTTTCCTTTGTTGCCCCTCGATATAACCACTACGCGCGCGTTTATTAGAAGTCCGCGACGGTTGCCGCGTATGCATTCTACCGAATATTCGGCGAAAGTGTCACGTAAAATAACAAAATAAAAAAGAAATCTGAGGTGAAAAATAAAAAAGAAAACTTTATTTTTTTTTCTAACAACAATACACTTTACAATCCACTTCCAATCTCTAGGCGTGACTTTCTAAGACTGACTCTTATGATTTGACTTTCGATCGGATCCGATTACTTTCTTTTGTCATTCCTCGACATCCCCACCGTCCATGCATTTGCTAGGCATCCGCGACCGTTGCCACGTGCTCTTTCTTCTAGAACCTTCGGTGGAAGGACCATTGGGATGTTGCTGGTTCATTAGGCACTTCAGCGATATACATTGTCGCCGAGTGCCGCCACATCTTTATCTCCATCGTCAGTCCATCGGATTTGAAGTATGCCGGCCGTGACAAAAGAACCGTAGGAATATCATTAGACCTGTCGGCCTTACGCTTTGAAGGTATAGCGCTCTGTGCCGCGAAGCCGTTGGAAATTTCCGTGGTCGAGTGCCGCCACAAATGTAAGTTATTAATAGCTTTTATTTTAGCATCAGAATCGTTTGCAATTTTATATTATAATATACAGGATACGTATAACCCTACTTGTAATAATAATTAGTCACCTTTCCTTTTCTCTAGTAGTAGTGGACATAATTTTGATGTTCTACGAGCGAGATACTGTCGATCCGTTCGTAGATATGAACCGTTTATTTTGAAAGTGGTGCAAGTCCATTTTGGTAAAAAAAATGAAATATCACATAATTTGTGAATAATTTAGTGTAAACATTTTATTTATAACTAGTTAATATTTAATATCTAAAAAAATGTCAATGTTTTGTTCAATGTAAAAATGACCAAAAGAAATTGCGTGGCGATTGATTATGAAAGTGGTGTTCATTTGAAAAATGCTGAATTAGCAGACAAAGCATTACAAGAAGATAAAATTTGAGCATCAAAAAATCCCGATAAATACTTTGCCTTTTTTTTATTTACAAAAAGTCTTAGCCTATTCAAAATGATCTGTTTCAATCGCTTATTATAAGCGAAATATGTATTGTAATAATTATTTAAACGAGGGATTTCATAATTTCCACGACAATAAAATTAATATGTATGTGTGGGACGAAACCACTGCTTCCAGGGAATCACAGGAAATAGCTACTTGCTGTTTGAGACATTTACAAAATGTAATGACTCAAAGTCATGTTATTATGTTCACGATGATGTTCTTCAGTCTTTGGAAAATAACATTGATGTAATTGATCGTAAATTTTTACTCCCCGGGCATTCGTATCTTCCAAACGATGCAGATTTGGGTATTACAGAAATGGCATTATGAAAAAACAATTTCTTGTACACAGCACAGGATTATTATGATGTTATAAAACAATGTAGACAAAATAAAAAAATTATTTTACACGAAATGAAACGAGAAATATAAGGATATGGAGTACTTACTACCTTACATACTTCCTGTGTACCATGAATATTTCAAAACGTTGCCACACAAAGAGCATAAATAAATGATATCAATATCTTATGTTAAGTTTAACAATATATAAATATAATTAATGTTCAAAATAAAAAATACTACTCATATTTTATTTCTCGTTATTATTTATAAACGAAATAGGATTAATGCAAAATATATTTTGAGTGAATTTTTCATTATTGAAATTACTTTTACAATTGAATAATTATGAAAATCGTGCGAGTCCATTTACAGCCCGTAAATATATATTATTTTAGTTAAATTCGCCTAAAAGAAATTTATATAATCAAATTACATATTGATAAATTGGTAGAAACATTGCCAGGCTTGGCATAATTAATTTATGTTTTTGAATTGATCAAGATCCTAACCTTTAATTTTCTCGAAACAACAAAAAAATGGATTTGCACCAAAATAAACGGTCCATACGTTGTATTATAGTTCGGAACAGGTGTTGTCTATTTAATAATTTATTATTAAATATGCATATTGAATTAATCTATTAGTTAAACATTTTATGTACAGAATATTCACAAATTATGTATGATGACCTTGACAGATGATTCTGTATCTTTTGATGTTACCTTTGACTGCCCAGATTAATCTTTTTCAACGAAACCATAGGTCACAAATGAACCGTTTTCATGAATACGATGTTAAAGTTCCATTGGTGCTTACATTCATATTATTTACGATATGTTTACATTTCATGGTCAGACGGGAAGTAAATAGTGTGATATTAACGAGAAAACAGGAAATTATTTCTTAGTACGTGAGATAGCCCATTCTAGATGGAATAAAACGCTGAACTTGATGATTCCAAACTGTTGCAAAATTTTTTGTGACGTATAATGTAACCGTAAAAGATTCCAAACGAAAATTGAATGGCGTCGAAGGGTACGGTTCGTTTGTTGCTAGTTTTGTAGGTGGAAATGTTATATTTACAAGTTAGGCTCTCGTGATGAGTAGAATACGACGCATGTAAAGAGTATTTCACCTTGAAATTCAAGGTTTTAGCAAATTTTAACCGTATGTAGTCGTCTCATAATATCGCATTTTCAATCAAAATAATTTCTACGCGATTTTATCCATTCTTTTCAGTAATTAATTAATTTCATTATTTCAAGTTTATAAAAATCACCGAATCTAAAGTATAAAAATTCCTCGAACAATTCTTTTACAGAAATAATCTAAATGTTTGAAGAAGAAGAAACAAACATTCAGAAATAAACGGTCGACCTAATAGAGAGGACAGGTAAAGTTTCATATTATAAACTTTGAAGGTTTTTTGCGATTATTTTCAAAGTTTTATGTCACCGTACAATAGGATTTGTTTCCATTTACTTACCAACACAAGTGTCTTTTTTTTTTTATTACTTCCACATGAATTTCATTTACCTTTTTGCAATATATTTCTCGCAAATGATCATCAAAGTTTTCACTATCTTCTTCGGTACTTTTTTCATGTGTTTCACATATCTCCTTGTATCATTCTCTTAAATATTTTTAATCTTATAAAATCTACGTATCGTTAAAAATTGCGAGTTATCTGGGAAATAATGAAACAACCATTTAAGCTATCGTATTATACATTCTGCAACTTATGCGAAATCCATTTCTGATTTTCTGGTTTGAATCGAGTGTCGAATAGTGGCTGTAAATTCGACCAATCGCGGGGAGACGTAGTCGCGAGGAGAGACGTCAACGGGAGTCGTAAATTCCCGTTACGATTGTAACAATCGACACCACGAATTGATCGATCCCCTGATTTCCGTTGAGATAATAGGGGTGATTAAGTTTGTATAACACTGTGATTCACAGAATTATAAATTATATATTTCCAACACTTAGATTACACTGTTGAGCACAGATAAATAGATAATCACTTATCGCGCGAAGATAAGATAGATATGTATGTTAGAGCAGGGCTCTTATAATTGGATTTAATGTATTAGTGGACGTAGCACTATAATATATTTAGTAGAGGAGATGTATGCTCGACAATACCGAGAACCGACTCTCGCGTTATGCTTAGACTGCCACGATAGGCGTTAGCTTTAGACTTAGTAGTTGACTTTTCCAACGATGTAGAAGAAGTGAAGTTGAGTGACGATGCTGTGTCGGAGGAAAGCTAGTGATGGGTGTGTCTAGCGCACGGGACCATCGGATTTGTTCATGCCGTTTTAGGTCAGGAAGTGAGGGCAGTATACATTGCTTCGGATTGGATAAACGAATGTTGGTGGACTAGGAAGGGTCTTAACCGCCCTCGATAGAAAGTTGCTAGTGGGAAGCATCGTACGTGAGAAAAACTAACTTTCCCGTGTCAAGCCGTAGTAAACAATAGTCTTTAGAAACTGATTTAGAAAAAGACATTTGTTGGGTTTGAAGGACCTTAGCAGGCAAGTTACTCGGGTTTATGACGGGGGTGCTTAAGGCTATTGAGGGTACGCCGTACGGAAGAGCGGACATCTGCTGTCCGTCTGGACCGCGGTGTGTGACCTGGGCCAGGCAGAGAGTCGCCCGGCGTAACAGTGGCAGAGTGTTCACTAGCGCAAATCGATTAAAAAATTATGGCTCATCCCATTTCCGCTTATTTTTTAATGCGTTTATTTTTTAATAGAAGATTAGTTTCAACAATTGCATAACACAAGCTAAAATGTTTATTAACATCTTTGCAGTACTTTTCTTAGAGTTTATAGACCTTTTCTTTTTTTATACGTGGGGAAATCTTCATGGACACTCCGTCGCTCTTCCGGGAAGCGGCGGGATAGTGTCGGACTTACCGAGTAAAACCCCACAGTGTTCTACCTGACGCTCAACAGGGGTGCCCCGGGGTCTCTTTCGAATTGCTGCCGGAGCACTCCTGCGTCCGCTCCCATTCTGAGGGAGCCATTCCTCGAGTCCAGTTTGGACATTGAGAGGGGCCATCCCTCTCAACGCTATCCCCTGGGCCGCCGTGCAAGTCCGAGGAGATCCTAGAACCTCCTCGGTGTGACGACCCCTATGAGCACCTAGAGCGGCGCAAGGCCGCCCTTCGGCGCGAAACCTTATAAGGGTGAGAAGTTCTCACCCTCTCCCGCTTTGTCCGCTCCTTTGCGAGCATTACTTCTTCGCAGTAGGAGCGGACTGCGAGAAACTCCTGTTGCCCCCTCAGCATCGCTTCCACAACTGACGAGGGGCCCAAACTCTCGTTAATCGCTAGTCGCAGGATACAAAACTCCAGCGTATGCTGAACCGTGTCCTCGCCCTCTCCGCAGTGATGACAGGTGTTTGTTACCTCTCTTCCAATTTTCTGGAGGAATTCTTAGAATACTCCATTCCCGGCAAAAGTTTATTGATCTACACGAATATTAATTGTACAAGGTTGAGCAGGTCATCTGAAGTAAGCCTGAATGATTAAGTTGCTTTTGATGATGGAAATAAACGTGTTTGACCGTTCGCAGGGAGACGCTATCGCGAGGAAGCGTGTCAACGGGAGTCGTAAATTCCCGTTACGATTATACGATAATTGAATGATCGAAAATCGCCACGAAATGATCAATCCCCTATTTCGTTTAGGGTAATAGAGGTAATTGAATGGATTATAACACTGAGTTAACAGGTTACAATTTACACTTTATTCCAAGAACTTGTACACATAGACAGTTACGCTCGGTGCGTATAGATAGAAGTTAAACAAATATAAAGTAGATATAGACAGTGAAGATCGCCATCACATATAATTTGCTTGGTTTCAAGGAAAACAATCAGATATCTTTGCCCTTTTAATGCCTTTTTAATAATTAATAGAAAAGAAAATAGTATGACATACATTTTGTAGGAAAAGTGAATATTTGCCAAAAAATTTAAAGTCGGTTTTTTTAACAGTTCCTACAAAATATCAAATTAATATTTTATATTGTTCCATGAATATAGTCACAATGGTTGCTTCAAAATAAATAATAGATACGATAGTTGTGCTTCTTTTCTAGCTTTTTTTAGAGTTTTGTTAGAGCGTTCATCTTTTTCTTTCCGCGCTTAGAACACGTTACGGTCGTAAAAAAACGAGGGCAATATCCCAATATTTGAATTCTTTTGTTGGCTATTATTTAAAGCTTGAAGGAATGAGATATTTCCGAAACCGACTTGACAAACAGAGAGTTCACTTTTCCAATGACCATCTGGTAAATATTAAATATGAATAAATCTGCAGCTACGTAAAATTTGAAGATTGTACAAAATGGGTTTGTGCTCTTTTTAAATACGTTGGTGCACAACCTGTTCGCTTCCCCAATACCATCCCTTCCTTTCAAAAGCACCTTCTCAAATATTATGATTATGTTCCTGGATAATTTCGAGTTATACAAAGAAGGTGAAGGCATTGGCAGATAAATTAAATAAATTTATCGTAAATTTTTCTTTTGAAATGAACTCTCCATCGCTACATTACCGTGTTTTAGCCATTTCGAAGCAAAAGGCTAGAACAATTTTGGAAGAATGGAATCATTCCGACAGTCGACGAGGAACTTTCAGAGAACTGAAAATATTACGTTAGAGTGTTACTTGGGCGTACTGTGCGTGCAGTGCGCGTAGTGAACGTTGTATATAGCGTAACAGTACTGTACGTCGTTTATTACTTATATCGCCATATTTGTTACAAAATGTCGTATACATTTGGCGAACTTTTGGACATGAACTTTGTTACGGTGCGGCGAGCGACAATAGCGCAAAAGCGCAACGTTTATAGAGCGAAAAATATCCTAATAGGAATGTATCCAGTGCAAAGATATTTTGCAAACTAGACCAACGATCGCGGGATACAGGTACGTTAAAATTTGCGGAATCTAGCGGTCGAATTCAGCACGGCGGTCCGGATCTGGGAGATGGAATACTGCACCGCATTTAAGAAAGTTCTAGAAGAAAGAATGTTTGCCAATGGACGAGTCGGAAATTCCAACGCAATTTCAATTTCCCCGCGAGGATATCATCTAATGACGAGGTGCCATTTAATAAATTTAATGCGGAATAACCTCGTTTTTCCTTTGAGCGCGTTTCGTTTCCTCTGCTTTTCCAAAGAATTATTCACTGTGTAGAATGACCAATCGTAATATTTCGTTTTGCATTAACAATATCTTCTTTAAGCAATTAGGCTCCCGTCGAAGACCCAATATTAGCATTTACATTTTTATTTGTCTTCCAATTTGACTTGCAACCACTTGCAGCCATTTCACGCATCTTCTGTCCGAAATGGTAAAATTAACTCTTTACGATTGAGGCGACAACCCCCGTTTATGCTAGATTACAACATCTGCAATTGATTAGAGCGCGGTATTGCAAGATGAGAATTTTCATTTGGGCCATTTGATAGCTTCATTAATATATTTTCAACAGCAAATAGAGGCTATTATAGAAATATTAATTATACATTTCACCCTAGTCCGGCTTATCATCCATCGAATCTTTCTTCCAAACCTTTCACCTTTCAAAGCCACCGTATTTACGTATCAAACGCTCATTTGACTCGTTCAACAAATACAAACTTCAACAAAGGTAAAATGAACAAATCTTTGAAGATTATAATCAACATTTGCCTTAAATGTTTCTTTCAGAATATATGCATGTATATACAGCCTCTATTTGCTAGAAAGGGGATATAAAGAGATATATTAAAGGTATTATCAGATTATAACGCGAAAGATTTCATTTTGCAATTTTTCGTATAATAAAATATACTTACCTGAATATGGTCTTTCAATACTTTCACAATGGCATCACAAACTTCTGGCACAATTTTGCATATTAATCGTTTAGAAGTTTTAGAAAGATACTGAATGTATGAGCTGCCGGTAGCAAAAAAGGTAACGTTATCGCCGATCTAACTTTTTTGCTACCAAATTAACTGTAATAAAAATTCGAAATCACTAGAATGCATTCTTGTAAAGTGTTTGTATAACCTATACATATGTTGAAGCGACGAATCAGCGTCTAAGCTAAATCCATTGTATAGTTCTCTATTTCTATATGTTTGTGACATCCACCAAAGAGATGATTTCCTTTTTTTGGTCTTTGGAATATGATGCATCAAAATACAGGAGGCCGCTACCAACGCAAGAGGTGAACTCATCGTAGTCGCGGGATGAATTGAGACCCTGTTCTTCGCGACTGGTCGTATCCTCAGTTTCTATATGGAACGTAGATACGCATGCAAATGGCGTTGCAGTACGAGAGATCACACGAACTTTTACCCTACCGCCTCAAAGTGTAACTTGCTGCAATCGAGTCTTCTTAATCGTTTGAGTCCCAGAAGTCATTGAAGAAACAGGATCGAAAAATCCCGTACAGCATGGTGGCGCTTCTCTTAGCGATTGTGAAGAGAACCAAGTGACGCAATAGCGCTCGTCGTATTTGTTACTTTATGAAATACATCTATATTATTATACGTTGGAGATGTAGGGATGTTACGCCACGAGGCTTACTACAGGCTGTATTTTCTAACCGTCGCTTGCGGTCCTACAGTGTCGCAGGCAGACCGTCTTATCTGCCCGCCGGATCATATACAATGTATCGACGAGAGCATAGTTGTCGCCAAGCAGCGAGCTCTAGAAACGTCGATTTTTGACCGTTACGCTTTTCACACAAGAAGAGGCATACGTGATCATAGGCGCGAGCGGTGGCGTGACCCGAGCATAGTGGGGGTCATCTTCCAAATGAGACAAAGGAATAATCGAAGGGCGATCAGTTTCTTCTGACGAGTCAAACGTGACACTTCGACAAATCTGACGAGCAAACGAATTTATCTAGAGATATCGTAAAGTTGAGTCAAATTTCTGTAACATATTCATCATATTATTGTCAAATATATCATTCTATGTTAACCTGTTAATACAGTGTTACATTCATTAAACCACCTCTGCTATCTTAACCGAAACAGGGGAACGACTATTTCGCGGCGTCGATTAACATAATCGTAGCGAGAATTTACGCCTCTCGCTGACGCGTTTTCCTAGCGACCGCGTCTCTCCGCGAACGGTCGTAACAAAGGACATCGGGCCATTCTTTTGGAATTTTGGGAAGATCCCCAATACTTTGGTCTAAACTATTTATTATAGCTGTACTTAAATAATAGAACTTAGAAGTAGTAGTTGTGATACTATCTGATTATGTTTGCCCGAGATTTGTGACAGTGGGCTTGGGTTCGAGATGACACAACTGGTCGCCGAACGTAGCCACGGTCACGGGATGAACGCTTTTACTTAACAGAAGAAGTACCAATATTGAGAGGTACACGCTGTATTAACAAACAAGCCCTGAGCAGGAGCAATGACGGCTCTACGCGGGTCTGCCTAGTAACGACGCCTGGAATATTGTTGATACCTCGGTCAATATGTAATTGACAAATGTTATCGTATCAGTCTTTTATTCTTGTGATCACCTTACAGAGTTTACACACATCGTCTTGTCAATCAGTCAGAAAGATACCGTGCGTCACAGCTAACGTCACTTTGTGTTTCAAAACATATTCAATTGTACAAAGAGTTATTCCGTTGACCGCGGATTCATTTGAACCTAACAACATTGTCTTTACTTTAAGAGTGTCTAATAAACACGTTAAATTGTTAAACCCTGTTAAATCAACACTTGTACACATAATTGTAAATATAATCTGCATCGCACAACAACGATGGCTTGTCCTAACGAAGATACGCAACGCGCCCCCAAAACTAGCGACATATATATGCGTAGTATTAGTTTATAAATATTTCAAGTTTCGTTCAATAAAAATTATCGAGAAGATAACACTGAAATACAAAATACCGTCAGTCATCTGTAGCGTTCAAATGTACTGGGACCTTTCGACACAAAATCTAAACAGCATGATCGCGCTGCTTGGGATTCAAACGGTTGAAGCGTAAGGACAGTTCGAGAAAGCCAGGATAGGCGTATAGATTTGTAGAAGAAATGCGTGTATACTCGTTCAAGATTTATTACAGACTAATGGTAGAAAAAATAATTAAAGTTAGGATAAGCAATATTTCGAAGAAGGAGAAAATTAAACATCTACAAGATAGTGTCCGATTAACGGTTCGCCGGAAATAACATAATACAGCGGACTGAATTTAAGGAAAGGAAGAAAGTATGTTAATATAAAGTATCCAAAAGATTCTGCGTCGTTGGATTTATCATGGTTATAAATGATCGTTGTTCCTTAACCTTTTTCTAAAAACCCGACGACTTTATAATCGTATTGCTGCGTTGCGACAGGCGGATACACATCTAAAGGGCGTGCCATCAGAGCCGTTTAAATCGATCGATAATGAGAATCGTTTGTCTTCGAGCGAAGAAGGCCAAGGATCGATCGTTCCGTGCCGAAAAGATCAGAGTCAAATTTGAATCATTAGAGCACTTGTACAATTGAAAATTGCCTCACAATCTGCTAGAAGCAATCGTTTCCTGCTTCTACGGTTTGCTTCATCGGTTGAACCACGAGTTTCGAATTGCATCAACGTTTCATCTCACGATCCGAAGGCGAAATGTGAAATCAGGTCACGGAAATAGGGATGATATAATGACAGTGAAGACTGATGACACAAACGAAACAAACTCACAGTATTCCTTGGAGACGGATGACATATGAACAAAAGGCACTGTTATGGTTTAAATACAGCAACCTTCGACTAGTTTTTCTGGCTTTAATCTTATGCAGCGGAAGAAATTTAATCATATCCTATTCTTGAGTTCAATTGGTAGTAACAAAATACCTTGATAGTTTATAAGCCCCACTTTACGAATGAAAACATCTTGTCTGACTTTTACCTGCCACAAACACTCGGAAAACTAGTTCTTCAATACGTACGAAACTATATATTTTTTTATTAATGTTATGTACAAGTACCTCTTTTAAATAAATAATAGAATTTATATACAAGATATCTGTACATTTTCTAAAGTATGCCATGACTAAAAAAAGTTTGGACACTACTGCTAGAAATTAAGTCTTCTTAGTTTGTCGGAAAACCCCAGAATACATGTATAAAAACTGTTCTTGTCTCGATAATTCAAAGACGTTCGAATGGCATTGAGAACGGGGTATGAAAATTAAAAAATTTTAGTTGACTAAACTGATCGCTGCCGACAATACGAAATCAAGAAACAAGACGTTATGCTGAAAAATTATTTGTCGCAATAGCTATGCCAATATGGCATAAGAAAATTTCAAGTTTTCATAACTTTGTCCGATAGCCAAATAGCTGAGTGCAGTTATCAAGCGTTCTTCGGCAAATATATCTTCTCGCATTACAGTGCCTTTTTTCTGAACGTACGGTTGAATTAAAATGAAAGTAATATTAAATTTTTCTTCATCCATCCGTACATAATTTAAAAATTCTTTTGGTTCGTTTTGCTACAATTCCTTTAATAATGCTACGTGTGAAAATATATCTTCTGCGATCAGCCAATTCCTGACCATTTTTTCTATTTACACGGAATCTCTTCCTCTGCAATGCACATAGCTACCGCAACAGCAATTTTCCTTTCGAAGACAAATTTTTGTAAGGCCATTTCATTTCGATGTCAGAACGGATACCGAATATGAGTAGCAATCACGAGGCTCATAGTCGGTCTCGTGAGATCTAACTTGCATTGTATTAGGCCTCGTCTCGAGATATATTTGCAGGAAAATCTCACCGTAGAAGGCTCGCTGCGAAATCATCCTATCGACGAGACCACTTGACACGAACAACGCAATTGGTTTTCATTACCACTTGAATTTGCGCAGTGTGCATTTCAGGTGAGTGTTTTGCGCCGTAAACATGATCTGCTGTTTAATTACCACTTTAGTGTGATGCACATACTTCACATTTTGTGTGACGTAGTACATTTCTGATTTTTTACGCTGTCTTTGCGTCGTGTATTTATACCGAACATAATTTCAATTAATAAAAAAAGTTACATGCTGTATTAGGTTTTTTTATATACATACGTATATAAATTTCCGCTTTGTAAAGTTAAATTGACATAGGGGACTTGCCTGCTATTTCTCTAACTAGCTAGCTCCTTTGTTAATCTAAGATAGCGGTTGGAAAAATTGTAACAATCTGGAATCATTATTATTTCACGTGAACACTCGACAGTCGACGCAAAGACAACACATGGTGAGTTTCCATTTTATCTAACAAAGGACTTTTTCGTAATAGAAAAAGAAATACAGGATTACTAAAATCAACTGGATTGAAATGAATCCAAGTACAGGCATAAAACTGAGGTGGTAAGGACGTGTTGGGTGATATCAAATTACTCCGGTGTGGAACTTTAACAATGTTTATTTTGATGTCGAGTGTGTGTCGTTTTAGATCGTAACGAACGCACGTCGAGCTCGAACGATGATGATACAGAAGTAATACGAATTTACTATGACTATCTGTCTGATGGATTAATGGTGCAACTACCAGCGACTACCGTGAACTGCTATCGCCTATTGACTATGACGAACCAAGATCAACTATCGACTCACTCCAGCTGTTTCTCGTTTCCCTTTTTATAGGGTCCTCGGAAGAGAGAGTTTCCTTCCGAGGCGGGGATGGAAAAACCCGTAGGCGATAAAAGAATAAATTTTCCTTTCGAAGGCCCATGAGTTTTTTAGCAAGTCCTAAGATTTATTCTCTTACGACGTTCTGTCCTCGGATCATGGCTATGCGGCCAATACATGTGCTTCAACCCTGGAACTTTCTCTACGGCCATGGGTCACTACAAAACATTTATGCTTATTAGACATTTTTCATCCGGAACGACATCCAAATTAACAGGTAAAATTTTGTCTGTTCGCAGAAAAACGCTTTGTCCGAGCAAATTTTACAATGATTACTTCCCTTAACCCTTTCGCTTCGGCAGTCCAGTCCGCCAAAGTACTGTCACTGAACGGAAACGCGCACCAGAAATACGCACAGTGTGCGTGGTTGCTGTATATACGTTTTCCTAAGTCTTAAATAACAACTGTTCTGAATAAAACAATCTTTGCTCCAATATGATAAGTATAATTTACATCTTTAATGAGAAAAGGTTTAAAAAATTACAGGTAATATAGGCATTTATATATTTACAAGACTTTACGATAAAATGTTTAATATAATTAATTATGAAACGCAAATTAGTTAATATATTAATATGTAAAGATTAGTAAGTATATTATATTTTGAAACAAGGATCTAAACATAAGCCAACATTGCAATCTTTACACTTATATCGTGATTCGGATCTTTTATCATGCTTACTACAAACGACACATCTTCATTTTCGGTGTTTACTTTTCGGCTTATAGAATGAGGGAAAATGCTCTCTGTTAACCTCATTGGATTGTCAGCGGGTCTGCTTTGACGCCGAACTACATTGTGCAGGTACTTTGCGGTTATTTGTTTTATTAGTCCTAACTGAAATTTTGTCATGGAAATGGTTTCTTTTCGATTGTACTTATAAACACAATATGCACACACAAATGTCTATGAGGTGGAAGAAAAATTTGCGGTATCATTTCAACGATTTACGCGTTGAATTAACAGTACTTAGAACCATATCAACCTTGTCTATTATGCTCATTGATTTATTATAATCTATAACATACACAGGCTTCTGCACACTCTGTTGTCCTCTATAAACTTCTTTTTTTGTCTATCCGCTTCATCACTAACGAATTATTTCATGTACAAAAATATGCCTCTCCTTTTTTCAAACGCTCTTCAAACTTGTCTAGATAAACCGTGTTACCTTTTCCTAAGTATGGTTTCAAAAGTGACAAGACTATTATTCCCGATTTTCTAATCCCCGTGATTGCACTTTCTTATTGTTGAGCTTCCGCCATAGACTATAAGGTCTTGCACGTAACCTGTTTTACAATGACAGATCATATACGATTTTATGCTAAACCGATTCCTCTTCGACGGAATGTACTGCTTGAAAGACAAGCGGCCTGTGTACAACATCAAGCTTTCGTCAGTACAAAATCCTTGATACGGATGAAATGCGTCACTGAATGATTTTCGTAGCATATTGATTACATCTCTTATTTTACCTAGACGATCATCAGTACGCACAAGTTCGCGTGTAAAGTGTATCATCCTTAGTAATAAAATAGTAGTAAAAATAGTAGTAAAAAAAATCTCTGGTCATTATTTCGCCAAAAATACTGCTTCGTAATTATTTATCTTTAGTTCAATACTCTTGTATTGTTGGTTTCTTGTTATGTGTCATCAATAAGGACAACGCGAAAAAACAGTATAGTTCGTCTACTGTCGTATTTTCCTGGGTATCCAAGTTGTTATTATTCTTCTGAGCCCGATAGTAATTTCTCTCGTCTACAATGTACTGTACGAGCTCTTCAGAAATGAATAACTCAAAGTAATCTATAATTGGTGAGGACCTGCGTATTTTCTTTCCTATTCCCGAATTTCTTGAGGAAAATGAATGGATTTTTGGCTTGAAATTTTTAGATGTCCATGTTATATTGCAATCGGTGTCCTTGGCATCATCTTCGATTGACTCCGATTCCGATTCTCATGTGCTGCATATATTTCTTCGTCGTATTTTAGTCGGGTTGAAATTATTTTCATTTTCTTCGGAATCGGTTAGTTCATTTTCAAACGTAATACTTTTTTTGTTTCTTGCATACATTTTGAAAGGGTCTAAACTATTCCTGAAAGTACATTTTCAAACAAAATCTTAATCTACAATTTTGTTACGACCGTTCGCGGAGAGACGCGGTCGCGAGGAAAACGCGTCAGCGAGAGGCGCAAATTCTCGCTACGATTCGGTGAATCGACGCCGCGAAGTAGTCGTTCCCCTGTTTCGGTTAGGATAACAGAGGTGGTTGATTGAATATGACACAGTAGTAAGTTATATTTCACCGTTTATTCCACAACTTATAACGAGGATAGTTACACTGGTGCGTATGTACGAGATGAATGAGTGACTGATCTGCGGGTGTGTATACCCGCTCGAAGGATGTTGACCGTTCGAAGGATGTGAAATCAGTACCTTACTGGGAGACGATGATGTGTCGGAGGAAAGCTAAGGATGGGTGTGTCTAGCGCACGGGACCATCGGATTTGTTGGTGCCGAGGTTATTTAGGAGAGTGAGGGAATAGGCTTCGTTTTTAATTGGTTAAACGAAGGGTCTTAACCGCCCTCGAGAGAAAGTGGTTAGTGGGAGGAAAGTTGCAGCGTGCGTGAGAAAAACCAGCTTTCCCTTGTCCAGCCGTGGTAGACAATAGTGTTTAGAAATTCTTCGGAACCAGATGTTTGTTTTGTTCGAAGGACCTTCTCTAGGAAATCTATGAGATTTATGGAAGGTCCTTGAAACTATGGAGGATACGCTGCGAGTATCCGAAGACATCTGGTTGCCATATTGCCCGCGGTGTGTGGCCTGGGCTAGGTAGAGTGTTACGCGACGTAACAAATTTATTAATTTTTAACAGACTGACAATTATAGCTTAGGCCGATATATTCTTAATTCGTGTAAGAACCGTATATGAAATATCGTTTCACTGTCAATGGATTTAATAGACTGTTTAGCATGAAACAGAATACGACCGTTTGGATGTTTGAAATATATTGCGTAAAACGTTTTGATGTTGTTTCAACAATGAGTAACTTTAAGAAGTGATTAATCCAATATGTCAATAAAATCAACAGAAAATGTTCTGCCGATAACGAAAAAATATATTATTGACTACAGATAGCAAATATATTATTGACTACTATAGCATAGTATATGCATCATTTGGATGCCGGATGTATGGGGTGCCGGACCCAGGAGTCGTTGCATGGTCGCCGCCTATAAGCGGTGCTCGAAACGAAAGGGTTAATCTGCAAAAGATCAAAGTTCCGATTTATCTGTATTTTGAGTTTCGGTGTGTGTGTGATTTAGACGAACAAATTTTTAGGGTTACAAAGGGCTTCCGCTTTGTACAACTTAAGCATTGCTCTCAATTACATCTTTTATATGTTATACTATTTATGCTATTTATACATTATCTGTATTTACGCATTGCCCGTGTCACGGGACGGGCACGTGAACCGTCGATCAGCCGACACATGGTCAGCCGTAAGCCAACTAACCACACTTGTGCGAATGAATCCAACTTCAACATGACTTGAACTTTCACCATTAGCTTTGCACAAAGTTGCGTGGTGCAAGGTCTGTCGATGATTTATCGCAAAATTATTGATTTAAATTGAATTTCATAATTTCGAAGACGGGAAGACGATCGGACAGAGTAACGCGCAAGCAGATTTTTTATAATGGATTGACTGATGCTGCATTGCATTTCACAGCTTTCTTTTATACGATGATAATTGTATGGATGATCCAGTAGCGAGGTCGTTGTCAGAATGAAAGCAGTCGGTGTTGTGTCTTTATACCCGCGCACATACATTGGTCGCGTTCGCTCCTTATGCACATTTATAGTGTTTGCACGAATTACAATATTTACAACGAATACACTGCCGCTTCTCGCCTTGTCATGCCCTCTCTCCTCTCCTACTCTATCTGACTCGGATTTAGCGTATCTGTCACTGTCTGTTCTACCTGTTCCTACACTTTTCTGTGGCCTGTTTGTTTTAAACTTCCGTTCCGATATTTTTTCCTCTCGGTTTCTATTTATTCCCATATCATTTTCGATTTTTCCCGCTATCGTCATCCCACCCCTTACATTCTCCGCCTCTCTTGTTCACCATTTCTAACCTCCCTCCATGTCCAGCATCTCATCACCTACCTTTCGCTAGTCTCTCTTCTCTTCACCCCATCTTTCCCACATCTACTCCCATGTTTCTTTTTCTCCTCCATACACTCTATTTCCTTTCCTCTTTATCCCCCAGTACTTTCTTGCTTTCACCTCGTTCCTTAACTTGAGGCTTGACACTCTCTTTCAGCTGCTTTCATCCATCACTTTCCCAAGTATTCCGAAATTCCTTCGCCTTTTACCTGTTTATAATATAAACTTGTGCAAAAATCGATTAGTATTTATAACAAAAATTAAGAACGATTTATAATTTTCAATATGGAATTTTTCAAGATATGTTTACACAGTCATGTTCGCTGTTTAAGAACAGAAAACTTGCCCATTGACGCAATTCCATTATCTTTAACGGTAAGGACTGTTTTCATCCTATAAATGTGGACCAATGCCCGGTAAATATAACAAGGATCGGATATTTTTGGCTGCTACATGAACCCGTGAAGATTCATTAAAGTCACAATGCCACGGTCACGCAATTCAATTCAACAGCAACTCAGTCAGCTCAACTCAGCTGCTTGGATTTATCAACGGATGTATGGCATTATGTTTGCGAATTTCTAAATCTTACTGTTTAATCTCTTCTCTCGTCGAAGTAAGAAAGAAGCTGAGAATCATGTTTTAATCGCTGAATCTTGCCTGTATACATATACATACGTTATACGTTAACATATTAAGGATTAATAAGCACCAAATCCCCACTTCAGCCTGATCCGCAACTTCGTTTTGTTGACATGCGAGCCATATTGTTGATAGCAGTATGTTTGTGGGCTGTGTAAAATGTTTCAGGGAGTAAACTGCCCAACGTCCGCAGTAAACTCTTTTAATAAAAACGTAAACACTTATACAGATTGGGGATTTCTAAATAGAAGTTCTTTGTATCGCTCGTTATGGTGCAGATCTTTAAAATAAGATATTTCTTGCATTTCCTTTCAACGTGGTTGTTGCGTGGTTGGTTCCTGTTTTTCTGTTATCCTCGAGTCGTCGACCGTAGCTGGAGCAATTTTAATACTCTCGTCGATGGTACTCCGCGTACTTCTACAACGGCAGACAGCAATTGTTGTCTATTGCGTGATCGCCTTTGGACTTCAAGATCAAGTTTCGTCGCCGAGACAATGGGTATATGCGCTTCGCACCGTTTCAAGTAAAATAGTTTCAAACCTTCATCTTTTGAATCCTAAATTTTGTATGCGCTCGTAAAGATTTTACTTGGCGCCCAAAGGCGTTTAGTAAATTTGCACTTGTGATACTGTGGGCGCCTTTGTCATTTTTGCGTATCATTAAAAATAACGGTGATATCTTTTTGTAACAGAGTTAGTGAGACACCCTGTATATTTCATTAAGAGTGCTGTCTTAAAGTTTAATATCATATATACACATATATCACACATATACATATATGCCTCTTTTAATATAGCATCTTGGCAGTAATAGCATCTATTAGGTGAAGTAAAAAGTTCTGAGCGCTTTTTCGCTTTATTTCGACGATGAAATTAACATAGTCAAGATTATTCGATTTAGATTAAATATGCGCCGTTTTGTTCGATTACTTTTGTCCATTTTGAAGGCAATTTCATAATTCCGCGGTTGAAGAAGTCCTCGTCCCTATTGGTAAAAAACTTGACCAGCTCATTTTCACAAGCCTCTCTTGAGGCCAGTTTTGTACCATCAAGAAAATTTTGCAAAAACTTAAAAAGGTGATAATCGCTTGGTGCCAGGTCTGGACTGTACGGCGGATGCGATAGAACCTCCCAGCCAAGCTCTCGGAGCTTCTGACGCGTCGTTAAAGATGTGTGCGGCCTGGCGTTGTCTTGATGGAACACAACACCTTTCCTATTGGCCAATTCTGGCCGCTTCTGGTCGATCGCCTGCTTCAGTCTGGTCAGTTGTTGACAATAGAGGTCCGAATTAAGTGTTTGCCCCGATGGGAGCAGCTCATAATGGATGATTCCCTTCCAATCCCACCAAACACACAATAAAACCTTCTTGGCCGTTAATCCACGCTTGGCGATCGTTTGGGCCGGCCCACCGCGATTGGACCACGATCTTTTTCGGCTGTTGTTCTCGTATGTGACCCATTTTACATCGCCAGTCACCATCCGCTTCAAAAATGGGTCGATTTCGTTACGTCTCAACAAAGAATCGCAGGCATCAATTCGGTCCAAAAGGTTCTTTTGCGTCAATTCATGTGGCACCCATACGTCGAGCTTCTTCTTGAGACCAGCCTTATGCAAATGGTTCCAAACGGTTTTCTGGCTAATCTTCAGTTCCTGGGCAATGGAATAAGTGCTCACATGCCGGTCCGACTCGACGATTTCCATGATTTTATCCACATTTTCGACGATTGGCCTACCAGAGCGTGCCTCATCTTCGACGTCCATATTACCAGAACGGAATCGTTGGAACCACCGCTTTGCTGTTGCATTCGATACTGTACTGGGTCCATAAACAGCACAAATTTTTTTGGCCGCCTGCTCCGCCTTTTCACCTTGGTCGTAGTGGTACTGAAGAATGTATCGAATTTTCTCTTTTTTTATCTCCATTTTCGAACGCTGTAACACACAACTGGCTTCACCGAACACAAAACTGACAAAGAACCTTTTTGATGCGTAATATCACCTTGAAATCGGTGTATACTATGACTCGATGCGATGTGCACATCGTGAGATATGGCTCACTAAAGACATCTAGCGAAAAACGCTCAGAACTTTTTACTTAACCTAATATCTCTATATGTTGTTGTTGCAAAGATTAAGAACGGTTTTCCAGTTACGCATAGTATTTTCTAAAAGATTGTAAGGTGTATTTTACAGTGTTAAAATATAAAATGTGGTATCGAATCGTATGCTTTCTTGCAATCGATATACAAGACATTTCTTTTTCTTTGTTTTTGATAATTGCTCGGTTGAGGCTACCGCAGCGGTAGCTTTTGGTTGTGTGTGTGTCCGCAGATGAGTTTGCTGATACACAAAATTATGTTTTTACAAATCATATTTTGGCTGCATTCTGTACATCTGCTTGGTCACTGGATGACATGTATGTGATTTCTTCTATAATGTAGTATGATAGTATATCTGGTGCATGTATGAACCTGTTAACGTAGGCTAGTAAAAGTGCATAAGTGCTGATTAACATATTATAACAGTAGTCGTGCATATTATCAGTTGCATGATTTTGCAGTTGCCATATTCGTATAGCATAATCTCTGTTGATGGCTTCAAGCTCTTGATTTTGCTGTCACTGTGTTCTATCAGATTAGACCATATATTAAGCCAATGCATGTAAGCTTTCTGGTGTTAGTGTCGTAGAATAACTTTCCATTGTTGTTAAATTGCTTGTTTTGAGTCGTTCCAAGGATCGTTTTTACCTGATCACGAGTGTGTTAAGCTTTTGCCTCAATGTACCCAAAACGTGGCAATGATTTTTTCTCTAAAGCTGATGTTGCGAGTGTATTTTGTATTGCTGTTTTATTAAATCTACAAGTTTCTACAGAACCAAACTGCGATTACCATTTATGTATTCTGTTGTTCCATCTATTTCCACTCTAAAGTCTTCTATTCTGTTTCATAACCGTTTTTGTCACACGGGTATATTCAGTCTGTGATTCGTCGTTTGATTTATGTGTGATTTACGCTCCGACCTGCATGACTGCTGTGTACGCAGAGCAGCAAATTATTGTTTGGATATAGCGATAGTATGTAGCTATGGATTATTTTTGTTTGGCTATAAATAATTTAATTGTGTGAAAAAATACCTCTTCTTTGGTTAATATCTGGCTAATAATCTATTCAATTATCGTTAATAATCGTATCTGCTACAATTAGCTCTTGATTACCTAACTGCGTTATCGTGTCTGTATTACTTGTTTGTGTAAACTGTTCGCATGATGTTCGTGATCGTTTGGTGTGTGAGTCTAAGGGGTCAGACACACGTAGTAGCGAACGTATATTAGTGTGTAGTGCACGAATATGTTTGTTGCTGGCTGTGTTAGCTCGTGATATTATTAATTTATATCTCATCCCTATCTTCAATGTTTGTTGTTATCCTAAGTTCATTAATTACTTCATGTTTGACTTTTCCCTATTTCATCTTTGCTAATGAATTTTCTCGTTATGATTGTTCGTCTTTGATTTGTTATTCTCTGCTCATTAATATGAGAAAGGCGTGGAGATGTGCTATTATGTAATATGATCAAATTATTGTTTCGTCGTTCTCGTTTGTCCATTTCATTCTTTGATTAATTTGGAGTTGAGAGGTAAAAGCATTGCCAGGATGTGTTTGGTTTGGGTTGTTGTGTGTTGATTGATTTGATAAATGTGGGTTGTAGTTCGTGATGTATTCCTTTGTATATCCTGTCTATTGATCCTCGTGATAAAAGATGGTCTTTTCGTATGACTCTCCGCTGATCTCTTAAACGTTGTCCGATGGTTGTCTAAACTTCAGATGCTTTCATATGTCGCACATAGCGTAGGTACAAGATTTACAGTGCTCACATCCAGTGCAACGTTTACGAAACTATCGATCACCGACGATGACGACGATGACATCGGTGACGGTCGGTAAGGTGAACTCATCTAACGCTCTTTTCACTGGCAGCTGCCAGCTCAAATATATATATACGTATACATAATACATAAATACAATGTATTGTTCGACGGTATCTCGCCTACTGAACTCTACGTCGCCGATGAAGCGCATGCTGGAAGCCTAGCACCGGCTCCAGATGTGTCCCGGCTATCGTCGTACAACGACCGAATATCATACACTTTTATTATCATTGCTTTGTCATAAACTGCTATAAACTTTAATCGATGCGGATAACTATACTCTATTCAACGAGAAAGGTCAGTAGAGGTAAACAGGACGATCACGTGTTAGACGTCTAACAGATGCAAGGAACATGAGTTATTGACTGGCGGATGTTGAGTCGAGGGGCTGATTTACCTGACTCATTGCTAAAGCTTCTTTAGATCTCTCGGGCTTATGACACGGACCATAACACTGTCAAATGTATCACGAAACACGGAAATAAATCTGCGTTGTTTCCATCATCTGAAAAAGGACTGACTTTAAACAAGGTATATTCGCTCATTTATGAAATACAATATCAAACACAATATCATTTATTGTATTACTTGTTTTACGTACGTATATAACTAGTTAACGCAACAATTTTATTCAATCCTATTCATTTCAGAGAATCAAGAATTTCAAGAATTCTATTCGGAAAATAGTAAAATATTTAAAAGTCTGCGGACTCTTCTCGTTGAACAGAGTTGCATAGCATTGACCTTTGAGCGAAGCTCTATTAATGAATAACATTTTACTTACAGTAGCGCAATCCATAACCCGAGCTATCGATCAAGGTATACACGCGTATTCGATTGATTTTCAAATGCATTTTTCTTGTAAACGAAGCTTTTAACGTAATTCTGCTATTGATTTTCATCTCATTTTCAGCTATAATATATCTTTCATCTTGCTACTACCACGGATTACAATCCACCCTATATATATACAGGATTAAGTTCCCAAATGGTGCCACCTTTATTTTGATCAGTAATACGACCTTTTTATTTCAACACTCCGAGGACATTTGCGCAGGCGCGTACGCGTTTTGCCAACTTTCAAGACGAGAAGAAAACTCCCCACTCATTATGCTCCTGTCTTCTTCTTCTTCTTTCCGGCACGCAATGTGAGGGTGGCGTTAGTCACACACAGGCTGAGATACGTGAAGCAGGCCACTTGAATATCTCGATCGTTATTGGTGACAGAAAAAAATGTGTCACGATAAATTTGCATGGTGTCGGGTAGCACGTAATTTCATGTAAACATTTTTTTAGGTAAACATGTATAGGTCATGTGAAAATCCACTTAATGATATGATAATGATACGAAATGATATGTACCATTTTATGTACCATTTAGTGGAGAATAATTTACTTTACGTGAGCGATCGAATACTTTATTTTATGCAATGGCGATTTGTTAATGTACCAGTACACTGCTGCTTTAAATATCCGAAATGGTAAGCTTGAGCGTCGATGCATGATCTAAAGCGTTATGAGAGGAATATCACGGCATGTCGAATTCGGTTCGGATTAATAGGGGGTTTTTATTTATGGAGAAAATTAAAGCAGCAAGTGTACGATGAGATACCGATAACCAGAGAAGAGATGAAAGAGCGTATAACGAGAGCTTGCCTCGCCCTTAATCGGAACAAAATTCGATATGCCGTGATATCACTCTCGCAACGCTTTAGATTCTTTCTCTTTTTTATCATCAATGACATTCGAGATATTCAGGTGTCCTGTTTTGGGTGTCTCACCCTGTATATAAGGAGTCGGACGAAACAGAGACAACGTGTAGCTCTGAGGTAGGAGAGGATAAAAAAAGTTTCAATGAACGAAATTAAATCGTTCAGAATGATAAATAAGCTAATGTATGTTTTAAGTGTAATTACAAATTTTTTTATGTATATCAGCCTTTTTTTTACGAAAAAGTATTACGGCACTTGGGTTGAAAATTAATTAATCTAGAAAATATTTTAATTTTGTATAACTTACCGCATAAGAAACAAGGGAACATGTGACGCAGTACTTTTGTTTATGTTGTCCTTGTTTTCCATACAATAAGCTACATAATATTAAAGTCGAAATGTTTTTTAAAAATCATTTTCAGACACAAGTAACGTAATATAATTATTTTAGAGAATTAAAGATAGAGGTGACATTCAGTTTCGCCTAGCAAAGTTTTGTTTTATCTTCTCCTGTGTCGGAGATATACTTGACGTAGAATATTGTATAATATAATAATATTGTATAATAATATAATATTGTATATTGTATAGTCGAGAATCCAGATTCAAACGTTGTCAATCGGAATTTTTTAGATGTTCATATTCAAATTCCTCGTAATTACTAATTTTTCCGCATATTGAAAGGCATTCTTAGAAGATCCTTCTCCAATTGTAGATTATGGTTTGTTGTTTCGTCTTCAAAGTAAATAGTTTCCGAAGATAAACAAAATGCAAATGGCTTAATTATATAATTGAATAGCATTTGTCTGTTGTAAGTTAATATTTAGCATCTATCCGTTATATTTCTGTATTATATATTGAAAGAAAGAGATAAAACACTATGGGGGAAAAAATAAGAAATCTTGATTTCAGAGGTAACAAAAATTCCTCTAGGAGAGTTCAGTCTTTCATTTACCGTCTCACGTACAGTGACGTGGATTGACGGGATTTAGGGAGAAAAAAACTGGCATTACGAGACCAGTTCGCGTCTTGGATCTAACTTCTATCTCCTAGTTGGATTTCCCACTTAAGCTAAAATCAATAGCGTGCGTCGATCTGATAAGAACACCAACAAAGATGCTTTCTCCTTCGTTAGCAGTAGAGCTTTTTACGTGTACAATAATACATCTATTTCAATTAGCAATTTAACTAAAGTTTTATTTTAATTCAACGAAAAAATTAATTATATAACCTAACTCGAATACTTTGAATACCTCACTTGTCGCGAAGGACCAAATATTATGATAAGCAGACAATTTTTCTTAAAATTAGATGTTTCAAAATTCCAAAGTCATCGATTTTCGACGGCACCAAACATTTTTATCATCATAGTATGACAATTAAAGTGAAACTGAATCTGGCACACTATAATACTCGTGACTTTTACGTGACATCGAGTATGAAATATTCGGAAATGCTTGGAATATGCGAACGATAAAATAAGTACTTTAGGGAGATTTACGAAGAGAAATTAATTTTAAAAAGCGTTCAAAAAATTTACATTAATACATTTTTTGAACGATTCCTTGGCCTTCCTTATAAATTGCTGATTAATATTAATACATACAGTTTTTTCCTATTTCCCGCTACCATGGAAATATCTGCATGAATCGTTACTTTAATTAAATCCCACACAGAAGAGATTAGAGGCGCAGAATTATCGAACGTACAGAGATACCGAGTATCTGCATCACGATCGATTCAACGTTACGAAAACTTTTGATCCATTACGTGACAGACTATTGATGCATTGTGCATCGGACATTCGTCATTCGAATCCACATTCGCTATTTTTGAAGTTGGACAACTTCTTTTAGCAGCTCTGGAAATTGATCGGTTTCTGCATATTTTCGAACGTACAAGAACTTGTAACGTTTAAACATCCGATAATGTTGTCACCACCATCATCTGTACTTTATGATTGACTGGTTTAAACGATTTCGGGTTTCCAGTAAAATAACGCACGTTGCGTATTTAGTTGTCCATAGTTGTCAAAAGTAAATTCATCGGTAAATAGAGTGTCTAATAAATGAAAATACTTTCATAGAAAATAAATCTCTCTCTTGATAAAAAGTAACAGGATTCTAAAAGTCATTGCTTAATTGATGTTTCACGAACCCTCTCATGTAACTCATCCCATAAATTTTCTATGAAATTCAATTCAGGAAAAATTGATAAAACGTGAATATAAAATTTCTAGACACCCGATTGTTTACATTATTTGAATCTTAAATTCGGTATCGTTATCTTAGTATAACGTAGATATATTTTATATTCGCATTTTACGCGCACTTTTTAGAAAGTTTTCGCCAACTCGAATACTCAAAATGTTCCCGTGCAGAATTACAGAGCTCCGTATTTCAAAATAAGTTGTGATCGTTTAGCTTTTAATATTTGGTTTGTTCTCTACCACACTTACTTATACTTCTTTTGTGCGAATTACAAATGCAATATTTATTGTCATTAGAAAAGATTGCTGCCAGTCAACCTCTTTTTTCTGTTTATCTTCACAGTTCTTTATAGCCCTTCTTCGACTTTTTTTTTAGTCATCATTATTTCTACACGTTTCTCAGCATTTCATTTGTTAATTTTCATTCTACCATACTATACAAAATTGGTTCCGATTTTTTTTTATCAGATAGTAGCACTTTTGTTTAAATAAACAAATTAATATGTCGGAGATAAAAGAACACCGGAGCCTTTGGAATTTTGGATAATTCCGCAACATTGTAATCTAGAGTCTACTATAGCTGTAATTAAACAATTGTAGTTATTCCATCCGATTGTAATTGTTCGCGAGTTGTGATAACGAGCTTGGGCTCGAGGCGACAGCCAGTCGCCGAACGTAGCCGCGGTCACGGGATGAACGCTTTGTCTAACAAAGGTATGGAGTAATTCTATAGCTCTCCTTAAAAGAAATATTCGTGGCGGCACGCGACAGTAAACATTCCAACGGTTTCTGTCCCGTGGCTCGCCACACGCAGACCCTATTCTTCGAGCAAATGATTGCCAGATGTCGATGCGTCTCCGCAGTACATGTTCAGCTAGCTTGAGGGCCCGTCATAAATCTTAGGATTTAGTTGACTAAAGTCCTTCAAACAAACAGTCTTTGTCCCAGCTACGGGAAGATAGGAGAGACCTATTTTTCAACGAACGGCGTCTCCCACTAGCAACTTTCCCTCGGGGACGGCTAGCATCTTTTTCTAACCACCGATATGGAGATTGACCAATTAGCAACAACGCCAAATTCCCTCACCTTCTGAACGAACCCCCTTCTATCCTCGACGAATCCGATGATCTCGTGTCCTCAGACACACCCCATCATAGTTTTCCTCTGCAGCATCATCGCGACGGAGAGTCATTCTCTCGTGGGTCGTATTAGCGAGTTACTTAGTGTCTGTACGCTCGGTGGATATTCCACGTTTTCGCAAAGAGTCAGACTTAGATTTTTGTGAGCACGTACATCTATCATCCCGTTGACCGCGGATTCGTTATTGAACCTAAGACCAACATCACTAGTATCGCGGGTGTCCAACCGCCGCGATTGATTGTCGAGTCGACAGTATCCATACTCGTATTAACAGACCGTACCTTCGTTATAACACGACGATGGCCAATTCCAATGAAGATTTATCAAACGCCCACAACCCAGTTCCTGACTCTTCTCCGACAAATATAATAACTTCGTGTAACATAGTTCGGAACCATATCGTTCATTCCGCTGTTTTCGCTGTTTTGGCACGTTAAGCGTATACATTGATATTCCGGGTGTTGAACATTATTTTCTAGAGCTGATATTTTGTTTTCCAGGTAAGGAGATGATTTTTTTTCTATTATGTATACTATATCTAGTCTACTAAGTGTAATTAGCAGCCTCAGTTTTGCAATTTTCTTTGTATATTATATACATTGCAATCCAGAAAACATTTCGACATGTTCGTCGTTAAGTAGCGATCAATCAGCTGTCGATCAGTGCAGACAGTAAATTTCTTTTATCTGCAAGTTCAATCTCTTGACAAATCAAATTAAAAGATGTTTTTCTACCTTCTCCCTCGGCAAAATGTCTGAAATTCCAACGCAGAGAAAAATACGGCTTTGAAGCTACTTCTCGAAAATAAAATGACCCGAAGACAAGCCGCTAAGGCTTTCAATATTTCAAAAACGACGAATGCGAAGACAGGTACTCGTCGAATGCACAGATCAAGAAAATATTAATTATTTTACCTGTGATATATGTAAAAATCAAATTTGGATAAGACTGTGTATTCTAACATCTTTTTTTTTAACATTGTTAGTCATTTAGAGTAAAAATCTACTAGTTACATAATTGATCGGTACTGGACGGCAATTTTTCGTTTCCTACGAGTTACAATATTTTTGTATTCTTACAAACGATTAATTCTCATTGTTGAATTTGACGAAATTAATCTCCCTCCTCTTATTACGCTTCATTTGCACTACCAACTCATTTTGTTAATTTTAATTTCTACCGACTCTATCCTAAGATAAAGCGAACAATTTGGAGCGATCGATACTGTTTTTCTCCTGATTACATTATTTACAACCATCGTCATAATCGTTATTATTCACAACCAAGGAAAAACCGCCACACGACCAGCTCGCGTAAATGCAAACTCCAAACCGTCGACTTTGCTTGTATTAGCATTATGTGTTAAATGAAAGATAAAGACTGAGATAATTTATCCAAATCTCAAAAATCTTTTCACTTTCATGAAAAATGAACAAAATTAATTTCAAAGCATTAAAATGTGGCTTGTTTTTCTGGAGAATTCAAAATTCGTAGCTGCTCTTTTTGGTTTTTATATCTACAGGGTCATCCACCTAAAGGTGGATTTATTCGTTCAAACTGACAACAGTTGTGTCATGATTCCGTCTAGACAGACATGGAACGTGCATGTAGCTCGGAACCCACACGCGCCAGACTAAACGAGAATAGCAACAGTGCAACATACACGCAGGGTACTACAATCACGTGCGGACGGCAGTGCAGTTATATACTATGGAGTGAGAAAGTTTCAGAACTTTCCTTTAAGTTACCACAAATAAAGAAATAAAGAACATTTAGATACGTAAAAGATTCTTTCGTGTACAATTCTGTTGATTATTGTTAAGATAAAAATGTCAAATATATCACAGGGTATATAGTTCCCTTTATGGGTAGCAAGTTTTTGTGAAATTTTTTTGCTAGACGCTCGAACGCTCGGCAAACGTTCGGCTTTCGCGTTGAGAACTTGCTATGCTTCCATTCACTTGCCCTTAGAATTGTTGAGACTAGTCGTGTCGAGTGTTTTTCTATCAAATGAAACGTGATAATCGTAAAGTATTAAATGTATCTCATCGTAAATTCCTCCGTATTCCTCAACAATTTCAAGAAAAACATCAAATAATCGTTCGTTAACAAAATGTGAAAGAGTTTTCGGAAACGGTTGACACCATACTAGCTCACAATCAATTCTGTTTTGCTTTCGATGTAGGCTAATTCTCTACTAAAGAGTAGGAGTATAAAGCAAATCATTCTTATTTCTATTCTAAATACGAAGTTATAATATATACGAATATTAATCGTCGTAGCTTTGTTTATTTTCACAATGGGCGCGTACAGCAAAAAAAATTACAGAAAGAGGGGAGAATGTCAAACTCTATCGCTCTTGCTCTGTTTATACTTTCGCACGTTGCTCTACGACCCTCAGGGCAGACTTCCTCGTCCGCACTCCGCTCCTCGCTTCTGCTGTTCATTCGTCCCGCTCTCATTCCGCGGCCGCCAGACCTTGTTTTCTTTAACCTACTATGTATATGCTACCACCATCTCGTTCGGTGGTATGAAAGCAGCATCCCGCTCGAGATTCAAATGTCACATAATATTCGTCCTTTGGCAATTCCTCGTCGAAGAAAAGCCAACGCACTACGATCTATCACAGATATGTTATCTTTGAAATATCTACAGTTCATGATATATATATGTACCGTATATATTATACTTATCGTAACACAAAACCAAGTTGCAAAAAGTTTCCGTCACCAACGTATGTGGATGGTAGGCGAGAACACGGAGCGATTGTAGTTGTCGCCAGGGAAGCTTAAACATAACGCCACTCATAAGAACTAGAAAAATTTACCGAATGTCCAGCTAGACAAATTGTAAAGTACGAATTAAATAGTAATGAAAGAAAAAAAACTCACAAGAGGCACAAGTCGCTGTTCTCCATACAATGAAGAAAAGCGTCTTGACCTAACTCAATTTTATCTTCCTGCAACCTCACGAAGCTACGGTGAAAAATAAGCGCAGCCGCTTCTGTGCACTTTTTCCTGTAAGCTACATTTCGCTACAATGCAATTACAATGCAATTATTTGCATTTTTACAAACGTTACGATCCTTCCTCTATCTCGTTTGGGATTATTTGTTCTTAACGTATTCGACATTTTCTTTTACATCTAACTTAAAAGTTATCAACGATGATTTTCTGCAAATTCACCGGTATTACTCGACTTTGAATCGCTTTGCTGCGTATGTCTCGAGGATGAGAAACAGAGAGACATAGCGATACATTTAACAAAATTCATACTTAGACAAACTAATTTTAGAAAATAGAAATCAATTTAAATACAGCCATGTTTGGTATCATTATCATTGTAACAGTAAACTAAAAAATTTAGAAACTTTATTTTTTTGTTGAGACGATTACTGCGCTGAATTAAGTTTTCCTTCGCTTCCAATATGTATAATATCCTAATTGTATACAGGGTGGTCCACTCAACTTGCACACTCCGAATAACTTTTAAAGTATGCGTAGTAGAATAAATGTTTTTATACAAAAGTTGCATAGTTTTGAGCGGCACTTCATAAGGAATATGCACTTTTCTTATACGCGAAGGTGTTTTGGTGACTTCAAGGTCAACTTTATTTTTTTAAGCGGGGTCATATTTTTTAATGCATTAATCGAAGCATCCCAGGATTCTCTATAAAAATAAGAGCATTAACTTATTTATGAAAGACAACGTAAACACAAGAATATCGCTTCTTTCATACGTCAAATTTGACAAATTAATGTTGAAATATCTGCTAAACTAATAGTCTTTCGACACAAATAGGTCAATCCGTTTTTGTACAAAATGTGCAGCCGGATCGACTTTGTCCAAAACGCGTTCACGTGCGGAAACACTAATCGTGCCAAATTATGTCCCTTTCAAAACCATTCAACCTGTACCTGAAATATCGTTTAATGCTATCGAACGCAAGCGAGATATTTTAGGTGATAACGTTATATAGGACACCCTGTCCTATGTACAACATATGTACAATGTATAAGATGTAAAAAATATGTTTTAATACAAATATACTTTTCTACGCCTTGGAATTAGCGGAGGTTTATAAAAAAAGCTTGGTGCAAAAGTGACCTAAACTTTAATATTCAAGATCAGCTTTGTTTATTGCAACGTATTCTATTCGTCAGAAGGGGAAAAAGTCGGTGCGTATAATTTTGTAATAATTTGAAATTATGATGTTAGATGCTTTATTCTGTTCAGGTCGCACTACTTTACGCATTGTTTCCTCGTTAATATCTCATTATTTACATTCTATATGACTTTAAAATGTAAACGTGTAAATAACGTGGTGGCAAGAGCTAGTGGAACTTTAATAGCTTTTTTCAAGAGAACCATCGGGTCGCAACCCACGGCTCCATTGGCAAGTTTGATTCTCGTGACGAGTAAAATATGGCGCAAACAAAAAATTTACCTTCAAATTTTAAGAGCAACCGAGTATGTGGAATCTCGCTGCGATAATCGTGACACCTACTTTCCCAACACCCTGTACATACATGCAACCACGGTTTGGCTTTGGTTTCAGGGATGAATTTGGCCTCGAAATAAGCAAACTCGCCATCCCCTCCTCGTTATTTGAAATCGCTGGCAGAGTGGGAGATTCGAGAACGAGTGGAGTCCATGAAAGCGATGAGACATAAATCTTTATGGTCGAACGAGCAGCGACGACGTTTAGTAGAAGAAGAATAGAATATGTATAATGTTTTCTCATTCCAGCGATGTTACTATATATATGATATTACTATATATATTTATACAGGACTTATATATATTTGAGGACTTCACGATCAGTTACATATCTCGAAAAGTACGTTATATGTCACTCGTTTCTTATTTTTCAGCTGTTTTCCAAGTCATTTGAAGATCAGCTTTGCTGTTTTTAAATGGAAAGTCTACCTTTTCTTCAGAGATTCTTATTCTACTGGAAGAAAGAAGAAACTTTTATAGGAAACATTTTTTTAGTAAACCTTACCTTGAAAAGATATTTATTCGATTAAAAGTTTATTTCAGTTTTTGTTATTTCCAAAGTAACGGAAGGAAAATTATGCAACAGAAAGTAAGTTCCTTTAATTTTTCTGGTCATTATTAGCGATAAGGTAAAATCAATGACAATGTGCTTTTTTACGACATTGCTTTATTTTAAAAACAGTTGAATTTGTAAATGGATCATACTACTGTTTAGAACAAGATGGAAAACATTTGGAAAACATTTTACGATATTTCGATTTTGAGTAACTATCACCCAAGTTAACCGACTTTGATCCGAATCATAATGAAGCATACAGTAATATCCAAATAAGGATTGTCGATTGAAGCTAGATAAACGAAGATTGAGTCTTTAAATTAATGTTTGAGTAAATTTACTTTCCATCTTCCTCTACTTTTGTTTGACAGAAAATAGTCTTTTTAAGTTACGATTACTGAAGGAAGGCTTTCCTTCGTCTATGTCATGTCACTGTATAAAATGTTTATTATTGCTTCTCCCATTATTAACACCGCTTGATTATTATATGCGTATTTCCTTATAATTTTTCTAAGCAAGTTTAAATCTGTCTTCTTTCTTGTTATCAAACTTAATTCCGATTTGTCCGCTTCTGCTGCTTCGTTTATTTCTTCGCTTATCTCTTCTTCTTGCTCATTTTCTGGAATACCTTCATCATCGTCAAACCTTCCTACAGGATCTTCATCATAAATGCCATATTCATCAACTTCCTCCTCATTGTAACTTTCGTTGGAAACATCTCTGATTCTTTCTTCAATTTCCTCTCTTGAAGCTGTTTCTGCTCTACGAACTCGCACTGCGCCGAGTTTATATCGGCTCTTAAATTCGGCTAACCATCTCTTGTCTCCAGTAAGCGAACTTCCTTCCTGTTCACCACACAGTTCGATTGCTTTCTCTTGTATTAATGGATCAGTTAATTCTGCCCCTATTGCTTGTTGATCCAGGATCCACGTATACAAACGATCTTCCACTTCTTCGTTCGAAGATCTTCTTCGATTTTTATGTTTTGATGAATGGCCTCTTCGCTTTCTAAGACGTATCAAGTGTTCGTTATCGCGACAAATACTACGTATGACATCTCGCGAAACTCCATACTGACGAGCTAAATATTTCACTGACACCCCTGTCTTCAATTCTTCAACAATCGCGTTCTTGTGTTGCACCGAGAGGAAAGTTCTTCTCTTCCTTCGGTTTTCTGACATGATTAAAGAAAACACGATACTTCGTAACTTGAACTTTCCGCGCCGTTTTAACTGTCTCGTACTGCTCGATCAGTACTTGTCGAGAGACTGCGACCAACCTCAGAATTGTAGGAATTTTGTGCTCCGATTCAGGTAAAAACATTTGTTTTTCCGAAAAAATATTCATGTGACCTCGTCAAAGAACATATCGCTATTTTTACGACAAACACAAACGGCACCTATTCATCATCTAGTTATTTGATGTAAATGTATACTATCCGACTGCGATAAACATGGAATTTTTCTTTAAATTTGATAGTCTTAATTATCCGTATCTTTTATTGTTTTATATTTGTATTCACATCGGCAGTTTAGGGAACGTTTTAAACATTTTTGACTAAATATTCCGTGTATTATTTATAACTTGATAACAATATACTAGCAATAATGATAGGCTGCGACAATGACATAACTCAGAATTTGAAGTTTTTCAGTTATTGATATAGAAAAAGTGGATCTTTTTTGTACTTCTTGCTGGTAAAGCCTGATAAGTGAGTTTTCAAAAATAAGTATATGAGGGCAATTGTACCGTTGTCTTTTGTTTACGTTTGATACAATACAAAATATTCAAACTCGGTTTCCCTAAAATCGTGATTCTTCAGTCATGTCATTCTTGTGGCAAATACTCATACTACACTCATACTACAGTAATTATAAAAAAATAAGAGCGTTTCATCCATCGCTTAGATACCAGGACAACAGGTCCTGTGTCTTGTTCTATCCTTTTTCGAACAATAACGCTGGTCGTCCGACCACTTTATGATTCGCCGTTATCTCCAGCTTCTCGTTCTTTCTGCATATTCTCTCTTGTCCCGTTCGAGAACAAAGCCAAGCCAAACAGCATACCTGTATCGACTGTACCTGATTCGTAGTCCGCGATACACCGCTCTCGAGCGCACTGCTTATTTCGAAGTGAAAACTGCACATATATAGTGGCTCATGAAAGCATTCGACTGCCTTTCACAGCAGACTAATTTTTCTAAAGCCGCGCCAAGCGACTTGAGTTTTTTTGGCAAGTTGGAAGGATTAATTGTCCAGACGAAGGGAACAATGCAATCGATTGCAATTGGAAAGAAAAAAATTAGGATCACTCTTTACGATTCTTTTGCCTGAGCTTGTGATGAGAATTTCAACAATACATTTTTAGCAGTTATGTCAGCTATGTGCTGACAATTTCATCGTGGCTAGAAGCAAAACCCGTTGAAAAACAGTCAGGAATGACGAAAATCGCGGTTTTCTGCGATATTTGTCCTGTGATGGCAATAAATCTACACTTTTATCCGTCTTTCGATGCCTGTTGCTTGCTTCCACATCAATCTATTTCGACTCTTTAAAATGTGTTGTTTAAACTTTTATTACAGGACCGGATAAAAACGTTGTAAAAAGTGACCTCTTCCTTCTTGCTCATCATCTAGTCAACTAGTCCTTTTAGCCCATCAAGAAAGTTCGAGTCGTTTGGTCCAGCTATAAAAAAGTTCTTCCGTTTTGAGGAGTGTTCGGATACCGTCGTGAGCCGCTGTATGTACGTAAACGTATTTTCAATAATATGTGTCATATTGTTTTTTCAGGATCTTTCATACCACAAAATTATAGTCTTCGGGAATCTGCTTCGGTAAATATAATCTAATCATTGATTTTATTTATTTCGTATTATAAACCAACAATAAAAACTAACATATAAAGCTTGCGCTGGAGTAACATGTACATGCGGGCATGAGAGAATTTTCTTATGGAAAAATATGAACAAGAACGTTGCCAATTCCGAACTGATCAAAAGTAAATAAAATAATCGGCGGAAGATTACTCTACGCGTGAAAATTAATCGGAAACGTAGTTTGCTTCCGAGAAAAATAAATTTGGCTAATAAATTAGGCCAATTCTTAGCTAAACACGTGGAAACATTATTTTCTTATTTTTTCGAGTCAACTCTGTATATAATCGATATTTTAATCAAAGTAAAAATAAATCGCGATAATACGAAGATAAATGATAAACTGAATTATTAGATATAACTCTAACCTATGGTTTAATGTAATCTCCATCCTAACACATAGCCTAAACTGATCTATCGTAATTTAATTTAAATCTGGATGGAAGCAAAGTTCTGTAAGAATAATAGAATATAATCTAGCGTGTGAATTATTAGATAGGAATATGCGTGGCAAATAGAATGAAAAGCGCGCATAGATTATGAATAGTTGCAAGGATGAGAAAAGTATGTGAATCGCAGTTGCGACAAATTATATAAGATATCCGCGTAAAAAGCACAAAATTGTAGTAAAATAACACATTGCGTAAACCTTTTTATTGTAGATTCTTAAATTAGCCTAGTTGGTATCAAGTTATATTTAATGTGTATTTAGCAATTATCAGTTCTTTGTTTTCGCAACCACATGTGTTCGCTTTAATTTCACACGATAAAGAGTATCTTCTTATAAACAGTGCACTCACCACAGCTTTTCTAGTATTACTTTGATCAAGAATTATTCAAATTTTCAACATTATCTGACCAATCACAAATATCGCGAAATTGATGTTTATAAGAACAAAGTGTTGGAACAAAATGTCTGTTGGAAAGGTTGTACCCAGGTTGTATATATAGACAAGTCCCTTCGTTCAGGAACGTAGCCTCTGGAAAAAATGTATGTTTACAGAAAGCATTTTATTGGCGATGGGTGAGTTTGCCGCTCGTGATACAATTTCCTTTGCCCGTACTTTGTCTTTTCTCAGTGTAGAAGCAAACTTTGCTTTCTAGCATTGGAATTTACGGAATTTTGCCAGTTGTCACAAAGTTTCCGTGATCTGAAAATCGTGATAAGTATAATTTCTTCTCATACAAGCAAAAGTATCTTTTTTTTGCAAACTTTAGACAGTTCTGGTGGCGGAATCTTATAAGAAACTTGTCAAATCTCTCCCCTGGCTCTTGTTTCATTAATTTGCACAGGTATCTCTCGTATATTTGACTTTGCTTAGGAGAATAGTACTAGTCTTCCACTGCAATTTTGTACATGTCGACATCTGTATCTGCATCTGTATCTGTGTATCAGTGTTAAGAGTGTCATGGTAAATTTTCTGGAACAAGTCTGTATGTTGGAAAGTTGTTCTTACTCGTTCTGGCTTATCTATATTCGCCGCGAGAAGATAATTTCTAAATGCTCTTTTCCATTTTTCCTACCGCAAAGAAAAGTTGAACCGCCTTCACACTCAATGGTAACCAGTTGGTCGATCCGAGAAATCTCGGCGATCTGCAAGGATATTGCTTCGGCTTAGGTACCATTTTGCATTAACCAAATTATCTACATATAGTGAGTTATGTTTCTACTCATAGGTACCGTAAGCTTATCATTTCACCTGTACGAGATTCTATGTCGTTTATTTAATACTAACATTTGTAAATTTATCTCTTCCATATTGGTCAATGGGGTTTGTTTGGTGTAATTTCTGTTTTGACGTATCTGGGTATAATTTAAATTTAATAAAATATTACATAAATATATATATTATATAAAAATATAAATAAATTATCTAAATTAGCAAATGAGTGAATGTACTTGATATAGGTGTAAGATATCAAATAAGTACTTGGAGAGTGATTTTGTCACAAATGTCACAACGTCACATTTTCTCACAATTGTCGTAATGATAACTATTTGTGTATAATATTTTATGAGTACATATATATAATTCCTAGATTAATCTAACTACGACTGTTATTTTTGGGTAATTATGTAAATAAACAAGCACTTACTGTTTATTGTTATTATGTCGAGCCTTTTAACTCTAGAAAACAAATTTTCACTCACTTATATGCGTACAACGATAATATACGAAACTACAACGTCCAAATTTTTCTTCCTTTACCGCCATTTATTTTTTTTTTTTTTTTTTCTGTGATAGCAAATCACAATTATGGCAACAGTGGCAAAGCATTGTCTCTTTCTCTGAATCAGTAAACTGCGTATACACGTCAATGCAAAACTTTATTTCGGTGCGGTTGGCGTGCATATTCGTCGTGTAAAACAAAAAAATACTATTTAATATAAAAATGAAAAATTTCTAGTAAGAAGTAATATAAGTGACATTTAGTGGTATGTTCCCTTTATACATCCAGTAAATACATACATTATTTGTCTTTTATAAAAACAAGAGTTTGAGAAAAAGAAGGAAGTTTGATTATTTGGACTATTTTCTTTGCTATATCGGCTATGCTCCGTACAACGTGTATTACTTTTTATAAATTGAATTGATTATTTTCCCAAATGCATCGGCTATTTCTCTAATTATCTTTTGGTAATTTTGAAGTTTTCAATAACGATAGCTTTTTCCAACAACGAATTGTCGATATTTTATCGAATAAAAATGTAATCCTTGCCCGTTTTGCTTTACTCTCTTCGTAAAATTTATAATAGGAGCATTTACCCTGCGGTCGACGTGTTACTCGTCGTTGCTTCGCTTTACCGGCGCACCCCGTAAAGGATTTTTGAAACTGAACTCCGCAGTTAACAGGTTAATTATTATTAGTGGCGTGCACGTACTTTGATCCACATTGGCGCTTGCTGCGTCTCGAGTTACTGCCGTCATCGTCCTTGCAAAAGTTACATTATGCGCTGTCTCCATACCTGACAGCTAATAGAGTGAGTGTACGAACAGAAACGCACACTGCCCCTTTACTTCTCAACCTCGTACATCGAGTCACAAAGTTCTATATATGAACGACACTCTATCATTACTACACTAGGTATACTTAATTACAAAACTGGTAATTTGACGTGCTCAAAAGTTTCTAGTCACTTTGTGTTACGAAAGAATTTCATGCTTTATCTCGTAATATATGTATATGGAAATTGTATAGAATTCAAACTACCCGTCAAGCGACATTTTTACTTTTGTTTTGTTTACCGGCAGTCATTTGCTGAATAGAATAGATCACGAGAGAAGAACACTAATTTAAGATCGATTCTCAATTTTCCAGGTAAAATTTGTAAAATTTGTAGTAGATTTGTTATTAACTGTTATTGTATTTAATTTCATTATTCTCAAAATAAACTCGATTTTCCAGAATCGATCGTCCGATTTAGCCTAAGCATTCACGTTATTACATATATACGCTAAAATTGAATTTTGTTAATACTTTGCGCCTCTAAAGTTCTGGGGTAAGCGTCGCGCGGTCTCTCACAATCCACTTAACGAAAGCTAACAATCACCGCCTTGCCCTTTCCATGGCCAGATCCTTTAAACAAAGTCTCGATTCTCTATTTTTTATTCTTTGACATTGCAACGTTCAGTATATGTCTCTATGAATTTATCCTTCGTCAAACTGTTTCACGCATCCTCCAAACAGCTCGGCTATCGGCTTTGCAAAAATTCGCTCAAGCAGCCTGCCTTCGGCCCAGTCATACATTATTGCAAGCCCAAATAGCGGCTAACTATCTGCCATTATATCGACACGAAGTTGTCGCTAACATAACAGTGTTATTTTTCATATTTTGTAATAAAATTTTCGTATTAGGAGTACGAAGGCCAGGTATGCAGTTGATTAGATTTGTCTCTTTTATCGTACCTCGTTTGTATCTTCAAATTTATTTACACGCTGTGTTGCCTCTATTGATAGGTGTTCAATGGTTCAATAGGTGTTCAATATTTCGAGTCATTATCGCGTTAAAACACCCAATTTCTCGATATTTCTGTTGCTATTTATTCCAATAAATGTACATGTATCAAAAATATTACATTGTTCATCATTCCATTGGTTTCCATAAGACTGAAAGACTCATCGTGTAAGTGTGTTGTTACAATACAGTGACTAGTATGAGTTACTGGCATAATATGTCAACATTTTCACGATAGACTTTCAATTTATAATGCGATCAACTTTTCCAATTATTCTTTGCTGTATTCCACTTTGGATCCGGTTTCCGAACTGCACTGTGCCTTGCTATATCGTTAATCGTAAATTGTCCAATTTGTAATAGTAGGTAAATCTCACGAGAAGATTTATTAGTTTGTGACGAATTAATTACTCCCGAATTTCAGCAGAAGCTTTTCGACACACGTTTTATCGCTTTAACCATTTACTAGTAAGTATACATACAATACATTCCATAAATTGTCAAATTTTATTACATTTCATGTATGTTGCGCGTTTTCCATCCCAATTTCCAGATCTACCTTCTATAGGCAATTCATGGGATAAACTTGATTCTAGAATTTATAAAACCTCCAAATAAATACATCGTTAATGAACTGAAGAATAGATTGACAGATAAATGGCATTCCACTAATGTAGAATATTCGAAAAAAATAATTTTAAATAATAAACTAAAAAATAAATAAAACATGTAAAAAAAATAATAATTTTCGATAAATCACCGTGTACTTCTGCCACGAAAAATTGGGGATGATTTCAATTAATTTATACTACAATATAAAAATGTATTGAGCTAATGATATGCACATTAAATAAGTTTCATTTTTAAAAAAGTCAACCTAGGCCTTACGTAATTAATCCAGACATGTTACAATATATACAGGATGTTGCGTAGTGACCGGTGCGAGTCGTGTAAATGTGTGGATGATAGTGTGGCAAGTGTGAAACACGATGATGCATCTGAAAAAACAGAGAATGCATCTGGCCACGCGGCGAAACAAAAATGGTATCCCGAAAGAGAATAAAACTGAATATTTAAAATATCTTCAAAGTTAACACACGAGGTGTGTCTAAAATCGTGGTACAACGGATAATTATTCTGCATGTAAAAATAGACCGAAGGAAAGCACAACATTTTTTGTTTAAAGCTTCGTTTTCAAAGGAAACGAGTTTGAAAAAAAAAAAAATAGATATGAGTTACTCCAATGCTTCATAAAACTGATAGCACGAAACTCTATTGCTTGTAGTCTGTTTCGGTAATCGCACAATGATTGGGGTTAGGGTCAATAGAAATAAGAAAAATAATGCATTTGTATTTCTGGCATTACACCGGAAAACATACGACAAAAGGTTCTACATGGATGTATATCAACTAATATAGAAGTATTTGAAAATGTAGGGTCCAAAAGTGTACTGAAGTTAATGGTGCACATTTTGAATATCTTCTGAAATAAATATTTTCCATTGAAACGTACAAATCTTACTTTTGCCTTTTCTCTATACAAACATGATTTTCTCGTTGCAGGTTACGAGAAGGTCAACGTGTGATCATGCACATGGTTGAATTTGTTTTTATATGAGCTACAAGAGTGTTGTAATAAAAATATACAGCGCCATTTAAAAATGACCTTGAAATCTTTTGAAAAATGTTTTCTCAAGGTCACATTTTTGCCCTTCGTTTGTCCCTTCCACACTAAGATCCATTATAAATGCACCTTGGTATGTCACCAACGAACTAATACATCGCAACCTTAAGATACCCACAGTCAAAGAGGAAATAGCAAAATATAGTGATAGATATAGCAAAAGAGTCAACAAACATCGAAACCCCCTAATTACTGGATTACTCGATACGTCGGACCAGATCCGCAGGCTGAAGAGACACTACCCGTTAGACCTAAACACTAGACTTAATTAGATACTTATATTAAGTAATATTTTTACTTATAACAGTTACTTATAAATTATACCTATCTATAATAAGTATTAACTTATTATAAATAATTAGCCATGTCACTACGCCACGCCAGAAAAAATTATTGAAAATTCTCAATGCGAAAATCGATTGTAAATTTTAATAAATAAATAAAAAAAATTTGTCCCTTCCAAACGAGTATTCTCTTCCTCTGATATTTTTTTCTATCATAAGAAATAACAGAGATGTTTAAGATGGTCAACTTAGGTGAAATGCCCTGTATGACACCATACACCTTCAGAGTATTTTATAGATACATTAAACATGAAATCATTTAGCAGATAGATTATTGAAATCATCATATTCTATTCTACGAGAAACAAGAAATATTTGACATTTACAAGGGGAGCACTCCAACTGACTAACTTTGATTTTAACGAGCTTTTGCGAGTTGTGTCATTTAAAAACGTCAAGACGATCGTGACATCTTATCGAAAAATAACTCTCCGGAAACCTTCTAAGCAGCAGTTTGTAGCCTGCCAAACACTGATCCACTTTTATTTGAAACATTTTTCTTTTGTCGCACCATCAGAAATAGCCAACAAAATCGTGGCGACAGTTATCACTACATCGAATATTTTACGCATAGCATTGAAGACAAATATATTAACAACTCGTAGAATTAAAATCTGCCCAACAAAATCGAAATCGCCCAATTGTGGTCCTTCTCTTGTCAGAACAATACAGCGTGATGTTGTAAGGAAGCAAGGAAGGGAGGAAAAGGGCAGAAAGATATAGAGAGAGCATTTCACCCGAGCCTGCTAGTGGACTCATTGATAAGGCGACTTTGCATGACTGTATCTTAGACGCTGAAATAGTGAAGGTCAGATCAGAGGATCTACATTTAGGAAAGGATAGTAAGACGAGTATTCGGAGGCTGTCTTGAATGAAAATCTTTGCGGTGATAAGTGTAGAGAGGTCGCCGCAAGAGATAACCTTGAAATTTTCAGAACCTCTTCTTCTATAGAAAATTCTGACCACCGTATTAATGGTTCTCCGTATTATACAACTCCTATGAACCTTCATAGTATATCAAAAGATGGTGGAATTAGTTAAAGCGATTATAGTATTATAAAATATTATTGCTAACACTTAGCCAACCGAATAGGGAGATCTCCCCTCTGTGAAGGACATCGCTGCGTGACCGAATTTAGCAGCGCGTTTTTTTCTTTTTTTTTGTTATTATCAGTTATTGTTTCCCAATTAATTGCGTTACATTTTCTGTTTTTATAAAGTACAGTATATAACAAAATACACTAATTTAGTGATGTTAAAATTAATTAACAAATTACAATATCAGTTATGACTAAATAAAGTCATAATAGTATAAGGCGTAAAAAATAAATATTAACAAATAAAGTATAAGGTGCTACATCCTGTGACCTAAGCATATTATAATTCATCCTTCGGCCAAGGTGGTCAGCTATGTAAACATACTTTACTCGGACCAGCAATAAACTTATTAGCTCTCTTGAAATCGAGACGCTCCTTAGGATTATTGCTCATTACGACAAAACACGGGGTAAGCGGGGTTTCTCATGTTCTAAACACACACATCACAAGCTTTCCTCTTCCACGTAACTGTCACCGAGCCTCACTTGCTATCGACTCTTCGGCCAAAACACTTCTACATCTCTACAGTTGTTGAAAATAAATAGTGTTTTATTTTATAAAAAAATACCCTTAAAAATGTCCAGAAGCAACGGTGAAAATGTAAGTGAATTGTTCATGGGCGAACTACCAGACTGTTCTGAAGATAACGACATGCAGGTACGTGATTATGAGTTTAGCGAAGATAATAGTATTCTTATTCCCACACATCAAGAATGCTTTTGAGCGATTCGGAGGATGATATAGTTAGTTTCGGCAATATCGTCGATAGTCGATGATTGGTCAGAAAATGATAATGGAACCTGAGTTAGAAGCATATGATCCAACTCTAATCGTGAACACGATAGTTCATGATCGAGGAAACATATTGGAAATAACTCGGTTGTTCCTTAGCAATGATTTATTTGAGCAACAGAAACAAGTAGATATCGCTCTTAGGTTTTAAACAAATATAAAGGATATAAATCAGTGAGATGGATTGATGTCACAGTGAGAGAAATGACAAAGTCTCTGAGTTTAATTATATTGATGTACAGACATATATGTCGGAGATGAAAGGACACCGGAGCCTTCCCTTTTGGAATTTCGGGAAAATCCGTAAAATTGTAATCTGAAGTCTACCATAGCCATAATTAAACAATTGTCGTCATTCTATTTAATTTTATTTGTTTGGAATTTGTGATAATGAGTTTGGGCTCGAAGCGACAATCAGTCGCCGAACGAGGTCGCGGTCAAGGGATGAACGTTTCTAACGGTCTAACAAAGTTATGGAGTGACAGTATAGCTCCCCTTAAAAAGGAAATAGTTGTAACACTCGACAGACACACCCCACATAGTTTTTCCTCTGTGGCATCATCGGGACGGAAAGTCATTCTCTCTTGCGATCTCATCGACGAAAAGATTTTGTGAGCACGTACATCTATCATCCCTTCGACCGCGAATTCGCTATCGAACTTAAGACCATTGTCACTAGTGTCGCGAGTGCCTAATCGCCGTGGTTGATTGTCAAGTCTGTGGTATCCATACTTGCGTTAATAAACCGCACCTTTGTTATACAATAACGATGGCTAATTCCAATGAGGATTCACCAAACACCCACAACCCTATCCACAACGCCACCCCGACATATATACACAGATACGTACAGATAATATACATAATTACTGGTCAACTTTTTCATATATAGAAACGCCAAACTTTTCAAAAACAATGAGTCGCATCTAGTTTCAAGAGGAGTCGAATTATTTAGTTTCAGTAAAGATAAAGTTGAAATCGTCGTCATGTATCATAACGCACTCCATTACTGAAAAGAAAGAAGATGACAATTTCCTACACATAAGGAATTATCGGGTAGAACTCGATGCATAGCTGAAGTTTCGAGGAGCTTCATGTCACAAATGCATATTGCATTTTGTTAAACGAATATTATAAACCCTTAAGTGGTATTGAAGAATATCAATCTGAAGACAAAGTAAGGATGAAAGAGTAGTATACGTAAGCGGACATGGATGGATTCCTTGTAAAACAATAAGTCAAAGATATAGAATAACAATTTTTTGTTTGAGGCTTAGTTTTGGAGAAAATTCAGTTCGAAAACTCTTCGCGAGCGCGAGATACTTGTGACACTTAGAGTGCCTCGTTCCTGTCTTTGTGACCATAAACATTAAAAATGTCACGATTGATCTTGGTAATATGATGATTCAACCTGCAAGACTGCAACCGCAGCTCGTTCCGCTGGATCTTTTTCATGGGGTAACATTATTCGTGTACTTCTTGTATTGTAAAGAACGTATATTCGTAACAGTTAGGAAAAAAAACTATACAGATACCTGAACACATATGGACTCAAAATTCATTGACATTAGTTCTCGCTTCAGTGATTCGGCGAGTAACGTTCTGTTTACGACAAGATAAACGATAATTTCTGTAATTTCCGCATTAACACATTCGCGGCCGCTTTGGGAACTGTAGCGTCCAGGCCTTTCCAATCAAATGCCCCTCTGTGAGCCATTGTGCAGGGAATTCATATATCTTCCATTACCACAAGCGAATTTATCTACATCAATGACATGTAAAGGAAGAGTTGGTACTAGTTGCCAATGGTTTCAAATATTTTAGGAGCAGGTATTGTTATTATTTTCAAGTATTTTTCTTTTAAAACACGGCCAGGAATTTATTTTTACCTATTTTGCCAATATCACAATATGTTATTATAATATCTATATAAGTAAATGAAATAGTTATAATTCCGGGAATAAAATTTGCAAATAAACATGATAAATAAATATATGTAAAGTATAATAATAATAACAACGTTGAAAATAAGGAATATTTTTTGGGAACTTCCTATTATTAAATATCAATTGGAATATTTATAATGATATGTCGATACTAAAAGCATAAAATGAGAAAAAATAGTTTCTGCAGTTCAACGCCCGTCAATGACAGCATTAATTAATCAGTATCTTTCATAATACTGTCAAAGTTAATTTTTTCGAAAACGAAGCTACGAGAAAAAATCGTTTTTGTATATTTTTGGTTTATCTTTTCATAAGGAATCTACCCATGCCCGTTCGTACTACTTGTACTACCCTGTATATGAAATATACATATATGTAATATTACATATTATACGTATACGAAATTAATATTAGCATATAAACACGTGATGCATATGTGAGAGTTTTGATTTACACACACACACCGTGCATTTATTTACAGATTACACCTGGAGCATAAAACATCACGTTTATGATGGCAGTTAATTTTTTACAGTTATTTTGTACATTTTTGGTTTTGGACAGTCTCCGCTTGAGTGATTGTTTAAGAATATATCACAGTAAAATAAGAGTTTTTTAACGTTCAAACCTTTTTAAGCGATTGCTTTCTGTTTAGAAACCATTAGTAAATATTATTTTCTCGAGTGTCTAAATGATGCAGAAACTATTTATTGTTTTCTCTGTTGAAATTGTACAACATTGTACAATTGTTATGGTATAGAGCGGCACACGGATACTTTTTCAAGTGCGTGTATGCGTTTACAATTTGTAAGTGTTTTTTTTACAGCTCTATGTAGGATAGGAGAATACAAGAAAAATGTTTAAAATGTATCGTTGGCCGCCGACGAGCAGTGGAGTATTTTCTCGAACACGGTAAAAAACATTTTCCGAATAAAATCATATATTTATTGGCTATTTTTTCATTTTATTCAGTTTGGACGTATATTTGTAGTTTCGCTGATGCGGAATAATCAATAAGACTTATTTTTTAATTGTATTTATAAGTTATTGGGGGATATAATGCAAAATCGGATGTTTATTTGAAATCATACGAATTTTAATACGGTTATAAAATCTTTATTTACATTATTTCAAAACTAATCGACAAACCTATTTTTATTCGTTTTAACAAATATTATCTTATTTCAACTTATTCTTCTAACTTATCTGAACCATTTAAAAGTTGACATTTTTACTTTTTTTTCAATCTTATTTCACGAATTAATAACAATTTTACAACTTGTACTAATTCATGTTTATTTTTATTCATTTTTTTTCTTTGTTTAAAAAGTAAAGTCACAAGAGAAAAGCTAATTTCCTTTTTATCGAAGGTAAGACATCGTCCTTTGCAATGCAACAAGAAAGTACTACATTAAGCTGCATAAATTGCTACATAAACAATAAAAATGGGAAATGTTCAGCAAATATTATATAAACATATATACATATATAAATTTAAAAAATATCAAAAGTACTAAAATGCAATACTAGCAATTCAAGTTCGCTTCTGGTAGACTTAGTTACATTAAACAAACAATAATTATAGTTTTCGGGAATTTCGTGGCTGACCTCTTCACAGCTGTGTAGCTAAATCAAAAGCTAACGAATGTCAAGAAATATCATACTACGTTATGCCCCAAACGATCGACTAACCACCAGCAAGGAAATTTTTTATTTCGGACATACTTTTGTAAGAGGAGTTTCTACTGCGTATAAGGGCAAGTGCGTGGCGACCAGGAGGTTCAGAAACTGCAACATGTGGGTGACCAACGAAGTGCATTGAATCAAATAGTTGTATTCACATTGTTTACACAACGAGCAACTTTCTTGCAGACGGAACAGAATTTTGCATATAGTTGGGTATCTTTACGATGCGTACGTAGCTGTTTTGTGCTATTTTTCATATTCTTTTTCAGTGGGCCTGTTGCATTTCCTTCTTAGTTATTTCCAAGCTATTAGCTATTTCTTCGCCAAGAAAACTGCAAACCCTATCTCATATTCGCAGCCATCTTCCTTATCGATAGTTTTATTACGCTCAACATCTCATCGAACGATTTAATCGACATTCTCGTAAAGCTATAAAATTTATTTTCATGTTTGTTAATGTCGTTAAGAAGCATGGCAAACATTCTTTTTGTACGGTTTCCCTTTAATAAGAAATGCACTCGGTATTTTCTTCCCTTTTCTTTGAAAGCAACTTTGTGAGTACAACACTTTCCTCGACATTCATTCTGTTCGACAATATTTACGATATTGGCAACTTCGAGTCGCCGAGCTCCGTCGTCGAGTTTGAACTTGGCTTTTGGTCACCGGCGACTGGTCGACATCGAAACAAAACAAAAAACATAAAAAGCGAGTTCCGTATCTATTATGTAACAATATCTTTACGCACTGTTACTTTGTGAATTACTGCAAATTGCATCGATTTTGTAGCAAGTTTGATGCAAAAGTGTTTTTACCTTTTCTCAGAACGAAATTATCAAGTATCAATCTTAACGTGATTAGTGTTGAATAGCTTTTTCTGCTTATTTCAAACAGAGCTAGCGCATCGGTAATTACATTTCGTTGAAAGTCCACTGGATAAATCCTTAAATGTGATTTCTCATAATATAGAGAAATACGTTTACGAGAAGGGCGACGTGGCCGTCATAAATACCGCAACAACAAACTCTATTTATCCATGTGGTACCATAGCTAAGTGGCAGTGGCTCCGTGTGGCGAATAGCCTTTTAACCGTTCCTATCGGTCTAAAAAGCCTGAGGTTCTGTTACTTACTCAAAAGGCTATGTCGTTATTCAGCTCAGAGGTCGTGTGCCCAACTAAATCATGCTGGATTTAAGTGGATTTTACAAACTCCTCTACGCCCAACTATGACGATGCATTGCTGTTGCAGGGTCGTTACGACGCCATTCTACCGCAATATAAAGATTATTTCCATCAAATGCTGCAAGTACATCGACGATGAAATAAGACCATTTGATTTCACAAATTTCATCATATGATATCGTAAATCTGCAATCGCATTACCACGACGACCGCGATACAAATTTAATTTCTGCTCACGGCCCCTTTTTCATGAACTTTTAAACGTTGACAATTATTTCGTATTGACAAATTTTAGTTATTTAATTGACGCACATGCTGAGGCATCTAAGAGTTGAAGCTGAAACACTTTTGTTGTTATTAAATTTGATGGGAAAATGTTTCAGACAAAAGTTGGATAGCTTCAAGGTTGGGCATATTTTGACGTGACCAATTTTTCTGTAGCCGGGAGCATAAAGGCCGTGTGAAAGTCAACCTTGTTTTTATACAAAATAGAATCATATACTTTTTAATACATTATTCAATGCAGCTCACGATTCTTTATAAAAAGTTATTAACGTACCAATTGCGAAAAACTACCAGTTTAGTAGACATATTATTTTGTATTTTGTTGAACTTACCGTACGACACTACTTTTGCGTTTGTTCTCTTGTTTCGTATTGCGTTGAAATAATTTTTGGCATATCACTCAGACTGGAATTTTATTGCAGTAATTTTTTGTATGGCCAAATTTTTACCATCTGATACATTGAACGATTTCTTTGTTCGTTCATAGTAGTTGGAATGAGATAATAATGTTTTTTCGATGCCGCAGTTCCTTTTTTGTTTTCTGAAGATCGATAAAAAACAGTGGGGGCTGTTTCTCCGTATCATTTTTAATTATGTTTTTTATCAAACGTATCTTACGATTAAGTTGCGCAAGATGCTTCGTTACAATGAAATAGTAATTTTAAATTAATATGTGCGAAGAATTAGCATTTGGCTACTTGTCTATAATACTATGAGGCGTGAACTTTAGTTTGATTATTACGTAATTGTTTAATGGTATACTCGTTGTTTGCATTGCAAAGTGTTGGAAAAAGTTTACTTCGTAAAACAAATTTATTTATAATAGATATATAATTGACCAAATTATTACATATGAAGACTAGAACAATCATGCAATGTATCTTCTTGGCTTAAATTTCTGGCGCTCTAGAACCCCGTTACCATTTTCGTGTCACAACGTTACCAACAGAGTACGAAAACATTGTTACGCTTACTGTGCTAAGAACAATAAATTCCATTGCGTGTCACTTTAAAATGACAAAAATCTGTGAAATAACTGAAAATCTAAGAATATTTGTCGGGACAGTAGCGAGATACAGGCAAACAGATAAGCAAGTTAAGTGTCGTAAAGTAATTATGAAACTAACTTCCTCGCAGTTCTATCTTCGCAATTAGTTTCATTAAAATCAATCAGTTAATTTGTTTATAATTAATTTGCGAATTCTTTCCCCTTTTCTCGTTTTACTTTACAGCAGTTAGTTAATTTACTCTAGTTTTAGATGTAATGGGTCATCAGAAAGATAAAAAGAAATACACGTGTTATAACAATCACTGAAAAATTTTTTCTAGATAAATGAGTCCAACGTAAACTATTATTACGTGAGATAAACTGCAAATTATGAGCATGTGACCAGTAAATTTTATTTTTTAAAATATGTACATCTATGATGTATTTTTGTGAAAGAATCTTTTAAGGATGTTTTATAACTTTGAAATTATTTTGTTTAATAATAAAAATGTTTGATACTACTCAATTTAATATGTAATCAATTTTTGTTCGTTGAGAGCATGCAACGCCATCGCCATTTTTCTCGATCGCCTATTTCTTTATATACAGGGCATTTGGTAATTGGTGGTACAAGCGGAGAGGGGGCGATTTTACGCGAAAAGAGAAGTCGAAAATATAGAATAAAAATTTTTTTTTAAATTCTTTTTTTTTAATTTTTCCATCGAGACAACGATCTACAGTGAGATCCGTTATAACGTACCGCACGCGTACCGAGCGAAAGTTCAAAGTCGACTTTCTCGAAAAAAAAGCCTCAAACGAAAAATTTTTATTGTATATTTTCGACTTCTTTTTTCGCGTAGAATCGCCCCCTTTCCGCTTGTACCACCAGTTACCAACCACCCTTATATATGTTCCTGTAATTCAATATACACATATACATATTACTAAAGTACCCAAGAAATATTCGTGCGACACAAATCGTCACTGCATCGAGTCTGCAATTGCCTTATTCGTACGAATCAAACGTCTCTACTCTCTATAGGTACACGTGCATTTACACATGAATGCTGTTTGGCCCTTGCTAATACTTCTTTAACAAGTACTTTATCAAGTGACTGTCGTTTACGAGTAGAGGACGCTAAAATCAATATCGAATTTCTACGTCGGTATGGTAGTCACGTTGAGCTGCAGAGGCCCATAAGGTAATTTGTCTATACGTATAGCTCGTCTGTGCTATGTGTTGCACAACCGGTACTAAATACCTGCAATACCGATGATTTTATCATTAACGAAATAAAATGCTCTGCCTTAGACTTCGAATTATACGTAGAAGTACGTTTGCTATCATATACAGCCGGTGGTCAAAGACAAATGGTGGATAATGAAAATATATATCAATGAAGTTTCGTTATATATAGCTAGTTTACAAAAAATTGTGAATATTAATTTCAATAGTTTACCAAATAGTCTATGTAGTATAGAAGCACATAATCCATAAAACTGAAGAATATAACACTAGTACTAATTCGATTAAACTTTATTCATATCGACTTCCACTGCCTGTCCACTTTTGTCTCCGACTGTATGTCGCGTGAATCTGTCGATGTGTTACCTCCTCATGAATTTTAACGCAACTTTCTTCAATATATATATAGTGGTGTATAAACAATGGAAAAAATAATAAAAATTTCTGCCACTGAATTCCAAATGAAAGAGATAGGCAAGATTAGGATATTTCAAAGGTGGCGGTATAAACGGACGATTTAAAACAAAGATTGCATGTATAAAATATACAAAGAAAGTATATGTACCAATGTAGTTTTATGTTTAAACCAAAAACCAAGTCCGGTCACCCGTTATACATGTAGGAAGAAGTGTTCGGAATGGAACTATTCGACAAGTTCATTTTATCTCTAATGTAAGCGTACTAATGTAAGCGTTGACAAATATGTTTGTACAGAGGTAGCGTTATATACGTAAAAAATATGTTTGGTAAATGTATGTCAGTCATGTACGCGCTGAAAATTTCATCAAAATCGGTTAACGTTGCTACGAGCTAGAAACGGTTAAAAATGATGAAAATCGCAGTTTGCCACGATTTTTGGCCTATAACTGTAATAAATCTAAAGACTTTTACGCCTTTCGACGCATGCCGCTTGTTTCTGCATCAACCGATTTCGATAAAATTTTCAACATGTATATAACTCACATAAATCTACAGTACGTATAGTTTAAATTTTCATTACAGGCTTTGATAAAAAAGTTGTACAAATTCTAGTACTTTTTCATTTAGTAAACTAATCCTTTTAATTTGTGAAAAAAGCTCAAGTTTTCTAGTCCTATCGAGTCTCACACACGCCGGATAACGTTATTTTGAACTTTTGTTATTATTTTTTACCAAAGCATTCTTGAGCCTACGTTTGTATGATACTTTTTTCTCATTTTCATGCGTAGAATACCCTGGCAAGGTATTATTATACATTCCTCCCAAATTATTTATTATTTACGATAAAAATTTTTTTAATTGCGATGTTTGGTGATTGAATGCGCGTGCAAGCTAGTTTTCAGCTGGTTGAATAATAATTGAAAAACAAACAAAAATGTTTTTGAAATGTTGAAAAACATAAATAAGATCGTTAAATGTTGCATTTCTGTCAAATATTAATAACCAAATGCGTCTACTTTTTCAACGTTGTAATATTAAGCGTTTAATGTTAATCCTGTATTTACTGTTTTTTTTTCTCTTTTCTGTTATTCGTCATACGAATAAATTTTGGTTGCAATCGTAATAAGTTTACGAACTGACAACGACAAGCAGAAATTAAAAACAGTAATGTGACGATCGATACGAAGAGTAGGGATACATAACAAAAGGCAACCCTCCTGACAAAGAAACAACTTCTAGGTAGAGATAAAACGATACAACCAATTTAAATGTCCATTCGGCAAGCTTCAGTAACGATCGGTAACTTGCGTGAAAATTCGCTACGAATCTCCACTCATATTAACTTCCCTGTGGTGAGATCTGGTAATCGGCAATGCCGAGCCAATAGTTGCAAAATTGTTTAGACTTGAGAATATATCAAATATCTCCGTAAGTTACTTGTAACATATCTATTTGTAATAAATGCTTGTGTAACTTATTTATGAAATATACCTGTGTGATATATTTGGAATATGTCACTTACGAAGCCATAATTACATTATATTTCTTATCTCCTAACTTTTTAATCCTATAAGTTTGATTTAAATAATTTGGAAACCATTATTGGTAATATATAGATAGAGAGTAATTAACAAAGGCATTGTTAATTACTAGAGAGTAAAGCGAAGTAAAGAGACACGTCGAGTTTAGTCATTTCAAATATCCCGCTTGTCTGTAGTCATTGTAACAACCAATTAGGGATAACAGTGTCGCCTCTTGTCGAATCCCCACTCTTTGCTAGGAGAGGGGAGAGAACAGCCCCTGATGGAGCCTTTTGAAAAATTGCTCACGAGGCAATCCTGTGCTAATCTCAGCTAAATGAGTGTTGAACCTGACTTTGATGGAAATGGTTGCATATATTTGTACAGAATGGATTTTTCAAACGGAGAAACAGTTCCGTATAAATAGAATAAATGGAAGCAGATGCTTCCGGGTTGGTCTAACTTGCCGATGAATTGGCTTTAAGTATTCGCAAAGGTCTCGATTGGCGTCAAGCGCTGATGTCAAATACTGGCATCAATTGCTGAGACTTGGAGAGGATCACTTCACCTCCATTGCAGAAGAACGGATTCCTGGGAGAGAGCCGGGAACTCTCGCGGAGATGCTGAGCTAATTAGCAATTTTGAAGATTTTAGATCAGGAGGATGACTCCTGGGTGGGGCGAATGTGACCAGCGTAACAATTTTGATTCGTCGAGTCGGAGTCAGAAGCCAAAAAGCCACCAGTCAGATTAAAAGTAAAAGGACCAAACTTCAGTCGGTTTGGTAAATTTCACCACGTTGTAAAGTTCAGCCAATCTCATCTTGGAGACACAATTAGTATAACGTTCCCAATACGTCGTAATTAGGTGGTCCTTCGGGCATAGACGGCACGGATCGTCTATTATTCAAGGTCAGAATAAATTGCTTAACGACTGTCGGGCGGAGCTCTCTTCTGACGCCATTAGTATACATTAAAACTTAAGCTGATTTCAATAAAAATGCATAAAATGTTCAACTAACGGTACCTATCCTTATACAAATTTTCTATTGCAATATTTACAAATAGTATTTATTATTCAACTTTTGAGGCTACCTCTCCCGTAATTATTCTACTGTCCAATAGTGGCACTAAACGTATTGACTGCTTTAAAAGTCTAATTATGTGCTGTAGTGGTAAAAATATATTTATTTTGATCATTGTTAATAACAACGATGAAATTGAATTCTAATCACTATTCTTTTTAATTATTGTAATTTCTTTCTAGATGTCATTCGAGTAATAAAATTAAACTTGGACTTCTTTTATAAGATATGCATATACATTTCCATACACTACCCGGTACATCTGTCGTTTTCTCCTGAAAATTAATCCGACAGTAATCGATGCAATTGTGTAACGCGAAATTTTAATTTATTCCATACAGCTATTCTCGTTTCTTTCGTACGTTTGCGTGGAGTTTATTTTCAAACGATCAGTGCTTTCTGTTAAATTGCAAATGCGATTTGAGATTTACAGGTACGAGCTGGCAATGTGTGATTTTGAATATACTGTAGAAAAATCAGCAATCAGTTATTCGAAGAAAATAAAACTCACTCACATAAGCAAAGATGCAGAACTGCGGTGAAGAGGGCTGCGAGTTTCCGTGCTGCCATGAGAATTAACCACTTTTGCGATGACAGTTTGGCACACTACTTGATGATCTGAAAGTAGACAAAACTCGATTTGTTTTTGTTTTATTTATTTTGTCGTATAGAAAAATTTATATATTTTATATGTCGCATACTTGAACAGCAGAACAACGAAATGGAACTTTGTTATAGATACAAGATTATTATAGACCTTTTCTTATAATATGAGTAAATAAGAATTAAACGCGATACCTGTAAAAGAGTATCAATAAAACAAAGGTAAGCTACCAGTATTACTTTTGACTAAAAATGCTTAACATCTTAAAAATCGTATGCAATTTGTTTCTTATAAGAAGAAAATATTTAGCAATTGTGAAAAACATTTTAGTTAAATATATTAATGAAAGATTTATCAAATATGTTTGTATATAGATGTACCTATTGTGGTCTGTTATACAGACTGGAAAGATAGAGAAGGAGCACATGGCTAAAATAAAATCCTTCTTCCCTTATGGCTCAACGAATCAATCAATCTTAACGTGTGACGTCTCGTTTAATAGATATTTTTAATGCCTACAATTCTCATTCTAAAATTTTTACGACCCGATTACTAGGATCGTTGTCATATGCAAAAAAAAATCTGTTTTCCACAAATTTGGAGATTATTTGCACAGACCGGGCAAGAAATTTCGAGTGGTAAACATATAGGATTTGTGATTTTTATAAGTACGCGCAAGAAAATTTCAGGTATCATCTCTTTTTTTTTTTACTCTCAATTTGCGCTTTACAATCTGTCCAGCTGGATATTTGGTAAATTTTTCCAGTTTTACTACTAAATAATGTCCAGTTTGTCTATTTTATTTCTTCAGCGAGATCGGTGGCATGTTTTCTTCTTTGTTCGTTTCAGCAGCCTTCTTTCTTTGCATTTTTTTGCAGATCCACCGATTTCTTCCTTGACTATTGATATTTTTAAGTCATTGCGTAAATCCTCGTTTCTGACATACCATGGGGTGTTAACTATCGTTCTGAATATCTTTTTACTTTCATTTATGTGGCTTATTGCTGCTGCCCTCCACACTGGTATTCTGCACGTGCAAATTGGTTTTATTATCGTTTTGTAAATTTTTAATTTATTTTCTACGCTGAGTTTAGAATTCCGACTAGTTAGCCAGTACATCTTCTTTTTTTCCGTATTTCATCTATAATTGTTTTAATATGTTGCTTCCACGTACGTTGTGGGTCTAAGCGGAGCCCTAGGTAGTTAATTTGCTTTGTTTGTGCGTGCCATTCAATAGGATATTTGGTGATTTCCGTTTTCGTACTGTAAATATAGTATGGTTGCATTTACTGGGGGTTGCTTTCATTTGTTTATCTTGCAACCATTTTTCCATTTTTCCGATATGCTCTTATAGTAATGTGACTGTTGTTTCTGGATCAGTGTGCCTGACTAGCATAGTCAGTATTTTGCTGTAGGTATCATCTTTTGCAGAATTTGGTCCCTTTTGGAGATGCAAACTCTGTCCCTGTGCGTCCTTTATCGCGCGCGATAAAACGAAGGCATTTGGCTGAAAACAAGAAATCGTCGTTCTATAGATTTTCCACTGGATCACCGCAGCAATCCCCTTGCTGCATCTAGCAACCTGCGACGTATCAGCAGGATCTCAATTCAAACAGCTACTGTATTTCTTTATTTGTGATGTAGCTTAACAGCAAAGCGATTGCAGAAGTTGAGATTTCACAGAGCGTATGCTATGGCTGTTGCCACGATTTTTCGGGGATTTCCGGTAAAAAAATAAAAAAAGAAAAAAAGAGGATTCAAACAAAGATGGATCAGCTTCTAGCCGGCTATAAATTGCAATATAAAAAGTTTCATGTAATTCTAACCATCTTTAAACACATCTGGTGAGCAGCCTGTTCGTTTTCTCAATAGGTAAACCCAACCGTGTTTCTAAAAGAAACACCTCAGTTATCGTAACTGCTTCTGGTTAATTTCATTTTGCAAAGAGAACAAAAGCGTTGGCGAAGAACATCGCAAATGTTTCTTTCCGACTGAACTCTCCACTACCACCCTGTTGCGTAACATGTTTTAGCGATTTTAGAAATTTGGCAAAAGGCTAGAACAATCCTGGAGGGATAGAATCTTTTCGACAATTAAAGGGAAACGTTAGGAGAACTGTATAAACATAAAGTTGGAGTTAGTTGCAGATTTAGTATAAGTTTAACTTATTCCGCTGTAGATTTCTTTGGGCCTTTTCATTTTTAGCTTTGCACTTTTTTATTTCCCCTATTTTTCTATTCCTCGTTATTTTTTAGATCTTTTTTATCTAGTTCCAACGCGAGTGATTTGGCTGTGTAGTGTGTAGTGTGTAATGTGTAGTGTATACACTGCGTATTGTTGTATCGTGCTTATTGTATACTTTGTTTGCAAGAAAACAGAGGCCATGTTCAGCATGTATTGTAATATAAAACGATTGATTTTCCTGTGAACAGTATGGACACTCGCGGTGATTGTGCTACGGACGAGACAATCGCGATGCGTGTGTGAAATTTGTATAAACATTGTTCGTATGTGCTACTATTTAGTAATTATTTATGGAGGCAAAGAATCAGAGGAAACTTTAATCCTCTCTACTCGAAAATTCCATGACGTTGAGTTATGGAGTTTAATGACTAGGCAGGTATAATGTTTAATCTACGATTTCTCTTAAAAGACGCATAGGATGGTTTACGTCTTTAAACGTCATAATCTTCTTTTCTATGATTTGTACAAGTTATTTTCATCTTACTTTGGTTTCAAGAATCATCCCTTAAATCTTTTTACAATTGTTGTCGATCACCCTGTATAACGAAGTGGTATATGTAAATGATATTGTCAGGAGCTATGAGAATAAAACAAATCGATTCAGCGTTTCATCGAAAAATACGTAAAAAAATACATTATACATAATTTGAAGGATATCGTGGGACAAATATGCGATATAATTCTTTACCAAGATTGCTTTTTAGATTTAAACATTAGATTCAGCCAGAATCAAACATGCGATAATCACTTATTATACACGTTATAGTACCACGCCAGAATAATTTACTTATAATTCTCAATGAGAATTGATTGTAAAATTCTCCCACATAAAAGAAAAAAGATTGCTTTTGCACAGTTTAGCAGGTTATCAACGTTTCTCTGCACGCAACGGATTACATTCTTTTCATCTTTTCTATTGGCATCGTGTAGCTGATTATAAAATACGTCCAGATATGTATAATAACGTCACTTTGAGATGATCTTCAGCTTCAAAGACTATAGCTAAATGTGTCTATGTCTGTCGAGATTGGCTGCGGCAAAGTCCCAGTGAATGTAAATGAACATGTTTGCACTACAGATGACCATTGCTAATCCATCAGTGTATCGATGTACCGTTCCCAATAAATTACACAAAATGAGAAAGAATTTGGAAGCCTACAAAATTAGGGCAAATCTAATTTTTCCTTCCACCTACACGCATTTGGTATAGCATGAAACTTTTTAACTGTGTGGCTATATTTTTATTACACAAAATTACAAAATGGCCAAGTGGTACAACATTATCAGACTCCATACCCAGTGGAAACTTGCTCGTTTGCACTCAGCGCCAAATGTAACTAGAACGTAAAAAGTAAGAGATTTTCGTGCGGACTTAAATAAAAATAGATTAGACAAGACGAAAGAGATAAGAGAATGATGGAACAAAAGTATACAAGCATAATATAAGTAGTAGATAGACGCCCATTCAAGTAACAAGCTAAACGATTACTATAGAACAGAATCAAGAAGGCTAAAAAGAAATCGGACGTACTTGTCACAATGGCAAATCAAGGAAGACTTGATAGCTCCAATATCTGTGGCGTATAATTGCACCATAAACCGTTCCAATGAAAGCCTATCAATATACAGTGACTAAATTAACCTCTCAGGTTAAACCTCAGGTTGAATTTTATGCGGAACTGTTTCTCTGTACGGCCGAGTTTGACGCGAATTACGCGTAAACGATACAGCACTGTAACGTGTGACGGATAATGCTGTTCCCTACACAAGCATATTGCAACGAAGTTTTTGATAATTAAATTATAATTTTTCTTAAAGATATGATACATATACTTTAACTTTAATAATTCACTTTAACAATTAATAATACAATTGAGTGTGGTATATTTTAAAACACGGTACGACACATAAACCCACGTCACAATTGTTTTTCAAATTACTCTTCGTTTTCTATTTTAAAGCGACATTTTGATGTTGGAGATTCTAAAAAATTGTAAGGATACGGGTTCGCATGTTAAAAAGAGCATCGAATAATGGTATATTTATTTTAACGAAAAGCAACAATTGGTACCTGACACTGGCGTATCAAAAACAAAGGCTATATATTCTATCTGTATATTGTTAATACTGTTATAAAACGTTGTGAGGGCAAAAGAAGCGTGAAGCAAGACAAATTAAAAAGATCATTTAGTTCAAACGGTGAGTTAATATGTCATTACAGTGAGCCACTATAGTGGTGCGTCGTAATATAAAATGACATCCGCACCTTAGTGGTGCATCGTACCTTATGACGTAACATGTCCCAGATATTATATTTCCGTATATATTTGTTTATAATATTGCGAAAGAATTGATTGTGTTTTTAAATGTGTTAAATCGAATATTATAGTTGATAAGAAACATTTACTTTGTTCATTTTATACACATACTTTTTTAAATAACAAGCGGTAAATTAAATTGTCATTGTAAAAAAGCTGCAATGAGGGTAGTTAAATGGATTTGCCATATGAGTGAGTGAGTTATCGTATGTTATGATTTATTGTACGTGTACATATATCTGAACGAATTTTATCGTATTTTTTCGGCGCGATAGAAAATGTTATGTAAATGTATGTAAAAAAGCAGCCATAGCTTTGTAAACTTATAAAAATTGTGACTCTGGGAACAAAATTGTCTTGCATGATCCTACGATAAAAATTACCAACAAATTACGAATAAAATATTATATTCTTTGCTTCTTCATAAATTCAAGAGATATCTAAAAGACATTACTCAAAAGAGCACCCTATATAGAAAGTCATCAAATATTTATTTATACATATTGTAGTATCGTGGACGAGGGGCCTAGGGGGGGAGGGTGTCGTGCGAATTGTAAACGAGCGGTTGCTGAGCGTGTGCATGATGGGACTTAAACAAAAGATATCGGACAAAAGACAAAGGGTTGCTAAAAGACATAAACGAATTAACGGCAGTATGAGTTGAGAAGCCAGAGAGTGCGAATTGCGTTGTCGAGATAGTGTCGTTAGCGTTGTTGAAAGAGAGTTGAATCTGAGTTGACGAGAGTTGTTAATTAATTATAATACGTTGTTACGATTACTTCATGTTAAATAACCATTGTTTTTTGTTCAATCCATTTATTATTAATAAACTAATTGTTATTACTATATTTACGATACTACAATACTATACAGTAGATATCGTTTCGTCTTTCCTACATTTGTTACTGGAGGAATTTTTTCAAGGACAAATCTTGCAAAAATACTATTGTCCATCCTGCAATTTTATATTCTGATTTTGCCTTTACCATTCAGTACAATTGTTCACGATGACAAGTTAAATGAGTCGTTCACACCGGTACGTTGTGGCGAACATTTCATGGACACTATTCTCAGATGCTTTTGCTGTTCGCAAGCCGAAGTAAATCCAAACGTTCGTCATCCGTTTGCTTGCAGAGTGATCTTTTGGCAAACACTTCGATAACTATAAAATAGAGAGGCACGCCGGATATCATAGTGATCGAGATATTATCACACATGTATATGTTTGTAATAATGTTTATAATAGTAAAAGAATTCATTGCGTTTCTTAGTGTGCTAAAGTGCGTTTTTGTAGGTGATTTTTTGCAGTCCTGTCTACTCGATTCATTTAATGCACATATTTTTTATCTGTTATTTAAAAGAGTATGTGTATAAATATCGAACTACAATGTTCGATTTAACACATTAACAAATACAATCAATTCTTTTGCGCTATTATAAATAAACATATACAGAAATACAATATCTCGGACACGTTATATTGTAAGGTGTCGAATATTAATATAGTCACTGTATATTGAATAGGCCTTTATTGGAACGGTTTATGGTGCGATTATACGCCACAGGTATTTTTGAGTAGTACCTTTTCCGTTAATTTCATATTGTTGATTAATTTGTACAGTTAGAATTTTCAGATTTTCGCGCGTAGTTCTCAAACCCTTAACGGTGGATCATAAACATTTTCGAAATCCGAAAAGTCAGTTTTTAACGTGATTCGACGATTGTTTGTGAGAGAGTCGTTTGGGACGCTGTCTCGAGCGGACGTGCGAGGGAAGAGCGACGTGAAACTTGGACGAAGAACGCGGAAAAAAGAATTCTCCCGTATCTAGTGATATGATTAGTGATAAGTCTAAATTAAGGTTTTAGATTTAAATAATGTAGGAAAAAATAGCGATCATGAGTAGCTAGAAAACAGATAGTGCAGATAAGAAAGCGAGACGGGAGGAGCACGCGTTCGTTACATAGAAATGTTTGAAAGTTTAAAAGTGAAAAATGTCGTTGCAGGAAGAAGGAAAGAGTCGAATGAAAAGATAATAGACGAAATAAAGGCGTTAATAAGAAATAAATATGACGTCTTGATCGAAAACCTGCTGAAAGAGCTAAAGGAAGATAGATCTCCTGTGAAAAATGCTGCTGGAGAAGAGAGAATCCGAAAAGACCTCAAGTAGAGGAAAATACAAATTATTGAAGAGACTAAAGAAAACAAAGGAGAAAAAGATAGAAAACAGAAGAAACGAAGTAGGAAGGCGTCAAGAGACAAGTGGAAGTTGGAATAGCGAAAGTACACGACGCGAAAACGGCCGATTAGCAAAGAAATAATGAGAGGATAAGGCAATTGGAGGAGGAAAAAATATCCGGACGAGACACTAAGGAGAAACAAGGAAAAACGAAGCGACGCCATGAAGAATCGAAGAAGCTCCATCGGCTGAGTCACGGAAAATACGCAATAATCGATAGTAAAAAAAAGCTAACCGATAAAGGCAGAGGTAAAGATGATTAGAGAAAGTAATTAAAAAATGTAGGAGACACAGGCAGGGTTAAAGAAAAAGTATTAGACAAAGAAATGAATAAAGAAGACAAAGCAGATCATATCGAGGATATGCCTAAGATGTACGAAACGAACATTACTCGGAGAAGAATATATAATTACAATAATCTCGAAAAGCGATTACGTTAGTGTAGTACAGTATCGGGGAAAACCCTGGATAATTCAGAAGGTCTACTTGATCATGGGTCATCCATGTCTGTGGAACATGGGCGTGCCGAGTATACCGGAGCCATAGTATAAGAGGTAGCTGTTAGGCAGTTGAGGGGTAAGTGTTGTCAGCGTTGTCAAGGACGGTCAGGGTGAAAAGGAGCGTTGGAACCGTTGTGACGAGAGTAGCGAGTGACGAATAGTGACTGCGTGGATATAGACTGTCGGAGCATCATACGTGAGCGATATTGAAACAAATCATACCATTACCAAACCTACTAGCACTATACTTTCCCACAGTAGTATCGTGGAAAAATCATAAGAAAAAACTCGCTAGGAGTACTATTGTACAATGCAGTTAGTTGCGAGTTGTCGATTGTTGTGAGTCGTGAATTGTCACTCAGAAATTGAGTAGTTGTACAAATTTAGTTGTTTTACTTGTATTACATTGCTACATTAAGAAATAGCTCTGATTAAATAGCCATAGTTTCTTGTTTCAATCACATAAATCTATCTACTAAAGAAATAAAGTCACTATACTAGTAAAATTATAATAAACATAGGTTCCACCCCGAAAGGAGTGAACATGATTGGTTTTCCCAAGACGGAAATTAGATACAAACGAGGAGAGGAAAACAACGGGGCAATGACAGCAGGAAGGAAAGGAAATAGGAACTTTATAACAGATATCTCTAATAGGAAAAGATTTCCTATTAGAGTGATTCGTGAATTGGATCGATCAGCGAGTTAGAGGAACAGCAATCGTTCAACCAGGAAAATTTATAACGAAATGACTTAAGAAAAAAAGAGTGAAAGATGAGAAAGCGGTCTTGGAAGATTCGAGGGCCATCCTGGTTCGGTTTCAGAGACACTCACATCCAAATCGATTACTGATTAGACACGGAAACATATGACTTAAGGTGGAACCGTTTATAGAGACAGCGAAATGATACTACAACTGCTTGGGGTTTGATCGAATATAAGCGAATAAATCATTTATTTTTATTAATTATTAATTGTTCAGAAACTAATTAGCTTATTTTATCAAATAAATACATCAACGGCAAGGAGGTGTTTTATCTGTGCAAATAAGTTCCATGGAAATTTTTAGTGAAACTGCCGTTTTTTTACTTGGTAAGATATATAACATGTATTATGAAGTATTTTTATATTAACCCCTTAACCTACAACTACGGGTATAGCCCGTAGTACGATGATCGGGCCAAACGTAAAAGTTACGGGCATAGCCCGTTGTACGATGATCTTGTTTACGTTTTCGACCCAAAATTCTCGAACGTAAATCATAGGTTAAGGGGTTAAGTGTAATTAAGAGTATTAGTTATCACTAATATCAGTAACAATCGATGATAGTCGAGCATAACCAGAAAAAATTGTCGCCATCGATAACCGAATAACCAATTTCATTGTCGGTAATCAAAATAAAATTCTAGTCATGGGTAATGATTACTGGTAGGCAAAAGATATTTTATTCAGTCATTCATATTGGTTATTTATAATAAGGTCGCTTAAAAATTAATATCTTTTAAACACTTTATTTTTTGAAAAATTTCTTTGACGAAATTTATTGATAACTCGTTGCTATTTAAATAAAAATTAATTTTTATTCATGACCTTTTCCTAAATAATGCATAAAAGAACTATTATTTTGAATAAAATAATTTTTTAATTTTTCGCTGTAATTTTATATATATTAATTTTTTAATAACTTTATTTTATATTATATTCTTATAAGAAGGCATTCTTTTGCTGCAAAAGTAGTAAATCAAGAAAATATTGTAACAAATTATTTTATATTAATACCCTCTATAAGTAGATAACATAAAAACTATCTTTTCGAGATACCACACGAACATAACTCACCATATTACCTTACATGAAATAGTACAACTCAAAGTAATATAAATTTCAGAAAATTATACTACTCGATCAATTTAAATTAAATTCGTTATCAGTTTTAGTACAAATAATTCTAAAATCCAATGTCTGGTTAAACTGAACAAATCGATAAGTTTTACCACATCAGCTTGATTTTAAAAAGCTTTCCAATTTTAAATGTATTAAAAATCGGCGAGAAATAATAATTTGTATGTATTACGTTCATTTTAAAAAACGGATATTGCCAGAATTCTGCACATAAATTTTTAATATGTAATACCAACATACATACAATGCATATTTCCTACATGGTAGAAAATAAAAATCATGTACTGCTAGGCTTAAAATGCGAAATCAAAATTAAATTAGTAATCACCGATTAAAGGAACAGCAGCGTTTCGTACTATCGACGTTACTGAAAAGTACAGTAAAATTTGGAGCTGCAACGAGCACTCGTGTATGAGCAATCAAGCGTAAAATGCAATTAAGAGATAACGATGCATATAGACCTTTATAACGAGACTTTTTTCAAAAGATTCAAAAGATTGACAAGCGAATAAATGAATAGTTGAAGTAATGGGTTGTTGACTGATGTTACCTTCCAAAGTTTCAAGAGCTACTCCATTATTCAATGCCAAATCTTAATCAGTCCACGCTACCCTCAATTTTCAATGATTAATTCGAATCAGTCCATTATATTCTTAATTCGTTCCTGTGAAAGAAGTTATCGTCAATCAGAATCAATGGTGGTTTTGACAGTTTTTTTTTCTTTCTTAATGGTTGCAGTAATAAAGGAGGGTGGTAGGGAATGATCAATTTTTGTGTAACTCAGGCACCAAAAATATTTATAGGACATCATGCTACAGGTTCCAACAAATTGTTAAAGCACAATCTTTTATCGGTAATATGATGGGGAAGTTGTAAAAAAGACAGTTGAAGTATGAAGTGATCAAAGCAAAAATTTGATAATCCTTAAATTCAAACGATCGTAACTTTGTAACAAATGGGATGAAACTTAAAAATTCAAATGCCATTTTATAGATAAAAGTTGATGTTTATATTGTACGACAAAAATAATTGACACAAATATTTTTGAACATTTCTAGAAAGCAGTAAACTATGATAACAAATAGCGGTGCATCTATTCGAAGAAATATGTTTGTAATTGTAGTGTGACCTCCCTAGTAAAGCAAAATATAATATTTTACACATAACGAAGAGTTGTTACATTGTGTTTTTTCCTTTACATGACAGTGTACTACTATTTCCTACCATCCTCCTTTGATTGACCCAGATCGTTCGTTTCTCGAAACAAATATTTATGTAAACTATGTATATCTATGATGAAAACTTTTTACAACTTTTTTACAAATTTAATGGAAATTTGTGGGATTGCAGAATGACGAGAGGAAACACAGTACATACAGTATCCTAGTTTATAAAACAAACGTGTGCTTTAAAATGAGTAAAAATAATATTTCCATATTTGAAGTAAGTTTAACATACGTATAGGTACGTATTAGACATTCTTCATCTATGTACATAAAGACTGTTTGGTGGACTTGGATATTACCATTATTTTTAATTATGATAGTAAACAATAATAAAAGTTATATATAATTATAAAAAAAATAATAGATCCTTTATAGTAAAGGCGTAGGCGAAAATATTTGTTAATAAAATTGTAAATTTTTGAGTCAATAAGAGTGATCACCTAAAGTAACTCGTTAGATTCGAATGTATTTGAGAAACTTGATCATCAGACGACTAAAAGTTGGTTTTTTAATTCCTTATATTTTTTGAGATATTAAGGTGACATTAGGTTTTTTAAATGGTATCGTATATGTATTTTCAACAGTAGTTGATCCAGTTGGACATTCTTTACAAAAAGGTATTAATATATTTATACCGAAAAACCATTAGTTTACCAGATATTTCAGTGTCTCAAATTTAACACATACGAGACAGATGACATAGCATATGTATATACAATATCTGGCCGCAATGACCGATGACAACACATGTATGTCATCACTATTTTCAGTCAATTCCCAAACAACAGTTTCAAGAATATTATAATATTAATATGAAATATTCAAGATTTATGTAACTTTAAACAATTCTTTTTTAACTGTATGTATAAATACCCGATTTCTTACTTCGATTACGATGGAAGTATATTTAGATAAAATCTAACACAGGATTTCGAAGTTTAAACATAGTTATACATTTCATAAAAAACACCTTCAAAAACTGAATATGCGGATGAATGTTAAGTGTACACGGAACGGTGTGGTTCTGCTGTGCGCCTTGTGTGGAGAGCTGAGTGCAAAAGACGAAGAGATGAAAACTTGAGATTGGCGTGTCTAGAACATGGGGCAAGCGGATTTGTCAAGTATTCTCATCTTTGGTTACGGGTGCTTTCCTGAGCGTAAATTTAGCGCTATACCGTACCCGGGCACCCCTAGGGCTATAGGGGTTAGGGTTACGCCCAACTAGCGCACAAGGTACCCAGTACCTTGCTACCTGGATTAGCTAAGCCTGGCAGGGGCTGTCGCTCGTCTCAGATCGAACGGGGCGCTTTGTAAGCCCTTCCGTCTCTCCAGGACGGTTCCGGAGCAGGTGGGACGCTGCTCACCCGCCGAAGGCCATTCGGAGGAGCCAATACCCCTTAAATCGGCCCACTTGCCAGCATCTTGGCCATCAACCACTGCCACCACGAGTCCAAACCCATAATTGGTCGAGCAGAGGGGTCGCTACTCCCTCCGGGCTTACACTCGACCCCCGTGGTACCATCCTAAGTCATTGGTGGGACTATCGTATGGATGTACGGCCACGTCACTACCGGCCGGCGACCTGCTAACCTGGACTCACGTAAGCGGGGGTCTCAAGGTACAAAGTACCCAGAAACTTATCCCAACAGTCCCATCCTTGGCATCAGGATCGTGAGTGCGCTACTACGCAAGGCCACGTAGAGAGAGTGTAACCGTACTTAAACGCCTTACACTCTCGGCGACCTTCCCTGCGGTGTACATAGAGGACTCACGTAAGCGGGATGCTTGTCCCGACTGGTAACAAAAACTGGTAAACAAAATGAGAACTGATCGTCGCCAAATTGTAGGTCACTCGCAGGTACGGAATGTACCCTCAAAATAAGGGAAAAATAAGGGACTCGATGGCAAATACTAAACCTCATGGCAGATAGATGGAATCAGTGGAAATAACGGCTAGTTTTCGACACGTAGTAACGGCTGCCTGGAGATTATTGCTGGTCTTAATATTTGGCTTAAATTAATATCTATTTTATGCCCTTACCGAAATTATTCGGCAAATCTAAACATTTACCACGGACAACGACCCGCGGTAAATATTACAAGTTTCATGTAGAGACGTAACTATCGCGTTTTCATTTGTTCTGACGTTGACTGACAAGTCGATGAACGAGGTTTTTATTTGAGCAACAAGTTTGCACACGTATGCACGTATTACAAGTCCTTTTGTTTCAACTTACACGTTATCGCTGCTCTTTTCTACTAATATTGAAATAAAATGAGTATAAAGGAAAGATTCTATGAATTACTGTTCGAGACAGTGCAGATTGAAAAGTAACCACGATAACAGGTCTTGACACATATACACCGAAGCATAGAGAAAACCGTTCGAAAATTGAGTCGTCGAAAATCAACATGAAGGACGAAAAGCTTCTTGTTCTGCGCGTGTGTGACGTGCTATGAATGTCTCAGGCAGAGACAACGAGACTTTATTCATCTCTGTCTGTCTCGCAGAACGACAACCCTCTCATCTTTCATGTTGCCCTTTCACTATTTAGCATTCGGACAATTATCCCTAGCCAGTACTAAAATCTGAAATTATACGATCGTAGTCCAAAACAATACATTGTTTTTTAAATTTGCTCACGCGTGAAATTGGCTTCGAGTAGATTCTTTCGAGCGGGCAAGCAACACGTACGTAAGTATACATATGTCGCGTTAATATTGCGCACATATGGGTAAAAATAATATTTGTGTAATGTAACGTGGTATAATAAAATTGTCTAATATGAGATTTTTAAAAAATTAATACCTCTCGAATGAGAGCACCTTTATTAAAAATCACTACACGTTTTAAAAGTAAAATATGTCTTTTCTTGAAACTTACCGAAAAATACAGTTGGAAAATATTCAGTTTCTTCATAACGAAATAAAAATGGTAAAGATGATAAAAAAGCACAAATTAAAAAAGTGGCTTCCTAATATGAAATCCGTATGTCTGTTCGTTTTTTTCTTTCTTCTTCACACATTGGGCATACAAAATCTACTTTGCAATTTTGGTGGGCTTTATTACGTGCATCTGAAGAGTAGAAACCTGTGCAAATAAAGCATTCTGCATTATAATATTCTTCATAATCACTTTAATCATAATCAGAAAAGAATTTTCCTTCACATTCATCAGTCGTGTTCTTTCTACGCGTCCTCTTTTAGTGAATTTTTTGAAATAATCTTTTGTTTTGGACCATCTCTTTCCCGCTTGTTCCTTCTGTGATTGACGAAGGCTATTACAAATAAACAATTCAAGGAGCATTTGTTGTATATCCGATCTCAGCAAACCAAAATATCTACTATTCATATCAAGACAGCTAGTGTTGATGAGCTTACATAACGTTCGGGAATTTATGGGCATAACAAAATCTATAACCCACAGCATGTTCTCTAACCGCTTAAAACCGCTAACACAACACGCTCACGCCGGCGTGCACCACCGGTGGCTCACATTTGAGTATTCCATCGGACGATGCGTACCACCAAAAGCTTAGTTGGTTTAGTAACTAGAAAAAATTGCTATATAGTTGAAAATTTAAATCATGGAAATTTAACGTATATTAATTGAAAAAAAGTAGGATTTATTTAAAAAATAATTCAATAATATAAACTTATTATAAACATGAATACGAGCGCCGCGTCACGGCGAGAAACACAAATAGCAGCGCCGGTGTGAACGTGTTCAAACAAAATTGGATATAATATTACATCATAATGTTATAATTGTCACATAATGGAAACTTTCGAGTGTCCTATATTCGAAAACAATAACATGATGGCTATTAAATAGCTTCAAGCTTAAGACTTCATTATTTAATAATTAAAAAAGCAGTAAATCTTGAACTTGCATGCACTATACGGCAGTATTTATGAAAATGATCATTCACTTAGCATCTTGAAACTATTTGTAACTTTATTGAATCTTCTGAAGAAGATTTTCTACAACGCATTGCACAATGTACTCTACCAAGACACTTAATTGATTTAAACGACTATGTACGGAGCAAACAACTGGTAAATGGATTATTACGCGACAAAACAGCTTCGCTACAGGACATTCGAGAGTTCTGTACCAAAGATAGCTAGGATCTCATATTAGAGAACCGTATTAGAAAACCTTTACACTCGTTTTATTGCAATAATACATGCGATTTCGTGTCTCTACATAAAACTTCTGATATTGGCTGCAGCTTAGCAGAAAACGTTAAGATTTGCCAATTCATTTCACTAAAAGTACGAAAGAGATATTGATTTCATAGCATTTTGGATTTATATCGACATTGGTTGGTAAATCATAAGATTTACCGGGTAAACCTGACGTAAAAAAACGCGTTTTTCGTGTTATCACTATGAAAATGTTGCAGACACACTCCTCGACAAATTATAGAAATATTATTTATTTGTCTTCACAATTTGGCCGAAAGGGGCTAATTACGTCACTTTTTCTCGTTTATGTGGCACTGTACTGTATCATGCAAATATGCCCTATGACTAGTTATGTGCTGACTAGAAGAGTGATTTTCCAGGGTCAAGAAATAAAGACGTGAGAACTTGAGCCTGTTTTATGAGCATTATTCATCTTGTTTATATATTTCATTTAATTACGTTCAAAAGCCGCTTTTCGCTTCTTGCGCAAAACATACTTCTTCGAATTGCGTTACTTTCCACGCAGTCGTGCGACGTAAAATAAAATAGCGAGTTCTAAACATGAAGGTATTTCTCTTCTACTCCATTTATTTAAAACTCGCGGTTACTGTGATATTCGAATTCCTTGTTATGTTATATTTGATACTTGTAAAGTGGTAAAAAATTAGATAGCAAATAGAACGCTTTGTGAATCTGCATTATTAAATTTTCACTGTGGTTTTATGGTCATAAGACCTTCATTCAGTGATTTTAACATTATCGTTATCAAATCTTGGGTCGAAAAGCAAGTAAGCAACAACATATACTGCGATGGTGATTCAGCTTTGATCGGGATTCAGCTTTGTACGGATTATACATATAAATATACATACGTATATTATTGTTAATACTTTTATATCCAGAATTCGTGGTTCCATCGGATTCGACTATAAAAAGTAAAAGTTTTATTAGAAGAAAGAAGAAATAAGATTACTTTTTAAGATTTGATTTATATTTCTATAATTATTACGATTTAACTACTAATTTTATTACAATTAGAGTTGTAATGATGATTTTTCATATACAGAGTGAAGCATGTAACTGGAACCACTTTGGTTACTGTGTAATGATTTTAGTGAAAATGTTTTAGGTGAAAGTTAAATAGGTTGCAAACGGTGGCGGGGCAGCCCGTTAAGGCCTCAAACGGAAGATGATGCGCCGCGAGTTCGAATCCTCGCTCTGGATATATTTGCAAAGGATGGAAAACCAAAATATCCCTTAAAAGTAATATACAACAAGCAAGCAGGTTCCTTTGCATGTTGCGGTTGTACTTTCTGCGAGTGCTTGGTAAGCATACCAAGGCCGACGATATTACTCGCACTGGCCTACCGTCTCGCCCGTGGAGGTTTTAGCCGGTAAGAATCCGGCACTACCTTGGCCGCCCTGTTCCCTGCTTGCAGGGCGTGAGGTCAGGTGCCTATAAAGATTTCCTCCACATAAAAAAAAAGACTTTTTTGCTAAGAAGGCTACGTGGGATGACCGCCATCAGAATCATAAGGGAATACCGGACGATATCGTATGCGTCGGCGTCCTGGCGGTGTCTCCTCCGTTCGAGCTCCAGGTCTTGGCGCTTCGACGGGTGTATGAAAACCGGGGGGGGGGGTCCCAGGCGGAGACTCGCCCGAGACGTTCGGGGGGAAAGCTAGACAAGAGGTGTGGGAGCGGTGGCGCTCCGACCTACTCGCCGAAGATCAGATCCGTGGCCACCGAGCCGTTAGATCGGCCCTCCCAAATTAGGTGGCTTGGCGGGACCGCGGAGGGTTCCAGCTATCCTTCCGGATGACGCAGGTGCTCGTAGGACACGGAGTATTTGGGAAATATCTGCAGAAAATCGGAAGGGAGGCGACGAATACCTGTCACCATTGCGGAGACTGCGAGGACACGGCCCAGCACACGCTGGAGTTTTGTCCGGCGTGTGAGGCCCTCCGTCGTATTCTGCGACTAGCGATTAGCGAGAGTTCAGACCCCTCGTCAGTTGTGAAAGCAATGCTGAGGGGGCAACAAAAGTTGCTCGCAGTCCGCTCCCACTGCGAGGGAGTAATGCTCGTAAAGGATCGGAGAGAGCGGGAGACGGTGAGAACATCCCACCCTTGTAGGATTCCGCTCCGAAGGGCGGCCCTACGCCGCCCTAGGTAGTCATAGGGACTGACACAGCGAGGAGGATCTGGGATCTCCTCAGACTTGCACGACGGCCCAGGGGATAGCGTTGAGAGAGGCGGTCCCTCCCAATGCCCAAACTAACCTAGGAACGACTCCCCCAGAATGAGAGAAGACGGAGGAGTGCTCCGGCAGTAATTCGGAAGAGGTCCCAGGGCATCCCTGTTGAGCATCAGGCGGACTACTGTGGGGTTTAATCGGTAAAGTCCGACACTAAAGTCCGACTTCCCAGTAGCGGCGGGTGTCCATGAGGATTTCCCCACGTATAAAAAAGAAAGGTTTCCAAGGGGAAGATAATTTGACATTTTACATATAGCAATTCTTCTGAACATTCTACGTCAAAAAGTATCAAGGCACAATATTAAAAAGCGGTCAAAGATTCCCGAAATATTTCAACTTAAAGAATGAGATACAAAGTTCTAAAATATCTCATAAATTATTGATTTTTCCGGTCGAGAGTGCCACGGAAATTTGATTATACTTCCTAGAGAGACTATTTTAGTTCGTAACATGTTTAAACTTTGCCTATGTAAATTTTTATAAAGTTAAAGAATTAAAGAATTTCGATAAATTAAAATACAACGCGTGGGTATATAAATTAATTAGAAGTATACATACAAACTAGCGTAGAGTGTTTATCAACTATCTAATGAGAAACGAATTAACTTGTTAAGTACAAATACAGCAAGTATTTATCCGGGTTCTATGATCCGAACATAATGTTTCCCAGTAATGGATGTCTTTTTCCATTTTAAATAAGTACATATTTTATTCCTGCAATTTTGGCGTAATAGTGTACATACAATGTATTGTTTCCTTTATTCGATCGAGTGAACTCCAATTATAAGAATTTAGTATGAAACTAATAGCGTTCTAGCTATGGAAACAAAATACGACGTAATTAGAAAACTGGAAAGTGATGCAAGTACAACAGAATTAGCAAAAGTACACGATGCTGGTAAAGCCAGAGTTATACACATCAAAAAGCAGAAACATGATATTACAAATTATCTAAAGCACGTAGATTGCACAGATGCTGGCAACAGTAGAGAAACCTTAAATACACCTTAATATATATATCGGAGATGAAAGAACACCGGAGTCTTTGGAATTTTGGTTAATCCTGCAACATTGTAACCTAGAGTCTACTATAGCTGTAATTAAACAATTGTAGTTATTCAATCCGATTGTAATTGTTCGCGAGTTGTGATAATGAGCTTGGGCTCGAGGCGACAGCCAGTCGCCGAACGTAGCCGCGGTCACGGGATGAACGCTTTGTCTAACAAAGGCATGGAATAATTCTATAGCTCTCCTTGAAAAGGAAATAGTTGTAACACTCGACAGTAAACATTCCAACGGTCTCTGTCTCGTAGCTCGCCACACGCAGACCCTATTCTTCGAGTAAGATGATTGCCAGATGTCAATGCGTCTCCGCAGTACATGTTCAGCTAGCCCGAGGGCCTGTTATAAATCTTAAGATTTAGTCAACTAAAGTCCTTCAAACAGACAAACAGTCTTTGTCCCAACTACGGGAAAATAGGGGAGACCTATTTTTCAACGAGCGGCGTCTCCCATTAGCAACTTTCCCTCGAGGGCGGCTAGCATCTCTTTCTAACCACCGGTATGGAGATTGACCAATTAGCAGCAACGCCAATTTCCCTTACTTTCTGAACGAAGGCTTTTCTCGACGAATTCGATGATCTCGTGTCCTTAGACACACCCCATTATAGTTTTCCTCTGTGGCATCATCGGGACGGGAAAGGCATTCCCGCTCGCGATCTCATCGATGAAAAAGAGTAACCCCTTACGACCAGGGAACATTACGCATCCGACTTAGATTTTGTGAGTACGTTCATCTATCATCCCGTCGACCGCGGATTCGTTATTGAACCTAGGATCATTGTCATTAGTTTCTCGAGTACCTAACTACCACGGTTACTTGTCCGGTTCTATAATAATCGTATTTGCACTAGTCAATGTCTTCTCTATTGCATAACGACAACGTGTAACCCAAACGAAGATTCGTTTCACGCCTCTAACCCTAATTCTAATGTAAACCCGACATATATAATAAGAACGATTTCACAAAACTGGAGACAGCAAACGAAAGTGGCAATGTAGAGGTGCCTTGTCATACAAAAAGAATGTAACTGTACGTTTTAGTTACTTATGTTGAATAAATTATGTGACTCGACAGCCGAAAGGATACGAGATCCATAAATATTTAAGAAATCTGTCGAATAATCTCAATCCGTATTTGAATAAATGAAATGTCATATCGGAAAAGTGATTATTCTATATTAATACCTTGTTAAATTCCATTATCCGAACAGATTTGTCTCTCTATTAGTTCGGGTAAAGAAGGCTCTTTTAAATCATACGTAATTAGGATACGGATGGAATCGCTAGGCATATTTTGAAATTCACGATTTTGTATTCTAGCAGACATTAGCTCTTAGAAAAATAGAAAAATCGCAAGAGAAATAGATGCAAAGAATGGGAGAGGGCGAAAGACGGGGAGTGAGGAATCGGAAAGACGCGATTGATTTATGGTAACAAGAGGCCGCGAAGCGTGGTAAGTGGGCTATTTTTCAATGAACTCAAGGGAGAGAATGAATTCTCTCGGGGAAATGGAATTTTGAGCGGTTCGTGCTCGTTTCAACGGCATATCAAAAGCCACGGCTGGCCGTCATACGTGCCTCAGTCACCCTTCGGTGATTTCGCGGGTATTTCGATACTTCGCAGGCGAAAAAGAGAGGATAGAGGAGAGAACGACACGAACGATGGAGCACCGTAAGTTATGACTTTCGCCTCGGTCCTCCTGCCACAGCACTTTCCACTACCTCTATGAATGTATGCATGAGATACGAACTTTACGCTTTATGCATTGAACGCACTGGTGATAAGGAGTCAGCGATGCTGCCACCACGCCACAGAAACTATATCGCTTAACGCTTGAAGCTGCTGTCATAGATAGATACGTTTTATCATCTAATCGGATACATATTCATACTCTCGACGCTAATATCCGTGTATGCTTTTAACTATTTGAGTTTATTACAATTTTCTAACCTAAATTTCTAAGAATAAACTTCATACACTTAAAATAAAATATCTTACATTATGATTCTGTTTCTATACTGAGCGTACAGCGTTGTATCGTATTTCCTGCAATTTCCGGACACGTAACAAAAAGTCTTTTCAACCGTAATTTAATGCTGTCGAGTGTACTACAAATGACGATAATACTCATAAACGAATACTCTGTTTTAATTAACCCAATACTAGGAGTACAGTACACTTTATTTCAACATCGTTCAAATTGCATATCGCCTTCCTCGAAGAGTGTAATGTTATAACATTACACTCTTTTGCAGAGGTTTGAATGTTATTAAAGTGACTAAATACGGCTCTTGCCTGTGTCTTCAATCAGTCTCAATCACTTCTTTCAGTCTTGATAGTAAGAAAAGCAAAAAGATGCGGAAGAAGTTGGAAAAGGAACATTTGTAGCGTTTATGGTGATGCTGCTATTAGTGAACGTGGCATTTGAAAGTGGAGTGCCCTTAGAGTGCTGAATACTCGCGGCCTATGCGGTCCGTACGGACGGCGCGCGGCCAGCGCTGACGATCGCCGTGGACGGAGTACTTTTTCGCTAGACTGAACTCTGTTGATTGACTATTCAAAGCGCAAATCGTAATAAGTAATCGTATTAATTATTTATTATAAACATTGAAATTTACAATAAACTAGAATTTGGGTAATAAACTAGAAAACAATAAACTAGAAAATTAAATTTAGTAAATATAACACAAGTTAATAATTCAGTTGTGTGTGAAAAATTTCAAAACAATTATCGATACATAATCCGACATCGCATTTTCTGCATTCGTATCGTGTGTCGCTCCTTCTCTTATTTTTCACACAAACAACACATTTTCTTTTTGATAATTGTGTTGTGCCGGCACGATTACGGCATTTTGATGGAAAATGCCTATCAATTAAACGAAATGGTAAATCTTCAGACTTTCTCTTTCCTCCTCCTAACATGCTTCTACGTTGGAAATATTTTCGTAAAATGTCTTATCAACGCTAAATGAAATTCACTAAATTTTTGCTTCGAAGCAGTAGATTTTTGATATAAAATATATTGATATATATAAGGAATGCGTTTATATTTATCTCGCACAAACGTAATAGTATTATTTCTGCGTAGGTGTTCGGAAAAATTGACAAATAGGCAATTCTCGCATATAGGCGTCCTTAGTCCATGCCGAACACTTACAGAAAACGCATATATGTATCCTTAGTCCACACCGATAGCTTTCGTCAGACGCATATATGCGTCCATAGCACTCTAAGGGTTAAATGGTTTTAAAACAGAGATTTTCGCGTAATCTGAATTCTTTTAACACAAAATGGAAATTCACAAAGCAAAGAAATATATTAAGTTGTCCCAAAAGGTTCTTTCGTTTTATAAGAAAGTAATAGATGCACAACGTTTATTGTTTTATATTATTTCGTTGAATTATGTATTTTGTTCTATTATATAGATTATAGTTATATAGAACAAAAATGTGCATCTATTATTTCCTTATAAAACGAAACTTTTGAAACAACCCAATATAAGTTAGCAAAAAGACGGCAAAAGCTCATTGATCAAATATACTTCGTAAAAGAAATTGGCAGAAAAAGCGGACTTATTACACAACACAATATTCTAACGAAAATCAATTGTGCATATATACAGATTGTCCCGCGTAACCTGATACTATTTGTTTGCCATTACGCGGCATGTAACAATAAATTTTCCGAACCGAGCTTTAATGGTGTACAAATAATGATAACAAAATTCTGCGGAAGCAAGCTCACCTTGGGCAACATAAATAGATCTATCTTCCTTGTGAGATTGTCGAGGACTTTACGGTAAATTCAATAAGCATATTACACGATATTTTTACAAACTCTGTGCCAAGGTTACAGTAAACTTCATTTTGACGTTTGTTCAAATTGCAACCATCATCCGTAATAGCATTCCGCTCTTTTACAGAAGTTCTAGTAATTCTCTTAAAAATTCTTAGTAATTCTCTTTTTCTGAAACGTAAGTACAGTAGTAGTTCATTTATTCGAGCCTTGTTTATACGCACCAATTTTTATTTACCGTCAGTTATACAGAGTGTCCCAGTATTGATGGTTGAACCGTGGAAAAGGTGATTGCACACGAGAAAATAAGTAGAAAATATGGAATAAATCTCTTTCATTGGGGACTGATTTCGAGAAAATTGACTTTGAATGTCCTCCGATTGCGCATGCACTTGACTTTACTTTATCCATTTATGTAGAAACATGTTAACACGATATTATGTACACTTGTTATTGTGCAAGTTATAGCCTGTTGTCATCGAGTCTGCTTTATTATTATCTTTTGGTTTCGACTGTTAGTTTCTATTAGTCCGTTATAACGATCAGATACAGTAATCGAGAACACGTGGATATGCTCTTGTGTTAGATGGTAACGCGTCTGCCGTCGCTTGTTTGCACTGTGAAAAATATCCGACTCGACGTTATCAAGATAGAGAGGCGTGATTCAAAGAATAGAGCACAGTCTTCTGGAATTTTCTCGTTTCAGTACGATCACGAATTACGTCGGAAACGTATTCGCAGAAGAAACTGCTGAGGTGTAAAGTGTTGTCCCTGATGATTGTAGCTGCTAGCTGAAGATGTCGCTGCTGGGGTACTGTTATTTTTCTTTTAATTTAAATGCGTGGAAGGAAAATAGGACTACGGGCGCCGGGATTCGAACCCGGGTCCCGAACGTTCGTAACCTAAGGCCCTAACCACTGCGCTACCGTCTTCCGGTAGAAGTTAGTGTCGAGTGGCGGTATTTGTTGTCGAATGCCGCCACAAAACGATTATGAAAAGTGTAGTGCATAATCCTCGGATCAGTACAAGAAACCTGTCTGCACAACATGGTATTAGTAAATCGACAGTCTGTCGCATTTTAAAAGATAGTAAGATGCATCCTTATAATACACCGAGAGCGCAAGAACTAATGTCTCGTGATTTTGACCTAACGGAAACTTTTTGTCATTCAATGCTTGAGCAAAATTATACTGATTCACATTTCTTGTCGCGTGTTTTATGGACAGATGAAGCAAAATTTTCAACGTGCACAATACACGTTGGCGGTCGACTACAAAACCGCACATCATCGCGGAAACACATTTTCAAGAAACATGGAGCGTAAACATCTGGGCAGGGATAATCGAGAATAAAATTGTAGAACCTCGTTTATTCCAAAGTACTTTAAACGGTGCAGAGTATTTAAACTTCTTGCGCGAAGATCTACGTGTTTTGTTAGAAGGCATATGTCTGGCATAAATTTCGTTTTCCAACGCGATGGAGCTCCGCCGCATTTTTCACAAGTCATAATCCGTTAAATGAATGATACGAATGTCGCATTGGCGGTGATGGTACGGTAACTTGGGCTACGCGATCATTTTAGGATTTGTCACCCTTTGAGTTTTATCTATGGGATCATATTAAAGGAGAAATTTATTCCGAAGGCAACGCAAGTCTTTCGCAATTAAAAGCGAGGATCATTTTAGCGTTCGAAGAACTAAAAACAGAGTGTATGCAGTACGCAGCATTTTCAACAATTTTTGTATTAATAAAGTAAATCATGCTTTATTATTACCCATAGAAAACGAAGCTCCAAATGAAAAAGATGTTAATAATAAAAAATTCAATATTTCCGACGTATTTTCTCGTGTACAATCACCTCCTCCACGGTTGCACCATCAATACTAGGACACCCTGTATAAACTCGTAATTGAGTCTATATTATCCGAACTACGCTGGAACGTACTTTCAGTTATACGAACGCCCTGTGTTTTGTCTAAGCTGACATACAATTTAACACAATTTGCGTCGAAATTGTTGTTCAACCTCAATTATCCGAACGTCAACCTATATTATCGAAACTCATAGCAGCGGATGGTGGGGGTAGCAAGTGAGCCTCTATTTTCCGAAGTCGGTTATTCGAATTATTTTATTGCTCGACTGGTTTGGATAAACGAACTTTTACTGTAATTCTAAAATGTATCAACGAGTGACATATTATTACTTACACTACCATAAACCTAGTATTGACGTACTAGTTCTACCATGTAATATTTTTTGAGTGTTAGTGCATACAGTGCTGTATCGTTGTATGTATCGTGCTGATTGTGTACTTTGTTTGCAAGAAAGCAGAGGTTATATCGGACATTTACCATAATATAAAACGACTGCTGTTTTCGTTACAATTTTTCTGTGAACAGACTGGACACTCGCAATGCGTGTGTGATTTTTCTGTAATCACCCGCGAAAGGGATGATCCCAATGCGTGTGTGAAATTTGTTGTCTATGTATGATATTATTTATTAATTATTTATGGAGACAAAGAATTTAAGGGAACATTAACCCTTCCTACTCAAAGTTATATTAAATTATTATATATATACTGACAATGAGGCCAATATCGCTATTGTATGACCATCGACGATGAGTACTGCATCGCACATGGATGTATTAGTAACATATGTATAGGTAGAATTGAATGTAGAGCACTGAGCATTTTTTATTAATTAAAATTTTACTATTTTGCATCCATCCCCTCCCTTCTCTCCACCAACTCTTTCAAATTTCGTGTCAATCGGCCACCCAGACCTTTCGGAACTGTATTCCGATACCATACAACTTTTATACTTTAAGTGTCTTTTATATATCTAAAGCAATCTAGATAATTCAGGTGAAGAACATTTTTGGTTCATATCCTACGTTTAAATATCAGTGACATGTGAGAGAGTCATGTATCGTATATGAAATGAGGTTATTTATACGTACAGAGTGCAGTGGAATTACAGAAAGTTTACAGTACAAGGCATTCCAGGATATTCGCTTCACTAAATCGTTCTCAATAAATGTCTCTTATCAATTAACAAACCTGTTAAATTTACGAATATTGCTCATTGAAACTTTGGTATAAAATGGTTTAGAAGAGATGAAATTTAGTGTAGTGGGTACAATTGCATCGTTTCATACTGCGTAAAACAGAGATAAAAATGTGCTTCATTTGCAGTATTTCTTTTTATCAATTCATTCCGTTCTCCAAACAATGACTATTTCCTAAACAAGGAAATTATAAAATATATATTATTAAAAGCATTGAATCTGCTATATTTGCAAATAGAAAATTATATATTTAAAATAAATTGTGGGTTTCGTAACCTGAGAAATCTTTGAAATTTCCACGGAAGCCTTTAGTGTTTTGGATTTGCAAATAACTTTGTTTTAAATTAAACGATATATAGTATAAAGTTTGATGTAAAATCATTTCGGTTATTTTCAGCGATAGTATCAGGTATTATTTACGAAAACTTTATGGTTATAATGGGAGGAGTATAATAAAAGAACCTTTGCCAGTGCAGTAAAAAAGATTGAAGATGATTAAACTTATTGGTTTCTCGTACACATACATGTGTGTATCTAATTTAATAACGTTTATAAAAAATTTCAGGAAATATAACTATTAGCTAATTCATTCTTGGTTACAAAACTAAGAATATTATTTCGAATGGCACCAGTGATAGATCGGGATTGAATGTGGTGGGCATCATTGAACAAGATAATAGAAATCTTATCTGAAATGTAAAATCTTAGCTTCGAAAAATCATTCGTTCCAAAAATGTAGGTCTCTACTTATTTTTTATTGCCCCGCACGCTAGAACCTAGAAAATGGTAACATTGATCGCATGTACTTACTATTACGTCGATGTCCACCACCTGAACTAGGGTTGTAGAAGCTGTTTCATTCTAATCGACCAACGCACGTATCTTCCAAACTATGCATTATTCGAAAAAATGTTTCAAAAAAGCTTACTTTGTTTCCATGGAAATATTTTTTAATGGTCACATCTTTGCTTTTTTAAACGGAACTATACATTTTTTATATGCCATTCTATGCATTTTTTAATTTTTTAATTCTCTAAAAAAAAGTACTGAGGCAATTGGGTCAAAAAATGATTAATTTAAAAACTATTTTAACATTCATTTTATAAAACTTATTGTATTGTAGGATCTTTACTACAATAAATTAAATATATTAAATATTTTAACATTCATTTTATAAAACTTATTGTATTGTAGGATCTTTACTACAATTAACTTATTTACAATAAACGGATTAAACAGGTGTTGATTAAACAAGAGACGATGGTTATTTAACGCGAACTGTATGCAGTAACGTACTATAATTTAGACAACAAAATAGTTAATTTGCAACTCTCGTCACCACGGATCTGTCATGTGAACTTGAGACTTAGATGATAAAAACAAGAAGGTTGAGCCGTAACACAACTATTAACTTTATTTTTATCAAACTTTATTATAAATTCAATAATCACAATTGAATATATACTGAATTGACACGTATAAATCACAGTTCACACCAAAGACGAAGTTGACATTAAAATATTTTTTGAATTATGCGCTTAAATCAGACACTAGTACCTCGACATCTTTTCTGTAAAGAGTTAAAACTTGTACAGAAATCTCGAAAGGGCCTCCATCTAGACAAATCTGCCGGTCACGATAAAACGTCTCTCCGAAATGCAACAAATTCCACTTGAAACATTCTTTCGAATAATGCGCAGTTTCGCAGATACTTGCATGGATCGATTAAAACGAGATACACTGTATAGGTAATAAGCGAGACCAGGGCGATTTTGTAACGCAAGATGTTTACCCGAAAAGTAATTCTGTGTAATGTTATTATTCGCATTCTTACAAATATCGTAGTTCTTCCTCTACTTGCTTCGATATTTTTCGTTTCCAACATATTTTACTGTATGTTGTCATTTTACTACGAATACGTCAAGTGCAAGAATGAGAAACAAGGAAACAAATAAAATATAGCCGATGTCTCATGAAATTCACGTTTAGAGAATTTTGTGGAGAATCATTTTAATAATTTTTTGAAATACTACAAAATTAACAAGGTTCAAGCAGACCGTACGATACCGTACGATAATTATATGAACATCAGTTCATCGACCTGATTCTGTTTAATTTAACACAAAACTACTAAATTAATTCTGTATGTACTGGGAGGCGCTTTCAACAGTTGTTCAACGACAAGCAGATCAAGGTATACAACATGTTTAAAATAAAATGTATAAATTTCAAAAATTAGGAAAGAATTTTACTTTTTAAATTTAGAAATGTATTAAGAAGAAGAAAATAATCGTCAGAATCGGGTATCATTAATTAATTGAACGTAATAATAATAATGTACCGAAAAATCTGTACATGTTGAGCATACGCGATGATCATACGTCTAATAGAATACCATTCAATCGTGGAACTCATGTTAGTAAAAATAAAATCGTGGCGTGCTCATATTAGTGTCAGAATTTCAACACTTTCAAAGACTCTCTATTTGATTAGATAAATATCGGATTCATGACTGAATCAAATGTTCTTCCATTTTTACCTCGTAATCGTTAGAGAATTGCCTACCTTGTCTTCATCAGGAATTTCTTCATCCAAAAAGTTTATCCATTCATTCGTTCGCCGTTGGCCGAATGTAAAATGCGTCGCAACGTTGATGCGATGAGTCCGCCAGGATTTTATTTTTAATAATACAAGTCCAACAATGCGTGATATCCTATTATGCGATCACCGCGTATGCTCAACATATACAGGCTTCCTTGTATATTATTATTGCACTCAATTACTTAATATCTGGCGGAGAAGATTATTTTTCTCCCTTTAGTGCATTTTTCAATAGAAACCATATTTGTTAATTTTTGAAACTTATATATTTTACTTTTAACGTATTTTTAACTGTCATCCGACAACATACATCAAACCTTATTGTGAGATAAAATGATTTTTTCAGATTCCACCTCAGCTAACTAGACAGTTACATATTTCCAATAAGACAAAATGGTGAATTTCTTAAAATTAGATTATATTATCGTCGAAAATGCGCATGTGCTTCAAATTTCAGTTTCTTAGCTGATTGGGGTGTGAGTGAAATTTTACTTACAATAGTTCAACCAGACAGGTAAACAAACAAAAAGTAAGTTACACAAGTATTATATATATATAAAAGTTATTAAAGTAGATAATCGCAGAAGAGCCTCATTTATCGAATGCTGGTGCAGTGAGATGGTCTGGTCGCGATAAAGACGGTAATAATAACGATTTTACAAAAATGGAAAAGATAAATAAAGTACTAGCTGAGCAGGTACCTTTTCAAGCCGAAGCATTCGTAAAGCACTTGAATGGTTCAAAGTACAAAAAGAATGTAACTCTGTGCAATTATCCATATTAAAATTATAATTGGCATAATTATAAAAATTATGCCAATTAGCATCCAAAAAAATGTTGGATCTGTAAACATCTAAAGAATCTGTAAAGAATCTCTCTAAGAATTTCATATGAGAAAAGTGATTGTTTTATTATCCGAAAATTTCATTATCCCAATAGTGTCGTCTGCCTATTAGTTCAGACAAGAAAGGCTCTACTGTAATTTAAATATAGTCATGTTCGATGCCATTTTGATCGTAAGAATCTGGACAGTCCAGTTAAAACAATCTCATAACAATAAAATGAAACATATAGAAACTTTATGTTTGTTGTTACGGCGATTCGTCAATAATTGCACCTGGCTTTTTCCTTTAGCGAATCGGCCCAAAGCTGTCGACATACCCGCAAAGAAGACTAAAAATAAAATAAAAACAAACTGGAAGATGGTATCCCGCTGGGGGTAGCCATCCACATGTTATTTAGCAATAAAGTTAGAAAAATTTATCAAATGTCCTGCTGGGCAAATTGTAAAGCACAAATTAAAATTAAAAGAAAAAGAGGATAGCTCGAAAAGCGTAGCTATTTGAAAACCTATGATCTGTTCCGACAATGACTGAATTATTGAACATTGCGTTTAGTAGCAATAAAGGTCTATTATGCAAGGGACCACGCAATTGTTTCAAGTTATAACTCCATTACCAGAGTAGTCACCGAAAATGTCAGTGGAGAAAAATGAATGCATCAAACAGTATTACATTTGTAGGACCATGTTTTACTTTAGAAGTGCAATGATGCATGTGCAATCAACAATTGTATTACTTTTTTGTGGAAATACATGTTCTTTCGTCATTTTACGTACAAAAAGTACTGGTAAAAGATTTACGAGTTATCGAAATATTAAAAAAAAGTATTTATTGAAGATGTGAAGGAGAAGTTATTCAAACGTTTCATGGCAATTTTCTACTTGTCGATATCGATGTACGTGGTCGTAACAAAAGCAGATATGTATTCGTTATTTAAAAGATAGGATTTATTCAAACCCTATAAATTCTGTAAAGAATGTAAAGGAACGGTTAATACTACGATGTACAACAATAACCAGAGATTACCTTAACTCAGTTATGAAAACAGTTGAGAAACGTTGTCTGGAAAGTTTACAGTGTAGGGAGATTTACAGTGTTTCAATATCTTCAATAAAGACATTCCTTTTTAATATCTCTAAATTTTTTACCATTGTAGCCCAATATATTTTTACACAAAATGACGAGGAGAATCTATCTATGTAAAAAGAAATGTAAATTTCCATATAAAAAAAAATAATGCAATTGTTGATTCTATATGCGCCATTACAAACAATTCTGAAAAGAACATGGTACTGCGAATATTGCACTCTATCCATAACCATTCATCTTTCTCCCTTGATACTTTTCCCTAACTGCTCTGGTAACGGTGTTATGCCTTGAAATAATTGGACCACCCCGTATATGGGGATCTGCATTTTTCGAGTTTACTATTTCACTCCATAATACCCAACAAGATTCGTCTCGATCAGCCAGTAGTATCTTTCAGAAGTACAACGAAAATTAAGGGGGTATTCTGGTCTAGAAATTTGAAAAAATCGAAAATTTTTTTTTCATATTTCCAAAGTTTAGACATTCAAGAATATGTCCTTAAAAGGATTTTTCAAAATTTCAATTATTTTATGAGTTACATCCATTTTTGTGACGCAGCATCTGCTTCGGTCCGACCCCGAAACAAATGAACAGTAGACGGTAGACCTTGTCCGACTAAACTTGTCTCAAAACTTTAAACGCGTTTTTCCCGAAACTACTTTTTTCGAGTTGGCGTGCACGATATCTCAAGTTCTAATGAACCGATTTATTTTAAATTTGGTCTGAATATTCCTTATATACTCCTCTATCGTCCGGACCACGCTCAGCTCAAAATCTTTAATATTACTATTTTATAAACGTTCGGAATTGTCAAAAAAAAAAAAAAAAAACGTGCGAAATAAGAATTTTTTTTCAAACGGCCGTCATTTTGTGAAAAAATGTTGTATTGATTTTTCCAAGATTCAGAGCGGCATCCATAGTAATTAAGAATCTGTTCGCTTTTTTTGTTTCAAATGACCAAAAGGGTTGATATCATACACGCTACGACACCCCATTTTTTTGGCAGCACCCATTTTGCCAGCTCATAACTTTTTAAATATTCAGTTTTTTCAGTGAATTTTTTACGTAATCTCGAAATATCAATAAACAAATGCTAAAAAGGAGGATAGCAAAAATATTTTTTGTTTCGCTTGTACAGAGCTTCAAAAATCGCCCGAAATTCATGCCTCTCGATCAGAATACCCCCTTAATAACACCTTTAACTAATGTACCTTAAACTTGAAACTGTTCAAAATACAGTAGAAACTCGATTATCCGAATCTTTGTTATCCGAATGTTACATTATCCAAATATATTTCACATGAATAAATGATACAAATTCGTAAGAAATTAAATTTAAAGGATTGCTGTTAATTGTGGCATATGCTTGATATTTTTTGATACTTATTTATCTATGTTTTAATAAGCTTTTGAATCAGAACTTCCAAACAATAAATACACAGGTTTGAAGTTCGAAATCATATAAATACAAATAGCTAATAAATATTAAATAGCTATTATAATAAGGAAAAAATTGCCTACCATAAAGTACTACACATATGTTTATGTTTTTCAACCGTACCGAAAAATTTGTTTCCTTGATAGTAGTCGTTTTCCATCATATATACATAGGTTAATAACTTTTTACAAGGAATGCGTTAAAAAGTGTATAGTTCTGCCAAGAAAAATGAAATTGACCTTTGTTTGATTTCCAAAAAATTCTTTACGACGTAAAATTTCCATGTATTTTCACATTTTCTACTTTCGCCTTTCTTCCCTTCAATAGCAATTCCAATGGAAAGTAAAATACTCGTCCGCGGACATGCATTTTTCGAGGCTTTTCCCCAGACGACGCATGTTTGCCGACAATTGTCTGTCAGTGTAGACGTGATTTTTATGTTTGTCAGCGTGAATTTAGTTTCAGAAGTGTGTTGGAAGTCGAAGTGAGAAACAATAACTGCGAGTAAAATAAAGGGGAAAGGCTCGCCGGTCTCACTGACCCAACAAGTAACTTTTATAAATTATAAATAAAATATAAACAAGTAACAGGACGCGTAGCGATTTAGCCAAGCGCGGACTCTGTTAGGCAAGTGAAATTGTAATACGGTTCTGAACGTTTTTGTGACTCGTTTACTTACACAAATTTCTATCAGAGAATTTAATTGCTTTGAAATTGAAAACTAATTGTAATTCTCAACCAACATTTTCACGTATTAAATTTAGCATTTATTCCGGTGTTTAGAATTGGCTGCATATATTGCTTAACACCTTGTATCGAAAGCTGTGATTTCTATCCGTGTGAAGGGGTTCAATATCCGCAAGGTAAATAAATAAATAAGTAATCAGCAGCGTTCTAGAATATATTTTATACCAACTTTTTGCAATGCAATTTCCCGATATAATTAATGTGTCAATAACTATGTACGTTAATGGTGTCGTGTTATTAATTTCATTCAAAAATGAAACAACATAACTTCTGCAAAAGTCAATAAGAAAAATACAAATATTACATAGAAAATGAAATAGTAAAAAAAATGTTACGTTGATTTCGTGATACATTACGCGACGGGTTCAGAAATTAGATTAAAGCAGAAAATATCAAGCATAGAAAATTATTATTATTAAGGTTATTAAGGTTGCAATATAATTTACATGAAATCCAAAATATAACGTGTCTGAATTTTTTGGGAAAGACAGTAGAGTTTCTACATCTCTGGATTGGTGGAGATTTGCAAAGAAAGTCCGTACAAAATTGCCTTCAACATTGAAAATCGAAGGAGAAATTTGTTAAAATTTCTGACAAACTTGCCAAAAGAACTATGAATTACGTTCTTTTGAAAAATGATGTTGAGGTCCCATTAGCTCTTACATTGATATTATGTAAGATATGTAGTTTACATTCCACAGTAAAAAAAAAAAGTAAATAGTGTGATATTAATGTGGAAGCACGCGAAATAGAGATACGAATTATTATATTATTATTTATATATTATTATCACATATTGTCACTATAGAGATAGGATTTAGTGTTATTAACTTTTTTACAAATGGAGATATGAAGATCATTCGCAGAGGGCATACGAAGGTCAATTATGTCTATTTAAATAGAATCACAATTCTTAATGTATTGGTTGTTGCATCTCATTATTCCATATAGAAAGACATAAAATTGCTTATGCCACAGAATATTTTGATATAAATATTGTAGTATCGTAAATATAAATAATTAGTTTATTAATAATATATGGATTAAACAGAAAACAATGGTTATTTAACATGAACTAATCGTAACAACGTATTATAATTAATTAACAACTCTCGTCAACACAGATTCAACTCTCTCTCAACAACGCTAACAACACTATCTCGACAACGCAATCCGCACTCTCTAGCTTCTCAACTCATACTGCTGTTAATTTGTTTATGTGCCTTAGCAACCCTTTGTCTTTTTTCTTAGCCTCATATCTTTTGTTTAAGCCGCATCATGCACATGCTCAGCAACCGCTCGTTTATAATTCGCACGCCCCCCCCCCTCCAGGTCCCTCGTCCACGATACTACAATATTATTAAAATAATTATGATTTAATTAAATCAGAAAATATTAACCATAGAAGATCATTATTATTAAGGTTATGTATTAACCATGAAATATTATATTGGAAGGTATGAAATATTTTTTCCTTTTGGACGTTGTTGTTAAACGATGTAACTATGTGATAGACTTGTTCTATAAAATGATATGAAGCACAGGGTTTTAACCATAGCGTTCCACGTATGTTTTATTACATGCGAAACAATGCAACAGAAGTAATAAATGTCTCTTGGGCCGGATTTTGGCATGAGTGACTTAATACTGTTCGGGCCCTGATTTTTATATTTTTAAGACTGCAGTTTTTCAAGATAATACAATTTACTTCCATAATTGTTCTCCGCGTTTATTTCGACTATCATAGTAATTAAACGTTCATAGTTTTTCATAATTTAGGAAAAATAATCTACTAAGGTAACGGATATTTAATAAGGAATACGTAAAGTGTTCCTCTGGCCAAATAAATTGCTTCCGATATCTGCATAGGATGCAGAAATAGGAAGGCGTGACGTCTCTTCCGACACTTTAGGATAGATGATTCATTTTTAATCGGGATAGACGCGACACTGTCTCCGCGGAAGTTAGCTTAACCGAAATGATATTTATAATTTTTAATCAATCTTTATTTATAATCAAATAATTATAATATCTTAAAAACTATTTATTTTCTTACTGAAAGTCTGATAATTTAAACATATTTATGAAGCTTTTGCATCTTTTCACGTTTGTTTTTATTTCATCTCTAAAATGTCGACTGGATACAAATATAAGGGCTGAAATAAAAGACGAGCGTAGTGAAAAAAAGCTATACTTATATTCTGAAAAACAGAAATAACTACATATGCTGTTAATATTTAATAATAGTTAGTTAAGTTAATAATACTTTATTGTGAGAGAAGATATCACACATCATTGCAAGATTATTAGCAATAATAGATAAAAAATGTATTTAGGCAAGGTTTATAGGTAATAAATATATATCAAAAGAAGCATCAGATATATAATTACATATAAAAGTAAGCTATTTAATAACTATGAGATATATTTCAGGCTGTGTAATTCTTCCATAAAACAAGAAACGACAGTGACAACCGAAGTCGTATCTGTCAGATACATGAGACAGATCCTTCGGGATAGGCGGGAGTGATCCTTCGAACCGTGAACAGCAGGATATAAGTTCCGTCGCCAGTCATCTATAAGCAATGTATCGACTACGGTCGGACGAATGCAGGTCGTTTGATAAATTTTATGGAACTAAAGAAAAACACAAATATTTTCGCTCAACTACTCCATAGGTACTCTTACTGGGTTTCTATCGTTTGACGTCGATACCTGCTTCTGACAGCTAGCTCGCAGTTATTCAGTCAAGCGGCACAAGAACAAGTTACTCGAACGTGTACATTCTGCCTTCCCCTGGATGTAGCATGTGTATAACGCAAGTTTATGTAACTTAGCTACAGTTAAAAGGGTTTAAGCTTCAAGCGGAGGCAACATAAGCTCGCTATTTTCTTTATTTGTTTCTTGATGATTCTTGGCAAACGACAGATTTTCATTTTTCGCGACGAAGGTTTATGCGTATGCATACGTCTGACTGATTCAATTAGAAATATTTCTCGTTTGATTTGTCATTACATTTATCTATTTGACAGTTCTATATTCCGCACTATGCAATTTATGTAGGAACATAATGAGCGAAATTTTCGAAAACCTGTCACGCCCGATTTGATTAAAATTTTGCAAATAGCTTCATTTTATATAAAAACGATGTTTGCAAGAAAGATTTTTGGTGACTTGAAAATTAAGATCTTATCGCCACGCTTTCTTCGTTAATTACAAAAGTGTAGCTCCGTCGCGTTTATTGTTGGGAAATATTTCCAAGCGATACTCATCTCCTGCACGCTTTATCGTATCTCTCGAACAATAAAAATTAACCCTAAGTACAATTGAAATATATAAAATAAATTTCAAAATAAAAAGAAGTCAACCATCCGAAATAGGACCGATCCCACTGATAAAAGTTGCTTTAACAAGATCTAAACCATATTCAATCTATAAACTACGATATATATATATATATATATATTACCAAGGATCTATGATTCTACTGGAAATATCTAGGTCTTTAATTTTCGAATCACCAAAATTTCTTCTCACGAAAGTTGTTTCTACTGAAAAGAAACCTATCTTTAGAATTTCAATCAAATCAAAGCATAGAAGTTTTCAAAATTACAGGCAGTGACGCTGAAATGGTAAACGTCGTTTGCAAAATTTTGGATCTTCACATTTGAGTCGACAAAAATCCTTCTCGCAAACATTGTTTTCATTTAAGATGAAGCTGTTTGCAAAATTTTAGTCGAGCCAGGTGTGATAGTTTTCGGAAATACAACCGAAACATGCACAGAAGTTGAATTTTTTCCTAGTTCCGCCACTAACGTTTCGCTTATTTTGTTGATGCCTCAATCAAAATTTTATAAAATTAAAACCAAACAATATATGTGTGTGTGCTTCAGTTTTATATAAAGCAATTATTCATTAGTTGCAAGCACGCGTATTGAACTACGAAGTAAAGTTATTAATTGCTCTATGAATTTCGTGTACGATAATTCTACACGTGCGTTCATGAATAACACGCATTGATAGAATTGTTCAGGTTCATTGAGATCCGGAATAAAAAGGACCGAATTTAATGGTATTATATGATTTCAGTTTGTGGGTTCAATTCCTTATTATTAGCGTTCTCAATACGTTTTGCTGTGCAGATGGGTGTATATGTTAATTAGTTTAAATGGTCTGCTGTGAGTAATTAGAATATTATTAGTTTGAAAGATATCTATATCTCTGTAGAACACAGTGTATGAGATATTTATGCCATACTGGTCTCCTAAACCATACTCTGCCAATTTCTTTAAATAAAATAATAATTTTGATAATACAATTTTGTTACAAATTTTCATATTTTTATCAAAGTATAATTATTGTAAAACATTCTGTATATAGCAAAATACTAAACAGTTAGGTTTATTAAACAATATTTTTTAAAAAGGTGTGTTATACATATTCTTCGAAGTTTTACGAGAACGAAGTTGTTTTATTTAACAAAATAAAAGGTGTAATAAGTATTCGTACCGGTCTTGAGTCAAATGTACTATTAATTTAAGCATCAGTTATTAAAATATCAAAAATGTTTAAAAGTAGTATTTGTGATTAATCTTGGCAATTATAAATCAGTGTTTTGATTCCCCGATTACGATACAATCGAACGATTACGAATTTGATTGTACAATTACAGATAGTCTTCTAAACATAGTCCCAAACAGATAGAAGATCGTATGTATTTTTCTTTCTCCACACTATAAAGCATCCATTAGAGTCAAACATATTAAATTTATTCTCATCTGTAGAAATTGCCCTGTTTCAATTACTTTTGCAAATTCCAATCTCTCCTTCTTATTCGTTTCATTTACGCAACATTCTGCTTTCATTAGTGTAGTATAATACTCTTAACACTGCAAGAAATTGCACATAGTAGTGGTGGATACATTAATGCTAAAATTATTATTAAACTCTTCAACCATCTTTGTTTTTAATTAATCGAATAATATGAAGACCACTCAGTAATTTCTCGTACCCGTGCTTGGGTATAATGATCCACTGTTACTCATTGCGTTTCCGTAATTCGTATCTATTAACGATTCCGTGCATCGTAGATCTTGATCTTTTCATAACACGTGATATTTCGAATAAACTTTGGCTAACTCGATTGGGCAAATTGATAATTATCTTTCGCTCTTCTACACTAACTACTTTACTTTTCCGAGCTGTAATCTTTAATGTCACAACCGAAGACAAAGTTTTGACAAATTATTCACAGCCAATTATGTTACATTTACACAACAAAATTTAAATGGTAGATATCACGCACTATAACGTGTAATATTTATTTATTCCTTTGATATTTCTTTCTGGAAAGGAATTGATATAAAATTGGGCGATGTGGTAGTATCCACATACTATACCGATTTACTATAAAACTTTATGACATTGTGTTTAATCTCATTTTAACCAGGAAAATGTCATCGGTGTGTTAATGACATTTTTATTAACAAAAGATTTAGAATAAAAAAGTTTCGTCGTTGCATTAGTGTCGTCTTATCAATACGAAGGTGAAGGCGATCCTACTGTGTGGCCACGCTGTGCGATCCTTTCAAGTGCCCGCGATCAGATTGATGTTTATTTTCGCATGAAACGGTCGCTCCTGATTAGGCCTATGAACCTTTCTTTTTCTACGTTGATCTTTTCTACGTTGCATTATCGTGCGACTGACGCACTAGCCTTCTCCAGCTTAGCCGTTACTTTCACTTCGATCCTATTTTATGTCGCTGTGTGACGTGCAACTGACATATATTGACAGTATATATGGGGTGTTACTGTCCCCACGTAGGGACGTGTTGCTATCAATCCCAGTGTGGTGTGCACGAGTCGTATGTATAGTTACGTATGTATAGTATACATATGTAGGTATAGTTACGTTTACTAGAGTACCGTAGAGACAACTAAGGACATATAATGACGTTACAAATCCCTATGCGTAGGGTCATGATCATATAAACAAGTCTCGACACTCATATAGCGAAGCACAAGCCAAACCGTCCGCAAATTGAATCCTGACTAGTTGTGAAAAATCAATCAAAGTTACTAGACGATTCCCTATTTATACCCCCACTACTACTCTGTCCTAAGTCGTTTGTGTCACGTGACATGAATTTCGCATTTCGTCTCTCCTCGTCGCATCGCTACCAGCAAAGTTAGTTGTCCCCCGACCACCATTTGTCCACAGCGACGTGTAGACGCGACGAAGAGAGTAGAATGGCAATGGGGGTAATGTGACGCGAATTGCCTGCATCTGGTAACGCTATGGACACTATCGTATTGTGCTACCACTACGACCGACTGTTCGTCAATTGCAGGCGGCATCGTCCGTCTACGACAATTGCAAGTGACATCGCGGCGGTATCGTGGTGCGACTCTGTAGACGGCTGATGCGATGGCGCTGTGATTTGCCACGTTAATGAACGTAGCTATTTACATATTTCAAAATGACTAAATTGTAATATTATTATCATAAATAGTATCTCTGCGTCATATTATTTGGAATAATAGATTCAAATTATGTGATCTTTTGAATAATATAGCTGACGATTTTGTGGATTTTTATTGGTTCGGTAAACGTTCTGTAGTCCGCGAAACAATACCGATTATTATCACACATCCAAGTCGTGAAGCTTTAGATGCTTCACGCCAAGAAAAGAAAGTTTATACTTTCGACTTTTGCTTTCTTTTGTCATAGGCTAATGTCTCACACATCTAAAATTTACTCGAGAAACATCCTTTAAATTGGTGAAAATCGCAGAAAAGTCCAGCGACTCTCGAGACTAGTTCGATTATACAGATGCTTACTTTATTTTATACTATGTATAGATAAGAATAACGATTTAGATATTCAAAGAGATCAACTTTTTCCTGGAATGAAATCTCCAAACATATCGTTGTTGTGTATTAGCGATAAGCGGACGTTGACTCATAGCTGTTTCGGTTTCGATTTGTATAGTTTCGGTTGATCCAGTGGCGCACTTGACTTATTAACAAATTAGGCTTTTAACACAATGAGCTATACGTTTCTCACCGCGCACTTTTCCAAATATCGAGGACTAATATTCACTACTTGAAAAACAAAGAAGTTTAAAAATTATTTAAGTGGTCAATTATATCTTGCGGTAATGATTTTATTTAACGATTTCATATATTATTTATACAAAACATCAAGTTAAAAGTATATATTAAAAGTATAAAGAAATATAGGTAAAATTAAAAACATTCAAGATGAATAAAGATAAATAACACGATTTGAACGTGAAATTAAAAATTCATAATGTATTTTAACACTAGAACTACCGATAATTAACACGAAGCTATTTCTACCAAAACCAGTGAAAATGACTGGTCTCTAAAAAATACGTAATAACAGAATATTTTAGATAAATAATAGAATAGAATATTTCTTACAGAAGGAATTCCATGTTATGTAGTACATTTGTGGTATTATTAATCCATCTGGGACCATGATCCCTAAACGAGGGTTGACACGTTTATAAAATTGTAGAACCAGTCATTTTGACTGATGTGGTATTTCTAGTGTTAGCATCTAGCGGTCGAACGATCGATCCGGAACTTTCCTGATAACTGATATCATCATATCGAATGATACGCCGTAAAAATTTTAAAAACGTGTGGGAAGTTGTACAAAACGAGGAAACTGGTTAATTGGGGTTCGATAAATAGATTGCAAGACCCTTTTACACTTTGACAAGTAGCAGTCATTTTGACTGGTACTGGTATAAACAACCTTGATACAAAATTATTTTGATTTTGAATGTATAAAAAACAAAGTAAAATTCATTATATTATTCTTTTAGTTATCGTTGTGAAAGTCATTACATCATTGCGGAAAAAATATAACATGAAGTAAGAATTTTAAAATAAAATTGTAAAACCAGTCAACTTGACTGGTATAGTAGTTCTATTGTTAATATTTTTTTACAATGTGGTATCGTTCGATTATATCTTAATCATAATTGATAGTGTAGCTTTTTAATTAATTTTCACACTAAATTGATGTATTTTGTTATATACTGTACTTTATAAAAGCAAAAAATGTAGCGCAATTAATTGGAAACAGTTTCAAGTAAACAATAACTGATAATAATGAGAAAAGAACAAAAAGAAAAAGAAGAAGGAAACGCGTGCAAAGGTCGAAAGGAGTCTCCCTATTCGGTTGGCCAAGTGTTAACAATAAGTTAAATCACGAATAAAACTGACTGAACTAAAACAGATATTAATACTGGCTGATAACGAAAGGAAACGTGCAGGTGCGTCCGGATAAACTGTCTGAGCGGCAGTAAGATAAAGGGTGGCACGCGCTGGCACGTCGCTGCTTTTTTACGTTTTCGCGTGGAGGAGAATGAACAAGGAGCGAAAGAGAAAGAGTAGAAATCTAACACTTGTTCATAATTGGGTCCGCTGAGTCTCGTCACCAAATGTGCAAAGTTGACGATAATCAGATGCGAGCGAATTTAGGCAAAGGAATCGGAGAAAGTATAGATTTAGTCGTGTCAATGTTGGGCATTATCGAATACATTTTCATTTAAATAATTATTTGAATACAGTCATTCGTTATTTGAGAGTTCTAATAAAAAGTAGAAACGAATTGCTTGGTATTTGGGCAGGTCTAAAAATATTATTTAAAATAATGAAATTAATTCTTATTTCGAAATGAAATTTTATTTTTTATTTATTATTTTCATCTGAGCAAAATAAACAAATTTATTTTCGCATACGTGTAACATTTCAGTCCGAGAGATTATTGTAAATTAGTAATAGCAAATAGCAATTTTTAATAATATTTGTTTGTATGAAGAATACGCCAAAATCAAGTAGACCTTCTGAAAGTTTGTTCGAAAAACGAGTACAGTAGAAAGTCGATTATTTGAAACAATAGGAGGACAGACTGAACATAAACAATTTTTTAGTATATTATTGTATATATTTATATATTATATTTATCATATGCAAAAGCAAATGATAAATGTAATCTTGCAATAATCTTACATTAAAGAAAAGATTAAATCTTCTATGGTAAATATTTCAATTCCGCGTAAGAAAATGCAAAGTCCGAACACCCGGGGCAAATGCCTGTCCGTCGCCTTCAGCTATGGGAAAAAGAAAGCATCGATACTTAAGGACGCCATAAATTAAGCTCTCATCCGCATGCTATGTAGGCCAGCGGTGCCGACGTTTCGCGATTGCGATTGCCTGAGTCCTGTCATCACTGTCATTACTGTCATCATTCGAATGTGTCGAAAGCTGTGCCGTCTTCCTCGCTAGCGAACAGAATAGCGGCTTTTGACCTTCTTCGTGGCTCCGACGCTGAGGGTACTCGAGCATTTTTTGCGCAATTGTCACAGTGGGCGAATGTCAAAGTAAGACCACACGAGTTCGTCATTTTTCGAGTTTACAAAACGTGCTGTAAACGGGACTATCGTGAATTCGCTTTCAGTGCTTCTTACATGCATCTATTTCCTTTTGCATTTCTCCCCACCTTAATACAATATCTAATGCAACTTTAGCTTTGCAATGCAGTGGTACAGCACAGGGTCTTGTTAAGTCAAATAATTTCACGATGACTCGTAATTTGTTATTCGGGATTGTTCTTATTTACATTACATACTATGTATATGTGTAGTATCGGAGGAAAACCCTGAGTAATTAAGAAGGTCTATTTGACCATGGAACATGTGCATACCAGGAATATAGTGTAATATTGGGAAAACTCCTGGGTAATTAAGAGGGATCTACTTGACCATGGGACGTGTGCAGGCCAGGTATACCGGAGCCAGGGTATAAAAGGTAGCCGTTAGTGAGTTGAGGAGCTTTGGTGTTGCCAGCGAGGGCTTTAGTGTGGCCAGAGTTCTTCAGTGTTGCCAGCGGGCTTGAGTGTTTCCAGAGAGTTCTTTAGTGTTGGCGGCGTTGTCGGGCCCAAGAGTGGGAATTGAGAAATCAGAGTGTCGTCAGCGTTGTCGAGGAACGTGGTCCGCGTGAAAGAGTGTGTTGAAACCGTGGTGACGAGAGTTGTAAATTAACTATTTATTTGTTTTAGTTATAGCACATTATTGTATTGTTAAATAACCATCGTTTCCTGTTTAATCCATTTTAAATAAATAAAAAAGTCCTTCATATGTAATATCGTAAATCCTTGGGGTAAATCAGACGATCGATTCTGGAAAATCGAGTTTATTTTGGGAATAATGAAATTAAATACAATAACAGTTAATAACAAATCTACTACAAATTTTACCAATTTTACCTGGAAAATCGAGAATTGATTTTCTAAGTTCTAAATTACCGCCCTTCTCTCGTGATCTATTCTATTCAGCAAATGACTGCCGGTGAAACAAAAGAAACATAAAAATGTCGGTTGGCGGGTAGTTTGAATTCTATAGAATTTACATATATGTATACAGTGTATCAAATATCATTCTGATCATAATTTTCAAATCCAAATATATTGCGTGCCAAATTTGCCATGTATTTTATGCCATATGGAGTTACATTGTCATTTATATCGTTATATAACTTATTCTAAGCTCGCCGGAGAGTAGTTGATGGTATATTTTCCCGTGCTTCGCCGAACATGTAGACACAATCTTTCAAACTGATTTATGTATAAAATTGTAAGACTCTCGTGTCATTGGCTGAATAAAAAATGTTACATTAGGTGGTAGGAAAAGAATTTCTACATTTTCTCCCTCAACTTTCAAAAGTTCAATCACGGAAGGATGTGCCGGTGCATTATGTAAGACTAAAAGCATTGATCTTGATCTTTTTGCATTTGCATATTTGCACATCATACCAGTGATGCAACGTTTACTAATTTTATGTCCTGATACTGTACGTTCAAATTTTGGTGTAGGCGTTCTACGTTGTAACGTTTTCCAAAAAATACCGGTTTCACCACAATTAAAAATGTGATCCAAATCACGACATTTCTCCACCATTAGCAAACACTTTAACAAATTGCTTAGCTGCAGAATTATCAACGGATAATTTTTCCTCAACAATTTCCAATTCAGGTATCCCACATTTAGACTTGAAACGTATTAGCCAACCAGTACAGGTTTTAAATTTTGTATTGCCATCTAATTTTGTGTTTAATTCGTTTCTGTGAAATCCACTTATACATGCTTTTAGCGTTAGTTGCAAATTGCAAACTCTTTCGGGAACGATTATTGTCTTTACTTCGAAAATCTAAAAATCGTGATTCTCGATTTTGGATTCCGGAAATCGCGGATATTCCAGTATTATGTTCCTTCGCTAAACTTCTCGCACCTTCATCTTTTTTCAAACGATCGATAATATTTCATTTCTCTTCTAACTTCGACATAACTCTTTTTCTTGCCATATTCATGATGTACATTCGTAAATAATACGTAAATACTGCTAAAATGCAAACAATATACTAATTGTGTGAATTTGAAGTAAGCAGGATAACGCGTTTTAAGATATAAACTTTGGTACAGATGATACGTGTCTCGTTGTGTAGACACGCCATCAGATTTCGATAATTAATCGATTCTTCGGGTAATCGGTATTCGGATAATTAACTTCTATTGTAACTTTAACGATCTGTCTATTGAAAAATAGCCATATTAATTTCACGATCTTTTCATTGTACAAAATAAAACAGATAAGATAAAACAGAAAACTATTCATTTATATATTATCATTTGTTTTCCAATTACATAAAAATAAAAAATAAAATTTCATTCGCAAGTAAGAGATAATAAATACTTTACTTTTGGCATCGTTTAAACCACATTTATTTTTAATTCTTATTCACAGCTAAAGTATCATTTTTATTTGTTATTTATTATTTAATAGGGAAACAAAATTTTGCCCAATACCGAGGAACGTACGGAAAGAGAAAGTTTGGCAAAAAACGGTTATCTACTTTCTGGTAAGGTTGTAGCGTAAATGCAGCATATAAAGGTCGTATTTTCACTTATCGCTTAATTCGAAGCAGTCGTTCCGTAGAATGTGTATTTGGCGTTCCATCGAATAAATGTAGTTTTCCATAAACCATTAAACGTAAAATTATTTTTCATTGTAGACGTAAAATGCTATTGCACTCTTCGTAATTTTGTTCGTGCGGTACGTCGTAATATAGTATATCGCGATAGTATCTCATATTTTGCGATGCTCACGAATTTCTTCAATAAATAATTCGATATCGAAAGAATCGGGTATATTCACAATTTGTGTATGCCAAGCAATGTTTCCTTATCAACGTGTATCAGCTTTTTGCGAATCGGTAAGTGACGCACACGAACATTGTGACAATCTCTTGTCAGTTACATCGTAGCGGGATCGCACGCTCCTGTGCATTGGACAATTGAAAATAAAAACTTGCCGAATCACACACTGTTACGAGGTCGCAGTGAGATTCCGTCACTCGTGTGTAGCCGGCCTTGCAGTTAATGATTAAACAGTAATTAAACAAGAAATACCAAAAATTACTAAAATTAAGGTATAAGCAATTGCTAAACCTGAGCACTGAAACTGAAACCTGAAACTTTTTAATAATGTAAAGTTATTATAGTATAAGAAAAATTGATAATTTCTCTAGATTATGTTTCAATATGTATATTTTTCGTCAAATTAGAAAACACTTCTATGTGCATTTCTCTCTACTGCGTTGTATATTCAGTATATATAATAAATGATAATAAAAAATTAGGATACACAATGTATATTTTAGATTTTAAACTTCCACCATGATTAGACAATATATTTCTGACACTGCGAATTTCAATCATGCTATGATTCTTACATATATTTTTAAAGTACTAATATAGTTTTGTTCCAGCGCGACGACTTTTCTTAGATACCGGTTTACTGCTAAAAATTTTCAAGCGTGTGATTTTTCAAGCGATTTGCAAAGGGATACCAGCATATTCATTTTGATAAGTGACATATAATTCTCGAGATAAAATTGGACATGTCGAAAATTTGTTAAAATGATATGTTGCGAAATATATGTACCTTTACCTTAAACTTCAAGATCAATTTTTTAATTGAGCATACCTAGAAGCACTTGTGACAATTAAAACAATTTTATGTATGGAGGAACTTACATAAAAATAGCCTTTCACGCATGACACTAGTTCTTAATTAAAGTTAGTATTTGAATTTTATATAAATTTACTTTATATATATGTATGCGTATAATAATTGGAACAGTAAATTTTATTTAGTCTTGTTTTAGCTATAGGAGTAAAATTGAAATAATTAAAGAATTAGTATATAATATTTAGTTATTGTAATATTAAGTTAATATCAAGTTAATTAAAGATAGAAATCACATTACAACATTTTCCTTTCTTATTCTTTTTTATAGCTTTTGGTAATTTCAGAAAGCTTGTAAGAAGCTTTTTCCCTGTTTTCAAAGCTATCGGGTTCCCTAGTTCATTAGGAAATTCTGAAACAACTGGCTTCCATTATTTCTACTGCTACTGACAGATGTTTCGTGTGGCAAAAACACACATACAGTAAAGCAAACTAATAAAAAAATTTTCTTTTCATTTAACCGCTTCCTACTCCCGTCTGTCGATTCTATTCGCGTTCATTCCACGAAGGAACTTACGCTATAAAGAATTTTTAAATTGTATCGAATACTGCGATTTTTCTGCTGTAATTTTCATACATTGTTAATTCGCCTTTTTTCATAGATTATGAACAGCTCTTTTTAAACTTTTATTAATTAAGATTTCTAATTTCTAAGATATTGTCTTATGTTGTCTGTTACTGAGTTCACATGATTTATGTAACATGTACAATGATAATAAGTAGACTGAGAACATATATGCAAATTCATATCTTTATCGGCATAATTAAACAAGCAGTTTTAGTGGAATATCGTTTTATTTATTAAGTAGTCTGATAAATATTATACTTTGGATATTTTGTGTCTGTGGCTAGGTGTCAGAAGTATCAAATATTTGCACTCAAAGATATGTTAAAGAATTCATATTCAATTTTTGGTACATAAATTTCTGTTGTTTCAAATTTCTTTTCGAGTGCAAAAAAGAGAGAATTAAAACTTATGCTATTTGTGTTTTCTATGTTGACTTTGGTATTTTTTTAGACAAAGTTTATTTTATGAAAATTTTGACATTGATATGTACAAATTGCCACTATAGTCATCTCTACATAGAATTAAAAGTTTCCATTTTGGATATAGGATATAAAATTGTTTACAAATTCAATACCGGGTTTAACTTATTTTTGAAAATAAATAAAATATTGATGCCTCTTGTACCCAGCCACAGAAATATTTATGCATATTCTGTGCATTTTTACATTTTTCCATTTCTCACAAATGCATAGAAATCCACGGTCTGGTAATAAGTATACTTCGTACGTTTTCTTCCACATTATGCAAAATGTGGCAGTAATTTAATATCGTAAAATATTTCCCTTGCTTTTAGTCATGTTGAAACATATAAGCTGAATATTTTCAGAAGAAGAATGACGTAGAAGACACGTTTTTCCAAGACCATTCTATCTAATAAGTTTCAGAGATCATCATTATTTTTAGCTGGGAAAGTATCTACCTTTCCTTAACGCATTTCGTAACAGATGTTGTTTTTCTGATTATTTCTCACATCATAGTAGCACAAACTTTCTGCTTCTCCATCATTTCTAGAATAGTCGATTACTATCCGGACGCTAAATGTATCATCTTCCGGTTAGATTTTTTTCTCTGGAAAAAGCTGAAAGAAAAAGTGTCTTTTTGGAAGTTGAAGTTTCGTGAGTGTTCTGTGAAACTCTTACTAAGCCGTGACAAATGGTTCTTGATTTTTCAGTCATTCGACTTTCACGCTTGCATTAGTGCTCGATACCTATACACTTTGAAACTAAAAGAAATGACGTACTATTCAAAATCTGCCAACATCTACCAGCAGTCCTTCAAATCGACAGAGCTTTTTTGGTAATACAGTATGGCATACATATTGCTGTGTTAATTCGGATAAGCGTATCTGGACAAAAGATGGTTTTGAGAAAAATGACTTTTAGTATTTGAGTGATTCTACAGAAGTGGTAATTATTCGGCAGAGATTTTGCCCACATACCTTTTTATTCAATCTATGAATTATAACAAACTTCAGGTATGGCAGAGGACATGCTGTTTTTGCTACAAAATATGCCATAGCCATATATATGCGATAGCCATGTGATTTTGTCGGTATTTTTTAAAAAACTACGAATGGTCGCGAACGGTCTGATTTTGATAAAACTTTACAGGCGCGAGGAACAGTCCATAAACTTACACGCGTGTCTGTCTTTAGCTGCGGCAACTCGAATTTAAGTAGTGAAACCACCTGCTAAAGTAGCCTAAAAGGTTATCTCCGAAACGGTTAGAAATAGGAAAAAATTTCGTGAACAAAAATTGCATGACTTTTGGCGTATTGGGAATAAATGCTGAAGTTCATAAAAAATTTGCAGAATTATTTGAAAAAATTACGTCGTTTATGTTTATTTGAAAAATATGGCAACATTGAATACGACTAAATAAATTGCATTTTTTATTACAAATACAACGATGTATATTTAATATGGTTTACCCATCGAGTAATGCAAATATTCTATTTTTATTTCGACATTTTATTTTACTTTTTTTTACCCCGGTTGATATTAGCGTCGCTAACGATCAACGATACCAACAGACGATGTCAATAGGTGATTCGACAATAGCAGTGGCCGCCGACTCTACCGTTCCAGAGTGTTTATTAGAACTAATTATCGAGGATTTTATAAATTCATATTTTTACTAATTTGACGACAAGCCATACCATTTTATGTATTTTTGTATATTACACGCATTTTTATTTGTTTGTTCATCTAAATTTTCCATAAATTACATAGGTGTTTGTATAAATAGGGGTGTATATGCATTCGCAATCTCGCAATTATTCCATATAACGTCTACTTTATTAAAAGACATAGCTGAAAAAAATTTACTTTTCCAATGCCAGTACTGACACAGTTTCGTTTCTGGATTCTTGGAGTGGTGATTGCAAAAAGGCGATAAACGAAGCTGTGGTCCACGATAAAAGCGTTGAATACTTTGGCATTTAGAACGGCGCATCATGGAGATTGGAATTTCTATGCTACGAATAATACAATAAAATTACAATCTCTTATCGTAATTTGTGCTCAGCGTTAATTTTTCGGAATTTCATTAAACATTCGTGGAACAGAAGTGGTTACATAGACGAAAAACTGGCAGCGTTCGGAAATCCTACTGAATACTGTTATTCCTTTGAAACAGAACTAGGCACAGTGACTGTGGCGATGTAGCAATAATTAACTGTGGATGGTGCAAGAAGTCTTTGTGTTTTGAAAATTTCGTCAATGAGTACCACTGTTGTAGAAATTTGTACAGAGTAACTGCAAGATTGCGAATGCATATACGCCTATATATATATATTGGGTAGCTCAGGAAGTTCCTTCCGATTTTTAAGGAATTTGGTCGGCAAAAAGGTCATATTGGAAAGTTCTTCGCCGAAATACCTGAGAGGTTTCGGAAGTATGGAATATTCAAGTTGCGCGAAAGATGGAGTGTGGACGTGGAACAAAATGGTACCTATATAATTCAATAAATGTATATCAAATCGAAATGTAAATCGGAAAGAACTTCCCAAGCGACCTAATACAAATACGTTTGTAATTTGGAAAAATGAAATGAACGATAAAATTAAAAATACTTGTAGTGTACGAAAATACATGTAATGGCTTGTAGTCAAATTAGTAAAAATATGAATATATAAATTAGTTTTCTCAACATTCTCGAACGACAGCATCGATGACCAGTAGTACGGTCAAATTACCTATGAAAATCAGCTACTCGTACCGTTGATTGCTGGCGACACTAAAGTCAGGCGGCATAATTAAAAAAAAAATAAAATGTCGGAATTTAAATAGAATAATTGCATTGACCGATGAGGAAACCATATTACGTACATATCGTTGTATTCGTGATAAAAAATGCAATCTTTTTTATCGTATTCATTGTTGCAGTATTTTTTCAAATAAACATGTCCGACGTAATTTTTTCAAGCAATTGAAAACTTTTCTTTTTATTAATTTTAGCGTTTTCTTTCGTTTCTGTGCTAAATATTATTCAATTTTTATTAACGAAATATTTTTTTACCTCCAATTGTTTCCGAGATGGCCTTTCAGTGGTCCATTATCACATTGCCAATTGTCAGTTAAACTTAAAAACAAAAATCATTGCATTCTTGGAACGAATATTTTTTCTTTATATAAACAAACTAGTGGTCTATCTTGCGTTCTTTATTGCAAACTAAAATAAATAGATTGTACACTTTAATTCCTATTGCTCAGAACTAAATTATAACTTTACCTAAACAATGCGAGACATTCTTTCAAGTATCTATGTAACATAAATACAATCGACACACACATTTGTCGGGCCCTTGGATACTTTTCTCAATCCCCTGTCATATTGTCTGACAGGTAACTGAGACCTGGGGACTGAGAATTTTGATGTTAAATGTTAAAAATTATCAAGCGACTTATTATCGAATTCTGCTATTAGCAAGACAAATGAATGCCAACGTTATATTTACGTTACATTAAACAAAACTCAGTAAAAACAATAAACTTGGAATATGATACGAACCAGGGACCCGAGAAGTTGATTGGGTGCAACAGGTGATTATCAACAAATCTACAATTAAAGTACGCTAACTTCGCTTGATTCCTTTCGACTTACATCGTGTGATTTCTTCCTTAATATTCTAGATATATGTATATATACATGTATACATGTAGATTTTTTCATTATACGGGATACAAATGTAAAAATATTTACTTCCTGAGGGCAAAATAAGATGAAAATCAAGAATAAAAACATAGCGCTTTCGGCTTTAACTTTTAGTTGTTGACAATTAAATATTAGACAAAAATTGACAAATTAGACAAAAATCAAAAATTGTGTTTCCGGTTTTGTTCTTTAGCTACAGACAGTTAAAAATTAGCCGAAATATCACTGTGCGCGAGCAAACTTCGTTACACGAACAAAAGTAGGTCAACCTAAGCAGCGAGGTGCGTAGGGATCTTCAAATCGAACATGGACAGCAGCTTACCTCGTACAAATCGTAGAGAAGAAAGTCACGATATTCAGAGACGTAAACGATCCCGCGCAACGTTTTACAAGAAAAATGGTGGATTGAACATTAAACCTACTTACTCATGAAAATCCATAAGAACATATCGAAAGCCGCCCTATGAAATTTCAGAGTAGAGAGGATTAATGTTTCCTCTGATCCTTTGCCTCCATAATTCATAAATGAAAAATCATATTGTCAATGTTCATAGAAAGTTTACACACACACCGCGATTGTCCACAGAACATACAATAAATTACAGTAGGTGTTCGATATGTCCTCCGTTTTGTCGTAAACAGAGTTTGATCCTGATTTGATTTTGCCGTATTATGCGAAAATTTCACATCGTTGTCTATGCTATTTCTGCTGCAGAGAAAAGAGAGTGTTGCACTTCTACTGCCGTAAACATCGGTGACGCGTACACTAACTTCTTCTCGCGCCCTCAAAGGTAAAGGATAAGGGGATTTAAATTTTGGGATCGAGCAGGTCAAAGAGCAAAATGATACTATCCTTGCAAGACAGTTTTAATCGCTTCAAATCGATAGTTAAACCCGTTTAAAATAGGATTTTAACTGGTTGAAACTTTACGAAGTTAGTGGTCGAAGGCTTTGTTCAGGAAGAAAAATTTCCAACTTTCGTTACCAATGCCTTTGCTTTGTATTTCTGCCTAAAAGCCGAACGACGCACGATACCGAGGCATTGACATTGAAAAAGTGCATTTTCTGTTTACCAGATGGGTTTCGGAAATATCTTTATCTTTTTCCTACATTCTCCAAGCCTTAAACAATAGCCTCTGTTTGTTCACGTCCTAATTTGTTACTAGCAGCGTGTCCACCATATCTTTTCTTTTGTACACGTTTTGTTATAATCGTTTTGCAGCGCTAGGCAGTGTCTATCCAAATTACTCGCTAATTTACAGCTTACTACATTAGATAATTATTTTGACGTTGAAAACTGGAAAAATGATATATCCTGACAATTGCACATAACATATACGCAACATCGTTGTAATCGCGCTGCTCTGCTCGCTGTTGCAACAAATAAAGGGAATCTAAGCGGGCTCTTCAGTTTTCATTGTACCAGCGAAAGGGAGAGGGAGGAAAAGGAACAGACAGAGAGAGAAATTATGTGATAAATTGAAATGTGAGTAAATCTCTAGCTATGTAAAGCTTGAAGATCGTACAAAATAGGTATGGACTTTCATTAAACACATCTGGTTCGCAGCCTTTTCGCTTCCTCAACACCATATCTTTGCTTTCAAAAGGAATTTTTCAAATATTCCGATTGTTCCTGGTTAATTGCGAGTCGTACTAAGAAGGTGAAGGCATTGGCAAGAGTATCGCGAATTTTTCTTTCTGAATGAACTCTCCATCGCAACATTGCCATGTCTTAGCCATTTTGAGGCAAGTGGCTAGAACAGTTTTGGAAGAACAGATTCATCCCGACAGTCCGCGAGAAACATTCAGAGTACTGGAAATATTGAGTTACAGTTATACGTAACTTCAATGTAGATTTAGGATATTAGGATACTTGGCTGTATTGTGTGTGCAATGCACATAGTGCGCGTGCTGTGCGCGTACTGAGCGTTGTACGCAGTGTAGCAGTACCATACACGTCGTTTACTATTTATATTACCATATTTATTACAAAATGTATATACATTTGGAGAACTTTCGGACATGCACTCTTGTTATGGCGCGGCAGAAGGTAACGCTACAAAAGCGCAACGTTTGTACAACGTAAAATATCCTAATAGGATTATACCCAGCACAAGGGTATTTTGTAGAATAGACCAACGATTGCGGAATACAGGTACATTGAAACCTTCGAAATCTGGCGGACGAATTGAGAGAAGCGATCCAGATCTGAAAGATAGGATACTGCACTGTATTCAAGAAAATCCCAGGCTAAGTACGAGGATTACTGGTGCGCAAGAAGGTGTCAGTAACAGCACCGTTAGATTTGTATCGAAGCAAGAAAACCTGCATCAGGGTAGCTTTCAGAAAGTTCAAGAGTTAAGAATAAAAGATTTTCAAGAAAGAAAAAATTTCAAAAATTGGATGTCTCGGAAAATTCAACACAACTCCAATTTTCCCGCGAAGATATTTACTGACGAGGCATCGTTTAACAAATATGAACATTTCTGGGCAAGTGAAAATCAACACGCTTTAAGAGAAGCAAATCCGCAAATTCAATTCTGGGTAAATGTCTGAGCCGGAATTTTAAATAACAGAACCATTGGCCCATTCATCTTGCCATCCTGGATAAATGGATCAACATACTTGGAATTTTTAAACACGCACATAGGTGGTTTAATGTGTGGTTTATACAGGATAGTGCACCACCACATTCTACCAACGCAGTGCAAGAACACTCGGCTAGCTGTTTTGGAAGTAGGTGGCCGAAGAGGACCTGTGCCTTGCTCCTGCTCGATCTCCAAATTTAAATCTCCTCGCTCTTTACTTTTGCGGCCGCGAGAAGAAGTTAGTGTACGCATCACCGATGTTTATGGCAATAGAAGTGCAACATCGTCTTTTCTCTGCAGCGGAAGTTGCACAAACTGCGATGGGAAACTTTCGCATAATACGGCGAAATCAAATCAGAATCAAACTCTGTTTACGAGAAAACGGAGGACATATCGAACACCTACTGTAATTTATTGTATGTTCTGTGGACAATCGCGGTGCGTGTGTAAACTTTCTATGAACATTGACAATATGATTTTTCATTTATGAATTATGGAGGCAAGGGATTAGAGGAAACATTAATCCTCTCTACTCGGAAATTTCATAGGGCGGTTTTCGATATGCTCTTATGGATTTCCACGAGTAAGTGGGTTTTACGTTCAATCTACCATTTTTCTTGCAAAACGTCGTGCGGGATCGCTTACGTCTCTGAATATCATAGCCTTCTTCTCTACGACTTGTGCGAGATAAGCTGCTGCCCGCGTTCGATTTGAGGATCTCTATGCACTTCGCTGCTTGAGTTGACCTACTTTCCTTCGTATAAGGAGGATTGCTCGCGTACGAGGATATTTCGGCTAATTTTTAATTGTCTGTAACTAAAAAACAAAACCGGAAACACAATTTTTGACTTTTGAATTTCGTTTTATTTCGGCTTCAAGAATCGCCCCCTAAATTGTTCTACACCTGCAGGTGAACTGTATAGGCAGGGGAAATTAGTAAATAACCAATTTTATTCGCTAATCGTGCGTTGTAAAGTAAATTTTGTAGTTGTGATGTAGCAGGGGACTGAGAATTCCACGCAAAAAAGGTAATTTTTGGTTATAAATAAATTAAATTGATAGTTCTTCATAATTTGCCTATAAATTGCCTCATTCATTGTAGTTATTGCCTATCTTAAAAAGTGAGATGCACAAAAAATTCCCACTTCTGTAAAGTCACCCATTTAACAATCAGATGTCAATTGTCCATAGTTCGAAATGTAAATTGTTATATATTTAGTTTGAATACAGGTGCAGCTTAATATACGTAAAGGTAATCTATTTTTGTGTTACCTGACAGCAACGACTTGATGTAAGCGGAAATTGTACGTATGCCCTTTCTACTTAACACGGCAGCATAGCAGCGCAACGTTAATAGCGAGTGTTAATAATGTGAAAAAGTAACTTTAAAAAAGAACATCAGAAATCTACCTACTCGGATAAATCTATAATGCCATTCTATTAAAACCTATTCTATAGGATTTTCGAGTGTAGAGAATTAATGACTTTCCGAATACAAGAGACGCCCTACCTAAATAAAGTACAGAATATCATGTGTAGTGGCGAATGTATAAATAGATATACAAGTTTCTTACCACGTGTTCGTTGAATATTCATTACAATTTTAGGTATATTTTATTTTACAATATAATAATATCAATTTAAATATACAGTCCATTATAATATCTTCGTAACTTCTGCAAATACAAAGAAAAAAGTATATACGAGAAAAAAGTTCTTTGGTTTCGAACAGCGAACTCCGCGATTCATGTTTTCTTCCCTTCAAGGTCATTTTTTCGAGTTTTCAACGTAATCGACAATTTTTCAATAATGGTAGCATATTTGTATCTTCATGCTATTGTAGCTGATAGAAAAATGGATTTTAAACATGTAACTATGTTGAGCTTGAGATGACCTTGAGCAGAAATTTCTTGATGATTTGGATGGAAGTCAGGAATTGAACATTTTACGATTGTTGCCCAAAATTTGTATTATTTTACAAGAAATGTTCAATGTCACTTCCATTACATTCCAGATTCCAATAAATTGTGTTCTCAAGTGCCAATTTCGTTTGATGACACACTAGGTGTTACCCTATCGAATTACGCAATCATAATCGAGTCATGATGTTAATTCAAGCAACCGAAGATTCTACTGCGTTATTTATTTCATTAATTTCAACATGTACAATCACGAAGAAAAGATTGGAATGGTGCTAATCTATGGAGAAATCAGTAGGAATTACTACCATTGCTCCATGATCGAACGTGCAAGGTTACCATGCATATGTCGTATACGAAAGTGTCTTGCTGAATCAGCAACGACGATACGATGATAAATATATTCCATTGTTATTGGAAAGTCGTCGATAACCTTGAAAATTCGAGAAAAAAAATGGCTTTCAAAAGTAACAAAGATATTAAAGTAGACAAGAGAGCACCCAGTATATAGTTTTGCAGACGTTCACAAAAGAATAGAAATTTGTATATGTTAGACATTTTTATTGTTGGAATATAACGATATTAATCGTATACAGATGAGGGTGATTGATCGAACGGATTCTTCCCTTCGTTGCCCAGCGATATCCCCACTAGCGTGCGTTCGTGAGATATACCGCGGCTGCTGGCGCGTACATGCTCTTCCGAGAATTCGGCGGAAGAAGCGTAAGGATATGGGTGGAACATTGGGCACGTCGGTGTCACGCCTTGACGGCGTAGCGCTTTGTATCGCGAAGCTGCTAGAAGGTTCCGTGGCACGTGACGCCACACAGGCATCTACTCAGGTCACACTCTTTAATGCATAGAGAGTGGGGGTTCAAAATCTTTTCAAGGGCCATGGGTCACTGAGTCAGTCAGTCTGAGAATAACTAGCCAAATGTCAACATTCCACAACACTCACTTATATTTCCTGTAATTTTTGTTTAATAAATATCACATAATATTATTTCAACACAAACATTATGTTTTCCACAGATTATTAATTTTGAGATTAAATTCTAACATTTATAGATGGATATAAAAGTCTGATCGGCTGAATCAGTCAGGCATGCGATTTTTTACGAAATTCTGGGATAAATGCTGTACTAGTCCTCACAGTCCTCTTAGCAGAAGCTACCCTTGCCTTTCTCTCTTCGTGTCCAACTTTTCTAGGAACAATGTTTCCATTGTTTGAATGCAATGACTCCCTTCCATCGTTAAATTCTCTCATTCCAAACAATCATCCTCGATACCCGAAGGTTACGTGACATTGTTAGGCACGTGCTCGCTCTCTGCTCACTGGCCATACGTAGTTCGAATATCGGGTTGTTCGAAAAGTTTCTTTCGTTTTATGAGGAAATGATAAATGCACAGCACTTTTCCTTTTATATTGTTTTATTGAACTGTATATGACCCACTTTGTTCTGTTACTACAAAATAGATCATACATAATTCAATAAAATAATATAAAACAAAACATGTGCACCTACTAATTCCGTATAAAAATAAAGAAACTTTCGGGACAACCTGATATAATGAATTATTTAAAAGTTGAATAGCACCAATAGAAATACATCGTCGCTAATATATAATGTCAATTTTACCAATATTTTATAATACCAAAAATACCAAAAAGTCTATACATGTGTATATGCATTATGGTACTATCATGTGATAGTGTGTTGTCCCTTAACGATTGTTGCCTTAACATTAGCTAGCTGATGGGCAATTGGCGTATCTGTTTTTTCTTCCTCTATCCCGATATACTTTTGGCGGTATTTGTTAAGAACGCTTCAGATATTTCAATTAATGGTAAACGTTTACATTTACAAAGAGGGAGGCATTCGATTCGAGATAATGTTGCAACGCGTTGTCAAAATTATTAAACCGAGTAGTGTTGTGAAGGTTGGCGGTCGCCGTTTATTAAAAAGTTATTATCAAGAAACAAACTACCTCTGATTGTGATAATCTTTGAATACGTTGCCAAAATCACCACTCTGAATTGTTTTTGATGATTTTAATGACGCAGGGTAAGTACGTTACTCCTACCCATTAAAAACCCTAACTTCACGCCTCATTTCTGTAGAAATTAAAATTAGACGTAGATCAGCTTAAATCTTTAGGGTATGAGAGGTGGAGACCATCCCACGCTCACGCTTTCACTTCACGACACATAAACACATACATAATTCCATGACAACGTCATGAGTCGTGCTTTCTGTCGTAGAAAACCAGTTCTGTAGGAGTCATAAAAAAATATCAATAGCCACATCGATGAAAGGAATAAATATGAGCATTCGATTTACGCTCTGTTAAATATAAATGAAGCCAGGAAAACCATATACTTTTGAGTGAACTTTTCTTGGAGGCGCGGATCGATGAAGATGTGAAAAGATACTGGAAAAAGAAGGGAATGCGAGCTCTGTGAGCGCAAATACGGAAATCTAGAGCACGTGACAAGAGAGTGTGGAGCATTAGAAAGAGGGATTACTATAGACGAGATAGACAACGAGGAAGGAAAAGATGGGACTCTAGATTAGCTGAGAAAGTTGGAGAAGAAGGAGTATCTATCCAGGGTTTCCAGCTAAGTAGGTAAAGATTTATGCAATAGGTGTTGTACATATAATAGTTAAGAGTTAGAGGGTAAGCAGTAGATAAGTGTAGTATCTTAAATGGTCTAGAGTAAAGACAAGAAAGGATGTTCTATTTGAAGTGAAGTTTTGTTCTATTTTAACAAGCAATACCCAATGTGTTACGCCGCGCGACTCTCTGCCTGGCCCAGGTCACACACCGCGGGCCAGACGGACACCAGAGGTCCGCTCTTCCGTACGGCGTACCCTCAATAGCCTTAAGCACCGTCCATAAATCATAGATTTACGAGAAAAGGTCCTTTAAACAAAACAAACAACTGGTCCCGAGGAGTTTCTAAACACTATTGTCTACCACGGCAGGACAAGGGAAAGTTGTTTTTTTGTCACGCACGCGGCAACTTTCCCCCCATTAATAACCTTCTCTCGAGGGCAGTTAAGACCCTTCGTTTGAGCAATTAAAAACGAAGGCTAATCCCTCGCTCTCCTAAATAACATCGGCACGAACAAATCCGATGGTCCCGTGCGCTAGACTGATCCTTAGCCTTCCTCCGAGACAGCATCGTCTCCCAAGACCACTGATTCTACATCCTTCGAACGGTCAACATCCTTCGAGCGGGTATACACACCCGCAGATCAGTCACTCACTCATCTCGTACATACGCACCAGTGTAACTATCCTCGTTATAAGTTGTGGAATAAACGGTGACCTAACTTACTCCTGTGCAATATTCAATCAACCACCTCTGTTATCCTACCCGAAACAGGGGAACGACTACTTCGCGGCGTCGATTCACCGAATCGTAGCGAGAATTTACGCCTCTCGCTGACGCGTTTTCCTAGCGACCGCGTCTCTCCGCGATCGGTCGTAACATTTGGTCCTTCGAGCCGGATCATCAGTGGCAGTGGATAGTTTTGTCACCCATCCGTTCGAAACATATGGTCCTTCGAGCCGGATTCAGTGACAAGTGAAAAGTGTGGACACGTAACCGGTCGAATCATTCGATCCTCAAAGCCGCATCACGCGTCAAGTGAAAAGCGCACACCAGTGACACCCACTATCATACAGGGCCACGTGAATCCAACATAACCAGCAGCGGAAGCGTTACCCCCCAGCGAGGTCAGTAACGTCAAGGATCGTCACCCTTGAAGAGGTAAAATTCGGTGGTTAAAACGCAACCACGCAACCTCCTGCCGCAACTGGACAATCTTCAACAGGAGTAAGTTGTAACCATTCCACTCTCAATTATCTAACGAATAATGGCCACCGGAAACGAGCTTACCGCCTTGCGTCGACGCCGGGGTTATTGTATCGGCCACTTTACACGCTTATCGAAAAAACTAGACGAAATTGAAAAATCCGGCTGTCCGCGAGAGAACGAGCTAATTCAAATCAAAAATCGTCTGGAAACATACGAGACGGAGCTCCGCGCCATCCAAAACGAGATTGTAAGCATAGATGAGGAAGAGATCGAGCGCGGCCTCGAGATAGCCGACGAGTACGAGAAATTAGAACTCCGACTAACTACTCAACTGAGCAACCTACGACTAACTACGACGTCACAATCGACAAACAACGAATCAGCTGCCGGTCGCGAGTCTGCTTCGCTGAAACTGCCGGAGATCCGAATACCCACATTTGATGGTACACTCGAGAATTGGCAGTCATTTTACGATTCCTTCTCGTCAACGATAGACCAAAACAAACAACTAACACCAGTCCAAAAATTCTATCACCTCCGATCAGCCTTGACTGGGAGGGCCGCGCGAAGTATACAATCGCTAGCCATCACCGAGTCAAACTACGCCATCGCTGTTGACGTACTCAAGGAAAAATTCGACTGCCACCGTCAAATCTGCATGCGCCACCTCGACTTGATTTTGGACTATCCAAAAATAGTTAAAGAGACACCCGAAGCCATAGACGACTTTCTCGAGACGTTCAAGATAAACATCCAAGCGTTAGAGAACCTCGGTGACCCAATCACATCCGACACCGTTCTTCTCAAATTACTTACATCAAAGTTACCCCCAGCCATCATTCGCAAATGGCAACGCACCTTACCAGACAAGAAGTTACCGTCATACAAGCACCTAATAGACTTCTTGCAAACAAGGACAAACGGCGATCAAACGAACGCTCCAACACCAATGGGAAAAGGGGATACCTACCAACACACTCGTCACCGACAAAACGCACGACATGAACGAACACACATTACAGATTGGATGTGGATGTGTCCGACCTGCAAAGGATCTCACGAACTCAGATATTGCAAGGTTTTTAAGGCCAAATCGGCTACAAAACGCCTCGAAGTTGTAAAACGGGCATCGCTCTGTATAAATTGCTTAGGCAGAGGCCATTCACTCACTCAGTGCACATCCGGTTCATGTCACATGTGCGGGCAACGCCATCACACAAATTTACACCGAGCGCTCACTCAGGTCAGTCCACGGATTTCAAGCGATCGGGCCTCAAGCGATCGGTATTCAAGCGGTGGGTCAACGAGCGGTCGGTCAACGAGCGGTCGGTCGTCTGGAGATCGATCGTCGGGCGGTCGTTCGCCGCACAACCGATCCTCTAAGGGACGGTCTCCACCTGGGTCATCGCAACAGCACTTTACACATCGATCGAGACGCACAACCGAATTTTCGCGGAGATCTACCCAGTCGACTCCAAAAGACCGAGAATCTCATCCTCCACATGAATCTCGAGCATCGTGGAACAAAGGCACCGACCGAAGCTCATCGCCCAAACACCAATCGAAGACGAGGAAGAATTAAACAAAAAAACCTGCGCATTCCTAGCCGCTCTACGCCGATTCAGCTCTCGGCGAGGATACTGCGCGAAAATCATCACGGACAACGGCCTCCACTCCGTCAAGGCCAACAGAGGGCTGCTGAAAATTCGGACCCTACGAACCCAAGAGAAGGGGCACAAGTTTTCTCGACGACCAGCAGATAAAAGGGATTTTCAACCCTTCAAATTCTCCATCCCGTATCACCCAATCCGAGTGATCTCCCTATCCTCATTCCCGGTCACTTCCCAATAGGTGAATCACTAACGAGTTTACGGGAGCGTGATTTCAGGCCAGCTTTACCATGCCGGCATCCAGTTGGCAGCGTATCCACCCGATCAAGCACCACTTCAGGAGCTGAGGGAATCATAAGGAACGCTACCGTGCACACGGCAAGCCACGGTCACGACATCCAACGGTCATTCTCCACCGAGGGTCATTACTCAGAGAATGCGATTCGAGCGGGTCATCGGGGGGAGTCCAGCCTCCCAGGCAACCTCAAACCGCCGCACCGCGCTTGATGAATCTTCACCAAGCAGCACCGACGTTCCCTTCGACGATACCTCCTGGGCCGAGGTGTTTAACGACACTTCCAGAAGCAAGATTCACGACACTTCTTGGGTCGTGAATTTCACCTGGAAATCGCTCGGCATCGGCGAGGAAGACGGCGATCCAGATTACAAAGGGGACAACATGCCATCCAGGCAACGGGCCTTCGACCGTATCTTCGAAGTCACCCTGGCGACAACGGCCTCATCCAGACTACCACAAGTCATACGGCAACGAGCATCTTGGAACGACGTGCCACGCAGCGCGTCCTACCAACGAGCCAACCCGATCACGCAGAATAAGGACAATCAGCAATCAACAAGGAGTCGGGCGGCTGCTCCAATTAACTCCACCTTTAATGAAATTTTGATCGGTACCCTCTCAACGGGGGGAGGATGTTACGCCGCGCGACTCTCTGCCTGGCCCAGGTCACACACCGCGGGCCAGACGGACACCAGAGGTCCGCTCTTCCGTACGGCGTACCCTCAATAGCCTTAAGCACCGTCCATAAATCATAGATTTACGAGAAAAGGTCCTTTAAACAAAACAAACAACTGGTCCCGAGGAGTTTCTAAACACTATTGTCTACCACGGCAGGACAAGGGAAAGTTGTTTTTTTGTCACGCACGCGGCAACTTTCCCCCCATTAATAACCTTCTCTCGAGGGCAGTTAAGACCCTTCGTTTGAGCAATTAAAAACGAAGGCTAATCCCTCGCTCTCCTAAATAACATCGGCACGAACAAATCCGATGGTCCCGTGCGCTAGACTGATCCTTAGCCTTCCTCCGAGACAGCATCGTCTCCCAAGACCACTGATTCTACATCCTTCGAACGGTCAACATCCTTCGAGCGGGTATACACACCCGCAGATCAGTCACTCACTCATCTCGTACATACGCACCAGTGTAACTATCCTCGTTATAAGTTGTGGAATAAACGGTGACCTAACTTACTCCTGTGCAATATTCAATCAACCACCTCTGTTATCCTACCCGAAACAGGGGAACGACTACTTCGCGGCGTCGATTCACCGAATCGTAGCGAGAATTTACGCCTCTCGCTGACGCGTTTTCCTAGCGACCGCGTCTCTCCGCGATCGGTCGTAACACAATGCAATAGCTGACTACAATATCTTCGTACGTCTTATTCTCACACTCGGCTCGCAACTTCTGGCTTCCCAGGTCAAAAAATGCTGACCCTCAACTCTTGCACCCTTCTTCCACTCTTTTACTCATTTAGCTTTGATGTCACCAAGGCATACACTCTTTCTTACACACTCTCTCTCTTTCCCTCTTCCCCAGCACTCTTACGATTCTTAGTTTATACCTTAAATTTACAACTTATACTATCAAGTGTATACCCCCCTTTTCTTTTGATATTACATAAGCAATAGAAAAATAAGGGTAGATTATAGTTGTGAAGAATAATGATGTGATGGATAGTTCCTTTTATGACAGCGAGACTAAGATAAGCTTCATGTATCATCACTAATTACTTTTGAGTAAAATTTTTGCTAATAACTTTTCAATTATAGGGAACCACCGATTAAAACCTTCACACCGCTATTCCTGACCTTGATGACCCTGACAACATGTTAAAAAATTATCGAAATCGGCTTGTAAATATTAGTCCAATCAATTTATAGCCGTATATATTAATCAGTTTGAACTTACTGTTAAATTGATAACATTATTGACTACATTAAGTGAAGTTCATATCTGTATACGCGTATAGGCAGAATTGTTTCTATACATATTCAGCTATGACTGGGCACTTATGAGATTCGTGTCTGTATTTGTGAATTAATTACGCGGGTACATCAATGTATTGGAGGAAATATTCATTTCTTCCATTCGCAAATTCTATGAGGATTTATTCTAGAGAGTTTAAATCTCTTCAAACAATCTGCTAAAGTCACAAAGAATAAACTATTGCATTCTCATATTTGCCCGATACAAATATCAGAATTTGTGTTCATAGTATCCACGAAACCAGCTGTACAGCGGTCTGGTTATTAGGACTTCTCGAATGTTAAAGATATTTCCATCAATGGATCTTTCAAATAATTATAAATATTTATAGTTAAAACAGTAAGTCATCTTTGTTGTGTCTACTATTTTGTTTTGGTTGTACAAGAAAAAGATGTCAGCATAATTTACGACAAAGTCAATCACATTTACTTAGAAACAAAGAAACGCAAATTTATTGAAAATAAGAGAACAAGTAGCTCGACAAGCTAAAACTACATCAAAAATATTCGTGTAAACATGACAAATATGAGATAGGATTTATAAGGAAAGTGCATCGAACGACGAAACAAATAAATCACTGGTAGTTCCAAAATTATTCAAGCCCGAGGAATCGAGAATAGCATACTGAACGCGTGACAAAAACGGAAGAATGCATGCATAATGCTGTTTAATGCAAAAGGTTTCTTTGCTTCATTTCGAGAAATTTCTCAGACGTTCGAGCGACCGATGGTATTTGACTGGCAAAACGTGTCTTTGTTCTGCTGGGGTACACTGACTGATACGGGACGCGCGAAAAGGCACATACTACTGTGCGCTTTTGTATTCACAGCATACTTCCGCAACACGTTTCCTCTATCAAGACACCTCCATCATTCTGGCAGGTGACCTCAATGAAATGGACCGTTGGCATGAGAATATTTCATACGAAGTAACATATGGGTCGGTACGCAAGGGTAGTAAAGGTAGCAGCGTTTTAAAGCCACTTTAATCGCCGATAGTCGCGATTCATGTGCCACAAGTAGGTATTAAAAGTAGACGTGAAATCGAAATGTGGCCAACTGTGTCTCAAATACTACGCTTTCGAGAACGCCTGAAATTCTCCAACAAGTTTCTTTCTTTCGTACCTTCACATTTTCCAATTATTATATTAAAAAATTATATTCTTCGAATGAAACTTTAAGTATAAGAAAAACGTAACTCTATAAATTATTTTTAATATTGCTTACAGAGTCTTTTAGTTAAGTTTGTTAAATGAGTTCAAGAAATGGGAGGGTTCTTTTCGGTCCCACGATTTTCGAAGCGAATTTTGTGCCGACCGATGCTTTGTGATAAGGCATTAGTCACCGTCAGTTACCAAGTTGAGCTGACAATTAGTTTTCGAGATACGGGAGGTCAAAGAAGCGAAAATCTTCCGATGTACTTTTATGTGAGTTTGATTTAAAAAATTGTTTCCAGAGGTTTTGCCGACTGCGAATAATAAATTTCAGCTTAGATTGATAAACTTTGCAACGACTGATTCAACATGCTGGAAGATATATTTAGGAAACATCTACAATGTTTATTTTTCATGACTTTAATCTTTGGAAATGATGATGGTACATTACATACAACAGGATTGAGTATATTAATCTCACGACATTGATAATATCGAAGGAATCATGCAACTGTTATAACGTGATTGCAACAGCCAACAGTTCGAGCAGCACTTTCGCATATGCAGTAATATTCTGCGATTGATTTTCGTTCGGTTTTAACGTTATCGACAAGTATGAAAATGTGCTGATGCTTTCCACTATAATAAAATAGAAATTATTAAATAAAAGGAATTATTATTAGAACCATAATAAATAATTATTACCAAAATTATTATTTTGATCGTTATTAAAACTATGGATAATCATCATAATTAAAAAATTATTGCTAAAAAAAAATTAAAATCCTACTTTATGTTGCGTTTTCTTTCCGCAACGATGTAATGAAATTTGAAGCGATAACCAAAGGAATAATATAACGAATTTTATTTTATTTTATTTTTTTTTTTTTTTTTATGTATTCAGAATCAAAATAATTTTGTCTCATGACTACTTGTATCAACATCAGTCAAAATATAGGTAATTGTCAAAGTGTAAAAGGGTCTTATAATCTGTTTATCGAAACCGAATTAATCAGTTTCCTCGTTTTGTACAACTTTGCACATGTTTTTAGAATTTTTACAGCGTATCATTCAATGCGATGGTGCCAATTATCTGAAAAATTCCGGATCGATCACTAAATCGCTAAACTGGTATTTCCATAGATAAATATCGTTGACCGGTAACGAGTCAACTCGTGTTTGCATATATGCGTTTGCATCTCCTTATTCAATTTCTAAATCGATCTAAATCGACCATACTCTATCATGTTATTTAGCCTATGATTCGATAGTAAACCGATACACTTTGCGATACGCTCTCTTATTCCGACCGTAGCTCCTCCTCTGGCTTCTTATTTCGCGTTCATACCTACTGTTTTATTTATTAGTATCGCCAAATCAGTATCTACAGTGCTTCTGTCTTGTCTATTTCTTTTTCTTCTTACAAAATTGGAAAAATTTCAAAAATAATTATTAGCTGGAAAATGTAAATTGTCGGAAGATCTGTATGGGATATTGCACCAACATCAAGGAAAGGATTACGTAAATGTTTCTACTGTAGCCGTCGAACTTGGTGATTTACTACAAATTTAATTAAATGTTCTCACTTTAATATTCCACGAGGAAATAGTGGGCGACACGATATAGTATTAAATAATATTTATGGTACTTTTAAACATAAATTTAAAAGCTAAAATTTAACTTTTTACGTTACGAATACTGCATCAAAATTCTATGGGAATTAGAACATTTTTTGACATATATTGAATCCGCCATTGTGCATGTTGAGAATTCAAGTATAAGTTCGTTGTGAATTGCTAGCAGCCAGAAAAATTCCTGTCAACAATTTCCCAAACGTAAAAATCCGTACGTCGAGGCGTATCAGCTGTCGCGTTAATGGATTTTCAGATTTTTGACATCTCAAAAATTAATTATTGGCTCAACTCGAAAATTTGTAATGTTTGATTTCTCATGATAAGATGTCATTTGGCAGAAAAGTCACATTGATGTACTCTTTAATCGAAACCTAAACTTCCAAGTTGAAGATTATTTTAAGGTCACGATATACTAGGCCAATGAATTTGTCTTGACAGCAGTTATAATGTAATACAGTTAAAAATAGATAGTGCGATTTGAAATAAGCCGGTGACCTTGGAATCCTACAGAAATGACCTCGAGAAGAAGGTTCTTCTTATATATTGTGCGATTCTTTAAGTAGCGTAATTTCTTCTTTAAAAGATTTTAATGTAATGACACGCGACGAACACATTCAGGAGCCTTGTGTTTCACGACTCACCCTACATATCTGACAAAAGTTGCAATATTACCAACGAGAGAGCACATTGGCGTGTATTTCTAAAATTATAATGAAATATGTATATTCGTGTGACGTATGCGGCATAGTTTTCATAATGTTTTATGCGGTTGAAAAAGTGTGCATATAACACTACACCTACCAGTGCCGGTCAAATTGACCGTTTTCAAACTTCTACACAAATTTAACCATATTTAAACGTTATCATATCGCTTCATAATTCCTGATTTTTCCTAAAACACGCATACAATATTTTGTCGGTATTTACTTTTAATTTGCTTTTTTCTCTTTTAAGAAAAAATTGAATTCTGACTTGCCTACCACTGGTCAAGTTGACCGCCCGACAAAATATTTTCGTTATTCTTAAAATAAATGAAATCAGTACAAAGAAAAAGCTATTTCAACGTCAGATGACAAACAAAATCAGTAATAATAAATAATAACAACTGTTACGTCCGTAATCTTATCATAAATCATAATCCATCCCTTGATAAGATGGCCACCAGCTGTCAAGACATATCAACTCAAGTCCATAATAGTTCTATGGAACCGCCATAAAATTTAGCATTTTTTACGGTCCATTGTTACAGACATTTTAAACGTCGAGAACTTTCTTACGGTTATTGCTCATTGCGATAAAACATAATTACATTAAGCATAATTGCGATAAAATTCGGACAGAAAGCATCTCAGAGTGTTTTGTGTGAAGTTGTTATAAAAGAAAAAGTAAAGCATATCAAATTTGACAATAATTTTGTATTTCGTATATAGTGTTATTCTGTGATAAATATTTACCGTAAAAACGTCAAGACTTTCCAAAAAACAATTATTAAAAAAAAATAACGGGCACAGAAGAAGACTATTCAGTGTGCGATAAAAAAGAAACTTCAGGAACTGAAAACACCATGGAAACACATGAAAAACTATTTACAACCGAATTAGAGTTAGACAGCAATAGAGAAGAGGAGAATATTATAAATAAGCGTTCGCGTCCAGGGCAAAAGAGAAAAAAATTATCGTTTACAGCAAAGAGTGAGTTTGATGTAGAGAACCCACGTATCAAAATTGGGGTCGATGGAACAGTTCAGAAAGAAATAGATGCAAGTCCTAAACCTGGCAGGACATCAGCTCAGAATATTTTTAGGGATATATCAGGTCCGACAGGATATGCTAAGCGGCATATAATGAAAGAACAAGTAAAAACGGCATTTTATCTTATCATTGATCACCGTATAAAGGATCATATAATAAAATATATGGAAGAAGGAGCATTTAGAGCATTGGGGACTAAGAGGGAGCTAGATGCAACAGAACTACATCAATTTATTGCTGTGATATATCCATGGTGCATATCAGGCAAAGAATTTAGGTATGTCATATTTGTGGAATAAAATTTGGGGACATTTTTTTCAAGAACAATTAACAGGAATGACTTTGCTGAAATTATGAGGTTTATACGCTTTGATAAGAAGAGCGAAAAAAGCCAACATTTACGAACCAATAAATTTGCAATGGTATCTACAGTATGGGACCGATTTATAGAGAATTCACAAAATTGTTATAAACCTGGTGCATACATTACTGTTGATGAGCAGTTGTTTCCGTCGAAGACTAGGTGTAGATTTACCCAGTATATGCCAAACAAACCAGACAAATTCGGCATAAAATTCTGGTTGGCATGTGACGTCAATAGTAAGTGTATAATAAATGGATTTCCCTATTTGGGAAAGGATGAGAAAAGAGAAAATTCAATTCCACTTGGGAAATTCGTTGTTCTGAAGCTGATGGAACCATTCACAGGATGTGGAAGGAACGTAACGACGGATAATTTTTTTACGAGTGCCACAAAGCTACTTGCAAAAAAAACTACAGTTGTTGGAACAAACAGTGAAAATAAACGGGAATTGCCAAAGATAGAAAAAAATCGAACAGACAAAATGACTCTGTTTTTAAGCAAACTTTATATTTCAAATCAAATTTCCTTTACAGTATACAAATACAAACCAACAAAAAAGTTTTTGTGCCAAGTTCCATGCATAAAGTAATAGAAATTAAAACAAGCAACAAACGTATACTGGAATCGATTAGATTTTATAATGATACAAAATTTGGTGTGGACATAGTGGGCCAGATGTCAAGGAAATACAGCGTGAAATCAAAATCTCGTAGGTGGCCCCTTCAGGTATTTTTCAACATTTTGGATCTAACTGGAATAAATGCCTGGATTTTGTATAAAGAAACAACAGGTGAACATATTTCAAGAGAGAAATTTTTATTCCAATTAGTTACACAGCTCGTCGCTGAGTATAAAGAATTGCGGGGAAAAGACCATGCAACAAAACTATCAAGTTCAGATTCATTACTACGAAAAACTTGTCAAGTTAAATATTGTAAAGGTTACAAAACTACGAAAATCTGTTCGAGATGCGAGAAAGAATATATTTGATGACAAGATAATTTGTGAAAAGTGCAGCAAACATGAATAAGATATATCTCTGTATAAATAAACGTGTAATTTTATTTAAGTTTATAATTGAAACTAAACAGAAGTAAATTTGGACGAAATTTTCTGAAAGTTCATCATTTTATATACATTCAGTTATAAATTAACCATTATCTACGTTAAATCATAAAAACTATTACTTTTTTAATCACCGATCACTTTGACCGCACACAGTAGAAACAGGTACACACGAAGTGTCCGTAGGTTTAGTGATAATAACGTAAATCCCGGGGGTAAATCAGACGATTGATTCTGGAAAATCGAGTTTATTTTGGGAATAATGAAATTAAATACAATAACAGTTAATAACAAATCTACGACAAATTTGACCAATTTTACCTGGAAAATCGATTCTCGATCTTAAATTACTGTTCTTCTCTCGTGATCTATTCTATTCAGCAAATGACTGCCAGTGAAAGAAAACAAATGGAAAAATGTCGGTTGGCGGGTAGTTTGAATTCTATAACATTTACAAACAATAAGAAACAATAGTTATGAAGGTTCAGAAAAACAGATTTTAATTATTCGTTTTCTCGGTGCTGACTTCTGGTATAATTAAACATTTCTTCCTCAAAGTTAATCGAAAACTTAAAATCAAATAATAAATGTAATGACATTTCCTACTTCACCATCACAGATCGATTTCGGCAAATAGAATTTCTCATCCTTCTCCTATTTTAGTGTCTGCTGCTGGGTTTACACCAGCCACTGCATCAAGAAATTATATTTCAGTGGGTCGACTGGCAATCGATCGATATCTACGTTATTCCAGTTTTATTAAGTAGTTGACAGTGGTAAACTATAGTTGCAATGGATTCACGCAAAAAAAGAAAAATTACGTTTCAGGCATTGAATCAAGCATTGAACGTTGAGTCGTCTAGACATCTAGACGACCCCAATAAAGCTGCAATGTTGTGTCCTCGATACTAAAGACTGGATTGAAAAAGTCATCTTTCGATCCAGTCATTTTACCGCTTTGCTTCCAGGAATGACGACACTAGAATAAAAACGTTGTATACGTTATACGAGTTACAACCCAGTGTCGGACTGGGTTGCTATTGGACCAATGTGAAATGGTCCCAGCTTAAGCTACGGGTCTGCTAAATATCCTCACTGACGAATCATCTAGCAGACCTCGGACGAAACATACTGTCCCATCCTGTCGCCACCCTCTTCAGTCCAGTCAAATTAGGCCTGGAACGCGACATCTCATAACACAGCTACTTTATCATAGCTCGAAAACTTTTATCGACCATAATTCTAATGCCAATTCAGCAATAACATATTCCGTTAGTCATATATTATTTAAATGTTTATTTTACAATAATTTTTCTTTATATCCTTAAAATGAAAAATTGGTACAGTAAAAAGGTCAGAACAGTACACGCAAACATGAAACAACAAATGATTCATGTTCTGTTTCTGTGGAAACAAGTGATTTCGAGTAAATGAGAATGCGAATGAACAAATAATATTGGTTTGATGCAATAGAACTCAATCTTATAATTATTATGTTTCAATGTACTTTCTCAGAAATGAACGCCTAACAAAAAGATTCTTTCTCCAGTAGCCAAAGGGTTAGTGACGAGGACGTGTTGAATGTAACAAATTATTTTCAATAATGAACAATTGGTGGCAACGTAATCGTAAAATTTGGCCTATTTCTTCGTTTGTCGATATGTATCTTGGAGCAGGTCGGACATAGGGGAAAATGTTTAGTTTGAAAGTTATAGATAATTAAATAACTTTTAAAGTAGGATGTGTTTCGTTCATGTTGAACTGAAAATTTGACTTAAAATTAAAATTTTGATTTTTAAGACAAGGGTATCGCTATTATTCGGAAACAAATAGCCCAAAGTTTTGCCTCGCCCGTTAAAAACTTTTTGCATCAATCCGGCGATCACGGTTGGTTCGTTCTTTATATTTAAATTAGTAATTATGAAGTTCATATATATTATAGATATATCTACTATACTTTCTATTAGCTTTCATACATCTACACAATCTTTTAGGAAACAAATTCGACTTCATGAGTTACAGAAATAAAAAATAGAAAATAGAAAACGTAAACTGTAAAGTCGCTGATTTTTGATACTTTGACAAAGTTTTTTGAGAAATTTCGTTTGAAAAATATGAACCGTCTCGATGAAATACCGCGAATTTTAAAAAAAAGTCAATTTTGATTGGGAACTTACTTCCAGAGACAGCAGCCGCTTTCGATTTTATACTCCTTTCTCACTTTTTTCTGGAAGCGCGCGAGGTGGAGAGACGAGCCGCTTTCAGTTTCTGTTTCTACGAGACAATCCACTTAAGATATTTGTAGTGTGACAATATCCGTCAAAGGTAAAACACGCCGAGACTCGAAATTCATATTCCTCGCGCACGTCTGAGATTTACCCTCTAGGAAGATTGGTTGTCTGTACTACGCACGCACACTATCAAACGATTCAGAAACAGACAGAATCACCAACTTCACATTATAATACACGGCATTTTGCACGCCGAAATGACCAATATTGCATACTTCGCGTTACTTTTATTCCAAAATAGCGAGGCATATTTATTTTTTAACAACTTTGTAAAAACCTTCTTTCTGAAATTAATCGAAAAGTCATTTTCGCAGCGGCTCACTGCAGAGATTACGCGTTAAAAATTTCAACCTTGAAGATGAATATGTCCATTTCGGTAAAACTAGGTTCTCCAAAAATTGAATCGTGTGTAGTGAATCGATGCTACAAGTATCTTAATTCATTTCGAACTAAATGTATCATAAACTTTGAACCTTTTGCGGCAATACCTGCAAATTTCGGCTCTCAGTATGGAAACATGAAATAAAAATAAAAGACACGTATCTCAGACTCGCATCAAAGTAAATGCCATTTCCGTCAAATAATCATTTTCAAAGTTACTGCATTTATTTATTTATGAGGTAATAATTTTTCCTAGCGCAATTTTTATTAAATGTTTTTCAATTGTTTATTAATATTCGAGCCATGGAGAAAACGTTAGAACCGGGAGTAACGATGTACCTCCCCTCAGCCTACAGAAAGCATCCAATATTTCACTTAATATCTCGTTAACCTCGTAAAAATTCTTTCAGAGATCGCGGTGTATTTGAGATACACATAAAAAATACCAAGAGTTACTTCAAATCTATGTCCGTAGCTTTTCTTTGTTTTGTATAGGTATTAGTTTGTTTTATATTCCTTTATTGGATTATATGTGATCCATTTTATAGTAATAGAACAAATATAAATATAAATGTTGTGCATCTATTATTTGCTTATAAAACGAAAGCAACTTTTGGACATTAAGCGATTTAAACACACAGAGGTGTGGAGAAATCAAGTACAACAACCTGTCAGAATATCTCACTCAATGGAAACGCAAACATTTCGATATCTCGAAAGAAAGCAAAAGGGACTTGCACCACTTTCAAAATAAACAGTTCATACAAAAAGAATATGCTATTTAGCCTCAGGTTCTCCTACTTGTGTAAGTCATCTTGGTGGGAATAGCGTATGTTTGTAACGTACGACAGAGGTTTGAAAAGAAACAGAAAAGCAAAGAGAGACGACGGTGCAGTCACGTGTAAAGATGCTTTGAAGAAGGCGAACAGCTTTACTAAAGCAATTGATGCTAATTATTTTCTGGGCCACGCTCGGCTCTAACATAAAAGACGGAGAAACTTTCTCACTATTCTGTTCATTGTTCATCGTAGTGGAAAGCCACGTGCCACAACACGAAGACAAAACTTAATTCTTGTCACCGTCGAGAACGATGTTCCTGTTGCTGACATCTTTGGGTAGCGTGGAGAATGTTGTCCGGGTATTCTTTAACAGGCTTTGAATCTTTCTCGGCAACTTTTCAGTTACCTCTGTCGGAAGGAATCTTGCAAAGTTCGTCAAGCTGCAACCAGGGCATTACCGGTGATAATTCGAGTTAGTAGCAGTGAAATCTTGTTACTTTGCTTTTCCACTACTGTAAATTCTGAAGAAAGTACGACACGGTACGTTCCAACTATCCAACTTTGCTCTGCCCACCTTTGAATGCAATTAGAATCCCAAAACTATTCTTGCAAAAGAAATCGTTATTCGAGATTTATTTCGTTTTAAATAATACGTTTCTTCTTCCATAGCACTTTATTGTAAATAATTCGAAATAAGAATTTTTAATTTTGTGCGCGTATATCCTTACACATCTTTCAACTGAAGAAATAACGCAGAAGAAACGTTTGAAATTTTCCGGCATTTGACAGAAAAATATTGTTACATCGGCCGTTTATTTTAAAATTGATGCAAGTCCATTCTCCTTTGCCTTCAAACGTTGAAGTGTTTACATTTCCATCGACTGAAAGATCCTGAAACGTCTCTATGGCATGTAGCGAACTGTTCAATTCATTAAATGTTGATCAGTTAAAATTTGTACTTGATGCTTTAATCCACTTTCGCGTATAAATATCTACGCGGCGTTTGAAAACAAATGGAATAAAACTAAATAAATTAAAATTGTTGAAATTATTATGTTAGATTGCAGTACACATATCTGTATCACCATCAAATTCTAATGATAATCCGAGTTATTCATAAGGAAAGAAAGCAATCACGACTTTGCCTTAGTTTTCGAGATATTCGCAAAAAACTGTTGTTTCCACTATACTAAAGTCCGTCTGTAATTGTGCGTCCGTGGTAGCGTGTCCGTTGGTATTGGTTGTCGGCCGCCTCCCAAACCTAACTTTTCCTTTGTTCACAGTTTATAAAGGTTTGGGTTTGGCGTCATTTGCAGTCTTTTGCAGATATCTCTCGCAAACTAAGGCCAAGCCGCGATTATATATTGTACATGAACGAAAATTTGTTCAGGATCATTCCCCCAACATGTTCCAAAATTATCGAAATCGGTGAGGTCAATAAGATATCGATAATTACCCACTTGAATTTAGTACTGGCAATTTAAAATTTAATAGACGTAACGATAATTTACCGAATCGCATTTGTACAATTTGTTCACATCCGTACATGCAATGTTATGTCGGATACAGAGATTAAGATTATTTTTGCTATAAATTGTTTTTGATCGTTATTGGTGCCTCGACTGTTTGGTCGGGGTACAGATTACAGGAAATGGACTTGAACCACTTTCAAAATAAATGACTATGCAATTCTATTTATTAATGAAATTTCAATTGATTAAAACAAACAAATATTTTGAGATATGAATCACAAACTGTTTATAAACGTCGATTTTTCGTTGTTTGAATGTTTCAAAAAAATGAGCTTGCTCCACTTTTAAAACAAACTTATATATACTTTATCTGGGAACAATGTACATATTTTCTACACAGTTTGGCTAATATCCTGTAAGACTTTAACCTTTTACAAACTTTGTTAAATTCTAACAAAAACATCGTTCCCTTTTTAAATGAGCAAATTTTCATAGCAGTTTAATAACATTTCACAAACTGTAACAGTTTTATCATAGTTTATTGCTAGAAATTGTAAACAGCGTATTATGTCTTTCAATCTTAGATCGAGTATAACGTTAAAGCAAATTGGATAGTTACCAAGGAGATTATGGTTTTGTGAAATCAAATAAAAGTGATTGAGACAATATTTATGAAAATTTGGAATTTTCGTCGGATATTACGATCGTGATAATGTGTTTGTTGACGGAGTGAGATCTTTGGCTAGTCGCAGAAATTGATTCTACTTCAACTAGCATATAAAGCAAAAATCTGTGAACCACGTCGCTGGTTAGAAGCTAATATTCTAGTCAGGAACAGATAAGAAAGTTTCTCGTAGAATCGGTACAGTAATAATTATGCAAGGAGTGTCATGGTAGTGATGTCTGGCGCATAACAAGTGGTCTAGTTTTTCTCTGCCGGGGAATGAGCCACCCTCGCTGTAACCTTTTCTTCGAAATGATTCATCCGGGCAAGGAAGTTGCTTCCCTTCTCTCGTTTTTCCTCCAACTACTTCGATGCTCGAGGTCAGACTTGGAAATGGACTTGTGGAAGTAGCTGCTTGCGAACATCGCCGCGAGACATTGACCTGATTGTGAGTTGTAATGGGATGGCCAACTCACTTCAAGTGAAATATCTCTTTTAAAGTGATTCGATTTCTTTTTCGGGATATTAAGAGGTGGACAAGATCGAGTTAGTTGAGTAGGAAGTTAAGAGACTATAGACTTCGATGCCAACGTCTCCCAGTCTCTTTAAAGTTTCCTCGACCGTTTTATTAAACGTAAATGTTACTCACCTAATTAAATTATGTCAGAAACAAATAATCATTCAGATTTTCTCCGAATATTTTTCCATGATTAAAGAATACAATTCTGTGACCTGCGAATAATTAATACAGTTATTCGTGTAGGGGAAAGCATAACTAGAAGAATTTTTGATTTCTGTTTTATTTTTATTCTCCTCGACAAATTTCATTCTATGAGAATCCAAGTGCAAGATGAAGATCGTAGCTCGCAAAATTTGCATATTTCGTTGGTATTTAATTTCTAGCACCTGAGATTTTACAGGATAGACGTATACTATGAGTATATTATTTAAATAGAATGAAATAAAAGTATACCAAAATTATTAAAAGAAATTAATCGTATTAGAAAGTCAGAATTGATGGATTTAGTCGTAAACTCCTAACTAAAAGTTATTATATCGCTGATGAGAAATTAATTTTACAACATTAATTGATACCTTTCACGCGCAATTTAATAAACATTCTATTTGATGTGTACGAATGTGTAACACGTACACATATGTATATGAGTGAATATTCTTGTGGCGGTGAAATAAATGGGAGAAAAGAGAGTAGCACAAGGATAGAAAACGAAAGCTATTGAACTTGTTAGACACCACGCCGATAATAGATCACAAGTAGTTTCGGGAATTGCATTTTTGGTATATATTCCTGTATTTGTCAGTGTAAAAGAGTAACTACACTCTGTTAACGAGTAAAGGTGATCAATATTAGACCTAAAGATAGGCTTTCCAAACCATCCATTCGGTATACATAAACCCACATTTCACGTCACGCGTACAGCTAAATAAAGAGGTTTTACTTTAAACGTTACTTTAAAACCTAAAATCTAAATCTAGTCTCAATTTAACACAAATCGCATTAAATTTCGTCAGTTTTATCTTCCGATTCGTCCTCTTATCACCCAACCCCGATCTAATTCTAATTCAAATATTTTTCGTCATACTCTGAAGTCAAAGACATCAAGGCAGGGGTTCCGCAAGGAAGCGTCTTAGGACCAATATTATACACACTACACGCGGCCAACATACCAACAACTACCAATAGCAAAATACTGACATTCGCGGACGACACAGTTGTACTAGTCAGGCACACTAACGCAGAAACAGCAGTCAAATTACTACAAGAACATATCACAAAAATAGAAAAGTGGCTGCAAGATAAACAAATAAAAGCAAACGTCGATAAATGCAACCATATTACATTCACACTGCGAAAACAGACACCACCAAACATCCTACTGAACGGCACGCACATACCGCAAACAAGGCAAGTCAAATACCTAGGACTCCACCTAGAATCACAACTCACATGGAAACAGCATACTAAATCAATAATAGATAAATTACAGACAACAAGGAAACAAATGCATTGGCTAACAAGTCGAAAATCCAAATTAAGCGTAGAAAATAAATTAAAAATATACAAAACGATCATAAAACCAATCTGGATGTACGGAATACCACTATGGGGGGACAGCAGCAATGAGCCGTATAAACAAAATAGAGACGGTACAAGCTAAAATTCTTAGAACAATAGTAAACACCCCATAGTACCTTAGAAACGAGGATATATGGAAGGACCTGGGAAAACCAACGGTCAAAGAGGAAATTAGCAGACACGCAGGAAAATATAAAGAAAGAATAGGAACACAGCTAAACCGACTAGCTGTGGAAACGATCAACACCTCAAACATGGATAGAGGACTGAGAAGGAAACACCCAACAGACCTCACAAAAGACACAACCTAACAAACACGAAGATGGTATCCCACTGGGGGTAGCCACCCACAGAATAATCTAACAGCTAAAAAATTCTACCAAATGCCCAAACTGGACAAATTGTGAATGTAATTAATTAAATTAAATAAAAAAATATATTTTTCGTTATTTGTCAATTTGATGAATGAATATTAGATTAAACTTTCTTTTTTCATTTGTTTACCGCTTACCCTCTTTTTTCACTCAATAGCATTCATATAGTAAGGTTGAGCTTTTTAGGCTTAGTTTTAAGATACAGTTAAAAGTACTTGTAATTGTTTGCGACGTTTTTCTGAGATATTTTGATACCAATCAAATTGCTCACTATCACCATCGTTATTTATTTAAACGTAATTGTTGTATGTTCGTCACACAAATGTGTATTGATTAAATTAACACTCTATAGGTAATTGTTTCGTCGAGAATCTTGTTATTACAAGCTCGAGAAATACTCTTATCTCTCTGTTCGCCCTCACCTCGACGTAACGAGTCGGGAGAACTATTCACGCCTTATCACAATCCGAGTGACCAAACGATGTAGCGCACTAATTACCATTAGAAGTGGGGTACCCGACATACCGATGTTGCATTGTTCTGCCGTTATTTTTCTTTCAAGAAACAAAATTTTCCTCCCTATCAGGGGAATAATCAATTTAATCTTATCCGAAGAGAAACGAAACTACTTAGTAGTTGTCACGACAGAGCCTTTTCTTTTTTGGAACACCTAAACCTATATATAATATACAATTTATTTATTTATTACGTTAGCATTGCTTCTTAAAATTATTTGAAAGTAATAGTGCGCAAGTATCGTATGAAGCATTTTGTACGAAAATTGATGTATCTGAAATTGATGTATTTCGTATTTATTAATATCTTTAAATATTTATATTTTAACTGTTTCTTAAAATAACTATTACGCACTTATTACGTCTGTTACTGTTGCCATGTTTTTTAGTAGATCTGGGTAAAAAATAACGGGTGAAAGTATTTACCCGTTAAAAATAACGAGTGAAATATTTTAAAATGTATTACAGTTATGAACGTAAATAGTAGCTATATGATGGAAACATCACCATTAAAATACATACATTCACATTTTGGCAAATTAGATGTGCGATCGATACATACAGCGAACAAAATAACACTTTGATGCCATAAATTTTCTTCTGAAAAGGCAACGTGCCCGTAATTGTTTGTCTAATTTCTGGCTCGACAAGAATAGATAATGAACAGGAGATTATTCTACATGCGAAAGTAAGTCGAACATATGGACTAAACTTTCATTATGTAACAATTACTTTAACACGTAATGTATGCTGGTAATACGGAATGTGCCTTTGATCTTCCACATCAATTTTCAACTTGGAAATAGACTACTTTTCAATTTATCATTATTTAATACGGCAACATCTAAATCAAAGTTTCGGTGAGAGGTGGACAGGACGAGAAAGTGCAGTAGAATGGCCTCCTTGATCACCTGACTGGAATCCTCTGGATCTCTTTTTTTTTGTGAAGATACTTTGAAAACTTTGATCTACACATCGCCCATAAATAATGTGCCAGATATACGACAACGGACAGAAAATGCACCTTGTATAATACGTGGCACGAAGGACATATTTGAAAACGTATGTCGATCTATGATCCTCAGACGTGAGATGTGTGTAGTAATGGAAGGAGGACATATCGAACATTAATTACAAAGATTTGTAGGACAATATAGTTATGTCTAGTATAGACGTAACTATTTAGTATGGAATGTGTAAATTCAATGTGTTGCGAAAAGACTCACAATCATTTCATACTTTCAGCACTTATGTTTATTAGATACTTTTTATTCTTCTCGCTGGGCACTATAAACCCTTTGAATATCGGACTTTTTTCCTTTATCAGCCTGTATAGTTTCTACTACTATATGATTATTGATCGAATCAAATATACCTTTAAATTGTAAAATAACGTAGTTGTAGTGTACATGGCGTATAAAGTATTTTGCAATTTTACTTTGCGCACATATGTACATCGATAGTTCTTTCAAAACTTCATGCTACAGGGCGTACCGAAAGAATATGTCGTTACTGTTCTAGAAGGACTCTACATTTCTGGTTTGAAGTTTAACACGTATCGATAAATAAGCCGCATTTCATTTCGTTAATTTTTACCATAGAATTGGGTCTAGAGAACGTGCGTTATTTTTGCGCAAGATGAGCTATTTTCCACTAAACATGGTCATTTTCTGCAAGAATCTTTTCATTTGTTGGCCGATAACATTTACGTAGCATGTAATCATGGGAGATAGTCTGCCAGCAATATTTCTTTAGCGTCTCATACAACCGATGTCATTACTTCCCCAACAGATTTTACAGACATTGCTTTCTTTGATGGTTCTTTCGTTTCTGGTTCATAACGATGAAGTTAAGCTTTGCTCTTAGTTATAAAACGGAGCGTAAAGTCTGATTTCTTTTCTCGAAATATTTCAAACATTCTTGAGAAATTTTCACTTGAATTCGCCTTTGATCAATTATTAAAGGAGACAGCGTCGAGGTACCAACAGCTTTAGTTATTCCACAAACTTTGAATCAGCGATTCTTCAAGACCTTACCACAGAATTCATTCGACAATTTTTTATTTTGTTGCTCATTTTTATTACGTGGACTCTGACTAAGCTCTAAAATTCATTCCATCATACTCGAAAACGAAGAGACCTTTTAAAGCATTTTTACGTAGTTAAATAGATACTTTCTGTCGTCGCTCTTCTCGGGAAAATATTTCATTACTGCACAATACTCAATTTCGCTCGATTTTTAATACGGTAGGGAGACATCTTTGTTCAAAAAATTTGACTATAGAAATTATCCGACGTATAATATACGCAGGTCTTGTTCGATTTCTTATTCTCCAAGGAGGATGCGGAGTACTGCTGGATGTTTAGCGGCTGAAACTTTCACGGTGGTCCACATTGGCGCGTAGGGGAAGTTCAGAAACCATAGATAGGAACTCGCAAGCCTCCCTTCAACGCGAGATATGTTTCTTTACCCACTGCAATGGCCCCATTGGGTTGCGATTTCCCGATTGCGGCTGATTGTGAGTCCTACTAATTTTGATCCTACATTACAGGTTGATAATAGTACACAATTTATAAAGGGCAATTTAGGAAAATCCCATAAAGTAAGATTCCACGACACGTTTAAATCCATGAGTGAGATGTACAATTATGATAGAAAGATTGAAAAGCATAACAAACCATGAGCCAGGTATTGATAGCCATTTTTCATTTATTATTTTAGATTATTTGAATTTATTATCAGTAGACGTTAAATTACATTTCTTTCCTAACTGTCGTCTATTTATTTCTTTTCACTTAACTAGTATCGGTACAGTTAGTTTTAAGATTTAAGTTTAACTCTAAAGCCAGATTAACCCCTTCCCGTACTTTAGCGAGTCAGACTTGCGATGAAGATTTTGGCCCAATATCGTGAGTCTGATTCGCGACCAGATTTTTTGGCCAAACGTAAACATAACAAGCCGAGCTCGCGGGCTGTTTTTTGCCCGTTACGATCGTGACTGAATGTTAGTTTCTGTTTACGAGCATCAGTCTGGTCTGTTTCGTCGAACTAAATGGCACGGGAAGGGGTTAAAAGTACTTAGAACTGTTACCTTTTTAAATAGCTCTCTTCGATATATTACAGCTTCAAAGAAATCTAATTGTATACCATTATCGAAGGTGCTGCACAAGTCGGTTACTAACCATAGAGCGCTGCAATCATTAGGCTAGTGCAAACAATACGTGTATTTTCATCGAGTAACTTTTACTTCGACACTTTGGAAACCTGACTCATAGGACTCCTACAGCTTAGCGAACAAATTAAGAAACATTTGCCGCTCACTGAGAGCTTTGCCCCCACCACGAAAGTTGTCAGAGCTGTGTATACAACCGTGATTGCGAACGCACCCAGCTGTTTGATGCCGAACTCCAAAAACCAATTCCTTCTGAGCCGTACGACTAGGCGGGACCGTGCGACGCGTCGCGTTGTGCCGTTTGTTCGGATATGTTTTTGTGCTACAAAGCGTGAATGCGTCTTTGTGTATCTCGGCGTTGCACCGTGGCACATTCAGAAAAACGACTTTCAGTTTCTAAATATTTGACGTATTTTGTCATACTATTTAATGAACTTGATTCAGAAAGATATATCGCATACCTCTGATCCTCCGTACTAAGCTACTACCAATTTTAAAGTTTGCAGGCCATTATTGCTAAGGAATACTGATATAAAAAAGTCAGTTGATACGTTTAAAGGAAGATGTATATCTCCTATTAGGAGACGAAATTATTAATAAATTGCACCAACTTGTCAGAACGTTACAAAAGATCTTCTTATTAATCTCGTAGGTACGACGCGCCACTATAGTGGCTCACTGTATCGACTCATTAGCTCACCGTTTCAACTAAATGATCTTTTTCATTTGTCTTGTTTCACGCTTTTTTTTGCCCTCGCAACGTTTTTTAACAGTATTAACAATATACAGACAATATACAGCCTTTGTTTTTGATACGTCAGTGTCGGGTATCAATTGCTGGTTTTCGTTAAAATAAATATACCACTATTAGATGCCCTTTTTAACATGCGTATCCTTATAATTTTTTAAAATCTTCAATCTCAAAATGTCGCTTCAAAATGGAAAACGAAGAGCAATTTGAAAGACACTATCGCGCTATGAGTATAAAATTGTGACGTGGGTCCATATGTCGTTCCCTGCTTGTCACACTCAAATGTATTATTAATTATTAAAGTAAATTATTAAAGTTACAGTTCATGCATCATATTCTTAAGAAAAATTATAATTTAATTATCAAAAATTTCATTGTAATGTGCTTGCGTAGAGAACAGCATTATCCGCCACACATTGCTGTGCCGTATCGTTTACGCGTAATTCGTGTCAAACTCTGCCATACAGAAAAACAGCTCCGTACAGAATTCAACCAAAATAAGAGATTAAAATACGAGGGTCATCCAGAAAGTACTATCTTACTTATAGAAAATGCTATATATCAGAATATTTAATATTGTTGTTGCATCACGCGCATTGCATTGAAATGAAGATGCGAATTGAAAATCCCGAGGATGACGGTTTTACGCTTTTCGAACGCTGAAAACATTCCTCTAAAAGGAATTCACCACCGGATTACAGCAGTTTACGGTAACAAAGTTATGAAAGAATTCGATTCTGAATCGAAGGAGCTAAAGAACGTGTCTCCGATTTTACTGCAAATAATAGAAGCCAGGTTACCGTCCCTTTTGCAAAACTTGGAGTTCCTTGTGCCAAGAAACGATAAATTTATTATCCATCGTATTTATTGCTTCACAAGAAACGATAAATTAAAGGAATGCGAGAGACGATGGATGTGTAAACTGGCGGAAGTGTATCACAAAGGTATACAAAAACTCGTATAACATTACGATTGGTGTTCAAATCGGGTTGGTGGTTGTATTGAAAAATAACTTTGGATATACACTAAAGTTACAAATAGAGAAAACTTTCTAAAATACATTTCTATTGTTGTTATTGCAAAACAGTTATTACTTTCTGCATGACCCTAGTACTGTCTCTAAAGAAAGATCATGGTACGAAACCAAATAATATTTGAATGTATGTTCGTCGGATTATCCGAGTAACATATTCTAAATTCTTCCATTTCATATGGAATGTGGGTGAGTTTTATGCCAAAGTCTTACCAGAATCAAATTTCAAAGACGACCAAGCTATAAAAACTGAAAGATTCACTTTGCTCCTCAAACGAGGCACCCACTATCGACTAGAAAATATGCGATGAATTCGCACGATAGCGATCACTTGCCTATTTGCATTACGTACAACACTAACTCGTACATATTGCAACAAAGTGGAAGCACAAATTAAAGTAAGTACAGTGCAGTCTTCCTGAGGCAAACTTAATATGCGATATTAGTACAAAATACTATGAATAATGATCGTGAAAGGACAGGCTAAGTACGCTTTCAACAGACAGACAGGAAAGGATCGTTCCCTGGACGATTTAATTTCCTTCGAAAAATGCAGAAACATTTCCACGCGGAGATAGAATCTCATATCCATAGTACTATGGGCGACAGCCATTGTGAACCTGAAGAGTTTGCAAGAAATACTCGCCGACAGTCTGGCTTAATTGGCAAGGCACTCGTCCGACAAGCAAAAGATGCCAGTTTGCTCGAATATTTTCTGCCTGCGCAATATTTTTATTCCCCATTATCGCCTCGAATAGCTGTATCACGTGCCGTTTCTATATTTTGATGGCCGACTGACTCGTGGCGGAAACCTCCGATCTCACATGGGATGGTCGTAATCAGGACCATACCTCCGCCACTCTGAAGGCATTGCAAGGCAGCGTTGCGATTTCATCTCCTATAGACTGAAATAAGCACATTTTTGCATGTGTGCCTCGAATGGCTTAATACATGAGCGTAATGGGGTACACCGAACGCACCGTCGTCCATTCTGTCCTCGCCGCGTCGGTTACGACTGTGGAAATTCGGCGACTTGGTGGTTGCTGCTACACCGTGGACGAAGCTCGACGAGACTTGCAATTTTCGAGAAAGCCAAGGCTAAGCCAGCCAGTGAGGGATGCGAATTCAGATTCGCAAGTAAGACCGTGCAACTCCTCCCGCTTCGAGTTGCTCGCGTTTCGGATAAGTCTCGCACACCTCTGACAGATTTCCGTAGTAAGGCAATAGCCCGGAATCTGCGGTCTTGCGACGAGCTTCCACAAACCTCGACTATGGATTTCGGGTAGTGTGAATGTGAGCGTTCGCAAATTGAATTCGCGAATAGATATTGTAAATCTCTGTCGCGCGATAATATAGCGAGTATATGAGATCGCGTGTGTGAGTAGCATAACGCCAAGCGAGCAGCAACCATTGTTTTTTAACCATCTTGGTTTTAATTATCTCTCTCTCTCATATCGCCTTTCTCTTTTTCTTCTTAGCGTCGTACGAAATGCACGAGCAGCTACGCCTGTCCGTGTCTGTTTGTGGACAAAAAGACACGGACAAGAGTTGTTTGTTATTGTACGTCGTGTGTTTAATAATGCATAGGATAAATTTAATAATTTGATAATTCTGAAAATCTAGTGTCAGTTGTTGCTTGCTTAATAATTCAAACGAACCAGACTTGTTAGACATTCCTGACGTTCATTGTAGTAACTACAACATAATTATATGTAAACTGTCAGTAACCTCAAATCCACTTTCCATTCCTCAGCAATATACTGGTTATGTTACAATTATAATTGCTTAATTAATTTATCAAAACATAACTTTCATGTCATAGTGGGTAATGTACATTCTTTCAATTCGTTGCAGAAGGTACCTTTTCCCGGAGCAGATTCAAGAGAAGACAATTTGTATCTCGGCATAAGAATAAACTCATTAACTATAACGTGGAATTTCTCGGAGATTTGGATCTTGGTCCACAGATCATTACAAAACTACAGGAACTTGTTTCTCAAAATTTTGCAATATATATTAACAATTACTCTTAAGAAAAATGTGTGCTTGTTTATCTAAGTTTCAGTTGATGTTATAAAGTACACAAAGTCCAACTTGTCGTTTGCATAGAAACGATTATCTAAAGTACTTAATCACGTGTTGCTATAAATTTGATTGGAAAGTTTTTAAATATAAAATAACACCGATTTCAATTACACATTGACACATCTATGCAAGTCAAATTTGTTAAATAATTCGTTGACTCGAATATCTTTTGGTCTCGTACTCGTAACATCTATCTTTATGTAAATAGCAATTTCAAACGAGATAAGAGAGATACGAAACTTTTTACACTACATTGTTTAAGTGAATGCGAACATGATCTCCTGAAAGCCTTTTGGAAATAGAGGAAATACTGATTTACTGCAGCGCGTGCTTCACATGAAAGCAACAAGCGCTATAGTAGAACAAAATCGCTAAAAATTAAGCTCAAAAAGCATAAAAATACGTGCTGAGGTTAGGAAGTGCTTAATGCTCATAACTGCAGAGCGTAGCCACGCATACACAAGTAAAAGTGTATAGATATTTACAGCTTACAAATACATTCTTCGGTACAGTATTCAAACTTTAACATAAATTTTATATTTTTCCATTTACGAAGATACATCCAGTGATATTCAAAACTATATTTACACAACAAAATAAGATAGTATTTGCACTTACTATTAATGATAACTGGTTAAATATTTATTTAAAAATTCTTCCTCCCGGCCTGGAAAAATTCTCTAAATCGACATTATTCGTAGAATCAAAAACTTGCTGCATAAAATAGCATAAATTTTGATAATAAAATCGAATTAGACGAGACTGTACTTTTAGATGTGAGAAACAATATCTGCCATCTCAGAAATAAAAAAATAAAACTTTCTACACTAAGTGAATGCATTCGGTTTTGATACTGAATAATTCTTGACGCGCAATACAATTTATTACTATAAAAAGCTGAACAACAAAGTCTTATTATTTAACTATATAACAAAATACTCGAAAATTGGTGCCGCAAGAAGATAGCACACTTCCTAAACTTCCTTCTTTCGGTTGAATTCAACCATCAAAATGTTTAAATTAACCATTATTAGACGTCTTGTACTTGCTATTGCATTTATCGCGTCGTATTTTTTTAACATTCCAATATAAAACGTGGAAAGCCCTCGACATACGAACAATTTTAACACAAAAGAAGAAAACTCAGTGTTGGCGATTTCATGCATCTTGCATCAGAATCGAAAAATTATTCAAAATCTACTACAAAACTCAGAGATAGAGTAAAAAGGGGATAGATGACCAAGAGCAACAAGTTGCTATTATAAACGTATAATTTTAGGATTTTTTCAATAACTTCAATTCTTTGTCAGATATTCTGCTAAGGATCATTTTATGAATGCAGAGACTGTATCTCTGTAGGTCGTGTCAGCTGCTAGTGCTTTGCCCTTGTAAGTACATATACTCGATAGTCATAGCGACAGACGTATCATAAATCCTTAAAACATGATACACAGGCAATCTGTCGGGCAGAGGAGGATCTCCGGTGTACTACATATCCACTTTGTTAACAATCAGGTCCATAAGGTAAGCGAAGTTTCGTGTTCCTCTAACAAGGGAACATATCATCAAACTCACATGCGTTTTCCTCTATGGAAACATTTAATATGTGTTTACCTCTACATATCTATGTCAGTTTATCGGTAATCGTCCAGATTGAAGAGCTAAAGCTCGCGCAATTTCAAGATAAAAACGTGTTTTTGTCATATTTTAGAAAAATCTTCTTTTCTCAAATCGCGTGTCATTGAAGTGAACCACTCAATTCGAAACATTTACTTTCTATCAAAAATTTAAAATCCTATGATAACACTTTTCGCTAAATGTTAGTCAATTTGCGTTTATTTCTATATTATTTGTATTTGTTTCCTGTCACGTATTCATCGATTTTGGAATGCATAATTTGCTCCTAGTATGTGCAAAATGTAGTATTCCGACATATTGTTGTAAAAAATATCATAAACGTGTTCAATGTACTCTACGGTAATTGTCATTTCAACAATCAGAACGAAACCTGCAAGCGGGGCAGAGAGAAATATAGAAATCTGGCGTGGTGCTAATTAATGTCATAAAAAGCACAAAAGACTTTTATGGACCACGTTGCATTCGACTGATTTACAATGGTAAAAGTTTGAGCAAGAATAAGGTAGTCAAGTAAGGAGAGTCCGGATAATTGAACTTGAAGTTTTATCATATCGTAAAGTGTATGATAGCTGTAGAAAGAATTGTCTGGGAGGAAATAAATTATTTTAGAGAATGTTAGTTAATTATTGTATTGCTGTAAAGCGGCTAGCGTAAAATATATTATTCCGCTTTGTTTATAAGCGAATTCTATTCTATACGCTATTTATCTCTCAGTATTATGATTGAAGTTCTCTGTTCTACGATGTGCATTCGATACTTTACCGATCCAACTGATTTCGAGATAATTAATTAATCCTCGTTGGATTAATCGAAACGGTCACGTTGCTTGTTCCACACGTTCATCGGACTTGAACACATTAAATATTTTCCCGCGGGAAACATCGAAAGATATTGTCTATCAGTATGCGTCTGTTGTTCCAAAAAAGTGCAATAACACGTTAAAACAGTTTGTGGCCAAAATTACGCGATTCATTCCAGCGGCGTGTTTTTGAAAAAATGTATATTGAAAGGAACATTGAAAATAAATAACGCAGTCACAATCCAGAAACATTCGTTTCATTTTCAAAGATGACTAAAGGTCATTTAATTATGCTTCGTTCTATTCGTCTTCCTAGCGACTATAACCAAGGAAAATTAATTTCTATTTTTCAAACCTGTTTCGTACTAGTTTTCGCGAGCTGTTAGTCGTTGGAGAAGCGTCGACGATACCTCGCACATCAAATTAACCTTGTGCGAATAGGCTCAGTTAAATTAAGCAGGATTAGGTTCATGGACCGACGGTTGATACAGTCTCCCGAGATTTTTTATAGTGTTTTTGGAGATTTGCTTCGATCGAGTAACGATCAGCTACCGTAAGGAATAATACGTTGCTGCCCATTTCGCTCGTTTACCTCGTACCGTTGCGATCGCTATTTATGGTCGCGTTACGATACCGAGGTCTAGGCACATAAAACGCTATCACCTGAGCTAACTGAACGATCCTCGACAAAACTGTATAAACGTTAATTCTACGAGGCGTCTTGTGTCTTATTTGCTGCCTTGTTTCTCATCCCCGCACTCGACATATTCGTCAATTTGTAAAAAGTGAGCGTTAGCAAATTTCAAGTTACAATGTAATTTACGGAAAGTGCTGTATAAAGTACAAAAAGAGCCACGGTGTTTGTAAGAATGAGAATAACAACGTTGTGCATAATTATTTTTGAGATAAGCAGCAGCTTGCGCCACAGAGAGCGGCTACCAAGATCGCTCTGTGCTCTTTTACAACTTGTACAACTTTGATTCTAGCAACAGCTCATAAATGGCGTACATATAATTGTAGTAGTAGGTGTATATGTGACCAAATGTTGCCATTTTCCAAGTTCTCGTGCACACTTTTAAATTAAATGGATGACTTTGTATACACATATACAGGATAACCCATTTCAAGTCATAAATATAAAAAAATACAATTTAGAAAAACAAAAAATTATGTATAAGACTTGAAGCGTTTTTGATATGGTTTTATTCAAATAGGCCCTTTAGTTGCAATAGCGCGTCCCATAACCAACAACGAACGTCGAGCCATTTCACGGTTTGACTGAGCATTCAAAGTTGTGCAAATCGCACGTGTCTTTTGATGTGCAAGGTACAACTAATTTTATGTTGCAAGATGTTTCATAAATAATTACCACCAACTGATGACTGAACGAGAAAGATTTATGATCTCGAAGTGAATAATAAATCAGTAACATTTTTATTAGAATTTCTAAATAAGCACATATTTTAAATTATTAACGTCTTGATAAGGTTTACAAAAATTTAATAATCTTGAATCGTGTGGTACATTTCGAAGCATATTGGTGCATGTAATGCAACTTTACATCTTTTGCATTCCCACGTTGTTTCGCTACTAATCAAATATCGTAGATGATTGTGAGATACAAGTTAGTGTATTGTCTGTATTGTCGACATATCATTGTCGGTTGATCTTTATGCTGTATGCCAATATCGTAATCGACATGTAAATGTACCGTTTTATAAATTCACGGGAGACACGAAATACTGACTAGACTAGGCAGTTTATGACATTAAGGGATGGAAGGATAAAATTTTGGGAAACACGATAAAGATGATACAGTCAGAAAGCCTCGGAGATCAGAAGTGATTGAAACGTATATATGTTTTTTTAGTTTTTTAGTTTACAAGGGAGTTTATTGAGTCCAGAAAATACAGATTTTAAGTACATTATTCACAATAAACATGAATTTTTGTAATGGTATGTTAGGCAAAGGTACCGATATGCGGCGGTGTATTATGTGTCGGCGCTTTACATTTTTGAAACGTATATATGTAATGCGTGTAATACGTAAAAAATTATAATGTTTTACATAGAATGCAATTAAAATTAAAAATGCAGTTAGATCAGATAATTGAGCTTGTACATTCTGTTATGGACGAAGAATATCATTCTCCATCGCACTCCTGAAATTCCTTTTATTGAAACATCTCTTACGCAAGCAATGCGAGAAGCAGCCGTGGTCGAGCTGAATATCCGAGAAATGGATCGAGCTGGATGACCGAGAAATTTCCGGGGTATTGTTTCTCGGAAACTTTATTATTTTTTCCATCTGTAAACGCGTATAGTGGACGATAAAGTCGGTGAAGTAGAATCCTCGAGTCGGTACAAATTCTCTTGGCCATTACTTCGAAGCTACTCTTACAATCAGCATTGGCATTTGACCGCATCAAAGCCAAGCATGTTATGTTCATTTATCCGCGACACATATACACTTGTATTAACCTCTTGATCGTAATTTCCTCATTTGTATTTTTTCGATTTGTTTGATTTGTATTTTTGTATAAATTCGAGTCTAATTATTTCGGACCTAATATTCAAGATAGCGTTCCTTCACAAACGTAGTTGCACGTGCACATAGGACAGCGTTCGAGACTGTCGATTACCTACAACTTTCTGAATTCGCATCAAGTTCGTCTCCATTATCTGCAACCTGCCAACAGCTCGCCGGCTTCGTGTCGGATTCATTTGTGTAATAGCACCAGCGTTTCCAGATTGAGGGAATTAAGGGAACAAATCCTTCTAATAGCAAGAGAAGTAGTATAGTTGGTGGACCAGTGACGTCGTGATTCACACTGTAGGCGGTGGAGGGACAACTTTGCAGACGCAACGCTCCAAGTCATGGGACGAATTTCATATCGCGTGACATTAGGCACGTAGCTGTAGAGTGGCAGTGGGGATACTGTGACGTCATGTTATCACTGAATTAATGGAATCATCTGGCAATCGCACTAACTTCCTAGTTAACTGCCCGATTTCGCACCGAGTTCGTCTGTGACGTTTTTCCTAGTGACCCCCAATTTCGCATAGGGTTCGTTCACCACGTTTCAATCTCTCGCGGCTCCTTACTTTGAGCGAGGCTCGTTCGCGCGTGACTCCATTTCAGAGACCCCTGAATTGGCATTTAGTTTCTCCTCGCAAACCGTAATCCCAGCAGCTTCTTGACGTCGCGTCAGGCTCGTTCATCCACTTGCTAACACATTTGCATAAAATATCCTCGTCGGTCTCTCGCGTTGCTCGCAGTCTCGACTCGTAACAAAAGATTTATTATCATCAACAGTAATCATTTTATACAGACGCACTATTTTTGGGAATAAATCAATTCGTAAGATTCATTTTTATAGTTATTTTATTATATATTATTATTTATTTTACATTATATTTATTTACATTTATTATACATTATATATAGTAATTATATAATAAAAATATAGATCTAGCTTTCAGTTGTGAATGCAATTCTTCACCTTTAACATTATCAACGTCACTCCTTACATAAATTCCCCATATTTTCTACAATTTATCTAAAGATCTATTTATCTAAAAGATCTATTTTAACATGATTCGACTTCTCAAATACTCTTCGTTAATCCAACATAGTGATTGTAAGAATTCGATCGTCGGTCACTAATTTCGATAACGTATCTACTTATATAATTGAAATAACCTGAAACACTCGATAAGCAGATATTTTGCAGGTGTTGGGAAGCGGTGAGATGTGTTCAATCGCAATACTTCTCATAAATCACAAAATCCATTCAATCTAATTCCTTTTTATTTCGGTTATCCTTTGAAAATATTTTTATATTAATCTTGTTCGTACCAAAGCAAGAGCCACGATTTGTGTCATTTTCGCTGCGTTGAACACGCCAAAAGAACAAGCCTATTCAGCAGTAACTAAACCGTGTTATTTCATGTATCTAACAAAAGTCTACAAGTTACATTAAGTTGTGGGAATAAAAACACCATGTGTGTATATGTGTGTGTGTATTCAGGCTCATAAATATTCAAAAGAAGGTACGAAATTCACCGGACAAAGCGAAAGTGTCAAATCTAAATATCGGAAAAGTAACAAGTATGCAAACAGGCGAAGAGATTGGAGATGTATAACATGAACATCGAATAGGCATCATGCTACGCAAGTAACTAACAAAATCAATTGGTAACAGCGTAAAATATCGAAGCGAAAGATTAGTTATATTCGAATGAGTTTCACTTGGAAATTACCGTTGAATGCAGCTGTTTGTTGTGTTTAGAAGAGTATAAAAATTTTTTAGAATAAGCGTATAAAAATGTTAAAAAATATTACTTTTGCATAATTTATCGTTAAACATGTTTGTTTTTGAATTGGTTGTTCTCAAAATAAATTCGCTGCTAATTTACTTTCTTCTTAGTATAATTATTATTTATTTGTCGAAATATGTATGCGTCAAACGTGAAATACGTTGAGTATACGCATTATGGATCATATCAATGATGCAGCTACTGATGACGATGTAAATTATATTTATTTTGTGGTGGCAATTACAAAAGAAACAATAATAGCGAAAAATGGATCCAATGTATTCGCTGTTTTCTTTGGGACCATAAAGATAATAAAATAATAATATAATAATGTAAGTTTAAAAACTGGAAGATATCTGTTTGTATGTCCTTTTATTTGAATAAATACTTTTTGTTCCGAGTAAGACTTTTGACATTTCTTTACAAATTTCCTAAACTCACCGCACTTGATTATTTTTGTGTTTTCTGTCGTTACTTTCACATGTTTAAACTTTTGTATAACTATCATACGAATATCTATCAATTTTCTCGTGTTTTAGCGTCGTGTTTTAAAATCCAGGTATGTCACGTTTGGTGCAATTACCCTGAACATAAGAATAAAGCGGAAAGTAAAAGTTATACGGTGTCAAGTGTATGAAAGAAGCTGAGAGAGTGTGAGATTTGAAACATAGAAACAGAATGAAAGTTAAAATAGAGAACAAAAAGGAAAAGTAAAAAGAGAATAAATAGAACGGAAGAAGCAAAAATGTGAAAGATTTCAAGTAAATACTTATCGCTTAACCGTTCAACTTGTTGAATAACGAATATCTTCGATTGTGTGGAAGATTCATCTGTGTGTACTTTCGCAGACATCGAGTATTCTATGGCGTGCGAGAAGAGGGTGAAAAGGGGACTGAGTGTATGAATTTCTACTTGTTAAATGCTAAAACGGCACTGGCAGGTTTAATAAATTCTGGTGATTGGCTTTTTTTCCGCTATCGCGGTCGCTCAACTTTCCAAAAGCAACGAATAACCGAAATTGAGTACCAAACTGATTTCAACTTATGTATATTTTAATTCACTGTTAAGGAATACTAATGCATATTTCTGTTTGTAACAAGTATACAAATGTGCTAGTAAAGTCATATTTTCTTCAAATTCTAAAAGGATTAAATATTTTCTTTCGTACAATATTTTAAATTCGTTTAGTCGTAGCGAACAAACATTTTGTACACATTTATTTACTAATCAATTTTCACAAAATAACTAATTTGAACATATTTTCGAAAATCTTTGATATGCGGTTCGTGAAAGAAGATGAAGTTCCCTTTGTTATAATGTTATATATATGCAGATAAATATGCACATATTAGCGGAAATACGTACAGATTTCACGTCTCTTTTTTTCCGTCTGTAATACTTTCGATTTTATGATTCTCTTAAACCTTCATGAAATTAAACTTATGAATCTATTTGTTAATTTAGTATTTGCAATTTTTATCCACTTTCCCGAATATTTTCTAAATAGAATGAGATTGGATTCTTCGCTTCACATAATCCCATAAATATTATATCTCATTTATGGCTAGCGTTTGTTAGAGTACATATACTCGTATTACGAGCATGGTATTATGGGTCATTGTTTTAGGTAAGAACAAAATTATGTTTTATACCTATTGTATCTCTATTATGTCGTTTGAAGGTGGTTGCATAAATTGGATAATGTACATCCAGTGGCCCATGATATCGATGGAGCAAATCCAATACCAGTCTAGTCGAATTCGTGCTTCGCCAAATTTAATCTAGTTCTCCGTTATATTTTACAATGGACGTAATTTTTCCCTCTCGCGTTTCATATTCTTTTTCTTTTAGGATATAGAATATAAGACATCTCAAATATAACGATTTTAACAGATATAACAAATCAAACGTAACAAATTATATTATATATCGTCTATTATATTGTATAAGACTTTGTACGTACGTCACACGTCTAAAAAGAAAAAAGACGTGGATTAATTTCTAAAAAATATATACGGTCCCATTTAAATAAATATAGATAATCTTGAAGTCTTGTAAAATAATCACATCAAGAAAAAAAATTCTTTCCGATTTTTTTTGTATATACGTTTTAACGTCACATCAACTACACCTATGTGATTATTAGAGACGACAATGTAGGCAGAGAGAGATTTACTTGCTAGATTTTGCTAAATAACGATATGCTTTTCAGAAAGGAGTTGGTTTAGCATTTGCTGCGAGAGCAATTTAGGAGGGTGTGCTTGACACTAATTTGACAATCGTAGATGTCGCAGATTGGTGGGTTAGATTTTCAGATTAGATATGCAACTGTGAATCTGATGTGACCAACTTTATGTGTGTTTAGTACAACTTGGTCTCGACAATCAAGATTCCTGTTAAGTAGGTCCTTGTTAAAAATTTCATCCTGGATCTCTAATGCAGGTTTAGCTGGTGGTTTGAGTGCGTGGTTTTTTGTTTTCGAGAAATTAATAAGCGTTCCCATACTTTATAAATTCTTGTAACATTAATATCGTGTTTTCTGTCGACATTAAACTTTTACAATTGATTTTAGTAAATTTTTGATCATTTTATTTATCACGTACCAAGAACATAATTTCTCGATTCGATTTCTTCGATTTCGAGAAATTATTCTCGAAAACAAAGAACTATGCATTCAAATCCTTTTTCATCGTTTTGTCGTCGACCGAAAGCATCGCACATACAGTCAATTCATTCGAAGTTTCGCGGTTCTTACCGTCTCCTTGTGAACTAGAGATTTTCCTTGGAAAGATTTGAAAGATATTTCGATGATCCCATTTATCTGTTCCACTTTACACAGACATTTAATATACAAGAATTCTCCTTGGTAAAAATTCTTTTGGCGGAGAGTGTACGAGGAGAGTAGGAATACGAAAGATTTGCCATAGTTTTACTGAGATATAGCATTGCTCGGAAAAATTATTCAGAAAAATTAGTTACTTTTAGTGGATGGTTCTAGAAAATCGTAATACGATCGGAAGCTTGACTCAAATTTATATTACACAAATATATAAAAATAAAATGCTATTTTCTTAATTTTCTGACACTATCCGTTTTATTGACCTATGTATTTCATAAACATTCTAAATAATTACTTTTGCAATGGCAATTAACATTAATTACTATTGAGCATGTGCTTAGCCAATCTTTACAGATCGTTGTCACGAATACGCTCATTAATCTAATATAATTTCCATATAACGAGAACACAACTATGTTTTTGAATGTGGCAATTTATTAATACGTCGAAATGTAATTTTGACGACTGTGTCATGATGGCGCGGATTCGATCCATTCGACGGGTGCAGTTATTCGGAGGGATTACGTATATGCTATGTACGTACGTCCGTAAGTACATACACACGGCATAAAGTCGTGTGAACCTATATGTTCGTAATATAGATCTCATATACTGTGACTCAAAAGTATGTGGACACTTCGATTTTTATGGTTTCGTGGCATCTAGGGTGTTTCGTTCACCTTGTTCGCTTCAATATCTTCGTTACTTTCGCAGATATAAAAAGGTATACGAGGGAAAGGTCCTTTAGTTTGCAATGATGAGTTCTGTAATTCATGTTTTGTTTCTCCTCAAGGTCATTTTTTCGAGTTTTCAATATTATTCCACCGATGATTTTCCAATATTAATGTCATACGTTTATCGTCGTGTAATCGTAGCTAATAAAAAGTTTCATTTTTTAAACAATCTCGAGTAGAAATTTTATGATGATTTGAAGGAAAGTAAAAAATTGACCCTCTTATTTTTGCCCCAGACTTATTATTTTACAAGAAATATTCCATATGACGTCTATTATTTTCAAGACATTTTCGTGTACGACACATTGCATTAGTGACGACCTTGCACTATGTTCCATCATAATTGGAGCAATAGTAAAAAGGACAGATTCGTTTAAAGGGATAAATTCGTGCTTGCTAGGTGTGTTCGACCTCGAGCCCGACAACTTCGGACCGACGCGACGTGACAGAAGAAGAAGAAGAAGAAAAAGAAGAAGAAGAAGAAGAGAGAGAGAGAGAGAAGGGGAGATTTCCGAACTGGACCAAAACTATCGGGCTATCTGAAAAGCACCAGACTACCCGTAAAGTATCGGACCGCCCGAATTTTTCCAAGCTCGTCCGATAACGTAATTTCGTGTACCCACACGCCTAGTAAGCACGAATTTGTCCTTTTAACAAGTTCATTACCGTATGGAGCACATAGGTCTCGTAACGAACCTTCCTCCTGGGCGACCACTTTTCCATCGCACTTGCCCCATTTGCGAAGCTAATAATTCTCAACGAAATAAACACTAATTGAGTCTTTGCAGAGTAAAATAACATAAATTAGAGAAAAACTCTGCGGAGCTTAATTGTCTCGTACTGCTAACAATGGAACATGCTCCTCGTTATCAACGGATGGTCACTCTATACTACATCTATTATTGAATCGAAATAAACGTCATATATTTCACTACAGTTTAATACACTTGATAAATCTTTCAAATACGAAAGTACAATACGTAACATGTATCGAAATGAAACGAAATGAGTACGGGCAATGAATTAAAATTGCTACGGGACATTGTTGCCCCGCACTGCAAGTAGCCAAGTCCTTGAAAAAACTGCCGCAGTGAACGTGTTGGGCGATCTTGTCTCTTTAAATGGACACGAGCTACCCCCATTTCTACATGAAACTGCTCGCTCGAAACAGTTTCCGGTCTTACTTATGATCTGTTTCGGCAATGACACACGAATAAAAATGAGAAAAATAAAGTTTCCATATTTTTTACTTTATCGTCATAAAAATGTTTTCAGTAGGTTGTTGAGATCCTCGCGATGTAATTGCTACTTTTTGAACTTGTTACGTATCGTGATCTGTTCATCGTTAAACAAGTGTCAGCGGTACCTCGTACAATCTTGTGCAAGCAGTTTTAGTTAAATTAGATAAGATTAGGTCGGTGGATCGATGGTTCATGCAATTATCGGATTATTAATCACAAACTTGAACACTTGGAAGCCTGAATTATTGAGTGACACATTCTGTTTCTTTTCTTTTAATTAAAGTAAAGCTTTTGCAAAGGATTGTTCGCTTGGAATACTGTTCCACTATACGAATTCATCCACTCATTATATTTAGATTAACTTTTACTTTTTAAACTTGTTGCACGCCGTTATCTGTTCGGTGTTGAACAAATGTCGTCGGTACGTCATATGCCGAATTAACCGGATAGTTTTAGTTAAATTAAACAGGATTACGATACCAAGCTGATGATTGATACAAATATCGCAGTTCCTTATGGGGTTTCTGAAAATTAGCTTTGATCCAGCAACGACCAGTTATTGTGATAAGTAGCATGTAATTGTTTCTTCCTAACGAGGCTCAAGCACGTCGATCCTATCGCACGAGCTACCGGAATAGCAAATTTCGTAGATCATTTGCTTCTTTGTGTTCCATTCTTACGCCCAAAGTATTTGAAATCAGATAGTAGCGGTCAATTCATGGCAAATGATCGTTAATAAATTTTAATACGTTCAAACCATCGTGACTCACCGGTGGACCACAATCTGCACTTCTATCCGGCGTAACCCATCGGTCATTTACGCCATTTATGTTTCCAATTTTTATTTATAGAGACATAATTTAACGAAAATTGGAATAAAATGCAAATGTTATCGAAGAAAGTGCGCATGAAAAAGCGTGCCGGCTTGAACGTGTTAAATTATAACATAGAAGAAATGCCATGACGTTTGTCAGAATGCAAATAGTAACATTGCACAGAATTACTTTTCAGCTTAGCATCTGTGCCACAGGTGGTGACGATCAAAAAGCGCTTGTATTGCTGGGATACGACTCTAGCAGAAGAAGGCGTACATGTGCCATTTCCCAAGTTCTCGCGCGCATTTCGAATTAAGTGTAATATATACATATGCAAAAAAATATTTGAAAAAATATAAAATAAAACTCATTTGGTTTCGAACAGGATATCTTGTGATGGTCGCGAGTCTTATCTAGGTGTACGTGTCTTGCAGATTTTAAGTTGATCTCTGCTTTTTAAAATGATACTACATATTTTTGTCCAGACTACATATTTGTGGTTCATTCCGTGACGAATTCGTATAACATGTTGGTATTCCAGAGTCGTTAAAGATCATTTATTGTCGTTAAAGATTTACTTCGTTAATTCGTTGAGCGTTCGGAAACTATTCCTCGTTTTCTGTATTCAAAAGGCGACCATGAACGTCCACCACCTACAATTATTTACTCAATCCCTAAATGATAGCTCCATTTCCTTGAAAGTGACAGAACCAATTCTCCAAAATTCCTCACATTCTCCCAGAATCACAAGCATATCGACAATTTCATTAGGCGTATAATGAGCGATCGTAGATTAATTCGTTACCGAATGGAAGCGCACCTAATGCTGTTTGTAATAACACTGATTCCTTCCAGGCAACTGTAGCACAAATTCAGGATATCTGTCTACGTATCAGCGAATTATCTTCCCTTTGTAAGTAAGAACAACGATAAATCACATCATTAGTCTGATTTCGATTCACGTTTATATCCGAATCAACGTAATTGTTATTGCGATAGATCAAATCTTGAAGACGCCTTTCAGAATAAAAATATTCACCTCCATTTAGCAAATAAAAATCACTTTGAAGTCTCGGAGGTACCTGCAACTAGACGAAATTTTTGCTTGTTATAAAATGCCCCCTTCCCACAAATAAAACAAGTTCTATGTGAAACATTTTTTTGAATAATGAGTAGTGCCGGAAAATTGAAACGTGACATCCTGTACATATGTTGGTTTATATGTACTCGTATATATATACAGGGTGGTTGGTAACTGGTGGTACAAGCGGAAAGGCGGTGATTCTACGCGAAAAAAGAAGTCGAAAATATGGAATAAAAATTTTTCGTTTGAGGCTTTGTTTTCGAGAAAATCGACTTTGAATTTTCGCTCGGCACGCGTGCGATACGTTATAACAGATCTTATTGTAGATCGTTGTCTCGATAGAAAAATTAAAAAAAAAAATTTTTTTTATTCTATATTTTCGACTTCTTTTTTCGCATAGAATCATCCTCTTTCCGCTTGTACCACCAGTTACCAACCACCCTGTATATAATACATATTTAATGCACGTATAGTCTATAATTTTATAGCTCAAAGAGTTAAAGTGACGATATTTTAAATGTTACTGTCTTATTAACATTATTACTTTAACGTTGCTCGTTTAGTAACAAACTACGTCGAAACTTTTCTGCCAATATCTTGTTATTGTAGTCGTTGTCAACACTTTAATAGAAGATGAAAACACCGTTCAGCTACACATTTTGTTATATCTATTGTGTATTACAACAGCCTCGTGTACATCTATCTATCGATTTTTATACATCTATCAAAGTTATAGTACTATATCGATTATCACAAAATATATCCGAATAGCAATCCTAATAGCAATTCATGCAAAAGGTTGCATAACACACTGCGCAGAAATATCGATGTCCATATTATTGTATTATTATTAAACAATGATATAATATGTATAAGCTTCTCTTAAAGAATAACTCAGGCGCTTCTGTCTAGGACAATGAACAGCACGGCGATATGGCCCAGCATACAAATATTTTTTGAAGAAATATGGTTATTCCTGTTAGGAATACCGATCATGAGAACGAATTTTATGCGTTATCAAAGAGTTGCAAGAGAATGAAACTTTGTGAACGTAACGGACGCGAGATCAAGATGCTGCTGGAATGAAAATTTGCGGGTATCAGCGCGTAGTGAAGGAGCTGTTAAGGCATTGAAATATACATAAAAGAATCCGATGCAAGTCAAGAAGCTGCTTCAAAGTTGGAAATGTAGCGTCGATCCTGACATACATATGTATATGCACCGATGCAGTATCGATTGACATACAAACTGACCAAAGTTAGTTCTGGCTTTTTTCATCAGATATCAGCACTTTTCTTTGAATAAATAAATGAATGTAACAATACCTCTATCGTTTACAATGTTTATTCATTTTCAATTTATGTATTTATGTATTTATGCTATATGTATTCGTTTTCAACTGTTTATTCCATTGTCGTCGCTGCACTGACACGTTATGCGTTGATATTTTAACGAGCGTTAAAAGTTATTTTCTAAACTTGGTATTTTGTTTTTCAGGTAATTAAGTGATTCTTTTTCTATGATGTATAGTATATCTAGTCTATCAAATGCAATTATCAGCCTCAGTTTTGCAATTTTCTTTGTATATTAAATACATTATAATCTGAAATGTTTTTACATGTTTGTCGTCCATTACCTTAAGAAACTTTGATCTGTTTAATCTTTCTTCTACTTTTTTTCCCGCAGAAAAATGTATGAATTTCCAAAGCAGGAAAAAGGAGCGTAAAGAAAATAAGAACTCGACAGAGGAGAAAATGAATGTGGTTTTAAAGCTACGTTTTGACAACAGAACGACAAAGAGATAAGCCGCTGAGACTGGCCACATGTCGAATGCACAGACTAAGGAAATATTAATTATTTCACTGGTGCTATATTTAAAAATACAACTTGGATAGAATTACGTGTTCTAACATCTAAATGTCTCCTTTTCAACATTATTAATCATTTAAGTCGAGAAATCTACTAATTAATACTAATAAATAATTGACCTGTACCGAACGGCAATTTTCGTTTCTTATGAATTACAACATTTCTATCCTTGCAAAGTACCAGATCTTATTATTGTATTTCGCAAAATTAATTTCCCTCCTCCTATTCAATTCCGTTTGTACTGTAAACGCATCCTGAAAATGTTCATTTTTACCGATTCTAGCCTAAGATATAGGAAGGAAACTTCAAGCAGTCGGTACTATTCTCCCGTGTATTAGGAATCCGAAAGAAGCGGACAAATCTGTTTTAACAGCAATAGGACGTGTAAAAGAGTTTAGTATAAGATCAAGAGGTCACTAGGTTTGGAAGAGTTGTATCTCTAACTCTGAAAGTTAATATAATTCGAACATTAAAATTCCATATCTCGTGTAAAAATGTTCAATTATAATAATTATAAGGATTGTCGATCGAATTATACTTTTGTTTCCAATTGTTATCCAGTTGATCGATGTTAAGCTTCCTACGTTATAAGAAGAAAGATAAATAGTAGGATTCTAAGACGCTTCTAGTTTTTCATATTAATTCAAGAAACTTTTATTCGTGGTACAAAAATATTCCTTGTATGTAACGTGAATAATAATGCTGAAAAACTATTCTTAAGAATTCAATTTTTTAAACAACATTATCCACACACAGCTTATACATATTATATATCGTATTACATTTACTGCATTAAAATTATATTTGCTTTAACGTATTACACTACGTCTAATTTAACGTATAATTGATTCTATTACTTTTAGCCGTTTACGAAAGTATTCGATCATTTAATAAGTGAAATATAATATCACGTGTGAAACTTAACTGTTTAAAACATTATTCATATCAAGGGGAAAACAACTTAATAACATATGATATTTGCAATAAATTGCAATAAATAACTGCCGCAATTACATATAATAAAGAAACAGACTCCACGATGTCTCATAGTTGAGCTTAAGTGACTTTGTCATTATTATATCATCATATTTGCTGTGAAGATCCATTATATGACTATATATGCCATTTGTCTCTATGCATTCTAATGTTTTTCTGCGTGTATGTTAATACAAAGCAATGAATCAGCATTTCTAATTATTATGATACGGTCTTGAAACTCGTCGAATCTTTTTATCATGGATATCATCGTATCGTTTTGAAAATTTTAATTTAATATACGCGTTTTACTTGTCAAAAGTTGTAAATGTTTAAATATATTCGCAAATTGTTGCGTATGTGGCGATATATACAATAACTACTAAAATAATTGTTCCAACATAAATTATGTTATCAGACGTTATAAATACTTTGAATTAAGATTAGCAAGTACGCGAGGAAGTTTAAAGGAACTTTATTGTAAAAGAGATATGCAAAGAAATTATCGATGCACTTTTCCTTTATCTTAATGACGCCTTGTCATTAGTCTACCAATTGGTCGATGTCATATTCGAGAAATTTAGTAGAGTTTTAGTTTGCAAACTACTCTAATTAAGTAACAAATCGTCCTCTTCCTCACGAAGGAGAAATATCGAAGGAATTCAAACAATAAGAAAGAACTTTTTATCATTAAGGTGATTCTAAAGTAAAACTACATTTAAACGGCTTGGTTGGCCTGAATACAAATTTACCGTGATAGTCCAATTTAGTAGAAGGAATTCCCACTGAAGATTTATCATAATATTTTGCTGTAGGTATGATAATTCTTCCGATATATAATGCTATTCTTTTCTTCGTGAAAAAATATCATCCCATAAAATGCAGTTGTCATTCTTGATAACAGGTTTATCTAGAAACGAGTGGATTCTTTGGCTAGATAACAAAGATGCAGTAGCGACTACTGAAAGAGGATGGAAAGGCGTAGGTTTGACGAATTCTCGTAAGCAAGATTGATATTGGATGCAGCAGAATTTCGCGGTATATTTATGTGAACGTACTGCGTGTGTAATAGGTCCGAGGGATATAGAGTAGAACGTAACTCAGCATCAGAGCTGACCGGCGAAGCCGAAGCTGAAGCCGTAGCCAAAGCCGGAGCCAGCTTCGCTTGCCGTTCCTGTATTTCAGTAATCCCGGGCAACACGAACTCACCGAATACCCCTATAGATATCCCATACGGAGCTGCGCCACAGCCGTTCCACTTGCTAGTTACTTTGAGGTTGAACAACCCGACCTCCTCCCTCTTCGGCTTCGCATCGTTCTCCTGTCCGCTCGGATGCGATAGCATCTTAATCGTGCTAATTCGCGCCCACCCATCACCGGCTGACATTCGCTGTACCGTGAGCTGTAGTTGGTAAACGGAGCTTCCCAGGCTTATGTACCCGAGACGGCGTGCTCACATTTAATAAAGTCACTTAATAACGAATTTATCGATTACCTTGTTCTTCAACCGGCTTCGAGTTCGTTCTTCTTATAAAACGTTAAGAAAATGTTATGTTTCCGTATCTCTACTATACCATGTATAACTATTGGTATTCTATATATTTGTATTTCTTCAAGCATTTCAATAATCTTTGTGCGCATTTCTGTAAAATTTTACACTCGGTTGACAAGTTAATTAATTATAAAATGACCAACATTAAATAAATACATGGTAGTTCAGATAAACACTACTGAATGATCATTTTCATTTTTTTATAACTTTGGCACCATAATGATAAGGGAAGAAGAAGAAAAAAATGTAAGAGGGCAAGAGAGAGAGAGAGACAGACAGACAGATAGGCAGACAGAGATAGACAAAGAAAGAAAGAAAGAAAAGGAAAATGAATTCATTGCTAAAACTTTCCTACCAGGCTTAATAGTTAAGATCAGACTCACATAATAGTTAAGAACAAGCCTAAAGGAATGTCTGTGTAACAGAAGTGGTTAGTATTTTCAAGAAATTGTATTTTTGTATATACCTGCAAGAGATGATTATCACGAACAAAAGTCATATCGCAAAAACTACATCTTTTTTTCAAAATATTTGCTTTCCTTACTTGTTCATAATAGTCAGTACGTAATAAATAGCGATTATGCAGCAAACTGTACTTTTATATTTAATCTTAAAGATTATGAACGATAATATCAATTGTTACAAGTTAAATCGGCATATTTGTTAGTGACTTTTATAAAACAGCAATTTTATAGAACAGATATATTTGTCGTACAATCCCATTAAAAAACAACTGAACGTCATAGACAAATTTGCACTTAAGGGATGGATTTAATAGGCGCAAATCCCTCAACTTTTATTCCACTGAGAAATCCAAACCAGTGATACGTAAAATTTTGTTCTTAAACTCGTTTCCTTTCTGTATGCATAGAAACTTTCATTTCATACAAGATTCAGACTTAAGAATAGAGAACTTACTGAAGCAATAGAAACTTTCTACGCTAAGAAAACATTTGGAGAATAGTATAATTGGTTGATAAAATAAAAAAGTACCAACCAAATACTAATCACTAATCTAGCTAATATCACTTAAAATTAAAGAAATAAATCTTATATTCAATCGTTTGTACGATATCCTCCTGGTTTTTTACCTTTTATATAAAGTGTCAAACCAAATATCTTATTACTATCGTTACTTTTACATTTTCCTATTAAACATAGTACACAAAGTGTTCGTAGCAACGATTGCCACAATTTTTTGGACATTTCTATCAACATGCATACTATGGATTGTGAACAAAAATTAGTTGACTCTCGATCGGTAAGAAACTTACTAAAACATTTTTTTTCCATAAAAAATCGAGGTAGCTGTACAGAGAAAAGCATACCTCGCCCATTTCAACGACCTTGAATATCTTGTCAGTGTTATCATTCTGAACAACTTTTCGCTATACATGTTACCGCCACTCGACTTTAGTTTCTCACTCGACTTAGTTCTTCACTCAGGAGCGGGTGCATTTTTATATAGTCCAACCTAAACTTGGCTCATTTATCAGAGAGATAAGTATTTTTAATATTGTATAAATATACAAGGAAAATGAATGAGTTGTGGATTGAATTGCAGTAGTAGCACCCGACTAACGTTAAGCTAGCGTGAAATAATTTTGCACTATATCTAATTTGTCTGTTCGTCGCGTACATACTAATAATCAGAGTCAGCAGTTTACATACGTAATCTGATAATAACCACACACGGTCTTAGCTTTAGAGTTATACGCAAAAGTATATTTACTACAATAGTAAGTATATATGTACAGATGGTAATAAATGGTAATAGTCGAATTTACGATACACTTACAAAATCGCATGAAATACTAGGTTAAACAGACAGTTAAACAATGGCTATTCACCTGAATTTAATTGGTCTAACCTGATATTGTTGATTAGTTAACAGCCAACTGTAGACTGTAAAGCAAACATTTTTGGTAGTACATACTTGTTTTTTGTTGGCCTGGTACAACTTCGAGTATGATTCGCCAAGATTATAATGTAAAACCACTCGTGTCAATCGTCACACGACGAACATTGCTGCAACTTGGATGGGATGTTCTATCCCGTTTGCCATATCCTGTCGATCTAACACGCCCAGACTATCGCTTATTCTCCTCGTTAGAAAACTAATAAGAACCTGCCTTCTTTGAAAGACTGCAAAAAACGAATTGGCGTGTTTCTTGTTCTTGGAAGACTAAGCAATTCTACGCCTAATTCTAAGCAATTCTAAGTTTAATTGAAGAATAATGATCGTGACAACGTATTTCAAGCTTTACAGTTTTTTACAATCAATATATTATCTTAAGTGCATATCATTTTTTTACACTTGAAATTTTTTCAAGAAACAAAGTCAGCTTTCAGTTCTTTTAATCGAATGCTGTACGTTTTTTTATATCTAAAATTTAGAAATTTTTTTGGTTACATTGTCAATTGCTATTAACATTATTGATAATTAGTACACATTCGTTGACAACATAAAAAATTAATTATAAAACTTTTTCTTATAACTAAAATTATTTCTTACATATTTTCATACCGTTCTTTTGCTTAATAAATAAGTTTTATAATGAAGTTTTTTTTATACTATCTATGAATACTAATTATCTGGTAATAATGTTAATTAATAATTTACAATATTCCAATGTTACCTGACAAAATTTTTGTCGTCGATGTTAGCTGCTGGTAACCAAATAAATTTTTCTAATAGTTATCGATGACCAAAATGAAACTCGGGCCATCGATAATGGTTTCGGGTGAACAGAAAATATTGCAGTCATTTATATTAATTACTAGTAATCAGAATGGAATTTTCGTCGTCGAGAGTGGTTACTAGCAGCCAAAAAAATAATTCATAATAGTTATTCGCAAACAAATCAACTAAAAACTAATATTTCTTAACCATTTCATTTTCTGAGAAATTTCATTGAGATTTATTGATAACTGGTTCTCATTTAAATAAAAATTGACTTTTTTTAACATCATCCAAGTATTTTCAGTTCGATGATAGAAATCCTACATTTACTTAAAAAAGTAATTTTCGTCCTCGACCATGCGACGAATCTTATTTAACGATTAAATTTCTTATTTAACAAACGTAATCATGTTAGCTTGTAAAAGTCGCCGTGAAACACCAAAATGCTGCGTTTCGATACCCATTTAGACAATTACCATGTTGATATCAGATCATCGCATCCTGTTATTGTATTTTCCAGCATCACACAGTTTATCGTGATTCTCGTGACCTTATCTACTGTTTATTTTACTGCTACTAACTAGGTTAATGTAGTTAGGCAATCGGGGTTAAACAACTAAATTTACGGGTCAGTTAGTACTTTGCTTCACAGCACATCGAGACGCAATTATCCGATAAGACTTGGATAAAACTCAATTGGAGCAACGACTTTCGTTGAAACCTGAGAATATGCTGCTGATTTGAAAGAATATACACATGCATGAAATTCCATCTCTTCTTTCAAATTATACCAAGTTTAAAAAACATTGCAACATAATTTTATAAAATTTGTTTGAAAACTAACAGTCACATTATGCAGTATATAACTTAACGCTGAACCCATTCTCTAATCAGAGTGAAAAGGAAATGCAAAGAATTTTGTTCGTTCACCTAATTGTACGAAGGTATAAATATAAGAATGGTAATTATAATTAATTACGTATTTTTTTTAGTAATTTATAATTTTAGTTGTAAACAGCAAGATAAAATTATTGTATGACTTACTAGAATTAAACTTAGAGTAACTTTTAAACTAATTGTTTTCAGACGTTTAATGTCTTTTATAAAAAATAGAAAGAGCATAATGAATGGCGTAGAGGAAAAATATGTAGCACGATTTAAAAAAATGAAGGTAATCTTAGAACATTTGCATGTCTCACTTTCAGGGTAGATATACTATTATCTCGCGAAATCATTTAGTTTTCCTAATGAAATCTTCGTCTATCTGGCTATTTTAAAGCTGTCGTCAGAAACCCCGTATGTACAAAATTAGGAGAAATTTCAACTAATCAATGTTGATTCCACACAAATATTACAAAAAAATAATTCGAAAAATATTCCAGCGGACATATGATGATAGAAAGATAAACACCCTGCAACGTAGGTTGCACCAGTTGACCATTACGAATGATTTTATTTTTCTAAACTATATTTTGTTACCCACTGTGTACAGTCTATTAAATATAATTTTTATTTGACACTCTGTGCTCTTTTCACACCCTCTTCCATGTAAAAAGTTAATTAAATTAAAAATTAAATTAAAATTTAATTAAATTAATCTAGAAAATAGGAAATCTACAATCGATTATTCTTCTAAGAACTATATTCAACACACCGTGGTATGTAAGAAACAACGATATAAAAAGGATACTAAAAATCCCAATAGTAGAAGAGGAAATTAAAAGATATTCCAAAGTACATCAACACAGGATAAAAATCCGCAAGAACTGACTTGCTTAAATTTCTTTTTTATCATACAAAAGGAACCGTCATTTAGATCTACTTACGCCTCATAATCGACGCATGGTTTGATACAATTACGACATTAGCTTTTCCTCTAGCAATTATCGATAAATGTATAGAAATCCGCACGTTATCTTAAAATATACTCCTCGTCAAAGAGATAGCCCATGTGAGCTATCTTTAATTTCTCAATGACGCGTGTAACGTATAATATCAAAACATTATGAACTATGATATTTTTATACAACCAAGAAAAACTATTCCAAACGAAGGTCGAAATGATAGCACACTGTATTAATATGTTTAGAAATTGCTCCGTAGTTCATGATCTATTAACGAGAAAAGATTACAGTATTACAGTATTACAGTAAATTTGTAAGTATGGGACGCGAAAAACGATTAAACGAGTCTGAAAAAAAGCAAATTCTAAAACTAAAACAGCAATAGTTATCAGTAGCACAATTATTACGGACAACACTTACACCTCACGTCTTTCTGCAATTAATCGAAAAGTTATTTTCGCAGCGGCTCACTGCAGAGATTACTCGTTAAAACTTTTAACCTTGAAGATGAATATGTCCATTTCGGTAAGACTAGGCTCTTCAAAAATTGAATCGTGTGTAGTGAATCGATGCTACAAGTATCTCAATTCATTTCAAACCAAGTGTATCATAAACTTTGAACCTTTTGGCGGGGCAGCCAGCTACGCTCGTTAAAGCCCAGAACTGAAGACAACGCGTCGCGAGTTTGAATCCTCTGAATAAGAGAACTATTATACACTATATTTACAAAGGGTGGTAAAACCAAAATTTCTCTTAAAAGTAAATATACAATAGACAAGCGACCAGCCCCTCCCTTGCGTCTGTTGTGGGGTATACTTTATGGGAGTGCTTGGTAAAGGTGCATGATGTCAAGCACCCAGGGGCCCGACGATCACTCGCACTGGTTTACCGTCCCGCCCGTGGAGGTTTTAACCGGTAAGAATCCGGCACTACCTTCTGCCGCTCCCACAGGGTGGCAAGGTGTCTATGAAGATTTCCTTCACGTAAAAAAAAAAAAGAATTTGTTTTGCCATGTTGAGGGAGTAACAGGAGTACATCGCCGTCCTCTCCTACTGCGAGCAAGTCATACTCGCAAAGGAGTGCGCCGAGAGAGAAAGGGTGAGAGGACAACACCCATCGAGAGTGCCGTCACGCCGAAGAGGGGGTCTGGTCTCTCTTTCGGATTTTGCACGACGGCCCACGCAGCTTGGCGTCAGGACGATCACTGTAGAGGTTTTAGCCGGTACGAATCCGGCACTACCCGGCGCCCTCTCCCCGGAGGGTGCGGGGCGCGTATGAAGGTTGCCTCCACGAAAAAAAAAGTTATCAGTAGCAAAAATATCGAAAGTAATAATAAGAAGTCGTAAAGTAATATACAATTTCTTAAAAAATGTTGAAGATTATGGTAATCGTTAACAGACTTTAGGTTACAACACGGGAGGAAATGTTCAAATGCTTAATCTCCCAGGTACGATGCGCCACTATACTGGCTCACTCTAGTGACTCATTCGCTCACTGTTTAAACTAAACGATCTTTTTCATTTGTCTTGATTCGCACAATGTTTTACAACAGCGTTAACGATATACAGACAGAATATATAGTCTTCGTTTTTGATACGCCAGTGTCAGGTATCAGTTATTGCTATTCGTTAAAATAAATATGCCATTATTGTCTATGTGTCGTACCGTGCTTTAAAATATATCATACTCAAATGTATTATTAATTATTAAGGTAAGTTATTAAAGTTACGATTCATGCATCATATTCTTAAGAAGAATTATAATTTAATTATCAAAAATTTCATTGCTTGCGTAGAGAACAGCATTATCCACCACACATTGCAGTGCCGTATCGTTTACGCGTAATTCGCGCCAAACTCTGCCATACAAAGAAACAACCTCGCACAAAATTCAACTGTACCTAAAAGATTAAGAGTAAAAGATACCGAAGAAAGTAGAAAAAGGCGATAATGTTTGTAAGAATGCGAACAGTAACGTTATGGAGAATTACTTTTCAGGTAAGCGTCTTGCGCCACAGGCGGCAGCGATCAAAATCGTTCCGTGTTCTCGTTTATGACCTGCACAACGCCAGTTCTAGCGACTGCTCGTGGATGGCGGTGTCGATGTATGATCGTTGTAGTAAACGTACATGTGAATAGCATGGCTATTTTCCGTTCTCGCGCGCGCCGGTTCTGAGTTAAGTGGATGACTCTGTATTCGGAATTAACCTTAATCGTGATTCTATGGAGTAACAGTTAATTCCATCGTATACTACGCGCTGATTAATTAATGTTCATCCATTAGTATGTATCATATTAACGAACCGTGCATCTACAGCAATGTGAATGTAGCAGATTCGGTAGAAATTGATTTATTGTTTTCCGTTTTGTCTATATACAACTAAGTATCTCGAAGAATATACAAAATACGAAAAGATGATTCAGATAAAGATTGTAGCATATGCTGGTATTTCTATGACCTTGAAACGGCCCTGAAATAATCCTGTGAACATTAGGTTTGGATTTTTAAACGGATCTTTATATTTTTCATCGCGTATTCTTGTGGCTGATGTCAAAACATTTTGAAACACGAAACGACAAATCCGTCATGTTGCCGGCATTAGTGTAACTCAATGTACATTGTTCGGTCGCACGTTGTACATCAAAAAAGTGACGTCAAAAAGTTGCGAGTTTATGTGTGGAATGTAATTTCGTGCAAAACAGCGCAGCATGATCATCCACGGATGAGCGAGATTCGCGTTAATGCGACCCTTTATCCTCCGGCTTTCCCTTCAATGTGTTTGCTTCCGAAAAAGTACGCTTCTCTATTCCTTTCGAAAGCTATTTTTCAACGTTTTGGAACATTGTTGTCGTAATTTCCGCGAATCCTACTCACTCGTGGTTCGTCACGCTGCGCTATTTTGCATTACATTACGTTACACGCGTAAGTAAAATCGGCCCTTTTTAGCAGCACCATGATTTGCAAAGTCCAACCGAACAACTAGCTTGCGGTGTGCAATAGGTAAAATGCCGACGACACGGCATGACAACTTTGTCGTTTCATATCTCGAAATTATTTTGAGTAAGATTCATACGCATTGACGTCTTGACTTCAAATACGAAAATATATAAGAAAAAGTATAGAGATATATTTAAAAACTTGAAGGTAATGTTCACAGGGCATTTCAAGGTCATATAAATGCCAACACGATATGTATCTTCCGGTATGCTACAACTTTTATCTGGATCATTTTTTTTCCTATTTTGTATATTTTCGCAAGTATTTAACCGTGTAGAGATAAAATGGACACACTGTATATATATACCACGCGCTTCTAACGCATTTAAAAGTACTGCATCTTTCTATCTTCCTTCGTCTTTACAGACAATCATAGCAACACTCGATTTTTCCTCCTTTTCTTTCCTCTTCATTGAACTTTATTCTTATGTTATTCTCCTTTCACCAGTCGTGCTTACTTTTGGACGTTCCCTGATTTCTTTCCTCGCTCGCATATTCTTTGTTCTGTTCCTTCATTTTTCTACTTGTTGTTCACCCTTTTTCATCGCCTTGCTCTTTGTCCGCGCAGTTTTGAGCAATCTTGCATTTTCACCTATTGTTTCGGGATGTCATCGTTTCTCCGCTCGGATTTTCTTGCATCGTACGATAAAACGTGTATTTGCATAGAAATCGTAGATACGTTCCAATATTTTTGCCAACATGAAATCCACGAGACAAGTGTTCTTGTAGCGCATTTCATAAAATATTCATTATCCTAAAAGTACGAAATACAGCTTCAAAAAATATCAATTTTTTAAAGGTGGTGTCATTTTGTGTTAATTAAATAATTATTTCTCGTCGTTCGCTATAACGTTTGCAATAATAAATAATTTGTATTTCGTCAAAGCGTGTACATGTATTTATATTTTAAATGTACTTTGTACTTTTCATACATGTAGAAGTTGGATCCAATTTATCGATAAATATTAACAGCATAGTCTGCAAATGCCAACTCAGATTGCAAAAATCCTATCGTTCTACTATATTTCAAAATAATAATAATATATGCATCGCATGCACGTACAATGTTCAATGATGCGTGAAAATAATAGGTGATGAAAAATCTTGACACAAAGGTATGTATACTTCTCCATAATATCCTTTTCCTCTTTGAAACAGCGCTTTGTCATACGTAGCTATCTGAAATATAAAATTACGTAACCTGTGTGCCACTTGCGCTGCAGTATTACACGGTTTGCCCATGGAGCTGAAGTAAGGAGACTTATTATTCTTAAGCGTTACTCATACCACATGTAAAATGTAAAATTACTTCCAGATAGAATTTGGCACTTCGATTTTAGAAATAATAAAACATTTCTCTTTCAATTCCTGCATTGACTATTGCTTCCCTGCATTTTTAACATAGTAGTGCATTTACTAGTAAAGATGCTGTGTAGGGGACTCGCCTCCAATGACCACGACAACATACATCAAGGTCACCCTCTTGAAAGATCTTCAGAATATTCAGCCATCTCTCGTTATTTGTAGAGCGTATTTTTCCGACGCTGAGCGCACATATAAGTAGCCAATACGTACATGTTGCGCGCAAATATTTCTACACTTATCATTCTGTTTATATTTGGGTTAAATTTAATTACCCCAAACCTCTTCCGTATCAGAGAAAGAAAGGTGCAAGATCCGAAGAATTGCGGGAAAAATACAGAAGCAAGTCGACAAATATTCGGCAGAAACATTAACGTGGATAAATTCAAGAAAAATCATAATCAAGTTTTGGTTTGGTTTGACCATTTTTATCTCGTCAACCCTAATCCTAACACTAATCCCAATCCACGTGAAATAAAATAATTACAGATTCAGCATTTTTACCTTCCCCTTAAAACTAACAAGCCACGACTAAAAGGTTTCCAAGGGACTGTCACCTTGCCCATTCAGGAGAGTAACTTGGACAACATATGTCAAAGTCAAGATCATTGGAGGTGGGTCCCCTAAGCAGCGTTTCTACCCATTTATTTTGTAAACTACACTGAAAAATTCACATAAAAATATCTTCGTTATGTTGCTGATAATTCAACTCAAGTTTAGAAAATAAGCTTAAAGTCTTCAAATCATACGCGAAGTCAAAGATATTTCATTATTTTGATCTTATATGTATGCATCTTTATGAATTTCCATTTTACATCATAAGCTATATTTTTCTAAAATCTAAAATTCTATCATATCATATCATTATTTTTCTTCGCGCTAAAAAGTAAAGTCACTATGAAACACGGGGGATCTTATTATAAATTGTCATTGAAGTTTCATGTATTTTAAAACATACAGGATATCAAATATTAAATCAGAAGGTAAACATACGAATATGGCGACGAATACCTGTATTTATATTTTTATTAAATTATATTTCTTGTCGTTCAAATACTTATATGTCTGTAGTTATTAGGGAATTAAATTCACATTCTTTAACAGGATAACAATTTCTCCACATTCGGAGAATGCTATATATAAAATACCATAAAGCTGTAGATGGATAGTTGCTAGAAGCGGTCTATATATAATTTATATATAATTGTACTGAGGCGAACAGCTTAGGTTTAAGTTAGTTTAAAATAGAATAAGGTAGAATAAGGCAATATAAGTTAGTGTACGAGATAACGTAGTTAACGTAGTTTGTAGGAGAAGGTATGTAATTGGAAGTTTTAATCGATAAATTTACTACTAAAAAGCTATATTTAAATCAATTTATTAAATTTATTTAAAAATGACGTATCGTGGATAGTTATTTTGTGATAATGCAAAGGGTTGAGTGATTTGTATAGATGGTCACGAACAGAAGTATTAGCACAGCTTGGTTTTAATTACGGAGCTACGAATAAATCAAACAAAGAACTCAATATTCAGTTAATTTTTATATAAATAGTAATTGTAATGTTTATATATTTTTAGAAGATTATACGTACTACGCTTTAATCATTTACAACTGAAAAGAACTTTTGAAGCTGAAAGAACTTTTAAAGAACTACTAACTGTGCAAGAGTTATGCAATTTAGCAATTTAGAAATATTGAGAGAAAGATAACTAAAACATAGTAAAACGTAAGTTCGAGTATCCAATCATTCTGAATACAATTAATATTCGAGATTCTGCTGTATTAACTTCTCAAATAATTTATTTCGATATATGCACATTGTACAGAATTATTTGTCGTACCTTTGGGAGGTGATTCTACAGCTCCGAATCAATGGAGATTTGTTAAAGCAGTGGACGCGATAAAAAAATTGTATATTGTCATTTGCTTTCCAAATAATAAAATCCAAATCTAAATAAAAAAGACTATTCCAGTTGCAAATAAGAGATGAGAAATAAATAATTTTTGGCATCGTTTAAACGATTTTTATATAACAAAGTTTAATTTTTATTTCCAGTGAAAATATTATTTTGATTTCCTATTTATTGTTTAATGGGTAAATAAAAATTTGCCCAACATTGCCAGTTCTCATACGTACTGCTTGGCAACCAATTGCGATTACGAGGAGTAACTTCCCTATTGTTATGGTACTGTTATTCCTTTATTCGAAATTGTACGTTTCCTATGTGTAGTAGATCTGAAATTCCAATGAAACACGATGCTCTTACAGCAGTTCTATCTAAACTTGGATCGATGTTGATAGTCGTCGTCTCGCATATTCGCGTATAACTACTGGAAGGGAGTTAACGATAAACGGAATAGTTGGATGTTCTACTCTGTGTTATGATATCTTGCATCTTTGTATCTATATTATCAAAATAATATAGCGACTGAAATTAACCTGTCTATAGCAGTTTTATTTTTACTTTTATTTTTCGTATATTTCGCTAAAGTATAAGCACCATATAATTAGAAAGACGACTGAATTGCTCAGTTATAAATAAATAAACAAGAAATATATTCGCAGAGATCTAAGTCGCTCATTTCCTCGAATGTTGTGAACAAAATATTATTTCATTTAAAGATATAGTGTTAGCGATACCAGTAATACCTACAAGATTCATACCGAATAGAATCTTTTAATTAGACTTGGATTTATTTTATCATGTCGTCTTCAAGTAACTGCTAACAGTTAAATTACATTAAACCGCGGACAATTTGTCGATGCATATCTTTTTTCAGATATTGTTATCTACGACAGAGAATAGATATGTTCTCGGAAATATTTGAAATAATGGTGTTATCTCGCCAAACGTGCAAAATGATAAAATAACTGCCCACAATTCTACGATGACTTAAACCACGATCACTGACTCCGTTTACATTAGACAACTTTTGGTCGGACGATCAAAGTGTGAACACAATGTCAACCAAGTTGAAACGACCCGAAGTAGTCGTAGTTATCAAGATTCTTTAATTTAATAAATTTCCATTGCTATTTCGATTTTTGTTCATTAACGTCGATATGTTGGAAAAGCTTTACGTTTGAAAAATTATTTTTATCTTCGTTTTCTCTAATTGTATGCCACTGTGCCATTTATCGCGATTCTTATAATAATAATCGAACGATTACTGTAATAAATTATTTTACATAATAACTATTCAACTTTCGAAACCTGACTTAAATCACGTTGTCGTACTTGTTTTTCACACTCGAAAAATGCATTGACACTTGCCACACACAAGCTTCTTGTACATGGGAGAGTCGAACAGTACCGGTCAACATGTAGTATCTATCAAAAATATTCACTTTTATTTGAATAAACAAATAAATATACAGTAGCGGATAAAAGTTTAAGACGATGATTCGTAAACCGGATTACAAACATCTTATACGCATATTGTTCTTCTATTCGGTTTGTTTCTTTGGAATAACATAGCTGTATGTTTGACCTTCGGAACCTCAGACCGTCAGTTGTTAAATACAAACAATGTAGGAGTTACAATAGTTAGTTACCGCTTACAACAGTTAGTTAACGGTGGACATTAGTTTAAGATGATCTGTGTAAAACGTGCGTATGAGTACAGTTTTTGAACATTTTGATTCTGGAATGTCAAAATCATTGTTTAGTGTACCTTTTATTGACTAAAATTCATTTAGGTAGGAACAGACTATGGGTAAATCAAAGAATTTACTTGAAAACGAAAGGGAACAAATCGTAAGGCTGCGGAAGCAAAGCAAAATCTTCATCGAAATAGCAAATATAGTGAACAGGTCAGAAACGGCTTGTAAGCAATCTTTGTATAAATTTTTAAAGGCAGGCATGTATTGCGATCAACCGAAAAACGGAAGACCACGGAAAACAACACCGAAAATGGATCGCCGAATTTATCGATTGAGCGAAAAGAATCGTTTTCGTAGTGCAAATAATAATATTGCTGCGGAGATAAACTATGATAACGATACACAAATTAGTGGTAGAACTGTTAGGAGAAGATTAGAAGACTTTAACTTTTTTTTTATTTATTTATTAATATTTACAATCAATTCTCGCATTGAGAATTTTCAGTAATTTTTTCTGGCGTGGCGCAATGACATGGCTAATCATTTATAATAAGTTAATACTTATTATAGATAATATAATTTATAAGTAAGTGTTATAAGAATTTAACTTAAGAGGACGAAAACTCCAAAAGAAACCACTGCTGAGTTCTAGGAATCGAAAAAGACGACTTGCATTTGCTAAAGCTCATAAGCACTGAACAAGTGAAGATTGGCAAAAGCTATTGATTTCAGACAAATCGAAATTCAATCGCGTCTCTTCTGACGTGATACAGTAAGTTAGATGTCGAATTGGTGAAAGTTTGAAAACACAGAGCGATTTAAAAACTCTCAAACATGGTGGTGGAAACGTTATGGCGTGGGCGTGTTTTTCTCGAAGCGGCCCTGGTCCGATATGTCGTATCAATGGAATTATGCACCGTTTTCAGTACACGGACATACTCAAGAACACAATGTTGCCTTTTGCACGCAACAATATGAGCGATGATTTTATTTTTTAAAATGATAATGACCCGAAGCACACGGCTCGGGTTGTGAAACAGTTTTTTGAAGAAGAAAATATTACTGTACTGCCGTGGCCGTCGCAATCACCAGACGTTAATCCAATCGAGAATTTGTGGAGCACCATAAAAAACACAGTACAAGGTTATAAACCGAAAAATTTTAATGAACTTTATTCTATAATTGAAACAGCTTGGAGTAATATTACGGTAGATCAATGTAAAAAATTAACAGATTCTATGCCAAGATAAAAACAAAAATTGTCTATATTTTTTTACCAAAAATTAATATTTTTTGTGTAGTCTTAAACTTTTGACCGACGAAATATACAGATTTCGTTCCTTCTTTATAACTTAACTACTGAGCAAAATATCAAAATGAAATTTTTTTTGTAAGTGTACAAACAAATGTCTAATTAGTTGATATCAAAAGTAGACTGTATTTATATTTTTTATGGAAAGTAAATCAATTATTTATTTCTTCTACTTCGTCTTAAACTTTTGTTCACTACTGTAACAATTCTGTGTAACAGAATTTTGGAGCCATCATTTCTTTTTCTAACTTTTACACGTCCCGATACGTCAAACGTATATGTTGGTATTCCGAGTATTAAAAGTTATTTCCTACAGCTTATATTTTGTTTCTCTGGTAAGCAAATAATCATGTATACTATATCTAGTCTGTCAAGTGTAATCACCAGGCCCAATTTTGCAATTTTCTTCGTACATTATATACCAATTATATAATAATTATTGTCTATTGCTATTCTATATCTATATATATTGCGGATTTTTTCATTAGGTGGTAAACCTGATAAAACGTTTCTACGTGTTTGTCGTCCAGTATCTATCTATGATTATTATTTTATTACATTATTATCTATGGCTTCAATGTTTTTGCAATTCAAATTAGATTAGAAAATGTTCGTTGGACTTTTATTCTTCTTTCTTCCACGGAAAAATATCTGAAATTCCAAAGCAGGAGAAAGGAGAATGGACAGAGAACATGAATATGGTTTTCAAGTTACTTCTTGGAAATAAAATGATATAGAAACAGACCGCTGGTCTCTGCTGGAGCAACATCGAACAAGATTTTGTCGCGATTCCACGTTTCTTGAGGAAATCGCCGCATACTGCCGAATTTTCCTTCAAGTATTTACAATTTACAGTTACATATCCTCCTACGTTTTTAGCCCACCACGAATAAAATTTCATTTATATCTTTCATTGTTTAATACACAGCGGCGAGCATATAAATAGAGAAATTCCATAAATAGAGAAAATTCATATCGGCTGGTCGAGAGGACAATGGTCAAAAGTTATTTATTCCGATGAATGAAAATTTAATTATTTCGATTCTGATGGAAGATCGCATGTTCGTCGACGAATTGCACATGAATTTAACGATAAGTGTATACAATTTAGCATTGAAGGAAGTAGTTTCGTGATTACTTGGAGGAATGATTGTAAACGAACCTGATCAAATTTGTCGCATTGATCGTGACTCAACGTGTTTATGTCGATATTTTAGACGACTATTTACTGCCTTATACGAATGATCATTTAGCTCAGGATTGGATTTTTCAAGCAGACGATGATGCTGAACATACCCACAACGTTAACGCTAAGCAATGATCAGCTCTGTCGTCGGGTCTAAGTCCTCTTGAGGGATTATGGGATGACGTGAAAAACAGTGAAGAGAAAACACATCAAATTTAACATTGTGAAAGAAGCGTGGAAAGAATATTAATAAATCGCAGTGTAAGATTAACTGAGTCCACAGCACGTAGATGTGCGGAAGTTATTAAAAAGGCAGACGGATCAACAAAATACTAAAAATTTGTTGTGAAATATTAAAATCAATTACTTTTAAGAATTATCTTGTTAATAATATATAATAAAATTGAAGAAAAAACATTTCCGCTATTTATATGATGGCAAAAATCTTATATAGTTTCAAATACTATCCATTTGAAAAACCAATTTAAATTAATATCTGTACTATCGTATTACATTGAAGTGACACGAAAATTTTGTATTTCTCCCCATTTACATACATATACCCTCACCTGTAGTTGCAAATAAAGATATTGGCGTATTTCGATGATTTTGAACTACGTTGTCGAGTTCAATATTCTGAACAATATTTTCCAATAAATTTAACAGCTGCTCGGCCTTGGTTTCCAAACTACTTGTAAAAAATCTCCAGTTAAATATAGGTTATGAATGCATTTTATTCTAAAGTCGGCAGCCGCAGTTTGATATAACCGATTCTAAACTTAACTTATAGATGAGAGAGCGAGCTATCTATAATATCGCGCAAACAAAAACTAAAAATCAATGGGTTATAGGTTGAGCTAGATTAATATCCGGCAGCCTTTAGGCGATGGGCAACGCTTGCGTGAAATAATTTTCGAAAAATCGATCGGTGCGTGGAATATTGCACTTTATTCCGATGCTCGATTGGTCAAAAATGTAACAAAGATACCTGTCGTCATTAAAATCATTAAATAGTACATATAGTTTCAAACATTGATTGTTTTATAACTTGAAAAATGAACGATGATTTCAAAGTCATTGGAATCGGTGAAAAATACCCTGATCGATATTATTATTTATTATTATTTATTTTACTCCATTGCACGCTTGTTTCTACTTATTTTATAATTTGTATTAGTGGAATATACATCATTTGGTTTTTATTAACTGCTCCCTGATCTAGCGTGTAATTGGTGCTTAATCAAAGATTTGATCATAATCTAGCTTATATGTATGTGCGATGTTTAACGTGTACTTGTAGTGCTAATGTGTACTTCAGGCAATTTTTTTAGTTAACTAGTATACAATAAAAGTATACTTTTTGCGATTCTCGCCTTTCGTCTTATTCCTAGTCCCCTAAGCAGAAGGATCTCGGTTTTATGTTGCTTTTAATGAAATTTATCAAGTCCCAGATTTATCTCAGTATCTGTTGCTAGGATCCGTGTCATTTCGTCATTTTCCAACCATTTTGGTTATAGTTCTTTGTAATGTACGACATTTAGTTACGACACAACTTCTAGTTTCCATCTCTTTCCTATCGCAAGTTCTACATTCCGTGCTTTCGTCTATTTTGTATTTAAAACCCTTTTCAGTTACCGCTAGCCAGCCTAGTTTCCTAGCAATAAGTTAGCCTTATCTATGCATTAGTTTTATTTTAATATTTTGAAAGTAATATTTTCTAAGTAATATTTTGTAATCCAAGTAGAAGCTCGATTATCCGAATTAATTGTATTCAGGATAATCGGATAATCAAATTTTTCGAATAATCTCACGTTTCTGCTTTTTCCTGAGGCGCTAAATTGCATATATATTTTGAAGTTAGTAGTTCTTTAAAAGTACTTTCTTACTTCGTGTTTAAACCACGTTATATCTATCAGACTATCTCTGATTCCGTGGGATCTCCTTCGGAACGCATGAAAGTATCATTTGTGGAAATCTTTCTTCAGAATTTCAGAGAAATGTAAATTAATAAGACCATTTTTATAGGTGAACACTACATTTCATTGTTTAGCCTTCTCCAATAACATTTGCGTTTTACTGTAATTTTTGTTAAATTACATTTTTATAAATTAAAATTGGAAACGTAAATGATGTGAATCACCGGTGGGTCGCGTTGCCCGATGGTGCAAGATTTACATATCACTTCAGATGCACATACTGTACATTGCTATTGTTTTAACTATTACGTCAAATAGCTTCCCTGGCGGAGGACATTCGTTAGATCTTGTAATTATTAGCGATTTCCAAATCGTATCCGATGCTACTGTTGCTTAGTCATGAAGAACTTTGCCATTTCGTTAAACAATCCTTTTTGGTCAAAGAGAACACCCAGATGTGTACATTCCTGAACCTCTTTGGTTATCCAGTATATTATTTCCATTGTATATTATTTTTGTCCTCGCCTTCTTTCTCTTAGCTTTCTTGCACAGCATTAGTTTCGTCGGCGTTAACTTCCAGATCGTTTTCAAAATAGTACCTTTGCATTATGTGCTTGCTTCGTCTTGAAGATTTGCTGCGTTACTTGCTAGGATTGTCACATCGTCTGCGAATAATAATAGCCCCATTTCTTCAGTTAGTTTCTTCTGCCCGTTTCGTTTCAAGTATTCCTCTATATCGTAAATTGTTAGTATGAAAAAAGTTGGTCTTAAACTGTCTGCTTACAGCACTCCCTAACTCTAAAATCTTGTACTGTTTATAGTCGTACCGTTTCTTCGTTTTACCGTATTCATTATATTTATACTTTTTGGTATAAGTGGAAGATCATAGTTGGCAGGATCATTTCTGTAATAGATCCTTCTCTGTCTCAGGTCAATAGTTTAGTCGATTCCCTCAATAATACAAATAAAAATATAAATTTATTGAACACGGTGGTCTGTCGTAAACATAAGGTATTTAATATATAAATATACCAGATAAAACCTGATTAAACACTTTTTATTGAAATTTAAAAATAAGTGAAAGTATTGTAATTTAATTTCTTGGAAAATTTAATTTCTTTGCTCTATATATAAAATTATTTTAATTATGCATGAAAAAGAATTTTGCGGCTGAAGTATTTTCGATCACTAATGATTGCTTTGATTTGATTAATGTAGTTGTTATCGAATTATAAACTTCTTATGGTGCGTTTAAATCACCCAAGCGAATGCTTGTTCTCCCCTGACTCTAGTAAAATTAAAAAATGCACTTAAATGCTCATTCTTAGTTAAATAGTTACTTAGCGATATAAGGTAGGTATAGATGTATGTATTTGATGTTAATGTAGTATCGTGGACGAAAGGCCTGGGAAATATCGGACGAACTATGAACAGTGTCGCGAGAGCCGAGGCGCCGTCGGGCCCATCAATGTGTCATCGGTCTTTTCAAGTGCATAGTTTCGTGGAAAAGACCTACGTGACCCTGGCTACGAGCGTCTGCAGAACACGTGTGCGGTGGGCCTAGGAAAAAGGCAATAGAATGGGACAACGGCCAGAGAGGGTCAGTCGAGAAACAGTGTGCGAGTCGAGAAACAGAGTGCGAGTCGAGAAGCCGAGTGCGAGTCGAGCGGAGACGGAGGTTGCGAGTGGCGTTGCCGAGAGAGTGTGGATTGCGCTGTGTTCTGTACGTTTGGTATGAATAGTTCAAGTTAAGCCACAATCGTCTTCTCTGTCTGATTAACATCTCTATTGTCCACTTTTTGTAAACATATTACATTACGATATTACATATTTTTGGGGGCTCAGCCGGGATTGGACAAGACAGTAAACGAAACGGTTTAACAGAGCTATTCGAGTTAGTTGTGAATTTACCGGTACGCGGTGCGGTAAAAGACGATATCGTTGACTGTTTAAGTTTGTGCAGTGTGAAAAATGGCAAACGTCGAGGACGAACGATTGTCGGGTGAAGAGGGTTCGACGCTGGAGGAGCTGAGGAATAAGCTCGCGCGAATGAACCTCCCTATATCGGGTGCGAGGTCAGTGCTGATTGCAAGGCTGAATCGGGCGTGTAGGGCTGGACAATCGTATCGTAAGGGATCGACGGGCGGTGAAGAGCTAACCGGTCAACGAGATTTAGAAAGTGTACAGAGAGCTGAGCGTGATTGTAACGAAGGTGAGGATGTTGAGAAAATGAATACGAAGGAGTTGAAGGAACGCCTCGCTAGTTTGGGTTTAAAAACGACGGGAAGAAAAGTAGAGTTACGCGCACGGCTACGAGCGGCCATGGATGGTAATGACATATCGTCGGAAGAAGAAAGCGACGACGAAAGTGAGGATGAAGATGGCAAGAAAAACGCAAGAGAATACAAGAGAGATACGCGAAGGGTGTATCAGGACCGTGACGAATGTTGTCGAAGGGCATGTGTTGGTTCGACACTGAGTTTTAGAGACGTCGAAGATGCATTAGAGTCGTTTAGTGGTAACAGAGGTGAAAATGTCGAACGATGGTTCGAGTCGTTCGAGGAAGTCGCTGATACGTGCATGTGGTCGGATGGGCAGAAGGCAGTCTACGCGAGGAAGCTGCTGAAGGGATCAGCGAAAATATTTGCGAGCTTCGAGTGTCACGCCAGGACTTGGCATGAGTTGAAGAGGGGGCTAGTGAAAGAATTTTCGAGGAAAGTCAACAGTAGGCAAGTACATCAGAAACTTGAAGAAACAAAAAAGGAGAGTGATGAAGCATGTTTGGCTTACATGTACCGTATGCTCGAAATAGCTAGCCATGTGGACATGGAGGAGGAAGCAAAGGTGGAATACATAGTGGATGGAATAATAGACGACGAGAACAATAAGGCTGTATTGTACGGCGCTACGTCAATCAAAGAGTTGAGGAAGAGGTTAGTGATGTACGAAGAGCAGAAGAGTCGCAGAGCAAAGTCGATTGTGAAGCCGGCTAAAACCCAGAAGAACGGGAAGCCCAGTCAATCTGTAGATGCAATGAAGAAAAGAAGATGCTTCATTTGCGGTAGTGAGGATCATCTAAGTGTTAAGTGTCCGGAGAGGGGAGAAGGTGTTAGGTGTTTCAAGTGCAGCGGATTTGGACATATTGCAGCGAGATAGAAGGCAACATCTGAGGGCAGATGTTATTGCAGGATGGCCGAATGTAGTATCGTGGACGAAAGGCCTGGGAAATATCGGACGAACTATGAACAGTGTCGCGAGAGCCGAGGCGCCGTCGGGCCCATCAATGTGTCATCGGTCTTTTCAAGTGCATAGTTTCGTGGAAAAGACCTACGTGACCCTGGCTACGAGCGTCTGCAGAACACGTGTGCGGTGGGCCTAGGAAAAAGGCAATAGAATGGGACAACGGCCAGAGAGGGTCAGTCGAGAAACAGTGTGCGAGTCGAGAAACAGAGTGCGAGTCGAGAAGCCGAGTGCGAGTCGAGCGGAGACGGAGGTTGCGAGTGGCGTTGCCGAGAGAGTGTGGATTGCGCTGTGTTCTGTACGTTTGGTATGAATAGTTCAAGTTAAGCCACAATCGTCTTCTCTGTCTGATTAACATCTCTATTGTCCACTTTTTGTAAACATATTACATCACGATATTACATTAATGTTTATTTATGATAAATGCTAATTGTAAGTTCCGAAAAAAACAATGCTTATTTTGCGAGAACTCGTCAATTTCACCGAAATAATTTATACAAAAATTCATAATTTTGTAATCATTTAGGATATAAAATAATACATTTTCCTTATAAAATTGTATACATAAAATAAATAAATAAATTTTCAATTAGTAACGCCAATAGACGGTAATTTACACTGAATGATCCAACTTTCTATAATACATTGCTATCATGGATATTATAATGAATATTAACAATAGATTAATGATAATCGAATACTTGACAACTATGCAAAAGCTTACAGTATATTTATAATAAAACTTACAATATACAAATCTTGGATAATCTTATCAGCTTAATTAGAATTTTGGGCAATATTATTTAAAAGTATTATTTAGAAAAATTACAAAAGTCACTTTGTCGCTGTGTTATATATAGAGGAGCCCTCCTTACCCTAACCCATTTCCGAATACCTTAATATTCGAATATATTTAGTAGTAACGGATGGCTCTTTTTGTTAAAAATATGTATATATTTCATTAATGTTCATATACAATGTATTGTTCTCTTCATTCGATTGACCGAATCTTGATTAAAAGAATTTAGTACGAAAGTAATACTGTTCTAACTATGGAAAAAATACAACATAATCAAAAAGCTTGTAAGTGCACCAGAATTAGCAAAAGTTGGAAAAGCTACAATCACAGGCGTTAAAAAACGAAAATATGATACTGAAAGTTACTTTAAGCACGTAGATTCCTTATACACTGGCGCTGGTAGAAAAAGCTTAATTATACCGATGTAATGAAATGGTTTCATTGCGGTAAAGACGATAACAATGACGATATTACACGAATAGAAACAGCAAATGAAAGTAATAACGGAGAGGTCTCGTGACGACATATTCGTGGCATTCGAAAGAAGGTTTCAAGTACGAAAAGGATGTAACTCTATGTAGGTTTTTATGTTGGAAAAGTTATGTGACTCAGTAGTCAAAGAGAGATGGAATCCATAAATATTTTGAACAAACTATCAATTAATCCTAATCTGTATTTGAATAAATGAAAGAAGAGTAATGCGCTTTTTGCCCATTTTTCATCTGTCGATTTAAGAAATGAATTTGATATCGAATAATAGCTGATGATGAGGCATCAATTACGGCAAATTTTCAAGTTGAGTCAACAGTTAATTTCTGAGATATAAGGGGTCGAACACGTCTACACTTGGACCTTTATGTTGGACGAATAATTCACAAAACTTTTTCTCAGCAGTATGGTTGACTGTTAATATTTAATTTAAACTCAGATTTTCAAAATTGACAATGAAAATCTAACTCAATATTTGTCAATTCGTTCAAGTATATATGTTATACTGATATGTACAATAATTGTCGAATTATGGTTTGAATTCTGTTTCTTTTACGTTTGATGGAAAGAACTTGGTTCCAAATGTTTTTGAAATTTGAAGAAAAAGGGGATGAAGATGATAAAAAGGACAGAGTCAGCGTTAGGATGGACTGAGAAAAAGTGGCGAACTGTTGGTTGCTGAAGCCACGTTATGACACGTCTTCGGTTCTTCACATACCGTTAATATTACGGGTCATATGTATTCAATGCTAATATTGTAACAGTAAATGAGATAAAAAAGATAAGAGTTAGTACGTAGATGTTTTAAACATACCGTACATTTCATTGAATCAGACATTTCGAATCTTGAAAATCCAAGTTCAAACCAGCAGTCAGCAAAACCCCCGAGAAAAATTTCCTGAATCATTCGACCATTATAAAGGTCCGCACATCGGAAAGTACTATATTTTGGTAACAAATTCAGTTCAAAAATCAAAAGACCAAAAATAGGCGACGTCCTCGGCCACCCTTTTCATATGAGAAAAGTGATTGTTTTATTATCCGAAAATTCCATTGTCAAGGAAGGCTCTACTATAATTCAAAGCGGCCTTAAAAATTTATTTCGCATTTAACGAACATTAAGCCTAAGAAGTTAATACTATTCAACTTTTCATGAAAAGGTAAAAGTTACTGCTCGTGCAGATTTTTTCTTTGTCTCTTATCGACCTTCTTTATCTTTCTTGCTGTATATTCCTCTCTTCTCTTTGCTCTGCTTCGCTTTTTCTGATCTATCGGTAGGTAGACAGTACCACTTCTCTGTCTGAGAAGGTAAAGCGGATTCCACAGCTAAGCAGATGGAGATTCAGACGATACGAGCACGGTAATGCACCTCTCTGCATCATATATGGAAGAGGAGGCACACGAAGAGACGAGGAAATCAGAGAAACGAAGTGGCAGAAGAAACGAAATAAGCGAGCGAGCGAAAAAGCTAGTAAAAATGAAAGAATTTCAGGTTGCATGAATGAAGAGATAAAAGAGATGATAGAATTTATCAAATAAAAATGAATCAAACAAAATATCAAACTTCAGTAACATATGGAAAGAAAGAAGGAAAAGAAATACGAAAGGAAGACTATGAATTTTATCAAAGAAGTATTAAATTACATTCTTTTACAAGAAAAGTTATACTTAGATACTTGTAAATCAATCTTCGCTTGGCTTTAGAAGAAATAGGAATATTTTTTCCCATGTAAGCACGACGAGGTATAATTTGTAAAATTATAAAAATTTCTGCAAAAGAATTATGTACGGGAACAGTTATAAAGCGATGATAATCTTCTTCCTTAGAAGGTCCCTCAGGCCTGTCGGAAAAACGTCTAAATGCAATTGTAGGAACGTCAAAGCTCGTCGTCCTTTTTGATAAGCGAACCCTTTTAAATTTTCCTCTTAAGACACTTATATAATGGTATGATTATTGTTAGAATTTAATCTTGGAATTAAGATTAATAATCTGTGGGAGACACAATGTTTGTGTTGAAATAATACAATGTGATATTTATTAAACAATTATTACAAGAATTATAAATGTGCGTTCTGGAATATAGACAGTTGGCTAGTTATTCACATACTAACTGGCTTAGTGACCCATGGCCCTTGAAAAGGTTTAGAGCCCCACTCTGTATGCAGTAATGAGTGTGACCTGTGTGGGTGTCTGTGTGGCGTCACATGTGGCACAGAACCTTTTAGTAGCTTCTCGACGTGCCCATCTAGAATGTTCCGTCCATATCCTCACGCTTCTTCCGGCGAATTTTTCGAAAGAGCATGCACGTGCTAGCCGCCGTGGTGCATCTCACGAACGCACGCTGGTGGGGATGGCGCTGGGCAACGAAGGGAAGAATCCGTACGATCAATTACCTTATCTGCATGAGATTGATATCGTTGTATTCCAACAATTATGATGTAAAATCACTTAAGATGATAAAAAAATTAATTACAAGGAAACTATTTTCGATAAAATCTCTACAAGTATTCGCTTACGTTATGCACGAAATAAGTAATAAATAAATGGAATAGAATCTACAATTTTATAGTAAATTTATCGATATATACAAATATATTTTAATAATAACGAATTCTAGAGTCCAAAAATTTTTACAATTTACGAATTTCAAAAAAGATTAATTTATGTCTTACAGCATATGAAATCAGAATTCAATTTGTCTTTATATGTATGGAAAATTGTGACTAATCGATAAATGCCGACATGTTTGTTTTAAAGAACAGTTCATGGGGTCCCTTAGAATTTTTGATACCCAATGCCATCGTTTATTCACAAAAATTAAGTAAATCTTAATTAAAAAATTTGTTAGTTCAAATATTCACATAGCTAATTTGCTACAACAATGACAAATATCAATATCTATAAAATTTTAAATCATCATCACCAGATGACCAAGACGACGGTAGAAGGTAAATAATTCTCTTTCTTTCTAACGATTCTCCAGCATTCCATGTATTCAAAATCGTTGTTTCTTCTTGTTCCTATTGGATATTTTCTCCTCAGCCAAAATTAGCGCAATTTTCATTAAAGTATACTTGCAAAACGACTTTGTTTCTTCTTCGAGCGAACGAATAGCGTAAATCAGGTTCCAAATTCCATTTTTTTTAAATCGAAGCGTTATATTTCCGACTTCCAACATTATTACTACTGCAAGTTACTGTTAAATAGTATACATTGCTCAGAAGAAAGTCCTCGGAAACAACAAACGAGGATCTGATTGAATATGTGGTAGGCTACTTTTTTTTAATTGTAAAAGTATAACAAATGAAATAATCACGTTCAAGTCACGCAGAAGTCAAACCCTCCAGCTATCCTTTCATTAAGATAATTCATTTGGTTTCCGAGTGATTAAGCTTTAGTCGTCTCGTCTGGCATTAAAATTTAGAAAATTGAAGTGAAAAATGGAATAATTCATTTTGACTTCTAAATGACCCATTTATTTATAATGGGAATATATATCTTAATAATTAATGTGATTAACATAAAAATCTTCTTGTTCCTTTCTGTTTAGAAGTTAAAAAAAAGCAACAGTTAACACATTCGCTCATGTCATTTAAAATTTTGTTGCTGTTCACCGTTGACGTGTATTCGTTGTATCAATGTGTAGTCATTTCGAAAATTCGTTTTGGTGGCTGTTAGGTTATCATATTTAACAGTTTTGAGCATATTGTTTGCCTGAAAATAAATTGTTAGGCAATAGGAATTGGAATAATTTTATAATACAATTTCACATTTCAATTATAGTCATTGTCCTGTGTAGTCGATCAAAAAATGTAATTTAATTATTTTTTGTGTTTAATTTGCCACACAATATGTTGTGTAGCTTCAACGTGCTTTTTATTGCAATACAACGTTACGTACACATAGCCAGTAAATGAAACGGGAAACTCATCTACACCTTTTTGACCACAGGCCCAGAAGAATCGAGCGCTGAAGATAAAACAAGAGACAGATAGTTCGCAGTTACCACGACTGCCTGAAAGAAGCGGTATTTTTCTCAACGGGAGCTTGGCGGCCAAAGTAAGTCGTAATAAATATGATCAGGTAAGGGGAAACTTTCAAGTTCACTGCCACTTTAACAGCAGAACCTTGCGGTAATCAGCTGTAAACTTATGGAAATTGTAGGCGGCACCCAGCTGAGGCTTCGCGTCAGAACCGTCGGCTGCGAATGTGTTAATATGCTCAGAGTTGCGAACTGAGACTTGGAGCAGTGTTTTACGGAATATGGTTGCAGTGTGTTAGCAGGTGTGCGGACGAACTCGAGAAGGGGCGATCCGAGATCAGGGAACCGCTAGGATTACTATTTGCCAGGCCGAACCTGATGCGTAATCAGAGAGCTCGCAGTCACTTACGAACGAAGCTGGCGCGAGATCAGAAGCAGCCGCAGAAGGTTGCGTAAACGAACTCGATACGAAATCGAGGACTCACTGAGAAAGGCAGTGCAGGCGATGCAAAATCGAGCGGCTGCTAGGAGGTTGGAAAATAGCACAGACTAATCTGACACAAAGCCGGGGAGCTGTTAAGAGGTTCGAGGAAATATAGATGAGCTAGATGCGCAATCAGGGAACCACAGGCGGGTATAGTTCTCGCGAACAAACTCAACGCGATATCGGCAAGTTACTCGGTTAGAAAGATTTCCTTCTGGATTGAGACGTGCCAACGAATTTCATACGAAATGAGGGGTTGCAGGAAATGTTAGTACAAGCCTTGTAACTTTGATTAACACACGAATAGTGGTGCTTGTGCCCGTTTGGATCAGTGGTGACTTTACACGTAGCGTGTAACACGCTCCGATGTTTAAATAATAAAACAAACGACAGCGACATGAAAAATCGAAAAGAAAAAGCTGTTTCCTAAGTATAAGGTAAAATGCGATATTTTCGATATTTGTACACATAGGAAATCTCACGTGTTATGTACACGGTGTGCAGAAGAATAAACGATATTTCCTTACATTAGTCTAGTATTCTCCGAAATTGACCATTTTCATTCATGATAATATTTATAGAAAAAGATTGTACACGAGTAGCGCCACTCAGTTTTCCGACTGTTAATAAAAGTCGACATCACTCAAACGATAAATTCGTATCGTCTGGGTATGTTCAACTATGTTGCATTATATTATTATTACTATACGACTGTATATACGGCTATACGTTCAAATATGTTGTAGACTTCGAATAATTAGATTCAAATCATGCCAGTTCACATATACAAGTTCACATATACAGTTCACATATACATATACAAGTGTATCACGTAACTGCATTCATTTGTTGGGTACTTCGACTACAAAAAAATGTCCCAAATAAGAAACAAGCAGTGTTTCACCAGCTACAAAGATTCTCAAAAAGTGCAATAAATTTAACATCTGATTTTACACGTGATTTCCTTGCAAAACTAATAATTCTAGCTCATACTCGTTTGCTCGTCCACCAGAGCAATATTCCCAACTTATTTTTTTCACATAGAATCACTTTCATATTGAGTGTACTATTGCCACTGGGACACCTTGTACATATACTTTGTACCAAACCTCGAATTAATACTCCAAATTATTTATTATTTTGAAATTATTTAGAAATGATTTAAATTTAATAAAATAGAACAAAATCACTTTTTACATTATATTTAAAGTAATAATAACAAAGTATTTGGAATAACTTATTCGACTTCAGATCTGATTTATTTGCAAAGTGATAATTTTGATTACGATTTCGACTCGGATATTGCTCCGATATTGTAATATTATTCTTGTTTCTCTTTCCTTCAATTCTTTTTTAAAAGAGAAGTTCGTTTCGCCTACCATCTTAACAATTCTTTCTATTATTAATCGACTATGTGCCGAATTAATAAGTTCAATTGATCGATTCCAAGGATGCTGAAGAACAAATATGTTTGTACACTTACTGTGAATGGATTCGTTTCAAAATGAAATTTCCATCTTTGCATTGGTACAATGGGCGGCAAACATATTCTCTGTATACTCTAGAAACTAGTCACGCGATATTTAAATTAACTACGAGGAAACATCAAACGTAGCTTCTGTTGCTTATTGTAAAAGCAGATTATAATATTATTTCTCCTGATATACGATATAAAATGAAAAAACAATTATAATGAAATTAAAAAAATGAACTTTAATTCAACTTATAATTAATGGAATTACATAAGCAAAACTAAACGATATGAAACTTTCAATTTGTTGTAATATCTCTGACCTTCTTGTTGATTCTATGCAAATAATAGGTTTATGTTGTTTGATACAATATTAATAAATGGTACACACACATACTTATTTATCATATAATTGAAATTATGTATTTTACAAACATTTGGTGTTATTAATTTGTTGCCAATTATGACGGCTCGGTGATATTAATTCCACTTCGCAAGTGTTATTTCGCATATTGTGAGTGACATGAAATATTTGTGATCAATAACTTAAGCTACAAATACCTTAAGATTTAAAACATTCCCGCAATGGATACTATTTTTGTAATATAAAGTTCTTCTGAATATAGAATATGATAGTTGTTTGATGTCACGATGCATATTCGTAGGTAAAATTATAGAACAAAAGTATCATTAAAGATAATTATAAGTAATAAACGTTAATTTTCTAAGTACTGTATATTAATGGTTACTAACACTGTATATTTATCATATCAGAATATCAGAATATCATATCGTATCAGAAATAATTTCTGCGTGTTCATACGCCATGATAAACCGTTAGTTTAATAAACTCAAAAATTTCTTATAAATTCTCTCTTTACAATTGGTTATTTTGTCCATTAACTGCAGGCTCATACCTACACGTAACACCAATTGTTAGCGATCACTGCTATGGTCGTAGTTATAGTGGATAATGAAACATCCAAAGACTCCAATGTATACACTCGTAAAAATCTATATACGTACGTACTTGATTACACGGATGTACTGAGTTTGTCAGAAGAATTCGTTTGAATACGCATACACTGTAGACATAGGTTAACATAGTTTACACCATGGCTGTGGTATCTGGAGTTACTTTGAAATTCGTTGATACGCATAGCCGTGCCATAAATTAAGGCTTTGCGAACGGTCTCGACTGGCGTCGAGAAGGAAATGTCGCAAAGTTTTGGGCAAGTTTGGGCCACCTGCGATGATTCTTGAAATCATTTCGGTTCTGCTGCGGAAAAGACGAATTCCTAGAGGAATCGCGAGCTTCCGGTAATGGTAACAACCAAGCGTTCTTCAACACTGACAGGGTTCGAAACAAAATTCCTCCACCAAAGTATAATTTTTGGACGCACCAACTCTAATATTCTGTTAAATGTTGCAGTACACGATCTATTATAATGCTCAAATTTTTTCAGGATATTGTCTTCATTATCAATAGACTGACTCTCTTCTGATCCTGTTTTTTAAATGACCCGGTACATAATATTTAATTACAACATTTCGACACAGACATCTCACACGGAAGAAAAATCTGTCAATAGTTTTGAGCATTGGTTAACACGCTGGTTAATTTACTGACAAAATGACGGGTTTGAAGAGATAGTAAACGTGTTAATGGCAATGAAATTGTGGCACCTTTAAAGGTAAATACAACTCCATTTATATAAATCTGTCGGCGGCCAAGTTGGTTTATGGAATCGAGCCATTAATACATAGAATAGGAATTCGTGTATTTCTGCTCACCGCCTGTGATTTTTCGTTCAGTTAACTACGTAACAATGTTGGAAACTTGTATCAACTGCGAAACACGAGAGTGTGTCGCATAACGCGTACTCCTACCGTTTACATTTTATTGTTAGACGTTGATACAAGTGGATTGACGCTCGGCGCCAGTTCAGATAATAGGAGCTCAACTAAACTCCTAAATGTTCGTTCATATAAACAGAGTTCGAGATATGACTGCTCGATGTTGTCGCTTCTTGATACATAATGCTACTTCAATTAATCGCGATGGTATAGTAGAACTTCACTTATTTGAACTTGTCAGAGAACAAACAATTTACATAATTGGAGTTTATATAACAGGAACTCACCAATTATCCCCACTACCGACTATTTTCCGTTGCTATAATAGGAGCTCAAGTTCAGATAAACGAAATCAACTAGCAAAAGTTCAGTTCATCAGGCATTAACTAAATTTTCCTTCAGATGAATCCACTTCTACTGTACAGTATTATCTTGCGTTATTACCTGGGATTTTATCTTGCATTGTGACTGACGTTATCCCTATCAGTTCTTGGAACTGTTTTCGCGAAGCTGAGCTTCAACAATACGCATTTGACATAAACAAACGTGCCGAATATCGCTATCTCTATCTGTATATTCATTTCATGCCAAGCCAAGATTCCCGATTTAGATCCTCCTTTGCATTTTGATCAGATTCGATCCTGATTCGCGATCAAAATGCAAGAAGACACTTGTACATATGTATACCGGTATTTATGGGAAATTTGGAGAAGCACAAAATATACATAATGCGCAAAATATATAATCTATCCAAAGTGTAGCATTCTAACGGTTCTTTCCTAAGTTCCATCTTTTAAGTTATATTCTTCAAAACATAATTTCCATGAATATCTGCTGTCTACTCACAATTTATATTACGAACAACGTAGAAATAAACAATTTTTAATTAATATAATTCACCAACTCTATAATGTTTAGAAACGAACGTTCTACAAATAAAATACAAATTACTGTATCTCCTGGTGTCTATAACCTTATGATTAAATTACGTCCTGTCAACAATATAACATTACCTTCTATGTATTTGTATGTAACATTTAAGAAAATTTTCCCAAAACATTTTACCAAAACTGGTAAGACACCCTAAATGTATGCAACTAACGGTCCGCAATTTACCATATAATCAAGAAATGTTTGACGTTTATAATCGTATATTACATATGATTAAATATACACCTGCCGCTCGCTGAACATTTTGGTCAGTTTGCATTTGTGGTGCAAGAATGTTTGCAAAATGTATAAATTACTATATTAGCGACAACGCATCTTTGTGACGATATAATGGCAGGGAGCGCTGCCACTTAGCCTCACCATAATTTACGATTGGCCGAGGGTCTTGTGGATCCGACGAATCTGGACCAGGTATTTGGAGAATATATGGAAACTTCATGAGGTGTCGATGACTGTTTATAGGATACGTGGAACAGTTTACTAACGGCGAATGACCTGGCGTCGCATTGCCAAAAAATAGAGACTGTGTTTCTGCAGGATATGGCCGGACTGGATGGTTTAAAGGATATACGCGAACTTATTCCAAGGAGGAACTTATTCCAAAATCACCTTGAGAAATTTCTAACAAAGAAATCTAAAAGACTAATCTAATTTCCTCGCGGAATTAACAGATACATTGTTTATGTACGACACTGTTAACTTGTTGTCTTATTTGCTTTAACTTATTCACTTGTACAGTTACCTAATTCGTTTCGAAGAACACGCTGTATCGATAACATTCCACTCGTCAGTTATTATGCGTTGAAACGCCCAAAAAGATCTAAAAACATTTTTACACTCGTCCTTACAGATATTCAAGATTCAATAGTGGAATAATTGTGCGTGCCATCAGAATTTGCGAGTGCGTAAAGACTCCTTGCATAGTGGTGTTGTAGTGCATAGTGGATTGCAAGTATGTTAATTTGATCAAAAAGGAAGACCTTGTGATCCAGTAACAATGGAGTGGAAAATGAGAGCTTATACAAATGGGGAATCGCGAGTTTAATCACACCATTTAACACCAGAAGCGGGCTACCATAGCGCATCCTTTTCCAGTACAGCAACAACTTTGAGTGTCGGTTTCGCTCAATTGGCACAAGCCCTGTTAGGTATGACGCAGCCAAGTTCCAGACGACCAAGTCAGTTTTAAACTGATAAATTTTTACCAGAGTTTGATCCAGCGTGAAGTAAATTTCCTGCAAACAATTGGTCAGAAAAGATAGTACGATGAGCTAGCAAATCCTCCGTTGACTTGGGAAATCTCTTTGCAATTGCTTATTAAACAATCGATGGCAAGTAAATTGTTCCGTTCTCAAAAATATGTTCTTAAAAATATGTTTTATGAAAGCAGAAAAAGTAGAAAGGAGACAAAATCAAATTTACCAGGAGATGAATTATTAGATTTCGTCGGAGAGGAGATCCTCTGCGGTAACATACGCACCACCATTCTGGCACCTCGATGCAAATAACTTGTTAAAAATATGTATTTGGTACATCAGACAGCAAAATTAAAGATTGGAAAGTTTTGAAATGATTTATGCAGCGAGAATATGCGAGTAACAAGCATAGTGATCAGGAGAAATCCAATAGTTGTCGTGGCTGCGGCAAGGCGAGACACTTGAGGCGAAGCTACTTCGAACGGTTAAAATATGGCAGGAAGGAAGGAAATAAGGAAAAAAGATGGAAATAGAGTAGCTTGCGGATACTGTCATAAAAGCGATCGTACGGAAGAGCGCTAGAGGAATGCGTACACTGCACTAGCAACGGTTTAAAGCTCTCTGCAAGGGACAAGGTATTAAGCATACTTTGAACGGTGTGCAGTGAATAAATAGTTTACACGTGTGCATGTGATCGAAGAACATGGGATTCTAATGTCAAGAGAGTGAAAAATGCGACAAACGGTTCTGTAGGTCATACAGCACGATGAAGTTCGGCGCAAATGCTTGTATATACGGTTCGTCAATAAATATCGACAACACATATAGATCCCTTTAGTCGAAAAGGTTAAAATATTGACAATTAAAGGCAAATTCGGCGTGGGAAATTCAGAATGCTCGCTTCATTGTTTGAAAATTGAAAATGTCAACCTATAATTTGGAAGATGTAATCACGGCGGCTAGAAAACCAGCGGTAACAGGACAAAGCAGAAACTGTTAGTCAAGCCGAAAGAAAATTCGGGAGATGCAAAAGAGTATTGCGGCGGTGGATAGCATCCAAAAGTAGATTACTTGCGATGCTCTACAATATCACTGTATAAGTGAATTGGCACATTGTTGTTTGATTAGTTGTTTCAGGGAGAACAGCTAGTATGTACAGGGTGGTCATAAAGTCACAACTGGAAACTAAGAAGTGAGAAGCTCATCTCCCAAACCAGCCAGGGAAATGACTCAACTGAGAGCAGGTCCGATTGTGAGCTGATCCAAGATGTCACAATGAATCTGGACTCTTGACCCGAGGTATGACAGCTACATAAACATGCCTGATGGCGGGGAGCAGCCATCCGGAGTTGATTATTGAAGATACTGGGCGCCTGTTTTATTCAGTCGCTTAGACGCGGGTATTGTGGTCAGGATTATGTGGATGGAGATCTGGTGGCAATGTTGGGACCTGTGGACATTTATCAATGTTATTATGGTAGAATTTGGTCGTACTCCAAGGTATTCAGGTACAGCTTGTCAGCTACCAGCTGAAATGGATATCACGAGCTTTTACTGCTGATGACAGAATTGATCTCTCTGTTAGTGCGAAAATTCCAGGCACACGGTTAACTATCTATGAGGGTTGCAAGAGGTAATATACTAATCCTTGAATATTATCTGTGTAATTTTAGGTCTAGTAGTAAGCATAGTCGAGGGCGATCTAACTTTCAGGAAGGCCGAGTGTAAGGCCATGGGCATTCCAGCGCATTATAATTAATGAACAGGATATTATACAAGAGTGGCAGAGGGCGACGGCAGAGTCTGCGCCATCTACGAATCGAAGAGGCGCTTGCATTTTGCAGCAGGGTCAATCCTTACCGAAACGTTAAATGCGTCCATTTGAAGTCCGATTAACTGAGCGCCTCATTGTATACATATATATATTATTACATTATTACAATTTATTAACTTGTATTAAAATTAAATACACGGTAAGGTGTTAATATCATTACCAGAATATCTTCTTTATCGCACTTGTAGCTTGACAACAAAATGAAGATAATGAGTTCCTTAAATAACAAAACTACCTCATAACGTATGACAACTAACAGAAACCAACATTTTTATTATATATTAATTTTTTTATTTTAAAGCCACATTTCATCACGTAATAATATTTCGCGATAATAAAATCATACGGAATTTTGTAATCAAAGTATTTTCTATTAAGGGTAAGCAAGAATCCGCATGTTTCCGAAAGCCAGCAAAATGTTAATCTGCTGCTATTGACATAATCAATACGAGTAAATATGACAATTCATAAGGATAATTAAATAAAATAAAGTAATGGTTTTCATTGAATTTTAAATAATGGTTATTATGTAAAATATAAATCATTATAAAATGAACGATAGAAAATGAATAATAGAAGCAGAAATTATTTCTTCCCTGGTAGCAAGTGTCGTATACATCAACATCAGATTTCTATTTTGTAAGTAAATATCGAAAACGGATATTTCAACAGGTAAAATTACAAGCGTAAAAGAAATGAAGTTTCGATCAGTTGTAATTAACATTTCTAATAACGCTTTTGCAGTTAGATTGGTACTCTCGTGTACATTCAAAAACAATGAACCAAATTATGTCTCTTTCTAGTACATTATTTTGATTACAGTACTAATTCTCGAGAAATTCCCTAGCGATATGTCGTACCAACAGCTATCCCATCGGGAAATTTCTATACTAATATTTATGACCCAAGCCATTATTTCCGGACGACTCCACAAAATTGTGTGCACAAATCAATTGCTACGTAATTTATGATTTCGAATGGAATTATGGACACGTGAATTGTACATTAGAGAGATATAGGTCTGTAATTATGTGCTCATCGTATGCGCTCAGTGTAATGAGCGGACACACGTGTATCTTTTTGATAAATGTGTCATCAACGTTTTAACAAATAATATTGCTATGAAATAGAAATTTAACTTTTTCATAGAAATTATACATACATACCGTATAGAAATTATTAAGTATATTGAAATAAATTAATGTTCTTGATATTCTTCCCATAATGCACGCTTGAAACTTGCAAAGCTTGAAAGTTGTCATGTATGTCCTATTTAATTAGAAACGTCCAAATATCTAAAAAAAACATAAGCAATACGGAAAAATATGTCAGATAAAAGTTATATGGTATCGAGGAGAACATACTGTGCTTTTATCTACTTGACCTTGCGACGACATTGAAACGTCCTGTAAAGGAGACATAAAATTCTTTTAATGGATATCAACAATTCTTATTACCAATTACCATTACAATTCTTATATTTTCAAAGTACTATGATGTCGAGATATAATTGATTTGAAAAATAAATATCTATTCTCTGTTTGATACCGATAGCAATAAATTACCAACAAGGAATGTCAATAGTTGGATATGCAGCATAAGACATAAAAAGCGAGCCACTTGAGTAACTTTTTCTATTTTTGGAATACAAAAAAAGAGTTGTTTGTTTCCCAGGGGGCTATTGCGCGTCAACGCCGTTAGCCGCGCTGGAAACACTCGTTCCCGGCCGATCACGAAAGTTAAGCAGCAGCGGTCACGGAGCGGTCTAGGATGGGTGACCGCTCCGTGAGGCGTTGACGAAAGAAGGAAGGAGGCGCACCGAAGCCATTTTTCCGGGACCATCCAAGGAGCACGAGGCAGGCAGAAGCCCCCGGGACACAGGACTACCCTGGGAAAACACCGATGGATCTGATATTTCTTATAGTCGGGTGGCGGCTGGCCGGTGCCCGCGACACTAGCCAGTTCGCCGATCCGGTGCGGAAATTTCGGAGAAGTTGGTGGCCCCCACGGAGTCCTGTGAGCATCCCGACGGATCTGATATTCTCTCATAGACGGATGGCAGCTGGCGGTGTCCGCGGCACCTGCCAGTGCGCCGATCCGGTGCGGAGAATTTTCGGAGAAGTTAGTGGGCCCCACGCCTGCCAGGACCACGTCGAACCAGGAAGAGGCGTCAGGGGACGGGGTCCCAGGATGACGCAGCAGGAGCGAGGCGCTGGGGGGCGTGGTTCCCCCCCAGCGGTCCAAGAAGAGCAGGACGCCTCCCTTCGACAAAGAAGGAGAGATAGACGCCCGGGGGCAACCGGAGTAATTCGGGAGAGATCCCGGGTGCATCTCGACTCAGGCGTCAGGACAGGCCACCGTGGAGGTTTTAGCCGGTAAGAATCCGGCACTACCCAGCGCCCTCTCCCCGGAGGGGCGCGGGGTGCCTATGAAGGTTTCCTCCACGAAAAAAAAAAAAAAAAAAAAAAAGGGGGCTATTGCGCGATGGTGATCGTTTTTTTAAAACGGAACTACGTACTTTTGGATAGCTAGGATTGTAGCCTCAAGATAAATTCAAATAACACGGTCATTTAAGGCCATTCACCATCATCGACGTGATAACGGCGAAAAATAAAGATTTGTTGTGAATTCCTCTGGAAAAGTGTATTCTTGGTTTTATTAACAAAGATTAACAAAGATCTCAAAAAGGGATAATATGAGCAATTTTTCAATTAACCGTTTAGGGTTATTTTCATTAATATCAACGATATACGGAATATTTTTTAAAAATAGGGATTTGGAACAATGTTTATAGTTTTGCACGTTTCGTCAAAAACCGATAGGATAGCGAATAAATGTTTGAGAATTGAAACTGTCAACAAAAGCTGTTCAACACTTGCTTAGTTATTCTTCACTTTGCAAATTGTTTGACACGCTTAATCCACGATAAAGCCACTTAAGCAAGACAAAAAGAAGAATATCGTTTCGTTGTGCGATAAAGGTTTATCGCTGCGGCAAATTGCAGAGAAATATGGTGTCGGTCGTACGATAGTTGGGAGAATAAAAAGGATCTACGATATTGCATCAGTTTGTTCAAGAAACGGTAAACCACTACTTATATAGAGCGGCACGTGAAATTGCACATCGTATTCGGTCTGAAAGTTGCAAAACGCCAAAAATCGCTGCTCTAAAAGTCGGAGTAAGTGCTAGTGAATGGACCATTCGTCGCTCTGTAAAGAAAATTGGTTTAAAGGCGGAAGAAAAGAGAAACGTAAACCAGCTCTTTTAAATAAAAATATTAAATTGCGAAAAAATTTTGCTGACACGTACAAAGAATTGACGACAGAAGATTCAAAAGAGCTGTATGGTCCGAGGAAACAAAAATTAACAGTTTCGAGTCCGACTAGAAGTCCTGGTACTGAACTTTTCTTCGAAAATAATGATCAAACAAATGGTATAAAACAAATTATGAAGTTTGAGGGTGAACCAATTAGGTGTTGGTCCCTTAATTCGAATCGAAGCTTTAACGTGCAAAGAACATTATTTAAATATTTTGCAAAATAATTTACCTTTTCTTGTTAATTCTATTGGTTTTGGTAAACACAAAGTAATATTTCAACAAGACGGGGACCCTAGGCATATTGGAAAAGTAGTAAAAACCTGGTTAGAAAATCAAAAGCTTTCTGTAATAAAGTGGCCGGCCAAAGTCCGGGTATGAATCTGATCGAGAATTTGTGGTCCATTGTGAAAAGAACTGGCAACGTATGATAATCCAACCTTTGGGGTTCATGAATTGTGGAAGAGGAACACAACAGAAATGGTACAATATCGGACCAGAAATTATTAAAAATGTAATAGACACTATGCCACTTAGATTCGAAGCAATACGAAAAAATGAAGGAGAGTGGACAAAATATTAATTTAGAAACCTTAATTTGACAAAATCTATATTTTTGTAAAATATTCCGTACATCCGACGAATTAAAAAATTACCCGTACTATCGCCTTTTATACAAAATTAGAGGAGTGTGTTTACGCATTTGCTCGTCACTGTACGTACGTACTCCGTTCAACGACAGAAGTCAGTAGACGTAAACAAAACACTCACGTGCTAGGCACGTGATCGAGGCAAGTAGCTCCAATTATTGACCGACCGTGAATTGGTGAGGAATTAGAAGGATCTCGATGTCACGAAGTATCTCTTTTGCCAATAAAGCCGAGTAGACTCTTTTTCAGAAGCATTCGCAACAAATTTTTATTTTTTACTTATTATTGCGTTCGTGACCTGAATAACCGTGTGTCCGTGGTATTTGCATTCGTTTTGAGAAGGGCTGCAGTCGTAGGTGTTCAAAATATAAACTTGTGACTTGCAAAACTCACGAACATTTGACAAAAATCTTAAAAATTGAAAGAGTTATCTAGGTGGCACGCTTTTAGTCACTCATCTTGTATATGCATTATACGAAAAAGTTTTGTAATCTTGATAAATATCAACAACATTTCAAGTCCCCGTGCTAACAAAAAGATTAGAGCGAAAGTGACGATAAAAGGCCTAAATAAAAAATAAAAAAAAGTATTTTGAAATGTTTATAGTGTCAGAAAAGGAACTTGGAAGGTTTGAAGCACGAACGATATAATTCAATGTAGTAAAATAGGAGTAGAATCCATAAATAATTTAAAAAATATTATATTTACATTGTATGGTATTTTTTTATAATCGTTCTTATATTATTGGTTTTGAAATATTGAATAGTAATTGCGAAAAGAGACACGAGTTCTATTATGCGAAAATTCTCTTATCCAAACAGTTATGTCCCGTCATTATTTCGGATGCTGGAGGTTCCACTGCATTTGATTATTTTGTCATTGCGTTATTATTTATATTTATATATTATTTATATTATTAATATTTATAAGTATAAACGAAACTGTATACATTATAATTTATGTTAGTAACGATATAGAAAATGAGATTATTTTGGTGCACTCTCCGCTTCAGTTAATGATATGTACACTAAGAAAGTCAACAAGTAGCGTTTTCAGTGAAGTGTTTGTTTAGATAAAGCGAGAGCGCTTCGTATTATCTATATCAAACATTCCCGATTCTGCTTTGGAACACCAAAACGCATATCGTAAAAAAAACGCATTATATATTATCATCAAATAACGTATTATGATTATTCTTATGAATTCTTTATTTTCATTTAATATATTATTAATATATTTTTAATCGCAAGTTTTCAATGCCACGAAAAGATTTATTAATTGCATCGAAGTTAAGTATTTTCTGGCACCATTCGTTAGATTTACAATTCTATAACCAACAGTTAGCTGCTTTAATGAAATTAAATGACAATTTAATTTTTTCGTTGGACTTTTCTTGCAGAGAAATATTATTTCATTAAGGTTGCTGCTGTATCTCCTCGTGCTTATGCGGTTTCGCAACAGGAATTTTAATATCTCGTTTATTAAAACCTACAATACCACTATGATTTAAATTATATTAAACCGTTCTGTATACCAGTAATGAAATGTATGTGTACATACATAATTAACATGTACACATTTATGTATAATTGCTATATGTAGCATATATCCCAATTATCAGCACATACAACTTGGAAGGATAAAACTTTTGGGTTGACTTTTAAAATGGGGAAATATTGAATTTTATGCTGGAAGAAAGTAAAAAGGTGAATACTTTTTGTTGAAAAACTATTAGTTTCGTAGATATTTCAACTAATATTTTGTAAAAACCTATCGTGTGAAAGACAGGGAAAGCAAACGCAAGAGTCGAGCTTCGATCAGAATAAAAATGTTCCTTTCGTCCCATTCACCTGTAGACACGTTTCACTGACCCTGAATAAAAAATTTATTCGTCCGTAGAAATCAATGTTTATACATATTTCAACACAGATTTCGATACCATTTTTCAACATAAAAGTTGTGTGTATTAAATTTTTCAATTATAAATTTTCGAGCAACAATTTCGGAAAGTGTTTCAAAATAAAACATAGATTTCTCATAAGTTACATCACACAGCATAGCAATATTATTTTAACACATAATAAACAGTTAAAGATTCTATCAAAGTGACGAAACATTTGTCTGTATTTATATTTCATATGTTCATATCGCCGATCGGCATTGATAGTGGGACAATTGAAAAAATGTAATGTTTAAAGAGGAGGCTTTTTCAAATTTACAAAGAAACCTTCGTGAGTCATTACAAGATATTATACGAACACAAGAAGACACGTGCCATTTGCAACGTCATAAAACACCTGACAATGAGAAATGTTGTTATAAAACTAAAGCCAGGTCGACAAGTAATAACTTTGCTCTTTGACGGAAAACCGATGCAATTGCAAATGTACCATTTTACACGATAAAGATGGAAACACAATGTATGATAAAAGTAAATCGGAAATTATTCAAGTTGCGTCGCTATCGATGCCATTGTATGTAATACTCGGTTAAAGAAAATATTCATCAAACACATATACGGTAGAGCGTAATAAGGAAAGTTTACTATTTGAATTTGACGTTGTAGAAGAAAATTTGTTCACATGGATCGTTTTTTAAGAAGTTATTTGGACGATGGTGTTAATATTGAGAAAAATGCATTCGGCAAGAAGCTTGAAAGTTGTTTTCAGCCGCAAGAGCGAACACGCATAATTACTGGCTCGTCTTACTTGCCACACGAGTTGGCTTTACGGTCTCGCTAAAGGAGGAAACGAACGCGAAGGAAAAACAGAGAAGCATCCGAGGGAAGAACGGGTTATTAAAACGTTTTGAAAGTCTCTCTCGGTAGCAGCTTGGTTCGTTGAAACAATAGCCACGCTAGCTGCCGATTGTCACAGACTTTGCGAATCTGCTCTCCCCCTCGGATCTCGTTCGCTCGAATTCTGAATCACCGTGGTGTCACAGATCCTGAATGGCAGCCGTAGAGGCGACGACTCGATGCTGCAGGAAGCTCATTAGGCATCGCTTCGGGCATTTTCTGGCCCTTGCCTCCTAGACTTCGTCAATTTTTACCCTACCCTTCCGCGTCTACCCCCAACCTCGGCCCCACTTCGAGAAAACCTCTGCCTGTACATATGTAAATATCCAGTACATAGAGTCTATGGGCTTGGAGAATAGGTATCAGCGTTCGATCCGCGCGGACAATTTCCCTTAAATGTTTAATTAACCTTATCAGAATCGCTAAGGAATCAGACGCTGACACTTCTCTAATTGACTATGTCGACAACCATTTTCTGCCGACTTTTTAGAACTTCTATAGAGAATGAAATCCCATTTTATCTATGATAGAATGTAATTATCCTTACGGAGGAATTTCATGATCGGCGATTACCGACTGCGAGAGAATAAGACGATAAAACTTACAGGGGTACATCTCCAATCTGCAAAAATTATGACACTTTGGGGATATGTAGGCAATAACTGCAACAAATCGGCAATACCTGTTTAATTAAATATTTTAAAAGCTTTCCGAAAAGAGAAACGTGCTTTCTCTCAACAAAACTAACGTTTAAACACGATAAAATTAATAAGTATTCGTATGTTAGAAGAAAATATCTGTAATGAAAAGGAAATTGATAATTAAGTTACATTCAGTTTTTGAAAGAAAGTTTTACAAGACGATATTAAATGTTTGATATAGAATTAATAACAATAAGAAAGAATTTCAAGTCTTTTTTTGTATCATGATAACAAATTCCCGATTAACACGAGTAATTCAATGTTTATTGTAGAACAAATTAAGAGTGTAAGTTTCATTTGTTTGATAACGTGAATTTTATAGCGTAAAATTGTTGATAACATACGTCATTCTTTTCTATGGTATAAAAATTGAGATGTGGGAAAGATTGCAAAAGGCAAAACATACGCATGTAAGAGTCGGGGATTAGTACGCAACGCACACCGGTCACAAAGTGAATTTTCCGTGTTACAGAAAATTACAGCGGCATTCTTATTGTGGCAGCAAGCGTGTTCCAGTGAGTTCAAATGCAAATACGAGACTGGCATCTCAACTTGGTCGTTCCGTCCGCATGTCGCGAACTGGAAGTTTGATAAGCGAGACTACGTTGATTGGAGACCAGCTGGGGTTCAAACGACACGTTCCGTATGGGTTCTGCAAAGGTCTCGCAGTTATTCCAATGAAATATAACTCCAAATTAGGACAGACCGATAGAACATTTGAAATCGCCAGTCTTGTAATATAGATTTTGTTATGATATGTACCAGTGTATGTGTAGGTATATATATTGTCACTCGAAAAAGTCCATATATATATATATTTTTGTAAAGATGTAATTTAATTATGAAATTAATTATAGAAAAGGTAATATTTTACAATCTAGCCCCTTCGTCCGTATAATTTAGTCCTTATCTCAGGATCTTTTTAAACCTCGATATATTGAAAAGAGCTACATGGAAAGGTGAGATATGATTTAAAAACGTGTCGCAAACAACTCAAAGTACTTTTAATTCGATATTAAAGCTAAACCTAAAATTATCTATATACAAACGCAAATCAAGTGACTGAAAGTAAATAGTAGACAGTGAAGAAAGGAGTTTAATTTAATGTTTATTAGTAATAAATTTAAATAACAAAGAATAAATAGAAAAATGGAACTTGGTAGTGATCTGGCTCGCTATCAGTCTCTTTAAAGAGAGAAAACTTGTTAGACACTCTTTACACTGACAATTTATCGGTGTAAAGAGATATATCAGTGCTGATTCTTGTTTTCATGTTAACACTTTACTGGCCGCTAGCGGTTCAACAACATACGCACGTTCGACCGACAGCTCAGGCGCAGATTCTCCCTGGCGCCGGCTCTGTTTCGGTTTAGTCTCTCCAATACCACTCTTTTCGTTCATCGCAAACAGTAAGTTTTTCAAATTCGTATAAAATTGTGGGAGCTTACAAAGCAACGCAACTGACGCAACTGAGCAAGGTACCTTAGTACTAAAAAACAAATTACTGCTCAAATAATGGAAAAGATTGTCGGCGATAAAAAACCGATTAATCGGCTATCGGTCGGTAAAGTATTAACCAAATTGCCAAATAAAAATGACGAAATCGAACATGAGTTTTAGCTTGGCTTTATGTTAAATTTTAATACAAAATGAAAGATACCTTCAATTGTGTGCAACATTTCTTAAAATGATATTGTACTTTTTGAAATATCGATACCAGCACTTGCTTGGACGGTAAACAAATTTCTAAACAAAAATGGCAAATTCAACGTGAGGTTTGGTTTTAACATAAAATGAAAAGTACGTAGAATTGTTTACGACATTTTTTCAAAGTTATATTGAATTTTGAAAAATATCGGATAAGAACAAGCTAAATTTTGAACGACAATAAGTAACGTTCAATGATCTGTTATTGGTCGATGTATATACGCCTGCCTAAATAAAAATGAAAAAATTTTACTTGGAACATTCTTTTGCATAACGAGTAGCTTCGAAGATAAGTGTGTGTATAGCTTGAAATGGGCCTGTTTATGTTCTCCAATAGAAATATGTACATGCATGATAAATCTAAATCATAAGAGACTCTTACATGCCAAAATTGCCTACTAAAAACCTACTAAGTGGGGATTTCTATATGGTTGATGTTCGCGATACTGCTACTTTGATTCCATGAATGTGTATGGATATTTATATACAGGGTATGACCGATTAACAGGTACAAGAGGGCACGAGGCGATTCCTTATGAAAATAAGTCGAAAGCGCGGAATAAAGTTTTTCTCAAGACGCTTTGTTTCCGAGAAATATAAACGTGAAAATTTATCATACGCGTGTACTAGGTCGGTTCTTAACTAAACATGTTCGAACTTTATTTCCTTGCAAATGAAGCCCAAAACGGACAAATTTTATTCTACACTTTCGACTTGTCTTTGCACGTAGAACAACATCCTGCCGATTATTTAGCCATGTTCAAGTATACTTGATAAATTTTCAAACTCGATTTTCTCGAAAACTACCTTAAATGGAAAAATTTTATTGCAGATTTTTATGCGGAGTATTTATTGCGATTCTTAAAAAACGCGCACGACCTTGAAGAAGACATTAAACGTTTCTGCCGCCTGATTCATCTGTTGACATAATTTAAATTACATAAAAAGTATTTCTTATATCATCGAAAACAACGAAAATATTTAGCTAGCCTGTTTTAAAACGCCTTCTATACATAGATAGATGATAGTTTTGTATATATATTTTACGGACTTGTATTAAACTTTACGCGTGTAGGTACTCATTCCAAGATAATGTCGGTATTCCCTAACGAGTAATAATATACAGCATGTCCCAAACTTAAACGAGCAAGCCGCGAGGGCTTTGCCTACAGACAAAAGCAGAAAAAAATGTTATACCGAGTTTGTCCATAAATGCTTCCTACAGACTAAGAAACAAATATCGTATGCATGAAATGGATAATAATGCGGTTATTGAAACTCGGCAAAATTTTGAAAAGCTGAGTAGTGCTATTAATTTCATTGGTGCTCGATATTAGGTTTGTGCCCAAGTGCAAGGACAGTACTTTGAAATAACGAATTAAAAACACTAGATAATTGCGTTTCATGGTACTATCATGTATCACGATTATTAACGACACGGAGTTGTTACCACGCGATAAAGACCATGTAACTATGCTACGACACAATAATACAGTCAGTTACTGCTATAATGGAAAATGCGTCGTTAGCTATTTCATGCACACGATATTTATTTATAACACTGTTGTTACGCCACGAGGCTTAGCACAGGCTGTATTTCTAACCGTTGCTCGCGGTCCTACAGTGTCGCAGGCAGATCGTCTTATCTGCCCGACGGAACATATACAATGTATTGACGAGCGCATAGTTGTCACCAAGCAGCGAGATCTAGAAACGTCGATTTTGGTCCGTTACTTTTTCCACACAAGAAGGCGGCATACGTGATCATAGGCGCGAACGGTGGCGTGACCCGAGCATAGTCCCAGGGAGACAAAGAAATGATCGAAAGGCAATCAGTCCCCTCTGACGAGACAAACGTGATACATCGAGAGGTCTGACGATTAAAATTAAAAACGCATAGTCTAACGGGTTCATTGCGAGATATCGTAAAGTCGGGTCAACTTTCTGTAATATATTTACTATATTCATTGTTAAACAGTCTGTGGCGTGTTCATCATATTATTGTCAAATATACTATTTTATGTTAACCTATTAATACAGTGTTACATTCATTGAACCACCTCTGTTATCTTAATCGAAACAGGGGAACGACTATTTCGCCGCGTCGATTAACGGAATCGTAGCGAGAATTTACGCCTCTCACTGACGCGTTTTCCTCGCGACCGCGTCTCTCCGCGAACGGTCGTACCAACTGTAACAAAGCGTTTATTGACAAATTTAATATCTTTCTCCATAACCTCCATAAATTTGCGATACCCTTCCTTTGTATTTGTGTGCGTTATTCAAAAATATTTCGCTATTAGACACTTTTTTACTGTATTAGACTTTTACAAACAATGTAATTCTTTCCCTGCTTACAACGAGTTGTAAGAACCGTCGACTACAAAATACTTAAGATGGTTAACAATCAAACTATGTATGTACACTTTAACAAAATAAGTTTCCATAAATGAGCTTTACATATTTACAAGAAGATCATATTTAAAATCTGCAAATTTAACGATATTATGTGGAAAACGATATATCGATGTAAAAACTATAAAAACAAGCTTTACGTTCTAAGAATGCAAAATGATGTCGTAAAGCTATCAAATAGTACGTAGCTGGGTAATGGACTTACACCCGCGTCCATAAATCACCGAGTAATTACTCATTTTGACCAAAATCGTTATTAGAACAATACAACGCGAATACAATTTTCCGGCTTGATTTCATTGTTTAATTTTGTGATATATGGGTGATTCTACAGAAATGGGAACTTTTTGTAGCACTCACTCTTTAACACTGTTAAAAACGTTAAATTGTATTACGTTTGAAGATAATGAGGAAGATAGTAAACATAACTTTATAGGCAAGTTACGAAGAACCATCAGTTTAATTTATTTCTATTTAAAAATCACCTGTTGTACATGATGTATGTAATATATTATACATGATATAATTAGCATTTACGTCTTATGTACAAAATGCACTCTACGACTTGTGCTCGGTGAATGAATTTGAACTTGTTTTCTAATTTTCCCTTTTTATATATATTTTTACTATTTTATTATTTTATATATTGTACATTTATTTCCACCTTAATCGACATCTTATTGACAAAAACATACACAATCTTTGTCACCATTTTTACGTGTCAATCCCCTGCCTATGAAATTTTCCAAAAAAGTGATATCTACTTAGCTCTTGCATTTTATAACAAGCGACCACTTATGATTAGCTAAAATTGTAGATTCGTTGACAATCTCTTGCAGCCAATCATCCTTCCAATGCCCCATTTCGCAATGTATTCCAAGTTTATTATTGTTACCAAGTTTCATTTGATGTAACATGGATATAACATTGACATTCAACTTTTTTTTAAATACCAGAATTTTGAACGTTTAGCATCAAAATTCTCAGTCCATAGGTCTCACTTAATCTGTCAGACGGTATGACAGGGGACTGAGACGAGTATCCAAGGACCTGATAAATCTGTGTGTCGATTATACTTATATTATATAGATGTCTAAAGAATGAGTAATAAAGTGTATGATCAATTACTTTTTAAATTTAATTATTTTTGTTTCCACTTTCTAGTTTAATTGACAACTATCAAGACTGGCAGTTAGTTTACGATCTAGGCGATTACAGATTGCTACTGATGTTTGATGTTGGATGCGATAATCTGGTGGGAATGAAATGAATTCTTTGTGATAAAAGGTATGCAGATTGTTTGTTTCTTCGAGTAAGAAGTTTCGAATCCGATTGATCATACGAGATTTTTATTAAAATCTCAGTTTCCTGCAGATAAGTATTAAAGGAATACACATATAGTTATTTATTGATATGCCCACCTTGTAGCAATACCAACATGTGCTCTGCCAAACCCGAAGTTTGTTACTAAATTAAATAAAAAAATGTGTGGATAAAATTACTGCTAAATAATTCCCACTTCAGTAGGATCACCCACATAACCAATATCAGTTTGCGATAATATCCGAATGTAAACATATGGATGCATAGCTTAAGGTAACATTTGCACGCACGACGTCAAAACAAACTTTATAATTAAGCTAAATTTGTAGTTTCCAAAATTGAAAAGGGACGATGGGGAATAATTTCTTACGATTGAATAAAGTAAAGGAGATTTTTTGAGGATATAATTTCTCGCTTTCAATCGCAACGGAAGCTCGGTTCTTCGAAGGACGATGAATTCTGAAACGAATGATGAATCGCGCCCGACGAGAAGGACTCCGACAATAACTGAAAAACGGATGAATAAGAATGCACTCGAGTCGAGTGGCCAACTGGTCGCTGAAGGGAAAAGAAATCCTGCTAACGAACATCCTGCCATGAGATGCGCGATAGTAATTCCTGACTGAGAGTTCCGTCGCTCCGGAAAACCCGTTTTCAGGATGACGGCAGAGGGAGAAAACCGCATCTCCTTCGAAACGTCTCCTCCGATTGCTACGGATTTCATTCCATTTTTAGCTTGGCTTAACGAAAACTTTACTCCTCCGCTTTATTACTCGGCAGAGTTATAATAATTGGATGAAATTCCTCGCCATAGCTCGTCTTCGCTGACAGATTATAGATTCAGTGAAATGTCCCTTCAGAACATAGCTTTCATCGTACAAATAAAAACCGATCTTACACAACCGAAAAGAAACGATGTAAACGTTTCTATTCGATAACTTTAATTTCCCCATTCTTTTTATATTCGATGCAAGAGTTGCGCTTTATTCGAATATTTATACAAGTTGTTTAAATAAATTTGTGCTTTAAACGAATATTTCGTTCGAATAATAGTTATGTAGCGGCACATGAGTACAGGAGAATTCAAATCATGTTGTTGTTTTGCTTCGGAGTATCAAGATCGTCAGGACACATGTAATGTAATAATAAACAAACTTCGGGCAAAACAATGTCGCCGCTACCTGCAACCGTCGAACAAAGACGAATTTGGATTTTCCGACTTGGCCCGACCAGTACAAATAAACGGACGCAACCGAAAAGTTCAGTATCGACGAGTTATCAAGAGTTATCTATCGAGTTATCAACGAATTATCAGCGATCTAATTAACGAGTCATTAGCCATCTTATTTTACGGCTTATACACTGTCTTAGCGAATCCGTTAGTAGGATCATCTCAGCGAATATTGTCTGTATATTAATTTGTTTATATCATCTAAAATATACTCGACGGTTTCAACAACGAACTATCTCGTCATCAAACCTCACCGACCAACCATCCTCTACACGTAAACCTCTACAGTTACATATATTATTTCTAACATATTGTTCTATTTATTCCTGAATAACTTGTATATCTACTTGTGTTTCTATTTAACTTTATTCAGGTAACTGTTTAAAGGCTATTCTAGTAGTTTTATTTACTGCCTTGCGTACGTTTGGCTACTTTTACAACGCAACGATGCTATTAATCTTTTCAGAATTTAAAAAACAATTCTCTCCTGTGAGATATATTTGTCTCCTTGTACTAAATTGACAAGTTCAGAATACATTTATTGCGACGAATAGATCGAATTCATGACAAGTATGTTTCCTGTTTCTATTCCATTAAAATGAATTACTGGATACTTTCACGTTTCATTTCTGTACAGGGTGCATAAACAGTAAATGTAAAAATCACTATGGTCAACTTGTACACCTTTGGACCAGTGAACATCTGTAAGAAAAGAAATTTGATTGTGAAATTTAAGGCCAAATTTTTATTACGTCGTATTGTAATCATCGTAAGAGCAAAAAGTCTCAAACGAATTTCATTAACTCTCATAGATATACATCGGAGAATCGCTTTGGCGGTGGATTTTGCACATGAAAACAATAAAAAAATTCATTTAAATATACACTCTGGTTGACCTAGTTTTCGAGATACAGCGAGTTTCTTCTTGAGCAAACTGTATTGCATTCGGACACAAGACGAGTCTGGAGACTTTTTGTCACTGACTGTTTTACTCTCTTCATTCTTCTAGATGCTGTTCGTTGGATATCGAGTTCTGTTCGTCAATAGGTAGATAGAATTATTCCAATATAAACTTATTCCAATAAACTCATAAACCAGGTGAAATAGGGCATATGTTTGTATCAATTTTTGTATTTGTGTCATATTCATCATGCAGGTACATATACCGGCATTCATCCGATTTTAATCTATAAATTACGAATTACCCGTTATATAAAGAATGGTTCAGATACGAATTGAATAACTTCGACTGGCTGATAATCCGATGTGATTAGTTTTCTTGTAAATGGAAGCGACATACGTTTTCTTAAATCGAAATCATATAATTTTCAATGCACTAATCGATGCGCCTTGACATTCTCTACAAAAAATTATTATTCTTATTCGTGTCTATCGTGTAAAATACAAGAAAACAGATACAAAAGTCATACGTTTTCCCCCTGCATTTGCTACGACAGTTTTCACAAAATAAAAGTTAAAGTATCTGCTAGGCTAATGGCTTTTCAACCTAAAGATCAATTGGTGTATTAAAAGCTATATGATTTTGATTTAAGAAAACGTATACCATCTTTATATGAGAGGTACGTCATGTGCAAGTAATTTACTAATAAATCGCATTTGTAGATTTTCAGATCAAACTCGGACACCCTGTATATCAGTTTCATAATATCCAAATAATGATTTAAGACTTTGCGCGTTGAAAGATTTAAACAAGACGTTCTCAATAGTTCCCGATAGTATTCAAATTGGACAGGTATGTTGGTTAATTTATGTAAATGTGGAATATGTTCAGATGAAAAGTAATCTTTCACAATTTCAGGGCTATAAATCGCAATACTGCTCTGCTGAAAAATGAGGTGAACGCCTGCAATATGTGTCGCATGCCTCCTACTTTGTTCTTGTGTTAAATCACGGTAAATGACGCCATTTATTCGACTTTGAACGAATACAATGCCAGTATTTCCATTCTATCCAATATCTGTCCCAATCACGATATTCGCGCTACTCATTTCACACTGCGCTTTCTTCAATTCCTTTTTTGGTACGTGGTACAAATCCTCTGAATCATCGACATGGAATTCTTTTTCGTTTGCAAGTACTTCTAACTCTTTGCCATCTTCTCTTCGATTATACATATAGTTTTGCAAAGTTTAATTCTCTTTGTCCTATAGTTGATGAAAGCTTGAGGTACAGTCTTATCGGTTTCGAATAATATTACGCGACGAATGTTTTTGAAATTAGTTTCAACTTCGTCTTTGCGAGAATTTGGTGTGATGCGAGACACAAGTTCGATGCCTGATGTTTGATGATGAAGATTTGATGTTTCGACCATTGCTCTTCTTTGTACCATGATTACTCGCATCTTACTCTTTGTATACATCGTAATTTCGAAAACTAGTAAATTTTGTTTCTTGAACTCTGAAATAATTTGAATTTTTCCTTCTCGTACCTCGTTTTTTTGCGAATATCTGCCTTGGTTCTAATAACAAGACTACTTGCGCGTCATCTCAATTTAACCTCTCAATCCAAACAGATTGTAAAGCCATCTATAATCTATTATTTGTCAATCATCCTCACTGCTACAAACAATAATCACACCCCCACTAACAAAAACCTTAACGTACATAGAGTGGGTCGTGCAAAAAAGCTTTGCTTCAAAGACACGCCCTCTAGAACAGAGAGACAGGAAAGTAAACAAACTACAAAAGATCGTCTACTGAGCATACAACTAAGCCATTTTCAAACCCAAAGTCTATTCCCACACGGATCTTCACATCAGACGACATACTCCTAGGATTCATTAAAAACAGAATCAAACATACGAACATACAAAATACGAACTGTCAAGAAACACCACTATATACTCCACTTAGGACAAGCACAATGGCAGCAAAAACTTCACACTCTCAACTTTGCAGGTAACTCACTGTGCAAGGTATACAAAGCCCTACGAAGCAAATCTTCGACAATCCCTGCTTCGAAAACCGTAGCAGAATCTGCTTTTCCGAACGAAGAAAAGGTAGAACTCGTAACACACGCCTTATTCAATATTCACAATTCCACAAACTACATAATTTCACTTTGGGAAATTCTCTCTCCAAATTCACATCCATAACACCGTGTTCGCAACAACATCAAATGTACAAAGCCAGCCACAACCACTTTACAAAAATTCTAAGACCATTAATCGACCCTGCCAACTCAACAACTCCTAACGGAACACCATGTAATATACGAGAAATTTGGATTTAAAACAAGTCAGTCGACAATATGACAAGTACTCAGATTCACCGAACACTTCGCATTCGAAGTTAATGAAAGCAGATCCACAGTTTATCCAAGTTCTTAACTACCTCACGAGAAGCTAATCATAAACATCGATAGGACGGTGGAATTTTACTTAACGCGTTCATGTGGTGTTTTTTAAAGATTTCCTATTTGGCAATACGAGGTAACAGCGTCCCGTAGGAATTTTAATCGAATGACCGTATTGTACTTTCCTGTTTGGCTGTGTGGGCCTATCGTACTCATTTCGACATATGTTTCATATTGCACTTTCATGTTTGAAAGATTTATAAAGTATATGGCGCTTATTTCAATCTACGTTTGTTTCACTTCAATAATAAATGTAACATAAAACGACGGTCTGTTGATAACGAGGAGCATTCTTCCATTCTTAGTACGGGACAAATGGGGCCAGTAGGATTTTTTGCTAAATTGTGTTTGTTTCGACCACTCGCGGAGAGATGCGATCGCGAGGATCGCACGCCAACGGGAGTCGTAAATTCCCGTTACGATTAGATAATCGACGCCACGAAATGATCGATCCCCTATTTCGGTTAGAATAATAGAGGTAGTTTAATTGAATAAGGCACTGATATAACAAGTTATAAATCACAGTTTATTCCAACAATTTTGTAAAGAAGATAGTTACGCTGATGCGTATGTATAAGATAAATAAGTGACTGATCTACGGGTGTAAACCCGGTCAAAAGGATGTTGACTGTTTGCAAAATGGAAAATCAGTGAAGTTCGGTGATGATGCTGTGGCGAAGGAAAGCTAAGGATGGCTGTGTCTAGCGCACGGGACCATCGGATTTGTTGATGACGATTTCGGTTAAGAGAGTGAGGGAAATAGGCTTCGTTGTTAATTGGTTATTTGCTATGGTGGTGGGTGAGGAAGGATGCTAACCGCTCTCGAGATAAAGTTGCTAGTGGGAGGCCTTATACGCGAGGAAAGGCAACTTTTCCGTGTCAACCCGTGGTGGACAATAAACTTCAGGAAGCAATTCAGCGAAAGAATATCTGTTCGGTCTGAAAGACCTTGACTAGGAAGTTCCTGAGATTTATGGAAGGTACTTGAGACTATTGAGGGTACGCAGTAAGGATCTGAAGACCGCGGTGTGTAGTCTGGTTTAGGTAGAGTGTCGCCCGACGTAACAGTGTTACTTTATTCTGCAAAGACTCGATTAGTGTTTATTTCGTTGAGAAACGCGGCAAAATGACGGAAACATCGGCTTCGGAAATAGGGTAGGTTCGATGAAAAAGGCACCGTACACGAGGAAGATTCATAATGGCACTTACATATTCCATATAGCAGTAAACGTGTTAACAGATACTAACAGACCAACCTGGTGGCATACGCTGCACCAAGAAATAGGTTGGAAAAATAGTGAAATACGTCAGAATTATAAATAGGAACGATTAGAATCTTATATCCATTAAGTGGAAAAGGCAGCTCATTATCGACGAGCCATAAGATCTACCTCTATAAAACATGGTTATTGATATACAAGGTGCAGTCCTAGGTTCCAGCGGAAAAAACGATTATTCGAACTGCACAAAAAGACACAAAGTAGATTTTTATCCCTTTGCCATACCATTTAACTCGGAAGAATCTGGGCCCAAACGTTGCGCCCGAATGAATGGTCGGGAAAGGAGCCGAAGTGGCGGAGACAAAGTGTCTAAACTTGAACCATGAGATCGTGCGACTGAGTGCGTCGATAGCTGCGCCCGTGTTTAGGAAAAAGGCACTATTCAATACATTTACATCGGGCCCGAGATTAATACCACAAATGGGACTCGTGATGTTCACGTTTGACATGAAATTAGACCACGAGCCTGACTCGTGATATTCAAGTTTGGCTCAAAATTTTCATCACGACTCAGACGCGTAAAAGTATGACAAGGGGTTAGGAATCATCATGCACGTAAATGAATCTCAGCTGAAAGATTTTCAACAAACCACACTACGATCAGTAATCAAAAAAATATTCGATTGCACGAAGTTCTACTCAAAAAAGAAAAGAAACATCTGAAAACTTCCTAAAGTTCTAATTTTATGTCTGCAGGTATTTGAAACGTCTTCCTGCACAACTCGTAACAAATTTAAGAATTCAATTTGTCGATAAAATCGATCCACTTTTAGCGACATTAAGCGTGTACGGCAAAACTGCTGTTTAGAGAACCGATCTTCGGTGACCTCAATTTCGACATATGTTGTCGAAACATATGTTTCGACATATGTTTCCAAAATGTTTTAACTGTCGATTGTTTGTTAGAACGTTATTAGCGCTTTGTACGGAGTACAAGGGAGATACAAATACTTGGTGCGCGATTGTTTTGTTGCATATGGGTTAGAGTTCGGGTTAGGTCCCGTTAGCCAGGTAAAGCAATGAACAAACTAACCCAAACTGAACGAAAATCAAAACAGAATGGTAAATGTGGAAATATTTGTATACAACGCGTATATACTACGCCCAGCGTGTTGACTCCTTAAATGTGTACCCAGTGTCGAAAAAGTACATTTTACTTACATAAGCCGTTTTGTTAGTCGTTTGTCTTTGTAATAGACAACGAACGACGACTAAAAGCTTCTGAAAGTCATTCGGGATGGTGCTCTTCATAGCACGCGCAAAGATTAACCTCTTAACCTACAATATGTTGATGCAGTTAGTGAGAAACGTGGTACGTCAATGTTATTGATTTATTATTTACTTCAAGATAATAAATCTTTCTTGTCCAATGATCAATTGGTTGTAATTATTTATCAAACATCTTGCAAAATAAAATTAGTTATATCTTGCACGTGCATTTATATATCAAAAAGCATGTGCAATTTGCACAACTTTAAGCACCTAGTCAAACCGTGAAATAGCTCGACCGACCATGTTTTTTGTTGCTTATTGACTATTATTGTTTATGGCACGCGCTATTGGAACTTACATCGTAAGGCAAGGGGTTAAGGTCGTTGGAAATCATTGGGTGACCGAAACTGCAGCTTTACGTACGTACTACTCTGTATACCATAGTGAGTACTATTAAGATGCTGTAACCGCCTCAGACACCGCGCTAAACACTCTTCGGGGAAACGTCAAAGAGCAAACAATAAGTAGAAAATTCGGAAGGAACGCCGAGGCGTGTCGTTTGCGGGTTTAATTCGTAATAAAGAAGCTGCTCCAGCAAAATCTCCATTGATGTCTTGTTGTATGCACGGTACATTTCCTATTTTAATACTATGTGTAAACGTACATGTGTTTGCATACTTGCTTCTATAGAATTTCTGTTAACCACAGACGTAATTACGAACGAAGACGTAAATAAAATTCGTGTAAGGTTAAATTTAAAGAACCGCGATAATACGGTGAGAAATGCCTGGTTGAACGTGAAAAACAAAGCACCGAAGAGAGCACGAGGTAAACTTTTGCTTCGTGGGACAATAGAAGAAAAAGAGAAATTAGACTCAAGCGCAAATGACATAGATGAAGTCATTGCAATATTACATGGAATACCAGGATGCAACGTTTATGATAAGTCCGGCGTAACAGAGCGATTTGATAAAACGCACAATAATCGAGCACGTTCTTCCAGACGTTACTTTGTAAAATCTGTCAAATGATAACTAAGAAATGAATAGGCAACATGCAATCAGTGATAGCTGTAGCGAAGATGTACCGCTTTATTTCGAGCTATTCACAAGTGTGAAAGCAGAGCTTAGATGATTCGAAGCCTAGAGGAAATGTCATTTAACTGGCAAGAAAATTTTGGATCCATAGGTTTAATTTCTTTAATTTCGTAAAGCAGTGATTTACAAATAAATTGTATTCATTTTAATTCATCTTACCTTAAATGTTAAATCAAATTGTGTGCTAATCGCTTGTTATGTGAAAATTTTTATTATGTCATTTTAGAATCACTCTAAGTTGTCTGAAAGGTTTTCAGGCTTGGACGAGCAGGTTATGAATTAGTCTGTAAATGGTCTGGATTTAGAATAGGAGAGTGTGCAAAATCTACAAAAATGTGTCTGCCAGATAAGATTTGTATTTATTATAACAGTTTCAAATATAGTACTATCGGAAATTTTAACATTATACTGAATAAATTGCAAGTTACATTACATATTCATTGTTAGCATTCAATTTTCATTACATTATTCTAAATTAAATGAAGTGGACGTTTCTAGACAAATATTCAAACGTCGAATGAAATATATTGCCGCCTGCAGGTACTTTATTTCAAATCCGGAATGTTTTATAATTATTAAATGCTCTTGTTAAAATTTCTTTATTAAATATCCTTATTAAAATAATTTTCAATATCAGTATATATATTAAAATTGCTGAATTGAGATTTGTTATATGTCTTGAATAAAAAGTTTGTTTTGCGAATAAGAAAATGAGGACTATAAAACAGCAAAGCTAGACCTATTAAATAAATGAAATGTCATAAAGACATACACATCGACAAAGACAAAAACATACATTCAAATCACCCTGTAACGTAAAATAAAATGATAATAATAAAATTTCCATTTAATAAATTATATTAACATTTTAAAATCTCTGTAAATATCCCATACTAAATATTGAAGTTTCGTCCATGAAATTAAATAACTTTTATATAAAATACTTTTTCACGTGTACAAAAGTTAGGAAAATAATAGCGTATACGGTACAGTTAAATCGAACACACTATATATCTAGATTAATAAAACGTCATATAGTCTACGTTAATGAATAACTCCTTTTACTTTAGTTGCTATAAGTTAATGAGGTCAAGTAGGCCAAAAATTTAATATGAACTTGTGTCTGAAAATGATTTATCAAAAAGTTATAGCGTCCGAAAATTTGTATCAATTCTTTTGATAATTAGAACAAATATTCGAAATTTCTTCTTGCAGTAATAGTAGTAAACGCATTTTGGATACATTCCTAACGAGTGATAGAGATATTGATGCTTTAGGATGTATCAACAATAACTGTCAATGAGAATTCTCAATTTCTTGTTACCTACTTAATTCCACTAAAACGTAGTATAAATTTGGACCTTTTCGAGCACCCTGTATAGTTTTTCTCAATTTATTCTCATCTTCTCTTCAAATATTATATCTCTGTCAGCGTTTCAAAGCAAATACAACGTTCATACACTGTATAACCTTTGCGTGTGTATTTCAGAATGTCTCATAACCTCAACAGTCCAAACCCATTATCGTTACACATATGTACATGCATATACGATTTTGCAGCCGTAGGCTTCTTGGTTATGTGCCTATTTGCAGCTACGCTTCATTATTTTTTACATGTACCGATGCGTGTACGTTTGAACAAATTAAAAATACAGTAAAAGTAAGCGAGGAAAGAATTATACATGCGTTTAAGAAATGTGTAAGAGATACACACACACAAAAGTACGATGTATCCAAGTTGCATTTATTTAGAATGTTCTGAATATCTTCGTTATTGTGGATGAAAGAAGTTGCATTTTCAACTCTTAATGAAACTTTGTTGTATGTGTAGAACTTCCATCGTCGATACAGAAGATGTATTACAAATTTATTCAATTCGTTGATTTGTAAATACTTGATAATAAACATTATCGAATTGCTTTGACGATAGGAACGATATAATATGCGAATTTATCATAATGTAATTACAATATAAATGGAGGTTTCTCATTTACCTTTAGAAATGAGAAACAATAAGAATACATTGTCTAATTCTTTATCATGTGGTATGCATTGGATCATAAGAAAATGGACATTAATACAATTAACGTTGATAAACGTTCTACATCTTTGATAATATTTCATTACTAATTTTACTTGTACATATGGCTCATTTGCTGCGACAACGATATAACTCAAAAACCACAATCTTAGGGAAAACAAGTTTGAATGTTCTAAGCTGTTACACTTTCGTGGTAATGCAACATGCTCTGGCGCGATGAAATTTTAAAACACGCTTATAGAACCCCACCAGTAAAAAGTACAGGGAACAACTGTTTTTTCGGTACCAATAACCAAATAACTGTGAATTTTGAGCTCTGTTATTATTGCAGCGAATGTGCGATACGTACCAATGAAAATACAACGAGTTATAAATGTAATATATAGAAAATAGATAAATAAAGAGAAGCGAGGAGGAAAGAAGGAAAGCAAACGTATACGGGAAAAGAAAGGAAAGCTCGGATCTTATCAGCATGGGATAAGCTGAGTCCTAGCTCTAATTTTAGATTCCTACGTAAAGGTAAGTAGAACTGAACGCCCCAATGCTTTTGATGGCCTTGTTAAGCGGTGGATTGACTTTCTCCAACTAGTTGTCCAACTCTCAATGAGATACAGTCTTTTGAACTAATTCCGTGGCGGTATGGCAGTACTCGGGAATACGGTATAAGTGAAAACAATTAACGTTAAAAGCAGGATTTTTCTATCTTTAGCGGATAGTTGAAGATTTTGTAAATGGAAAATTTTGTAAATTAAATGACTCGTGTCAAGAATTTCTAATAAAGCTTCGAACTAAAATTCAGAGGAATTCTTTATATGGAGTTTCTGTTTTGAAAGAAATTATATTCACAAGTCTGTTTCTTTGATATTTTTTTTTTGTATTTGGTAATATTTACAATCAATTCTCGCATTGAGAACTTTCAGTAATTTTTTCTGGCGTGGCGCAGTGACATGGCTAAATATTTATAATAAGTTAATACTTAGTATAATTTATAAGTAAGTGTTGTAAATAAGTAAATATTACTTAATATGAATGTCTAATTAAATCTAGCGTTTAGGTCTAACGGGTAGTGTTTCTTTGATATCAGCAATAATAATTACATATAATAATTATTCATTGTAAGACAAAGATATTTCGAAATTCGCATTTTCTGATGTTATTAGGTTTTCTGTAGGTGGGCGCCTAAAGCTCATAGAATTATATATCTTTTAATACACTGGTCGACGTAGATCGAGATTCTGTATAAAAAATTATTAACCTACTTGCGTAACCTAACTAACTTTTATATTGTAAAACTCATCGTATGAAAGAAAAGGGAAATAAACACAAAAAAGGTGTCCTACGTCTTCCCTCGTATTTCATACGACAGGTTCTACAAAATAAAAGTTGAAATATCTACTAAACTAATGGTTTTCCAATATTAGTAGGTTAATAATCCCATTTAAAACAACATCGATGTCTCTGAGATCTCGAAAGATACGACGTGGTGAAAATTGTTTGTTTGCCGTAATATTTGCTTTCTTCAAAGCGAACAATTTGTTCTTTTAGCATTTTTATTATTAAAGGCATCGGAGATATCGCCCTGTAACAGTGTTAGTGGGACACCCCGTCTACTTATTTTCATATTAAGATAGCTTAACTCGAACGCGACAAGAATTATTTACAAAGTTACGGGAAATTTAAAGAAAAAGCCGCTTCTTAATTAGTTTGGAAAGAATTACTTTCGTTATAGTTTAACATACGATGGTACCTATATTTAAATACAGTGTTAAGAAGAGATTAGTTAAAGCACGGGACATAATAAAAAGTCGACAGAAAGGTAACAATAACGATTTCAAATGCTAAAATATAAACTATTGTGATTTCATAGGAATAAACAAGTTTGATTCGGAGTAGATAGTAATCGAGAAATTGAGAAACGTAACTGTACATGTACTTATGCTTCACTCTCCAGTACACCTGTGTTGGTTGTGTTACAAAATGGTGTATCATGCTATTATGTCTTGGTTTTCCGTATTAGTCAATTCAATTACGGAATATCACGTAAATAGCCTGTTCGTTGAGTGGGTTTGCCATATTCCACGATTAATCAACTCGTTCAGTCGATGCGGTTACATGTCGGATAACATTCAATCGATTCAAATAATTCTCTTTGATGTTGCTGACATACGAGGTGATATTCGCCGAGTGAATTATACCACAGTCGAGTGAATTAAATTGTAAGTGTTATGTCCGTTTATACCGATGCATTGATTGTCGATAAGCGATACATATCGAAACTGGAACAACTGATTTCACCAGAGTCTATCGGTCTTCACTTATGATCCTACAGATACTATATTTTAATAACACAGTTCTCTAATCGTCTATTTCTGACACGTTTTTCATTCCCTCTTTGGAGCAATCATAGTTCCTAATGCTGCTGTCACACGTTTACCTTTTTCTACATTTCATAGTCATTTATTTCTGTAAATGCATCGCTGAATCTGTTTTATTTGAAACTTAATTTATCACAATTATTAGTATATAGTAATATACTTAGTTATTTCAAGTAAAATAGGTTATCTAACAGAGATATTAGGATATATACTATTTAAAAATATTAGGTTGTCCGAAAAGTTTCTTTCGTTTTATGAGAAAGTTTCTTTCGTTGTTTTATATTATTTTGTCGAATTACGTACGGTCCATTTCGTTCTGTTGAGATCAACACCGCGACATTTCACAAACTTGGTTTCACGTTTGTATGAAGGTGCACTGTTCTACAAAACACGTTTGCGAAAGAAAGATACTTTTCGAACAACCTAATATTTATAATGAATTTTAATCAGCGCGTTATATGGCTACTTTACAAACCACATCATGTGTATGGTATTTTACGTACAGCCTTACGACCGCGTCATGGAAAATATAGAAATCAATTTCTTTAAATAATATTTAATAAATTATACATAAGCATTTGAGCTGATTGCATTTCATAAAGTATTGAAATTCAAGTGGAGATTTTCAAGCCACTAATACCTACGAAGCGCACCTACTACAATAAAAACTACAACTAAAATGGGAAATGTTTCATTGCTTCGTTCGGTATACGATTTATTTACTAACCTGTACACTTTCATTAAAAGGGGAAGCGTAGACCGCCGGCAGCTTTTCTGTAAGTAAATTAAACGTGCGTAAATAATAACATATTCAATATCAGATATAACATAGGAAAACTTGAAAATATTTATATTTTACCAGCACAAGTATTCAGCATGTAAACCTATATAAAAATTAAATATACTTATTTGTACAAGACCTAAAGTAACAGTTATGTGTACTCGACATTTGCTTCGATTTAGAGCTTCGCGGCCAACTCAAGTTCGCCTTTTTTATAAAGCGTTGAATTCGTCTTTCCATCGGCTAGCAGAAAAAGGTACACTATTTTTGAAAAAACTCTGGTGTTCGACCGTTCGCGAAGAAACGCGATCGCGAGGTAGCGCGTCAACGTGAGTCGTAGATTCCCATTACGATTATACAATCGACGCCACGAAACGATCGATCCCCTATTTCGTTTAGGATGATAGAGGTGGTTGAATTGATTACAACACTGAGTTAACAGGTTACAATGTGCAAACGCACGTTTCCCCACTTTTTACCTGATGGAGTAATAACCATAAGGAACGTCTCGTCTTGATTATATTTTATAACGGCACAGTTTCTTAGGATTATTGCGGTCCGACTAATTATATTTGCACAGCTAGTGTCGCTTTGACCCAGGGATGGATTCCGGGTTACGCACAGAGACACCGGTCGTAACATCTTTTCGCCGTTGAGAGTGTTGTCCGGACTCGTCTGGATCGGCTTGACAAAGTAGAGGGACCAACCGTTTGACGTCACGACCCAAGATACTCGTTGCCGTCTGCACATTAGCTGTCCGGATGATTCCATCTGCTCCTTCATCTTAATGACGCAGCACAAGGACTAATGTATTGATGGAATGTTATCTTCTCAGAGTATTACGATAGCGCCTTCCGAAATTCCATGACTGCCTTTGCTCCACTCGTTACAGCTGGTCAACTCGGTTAAGTATTCCCGGTACCAACGGCTCCAGAAATGCTGTTTGAATCGATTGATGAGCTGCCAGTATGATAACCGGCTTGGTGCAGTCGCTCTGAAATCTCGTTTCCGGAAACTCGTTAGTGTATCGCCAATTAGGAAGTGGCCGGGAGTGAGTACAAGGAGATTATTGGGATTTGAAGATATTGGAGTCAGTTAACAAAAGTTTAGAATACCTTCGATCTCAACGATGAGGATATTAAGGTGTTCGAAGGTTAGTAGTTCCTTGCCGACGACGCGTGTGAGGTGGCGTTTGAACGATTTCACCACGGCTTCCCATAAGCCATCAAAGTATAGTGAATGAGGGGACTAAAATCCCTTCCTCCTTGCCGGATTTAAAGCGGTACTCGAGATTCCAACCCGGCACAATCATTCGATAATACATTAGGTTAGTCTCTACATAAACGTAACCTAAACCTCTGTATCTACTTCACGTAGCTCTTCTTCTTCTTTTCACTTTTTCACTCCGCACCTTCATGTTCCTCTCCTTGAGCTGACTTAATCAATCTAGTACAGAATGTGATGAAACTCTGCCATAATTGATCCTCAGCTGCCATCCTTACGACAATATCGTTGTCCAGCTTGATTTCAATCCCCATCTCGGATTCAAGCGCAGTCCTCTCCCACCACCCATCTGGAGCACTTAAATAACACGTGCTCGGCATCATCCAGGTCATTCCCACAATCCCAGCAACTGGTATGCGTCTCCTTACCGATCCTGTTCCGGTAATGGTTGCAGATACCGTGCTCGGTAAGGATTTGCATCATATAATAATTTATCTTCTTTTTTCTCCTAATGAAGTACAAGGGACCCTGATCAGTCTTCTAGTCCAATTGCATGGATTGTGGAACGTCCATTCAAAAATCCACTTGTCCTCGGCCTCTTGCTTCAGGTTCTTCAATTCCTTCATCAAATCATGAACCTCCCCAAGTAGATTTTCGCTAAAGCACTTCTTAGCCTCGTACTCCTTCCACCGGAGCCTGGCCTTGATATGTACGGACATGCTGCCGGTTGCGCACTTATCAGGATCCTCTTGTTCTTCTCTATGCTGAGGGCAGATACCCATATCGGCGCGGCGTACAAGAACACCGATTCCCAGACACCGTAATATAGTTTCCTCACGGTGTCAATGCGTTCGTTAACATTCGGCAACAAGCTGCTAATGGCTCCCACAAACGTCTATGCCTTGTCACACACTTGCTCCAGGTGGGGGGAATACCTCCTGGCATTGTCCAAAAGCACCCCCAAATATCTTATCGTGTTTTCGGTGATGATCTTCCCACCCACGTCAATCTTCAAAATCTCCGAGACTCGCTTCCCGATAAGTATGATGAAGGTTCGTATCGTTACACCAGTCCGTGATCATTTTAATAGCTTCACGGACCCTGTCGCCAATGTCCTGCGACTTACGCATAATGATCACCAGTGCCAAATCACCTGCAAACGCAATCGCATCTAATTCCCTAACCGGGTCCAACATCTTTAAGAGCCCATCATACACTAGGTTCCGCAACAGTGCACCTATTACCGACTATCACGGCAGTGCGCCACAATTTTCCTCTTCGAGAGGTAGTGACTCAATCCGTTGTGCGCAGATCTTGTTCCTTTTCTTCATGCGTCTGCGGGATCTGAGACCAATGTACTTCGTCTCCCTGCTCCACTCGTCTGGCGATGAAAGGATCCTCCAGAATTCTCGCCATTCTGTCCTTACAGAGACCATCCGGCGGTGTATTTCGAGCCATTTTAACTCTTACAGCTCGATATGATCTACTCCAAGGATATTGATCCATAGTTGCACAAAACTCCTACCACTTTTCCTCCTTGTTGCGTTCGATCGCTCTTCTTAGCCTTCTCCTTGCTTCCTTGAATTCAGTTACCAACTGGCGAGCGTTGTCCCTACTAGCTGCCACAGCCCGCTGCACTCTTCTTCTGAAACTGAGTGTTGTTGGCTAGAAAAACCTGCACCCATTCTTTGTGGTCATCGGATTGCAAGAGAATCCAAAGTTTCTTGAGTTCATTGTTGGCCCCGACGAAGTTGGTGCCATTCTCCGAGTGAATTGTCGCGCAATATCCTCGCTGAGAGATGAATCGGCGTAGAGTGGCAATGAAGGCGTCGGTTGTGAGATCGGAGACTAGCTCGATATACGCCGCTTTGGTTGCCAGACATACGAATATGGCTACGTAGATCTTGACCTTTCGACGATTGCGATCCCTTCTTTCTTTGATGTAAAATGGGCCAGAATAGTCGATCCCGACGTTGGTGAAGGGACACGACTCGATAATACGCGCCTCTGGCAAATCTCCCATCAAGTACTCTACTAGTGGTGGGTTGGTCCTGCAGCAACGGACCCAATTTTTCATAGTGCACCATACTTGGCTACGGTCGGAAATTCACACCCAGTCCCATATTTAGTCCTCTACGACAGAGGAAACAATGACGGCGAAAATCGACAACTTCAAAAGGGACCGAATCACCAGTTATGTCTCCATCTGACCCACTGCATCACGATCTGTTAGTCACAACGCATTTTAAATAACAAGACGCAACTAACCAGATGTAGAGCTTTGCTAGACACCGGCTTTAACATGAACTTCATAACAGAAAAGTTCGCTAAATCACTTGGAATAAAGCAAGAGAAATGTTCGGTCCCAATCGGATCCCTCGACATCTTAACGACGACCTCGAAACGCTACATCACGGCCACGATTTTTTGATCATATCGACAATAACGACATTGGTCCCAGATGAACCCGTAAATCGTTTAACTATACAAATACCTAGGAATCTCCAACTAGCTAGATCACCGGGGGAAGCCCAGTCTCTCAATCAACATTACGCGCATTTAGCGCCACCACAACGGATCTACAAGCGGATCTCGTCCGTTTTTGGAAAATCGACGAGGGACCGCTCACCACGTACCTTTCGGAAGCGAAACAACAATGTGAGAAGCACTTCCGAAATCACGTCCGACGCACCAGAAAAGGGCGATACATCGTCGCTCTGTCATTCAGCGAGAAGCTTCCTTCACTTGGATCGTCGAAATCCATTGCGATGAACAGACTCGCTTCTCTTCACCACCGATTTCAACGCGACAAACAAATTGAAACCGCATATAGTACGGTGATTCAAGAATACTTAGACATGGACCACATGACTAAGATCACCACTGATCACCCCACAAGCAACGAGTATTATCTACCACATCACGGCGTGATCAAGGATCATCTTAATATTTCAGAAAATGTAAGATATAAAAATGTCGGTTATATCAAATAAATGTTTGCCATTATTGTGAATGCGGAATTACGTCTGCGAAAAACTTAATTTATGCTTATTAAACTTTTTCTTCACAGTCGCGCACATGTAAACATCTGTTGGCGTGATAGCTGGTGATCTCGTTTTTAACCATCCATACGTTGGTTGACCAAATCAACCATCTTGGCAAGTAAATATCAAAATTTGTGGAAACATATGAAATAGATATCTGCAATGTCTTCTTATGCTGTGTCGACGAAATACCAGCCCATTATCAGTTCGTATATTTCTTATAGCTTTTTAATAAAGCATTTAAACGCTTACGTTTATACGACATTCTTTTCTTAATTTTACCTAGGGAATACGTTGATAAAGTATAGCAGAAAATATTGGAGCATCCTGTATATCTCCACTTTTTAAATTTATTCAAATATTCTTTGGTACTTTAAATATCGTTTTAGTACTGACCATAAGGTAATTGCATATCGAATTATGTTTATAATTATATTGAATACAAAATTTGCTAAAATTACGAAGATAAATAAATTATGGTAATAGGTATAATATATATTTGAGGAGAAATATTTGTATACATTATCTTTGTTTCGCTCTTCCTCTCTTAACATTCTTTATAGAATTTGAAATGAAATTAGTAACAAAACTTTTGTTGATTGCTGAATATTTCTGTTAGATTTGTTGCTATAAGAAAACGTTAGAAAGTTTGTTGGTCAAATAGTACAAACTATTACCTTCGTTTTAGAGAACGTAATTTCTTCTTTTCTCCTTTTGGAAATATTTTTATAATTCACTTCTTTCTTAAATATTCGATCGAATATTTATGACAGTCAATGTATACGTATTGGTACCATAGACGACATAGTATGCAAAGAGTAAAAATGATAATTAGACAGAAAAGAGGGCCTCAATTCTAATTCATCCCTCCCCCGCTCCCTCGCGCTTCGACCGGGTGTCCCTACTTTCGTCCGCCAGTCGATTCTACGAGTGAAAGCAAGAAAAAAATGTCCATTCAAAAGTATCGTCTGTTCTTAACAACACACGCTTGACATCTATCAAAAATTGATTTCCTTTCATTTCACTGAATGCGTCACAAATTCTTTGCCAACTAATACGTTGTCATTTCGGTTTATTCTTATCATTGCTTAACAAAGCATTTTATGTTCATACATCTTTTCAATTGGTTTGGTTTCATCTTTTCAATCATTCAATTTGGTGAAAGCGTCGGCCAAAGCAATGACGTACTACTTTGAGTCACTCTTCCCGCCTAACTTGTCCGTTATGTCCATGTGCACTGTATGCCAAGATATGCTAGTCTTGGGTATGGGATGCAGTTCAGCTTGTATTTCGCCTTTAAAACTCGACCAGTAGCACTCGTACAGTTTCTCGGGCGTTTTATCCCATCCCAGGTGCATAATTGACTGGCGGCACCATGGGGCACGCAATGGTGGTGGTGAGTGGAGTGCCTAGTAACGAGAGAGAAAGAAGACTGAGAACTGGGCTAACGATAGCCTCCGTAAGGCAGTTGGCTAATGTTCGGCGTTGTTACAGGTGCCACATGTTGGGGCATGTGGCGGCAAGGTGTACTGTTGCATGTCCTGGCAGAGAGTTGTGTAGGAGGTGCGGCAGCGCTGAGCATAGTATGAAAGATTGTGATAGAGAGCCGAGATGCGCCATGTGTCTGAAACATGGTGGTATAAATGCAAGGTATGTAACGGGTTCGTTGGTGTGCCCTATGGTGCGCTTAGGTGTTAGGAATAGACAGGGGCCCAATTAGGGTCTTACAAATAAGTCTAAACAGATGCAGGCTTGCGCAAGACCTGATGATGCAGTGTGTATGTGAAAGCAGGGTGGACATAGTGGTCATCTCCGAGCCCTATAGGCAGTTGACTTATTGGTTTAATGACGAGGGTGGGGATGCATCGGTATGGGTCACCCTGTTTAATGGAAAACATGCGGCGAGCGAGACTCTGAAAGAAATGTAGGGATTGTAGAGGTTAGGGTTGGTGATGTCTTTTGCGTCAGTGGGTATTGTTCCCCCAGTAAGGGTAAGGACCAGTTCAACGGTTATTTGAAGGAACTGGAAGGGGTCATAAAGGAGCGGAGGAAAAGAGCACCGGCGATTATGGTTGCCGGTGATTTTAATGCGAAATCCTCGGTGTGGGGAGGCTCTAACACGGAACGTAGGGGAACATGCCTACTTGATGTTATAACGAGGAATGAGCTTATACCTATTAGGACGACGGGAAGCTACTCCTTCCTGAGAAATGGAGGGACTAGCTTCCCGGATATATTTAGTGTTAATAGACGAATGAGGCTGAGTTGGAGAGGGAGTAGGGTCCTAGATTGGTACTCAGCCTCTGACCATTTTTATATTGAACATAAATTTAGGGATAATATTAAGCGGGTGGAGGGTCTGGCGCTTTTAGATACTTGATGAAAGAGATGGATGTAGAGGGTTTTTTAAATAAATTTGACGGAGTATATAACGGAAATGGTTTTAAATTTGGCGAGACGACATGCGGCGAACGACTGCAGAAGAGTTTGGAGCATACGTGTGCCGTGGACCTGAGGTACCCAGTGGGTGCGAAGAGGAGCGCCAACTATTGGTGGAGCGATGAGCTCGCTATGTTAAGGAGCGAAACCCTAAGAGCTAGAAGAAGAGCTCAGCGTGCGGTGGCGGCCCGCAAGGATGATGCCGAGGTCCTGGTGGCCGAATTCAAGGATGCTAGGAGGCGACTGAAAAGGTCGATCGGGCGTAGCATGGAGGAGAGTTGGAAGGGGTTCTGCGCCATCTTGGATCAGGATCAATGGGGCAGGCCGTATCGTGTAGTGAGGAAGAAAATGATGCGGTTGGCGCCAATGGAGCTCCTTGGAAGAGATAGAGTGAAGGGAATCCTGGACGACCTCTTTGTCACCTGGCAGGAACTGCGACCACCTACACAGGAAGAGACATCGATCCTACCTGGCGAAGAAGGAGGGTTTGGCATCAGGGACGGCTACAGGAGTTGTTAGCGGACTATCTGACTGAGAGGAGAATATTGGTACACTGTCGGGACGCTGTCGTAAGGAGGAACGTCTACGCAGGGGTCGCGCAGGGGTCGGTCTTAGGACCGTTACTGTGGAATTTAGTATATGATGGGGTGCTGGAGGCACTGGATCGGAAGAAGGATACCAGTAGAAGCAGTAGCGTTCGCCGACGATCTGGCGGTTCTACTCAAGGTCAGAGGGTCCCACGGCATCAATGAAAGGATAAAGGCGGGCATAGCCTTGGCCACTGGGTGGTGCTGCGAGACTGGATTGCACCTGGCCAGGGAGAAGACGGAGGTTATCCTCTTAACAAGGAAGAGGATTCCGAAGATTTTTAATGTTGACGTGGGGAATGGGGGGGGGGGATTTCCACTAGCCGTGTTGTGAAGTACCTAGGGGTAGTGTTGGATAGTGCTAAGGGATTCTCTCCCCACCTCAAAGCAGTTTATGATAAAGCGGAACGGTTTAGTCAGGAGACTGTATTATGGTGTCTGGGAGTCTGTGGTATTATATGGCGCACCGATATGGGCCTCCTCTCTGGGAAAAGAAACAAATAGGACGATCCTGAGAAGGGCGCAAAGCGTTGATCCGTACGTCTACCGCCTACCGTACGGTGTCACATGGGGCTCTGTGTGTGCTTACCGGTAGCATGCCGATTTACATCAAGACATGGTTGCGGTGGAAGCAGTATGGAGTGAAGAGGCGGATCAATGAGAGCCCTGAAGAAATGGCACATGTTGGGCAGGAAGGAATGAAGGTTTTGGAGACAGAGGCAGAGGACAGGTGGAGATTGGAGTGGCGTTCCACAACCCCTACAATTGGACTAGGAGACTGGTAGAAGATCCGCTGATCTTCTACAAAAGAAGGAGGAGGATCAACTACCATACGATGCAGATCCTTACGGGACACGGTATCTTTAACTGTTACCGTCATAGGATCGGCAAAGAGTCGCACACCAGCTGTTGGGATTGTGGTGCGGTGATGGATGACGCCGAGCATGTGCTCTTTTGGTCGTTGGAGATCGAGATCGGTGAAGATTTTAAATTGGAGAACCGGGTCGTTGAGAAGATGGCCACAGAGGAGCGGTTGTGGAACATGTTACGCCGGGCGACTCTCTGCCTGGCCCAGGTCACACACCGCGGGCCAGACGGACACCAGATGTCCGCTTTTCCGTACGGCGTACCCTCAATAGCCTTAAGCACCCGTCATAAACCCGAGTCACTTGCCTGCTAAGGTCCTTCAAAACAAACAAACATCTGTGTCCGAAGAATTTCTAAAGACTATTGTCTACCACGGCGGGACAAGGGAAAGTTAGTTTTTCTCACGTACGCTGCAACTTTCCTCCCACTAACCTGTGGCGGCACGGGCCACGGAACTTTTCAACGGCTCCAGATACAAAGCGCGACGCCACCAAAGCGCAACACCGATGTGCCCAATCTGTCATCGATATCCTCACACTCTTTCCGCCGAATTCTCGGAAGAGCATACTCGTGCCAGCACAGGCGACACATCTTATGAATGCACGCGAGTGGGGATATCGATGGGCTACGAAGGGAAGGTCTGCGCGAAGAAAAACAAAAAAGCAGAGTCAGTCTGGCTTGCGTCATTAGAAGTGTAACTCCTCGGTTCCTTTTCGATAGCGACGCGACGAACGACATCTCGGTGTCTATCGTTATTTGTTAGTTGTTACCTGTTGTCCGTTAAATGTTATTGTTGACCGTTAATTGTTAACTCTGATTGTTGATTAGTTCTAATAAACTGTTATTCGTTAAAAACACCAAGAGTAGTTCCTTACGCACCTATCACTATTCCACCTCAAATTGGTGACTACCGACGTGATTTGACGTAATATTTAGTGAAAGAGGTGACAGTGATAGTGCTATCGTTTTAACCACCGATTTTGAGTGCACCGCGACAATGGAAGGTAATACACAGGGAACCATAGCCAGCCAGGTGATCAGCATGTCTCCACTGCTGCCCACGAACACGGCGGCATGGTTCGCCCTTCTGGAGAGACAATTCGAGGCAGCGCGAATTACGGAAGACACCATTAAGTACGTGACGCTGGCAAAATGCCTCAACGATCAACAGCTCCAGGACGTCGAAGACCTAATGACGAACCCTCCAGACATCGGATGCTATGAAAAATTAAAACATGCGCTCATTCGCAAATTATCCGATACGGACGCGACCCGGATAAAGAAGTTGGTGGAAAGCGAGGAGATGGGAGATAGAAAACCATCCCAGTTTTATCAACACCTAAAAAAACTCTCCAGCCCCTCCACGCCCGATGATTTTACCCTCACGCTGTGGAGGAACCGATTACCCCCCCGCATCAGGCGTATCCTCGCGGCAGTCGACGATTCGGACCCAGAAAGGTTATTGCGGCAGGCGGACCTGATCGCGGAAGAATTCCGGGAGGATTTTCAGCGCACCGCCCGGGTAACGGCAGTAATGGACCCACCAGCGCAAAACGTGGGAGCATACGAACCAATGGCCGCTGCAATCAACGTGTTGAACGAGCAAATATCACAGTTGCGGGCACAGATGAACGCGTTGAGCATGATTAATCACCGCCGACCACGATCACGATCACGCTCGCGTTCGCGATACTACCGACGTTCGCGCTCGCGAGATCGGCCACGGCAAGACGGTCTGTGCTTCTACCATGCAAAGTTCGGAGAATGCGCAAGGAGCTGTCGTTTCCCATGCACGTGGAAGTCGGGAAACGAGACCAGCCGTCCGTAGACGCGGCAGACGACGACGGCCTGCGATCCCGCCGCATCTTCGTTACGGACAAGGGAACGAAGATTTCTTTCCTCGTAGACACTGGCGCCGACATCAGCGTATACCCCCGCAGCAAAATTCGTAGGCACGTCAAGAAAAACTCGTACGAACTATTCGCGGCCAACGGGACGCGCATCGCAACGTATGGTACCACTGCGATTGGCCTTAACCTGTCCCTTAGACGAGCCTTCAAGTGGAACTTCGTAATTGCTGACGTTCAAACGCCTATCATAGGCGTAGATTTTTTAAGCCATTATGGGTTGCTCGTGGACCCGCGAAACAAACGACTCCTCGACACGACAACCCAATTATCAACAAGGGGATATGCTGCCACGACGGAAGAAATATCCATCAAAACCGTAATCGGCGAATCGGTCTGCCATCGACTTTTGGCGGAGTTTCCGGATCTAACTCGTCCACCGGCCTTCGGACGAGAGAAAATCCGACACAGTGTGGTACACCATATTGAAACCACGCCCGGGCCACCCGTCTACAGTAAACCTCGACGTCTCGCACCGGATCGCCTCAAGCAAGTCAAGGCGGATTTCGCAACAATGATCGAGCAAGGAGTGATGCGGCCATCGAAGAGTCCATGGGCATCACCCCTGCATGTCGTCCCAAAGAAGGACGGAAGTCTACGACCATGCGGCGACTATCGTGCGTTGAACGCTCGCACCATACCCGACAGGTACTCCCCACCACACATCGAAGATTTCGCGCAACATCTGTACGGTAAGCGTGTCTACTCAAAAATCGACCTTGTCCGCGCTTACCACCAAATTCCGATCGCGCCAGAAGACGTTAAGAAAACCGCGATCACGACACCTTTCGGACTTTTCGAAGCAACCAACATGATGTTTGGGCTTCGAAACGCCGCGCAAACGTGTCAAAGATTCGTTGACGAAATTACCCGTGGTCTGGACTTCGTGTTCGCTTACATAGACGATTTCCTAATCGCATCCGAAAACGAAGAACAATATCGCGAACACCTTCGGATTTTGTTTGAACGCTTAAACGAGTATGGCGTAGTCATCAACCCAGCTAAGTGCGAATTCGGTGTGAACGAAATCACATTCTTGGGACACACCGTAAACGCCGACGGGATAAAGCCGCTAGCCGAACGCGTTGACGCTATTGTAGAAGTACCGCTCCCCGGGACCGTTAAAGCACTACGCAGGTACCTCGGTATGATTAATTTCTATCGACGTTTCATACCGGGGGCCGCAAAAATTTTTCAACTCCTAAACGACCTATTGAAAGGAGGAAAAAAGGGCAACGCGCCCATCAAATGGACAGAGCAATCCGAAGCCAGCTTCCGCGAGTCGAAACGTGCCCTCGCTAACGCCACGATGTTAGCGCATCCGATACCTGGCGCACCTGTTAGCCTCGCGGTAGACGCATCCGACTATGCAATAGGAGCGGTCCTCCAGCAACGCGTCAACGACTCTTGGCAGCCGTTAGGTTTCCTTACCAAACCGTTGAACTCCGCGCAGCGAAAGTACAGCGCGTACGACCGCGAATTACTCGCTATGTACACTGCGGTAAAGCGATTTCGACACGCCATTGAAGGGAGAAATTTTACAATTTACACTGATCACAAACCCCTTACATATGCGTTCAACCAAGATCCTGATAAGTGTTCGCCGCGACAATTCCGGCAACTAGATTACGTCGGACAATTCACTACCGACATAAGATATATCAAGGGGTTAGACAATAACGTTGCCGACGCTCTGTCACGCATCGAAGCGATAGGAAAGTCTGTGGACCATCGAGCTCTCACCGCCGCGCAAGAAGCCGACAAAGAACTAAGCAACATCGTCAACTCCGGTACATCCGCGCTACGGTTAAAGAAAATACGTTTCCCCGATCACGACGTAGAAATATATTGCGACGTATCGGGTGACTTTGTACGACCGTACGTACCGAAATCCTTGCGGCGCGACGTATTTAATTCGCTCCATGGACTTTCCCATCCAGGGATACGTGCCACTCAAAACCTGGTGACGACGCGTTTCGTCTGGCCGTCCATAAACAAGGACGCCCGAAATTGGACACGACAATGTATCCCGTGTCAACAATGTAAAGTCACCAGACACGTATCCTCACCCGTCGGAACATTCGGAGAATTAGCGGGCCGTTTCGAACACTTACACATAGACATTATCGTGATGCCATATTCAAAAGGCTACCGATATTGTCTAACGTGCATCGACCGTTTTTCGCGTTGGCCCGAAGCCATTCCCATCGCCGACATGGAGGCGGCAACCGTCGCTTCGGCTCTTCTTTCCACGTGGATATCTCGTTTCGGCGTGCCTTTAAGAATAACGACTGATCAAGGACGCCAGTTCGAGTCGAACCTATTTAACGAACTATGCCGGTTGCTCGGCATCAGACATTTGCGCACGACAGCCTATCACCCCGCGTCCAACGGGATGGTAGAGCGCCTGCACCGACAACTAAAAGCAGCAATCAAATGCCACGATACGAGCAACTGGGTGGATATCTTGCCGATAGTTCTATTAGGCATACGAACAGCTATGAAAGAGGACCTAAACGCGACGGCAGCCGAAATGGTTTATGGCACCGGCATACGATTGCCGGCAGAATTTTTTGTACCGACGGAACAACAGGCCAATTCGGAATTCGCAAGTCGCCTAAAAGACCGAATAGGAAAAATCAGGCCTCATCCAATTACGCGACACGGCGAAAAGAGAACCTTCGTGTTCCGCGACCTCGAAACATTGCCTTACGTATTTCTGCGTCGCGACGCCATCGGAGACCCCTTACAACCACCCTACGACGGGCCGTATCAGGTTATAGAGCGAGGAAAAAAGACCTTCACTGTTAAAATAAACAATAAAAACGTAATAGTGTCCATAGACCGATTGAAACCCGCATTTCTTTTTAACGATAATATTGAACACCATAGCACGGAAAAGCGCAATGTAACAATACCGCCCGGTGCCCGAAACGAACAAAGCGAAGGGGACTCAAGAGTTCACCACACCACACGCGCGGGCAGAAGAGTTCGATTTCCTGATCGGTTTCAGGCGGGTCTCGGATAGGCGTTAGGACCCGGCGAATGTACACCCTTGCCTGTAATATTTATACATACTTTTCATTTATATAGCGTTATCACTGGTAAGGGGGTACTGTGGCGGCACGGGCCACGGAACTTTTCAACGGCTCCAGATACAAAGCGCGACGCCACCAAAGCGCAACACCGATGTGCCCAATCTGTCATCGATATCCTCACACTCTTTCCGCCGAATTCTCGGAAGAGCATACTCGTGCCAGCACAGGCGACACATCTTATGAATGCACGCGAGTGGGGATATCGATGGGCTACGAAGGGAAGGTCTGCGCGAAGAAAAACAAAAAAGCAGAGTCAGTCTGGCTTGCGTCATTAGAAGTGTAACTCCTCGGTCCCTTTTCGATAGCGACGCGACGAACGACATCTCGGTGTCTATCGTTATTTGTTAGTTGTTACCTGTTGTCCGTTAAATGTTATTGTTGACCGTTAATTGTTAACTCTGATTGTTGATTAGTTTTAATAAACTGTTATTCGTTAAAAACACCAAGAGTAGTTCCTTACGCACCTATCACTATTCCACCTCAAATTGGTGACTACCGACGTGATTTGACGTAATATTTAGTGAAAGAGGTGACAGTGATAGTGCTATCGTTTTAACCACCGATTTTGAGTGCACCGCGACAATGGAAGGTACAACGGGCAAGCAGAGGGTTCTGCCTCTCCTTCGTATATTACGGTACAGAGTGCCGGATTCTAGTTCTTAAGTGTTCGCGATATCGTCCGCAAGCTCATCGTTCCGCAACTTATTGACGATTTCTGTAATTTGGGGATCACGGCGTTGTTCCGCTAATAGCCAATCTTCGGAGATTTCGGCCAGATTGATTTCTTTTTGTACAATTTTGCAGATCGTACGGTGACCCAAGTCTACGGGGTTCCGCCGATGGACTATTCGACGAAGGTACTGGTCTCTTCTTCACTTGAGAGAAAACTCGCATTACCTTAACAAATTGATCTCGAGTCCGAATATCGTCCGTGAATGCTATCCTTTCGAAACGTTGGTCATGCCAGAGCAGTCGCAGAAAGACGGCGGCGTTGATCAGTTCGACGTTGGTTAGTTGACAGATCGACGATCAGTTGACAGTCTTTCCAGCTGCCTTTTCCGACTCGTCAACGGCTGCAAGCGTTCGCGGAGATAGAATCGTCTCATCAGTCGAAACAACCAGGCAACAGTCTCACGCGGGTCTTTCAATTACAAGTTGCATCGACACGCGTTCATAACGTTTAGTACATCGCATCGCAACAGTCGTTTCACAACAGGTAAAATCAAAAGAGAAAATTCCTCATTAACATTAAGGAGCAGAACAATCTGTGAGATATTTTATTGATATTGTACTGTGATATTTTATTATTATACATCATGTCCCAAAGAATCGATTCACAATAATACGTATACAGATCGCTTAGCGAATATGAGCTTTCCTTTATATAAAACTGAACGAATGCACTTTTCTTATACGAAACGTCTGCTGCTTTCTTTAGTAAGTCGATAAATAGCATAAAGGTAAAATGTCAATAAAATCAGTACTTCGTGAGATATTTCAGATCTTTATGCACGTTTTAATTTAAAATATCTCACAAATTGTTGATTTTTTCAACATCGTGCCTTAATACTTTTTGACGCGGAGTGTTTCAAAGGATTTATTTACGAAAGATGTTTCAAACAAAAAACGACATTTAAATCACATTGAAAGAAAGAAACCTGACTTTCCTATGTCCTTTGCGCATCTTCCTACAGAAAAACTAATCACATCAGTCAAATCACATCCCTCCGGAAGGCATCTTTTATTTGACTCTTATTTCCCTCTTGAAACCAACTTTTGATTGAAACAATGTGCACATTAAAATAAGTACTTGCTCAGTAATCATATTTTCCAGTTACGTGACCCACTCTGTATACATATACAGGGTGTTCCAGCTACATGGAATCACCTAAGTATCTGCTATATCTACGATAGCGTGAAAACTTTTCCAGGCAAAGTTATACTACGTTAAGGGACACATGGATCAGTGGAAAGAACAAGAATCCTCGGTATACTTTTAAACCGAGATATCAGAAATAATTTAAAAGATATTTTGACGTTAATTTCTTAAAATGTATTCTTGTATTCATGTTTTCATTGTCTTTTAGATACCACGTTTATTAAAATTTCCATCTTACAACACAGGTACCTTAATACTTTTGCAGAGAGGACAAAAAATATCCAGCAAAGCGACCTTCGACGCTAATTCCCTAATGTCGGCAGCCTCATCTTTGGATGCCTGAGCCAGGGACTGAGCAATATGCGGTGCATTGACGGTTTAGCCATACAGCAGCGGAGCCTTTCCCGGGTTGATAACACCCGGAACAGAGGGCGCCGGCTTTGTTGCCGCCTCGATGAGGGCGTTGCCCGCAGCTGTGAATTCAAGTCCTCCACTAGTGTAACGAGCGTCCCAGGATACCGCTACCCACTTCAATCTCCTTGCTATACGGAAGCACACTTCCATAGCAGGGCCCTTCTCCAGGCAGGTGGCCGGGACGGCCAGAGGTACGGATTCATCTAAGTTCAAAGTGTTCCGCCTTTGGTCATTCCTGATCTGTAACGCTGTCTTGATCTTGCTGAAGGCCGTGCGCATAGCATTGCGTGTATTAGCAGCCCGTTCGACCTTCTTCTTACTCTTATCACTCCCTATCTCTGCCTCGGCACCCCCGAGGGCTTGTTTAATCTCCCGAGTCATCTGGTCATCAGACTGAATTATCCGTAGAGTGATATTGCTAGGCCCCGCTCCGTCATCTCGTCCGTGGAGTCCCGGGACCCGTGAGATGCGCGGGGAACCGACACCTCCCCCATCTGTATCTGCACCACTGCTGGATGCAGTATCTCCGTCCGTACCTCCACCTGCTGGGTCAGGCCCGCCTCTTGCCTCCACCTCTAGAGTGTCTACCATGTCGCTCATCTCGTCTCCTTTACCCACTAATTGATACATAGTGCCTACATTGGTTAGCACGTCGTGGAAACTGTCGGCGCTCGTAGAGAAATAGTTACGAGCGAACGATTCAATGGCACGCCTCATCAGATTCTCGGGACTATGATTCTTGTCTATCTGGATACCCTTCTCATCCCAGAAAGCTATACTTTACAAGCTATGCAAGGACGGTTTGAAGTTTCCGCCCCCAGTGCGCCTGATATGCGGAAAGGATCGTCAATTATCTTCTGCGCGAACTTACGGGCCGCGCTAGTCATGTCTCGAGTCCGCTCATGCTTGGTTACAGTAGTTCGTTGAGTTCTATCACCGGAATCTGTGCTTAGGACGCGTCCTGTGACCCTATCTCTCCTCTTGAATTCAAGTCTATCCCTACCTCGCGGGTCAGGAACAACAGTCGCGTCTTCCCAGGGAGTGGGTTCCCTTCTGTTGAACATCGAACCGGCGGCAGGGTGGACAGCATTCAACGATGCCCATAGGTGACCCCGGCCGTACTCAGCGGTTACATCCTCCGTCCTGTCCGCGCATGCCGATGCCCACAGAGCTGTTTCCATATCCGCGACATCACCATCAAAGAACCGCGCCCGGCCCATCCCTCCTACGACGGGCTCTGGGGAACTATCGGGCGTTGCAAGGTCGCAATTCGAACTTATAGTCACGGGAGGGAGAGGCTTCTCCGCCGATGCCGCATGTGGTGTAGCCCAAGACGAAGATGACGCTGGGCAAATGAATTCCGTATCACTTGAATCCGACCGGGCCATCCTGCATCTTCTTGCTAGGATCCGTTTTGGAGCCGTTTTGGAAGAACCAAGCTTGCTGGGACCGCCCTCCTTAGGAGCCGTTTTGGCGGCACACTCAGCAGGGCCAAGATTCATACGGGAGACCTCATCGTCCTCGTCTCCTGAATCCGGCCTCTGTTCGGCATTTGTAGCCAACATCTGCTTAAACATACTGATAATCCCTCGGTGCTCCATTTTGAGAAAAACAAAAGATCTCTTACGGAAAAAGTTTTTTCTGGCGTCAGCAAAGTGCTGTGCCTGGGATGCGCTTACGTAGGTGTCTCACATACTCGCCACGCAGCTTCAAGACCAAAGGATATTGATTTGTGAATCCTTCCTAAACAAAAATTGTACGAAAGCCTGGGAATTCAACACTGGATCGCCGGACTACCTAGCACGGCGGTTCCGGTGACGAGGCACGGTGTGACATGGCCGCACATCGCTCCATTAGAGGACGTATTGAGCGCGGAGGGGGGGGGGGGGGTCGTTCACACCTGTTCCCGGGCCTCTCTCGATTGCAGCCGGGACGGTCATCGTGGAGGTTTTAATCGGTTGGAGTCCGGCATTACCACGCCGCTTTTCCTCAGAAGCGACCTGGTGTCCGTGCGGATTACCTCCACGTTAATAAAAAAAAAGAGAGAGAACAAAAAATACAGAATACAAAAAAAGGAAAAGATACAAAAATATACATATAGGTTTCTGTTTAAAAGATACCGATGTGCTTGAAATCTTCTAAGAAGTATGAAATTGAGAAAAAATTTGTTCCACCGTTATGTGTGTCCATCAAAATAGTCTTGCTTTGCCTTGAGAAGTTTCTTCGAACAAAAATGCATAAGGCAGATTTTTAGGTGATCCCGTTCAATTAAAATACCCTATATATGCCTGTGACAAGGTGCTCGATGCGAAATAAATTTTCCAATCGATTGATTTTACGCTATGCTGAATCCGTAAATTTATGAGTTCAGTATGGCAGACACGGATTTCACAGAACATGTTATTACGACTTGAGTAGTGAAAGGGTTAATTTCCTTGGTGAAACAAATGTGACGTTATAGTGGCGTTTAGCTTTTATAACCTCCAGGATGATGTTTTCATGCGAGTGACATATTTGTAAAGGCAATAATTAAGGAAACGAAACGGGTGGTTGAATCATTAACTTATAAGCATCAATTTTTATCGCACTTTTAGCGTGGTGAAGGTTCTCATCAGAGGCAAGAGAATATTGTAAGCGACACGTAAAGAGTTCGTCTGCCCTAATAGTTTGAGCTTAAATTCGATTAGTAGTTGATAAGTCTATTTTTGATTAATTCATTATAATTGTGGATCTTGTCTGTACTTTTTGTCACAGATCTTATTTATTTGCTCATTTGTATATTTATTTAATAATAACACGTTACTGTCTAACAATTATAACAGTCTATTTCAGTCACTTCCTATCTTTCTCTAGCTTTTAACCTGGCTCTTCTTTTACTTATCACATTTCTTATTCTGTCCTAAATTATTTTTAAACTTTTATTCTACATCCCAGTATCAGTAGACTGGGGATTTTTATGCAAATTCATATTCTTGAAAATATATTTAAGAAAGCACAGACTCTGTAGAAAATTGTTTCACGCAACAGGCATTATGGAAAGCATTAGATTTTAAATATTTTATATGCTTTTTCATATTATATTTTCATTCTGTGCAATTTTGCACTTTCAAATTTTCTATAAATACAAAATAATTAATAAATAATTAATAATACAAAATAAATAAAAAATAATTAGGGAGTCCCATCCTTTTCATCAGGATCGTGGGTGCGCAGTAGCAGTAGTAGTTGGGTAATACCAAGGCCACGTAGAGAGAGTGTAACCGTACATAAACGTCTTACACTTCCGGCGACCTTCCCCGCGGTGTACATTGAGGACTCACGTAAGCGGGACGCTTGTCCCGACGGTCCTCCCTGGCTGCGGAAACGTGGGTTTGCCAGCTCCCATAGACTTACATAAGCAAGTCCTCCCTGCGGGATGACACAAGGAACAGACAAAAAAGAAGGAGATCAATCAATCGCGAACCTATGTGTATAAAGATTTTACTGTGCTACGAGCCACACTGCAGTAAAAAATACGCGATACAATACAACAATGTATTACCACTTTTGTTTGCTGTTCCTATTTCTATAAAACCATCGTTATCATCGTCTTTATCGCGATGGGACCATCATATCAATATACAGGGTGCTCGGCTACAGGTGTACAAAAGGTAAGAGTTGATTCTTGAAGCTACAATAAGATGTGCATTAAGAAGAGAAAAATCGCTCTTCCGATTCTGTTTTTCAGTTATTGGTAATTAAAAGTTAACTGAAATATTTGTGTGCGGGATTAGGTTGAGTCAGACTCGCGATATTCATGTTTGGGCCAAAATCTTCATCGCGAGTCTGACTCGATAAAGTACAGGAAGGGGTAAAGCAGCGAGATGCATAAGGAATTGAACGATAATTGTACGACTTCCTCAAATTGAACGACAAATGGGCAGCAACTTACTACCTCGTACAAGTCGTAGAAAAGGTTATGACACTCGAAGACGTAAACCATCTGCACGGCGTTTTTTTACGAAAAATCGTAGATTAAACATTATACTTAGCTCTCATTGAAATGCTTCTCAAGATACATATCGAAAACCCCCTAGTAGTAAAGAGGATTAATGTTCTTTCACGTAACTTTCGTTCCTGTAGGGAGGTTTGCTTGTGCAAATATTTAGGGATATTTAGGGATTATTTAATATTTTGGGATTTAGGGATATTTCGCGTTGAGATTATAAGTATAAGTAATCCAGATCTGCACTCTGGCAGCGTTACATTACAATTGAAGGTGGTAGGGAACACGTTGATACATCCACAGCAAGGGACATTACAAAAAGAATTAACGTTGGTATATGACTCTAACTGAAAGTTACAAGAGACGGCAATTAAAATCTGTAGCGGCACATGAACGTAGAAAAAGTGAACGGAAAGTTTGAACCTGGCAGAGACTTATATTATTCTGCCTTTAAACACTAATATACATACACTGAATGATTGTTTTCGTGTACAAGGTCTAGAGTGAAATCAACAAGTGAAATCGAACAGATATTTATTGCCGTTTCTTGTAATCTTCAGCCGGAGTTACATAAGAACTTTAACTTTTAACTTTTTGTGGTAACGTCCGTCGATAGATTGTAAATGTATGAACGTGCTCTCTAGGATGCCTTTCTTCGATCGGCATAATAGGATTCAGTGGCGACGATTATATATTACGAGTTCATGCACATATTCATCCTCAGAGAGCCTTCGACGCCGCGCAAGAAAGTGCCGAGCCCCTTGCAGCTGGAACCAGAGGAAACGAGACCAGCCGTCCATAAACCCGGCGTGCGACGACGGCTTGGTATCCCGCCGCATGTTCGTCACAGACAGGAATTCGAGGATCTCCTTCCTTGTGAACACCGGTGCCGATATATGCGTATGCGTGCGCAACAAACTACGCGGACCCGCGAACAAAGGTACATACGAGCTGTTCGCGGCCAACGGGTATACGCATCGCGACTTACGGCACCATCCTAGTGTCCCTCGACCTATCGTTGCGACGAACACTGAAATGGCGTTTTACAGTAGCGGACGTTAACACGCCTACCACCGGCTTGGACTTCTTTGGTTACTACGGATTGTTGGTGGACTCAAGGAATAACGAGTGTTAACGAACTACGAGAAACAACTAACCGAAGCTGCGAGTCAATTCGAAGCCATCCAACTCGAGTTAGAAGTATTAAACGAGGAGGAGCAAGCGCGCGGGTTCGAAATAAGGGATCAGTATATCGCGGTAGACATAAAGTTACAACATCTTCTAAGGAACGCACAAGCAGCATCGCCGTCGACATAGATAAACCTTCCAACCGGTGTATCATCCGCAATCTCGAGTCCGATAGCGATCGAATTACCAGATCTTCGGCTCCCTACCTTTGACAGAAGCTTAGATAAATGGAGCACATTCTATGACACTTTTTGGTCCACAATATATCAAAAACCCAGTCTCACGGACATACAGAAATTCCATTACCTGCAGTCCGCCCTGCAGAGAGAAGCGGCGGATTGTTTGAACGCGTTACCCTTTAACAATATAAACTACAGTCAGGCTATAGCCGTTCTCAAGGAGAGTTTCGAATGTCCACGATACACCGCATTCAGCCACTGCATGTCAATAATCGATTATGCAAAATTAACCAAATAATCACCAACGGAATTAAAGCGCTTAGTCCACACATTTAAACAGCATATATATGCTTCGAACAAATTAGGAGAATCCCACCCCGATACCAGTACTATGCTTAACTGCCTCATTTTTTCGAAAATACCATTAAGTATCCAAAAACAATGGGAAATGACGCTGCCTAATAACGAAGTGCCTCCGTACAGTCATTTATTGAACTTCCTCGAGGGATTAGCACGAAGCTCCAGACCGATCACCACGGCCCAACAAACAAGAGCTTCAGAACAAACCAATCTGGTCCGTCAACGCGCACCACGAGGGCATGTATTTACAACGACACAGGTTACTCCGCCATGCCCCACCTGCCAAGGACCACATTCCATTTGGAGGTGTGACACCTTCCAAACCAAATCCCTTCGCGAACGCATCCGGGAGGTCAAACGAGTATCCGTATGCATCAATTGCCTCCGGAAGGGACATACAGTGCGTGAATGCCACTCCGGGTCATGTCGGGCGTGCGGCGAGCGACATCATACGATGTTGCACAGGGCAAAACATCACTCAGGGTCTCGTCCTAGCACGTCTAGTCGAAAATCCTCTCCTTCAAACCATTTACATATTTCAATCCATTTCTAGACAAGGCAGGAATATTGCGCGTAGGGGGCCAACTGAGTCAAGCACCGATGATGGCCTTCACACAAAAACATCCGATCATTCTGCCCAAATTTCCTACCACATCACGGACAATCGAAAACCAGCATAAGGTCAGTATGCATGCAGGTACACAAGCTACTTTATACGCAGTGAGACAGCGATACTGGCCCATCGGTGGCAGAAGTCAAGTATGGCGTACGATCAAAAATTGCGTCCGCTGCGTTCGTGCTCATCCACCAAAAGTAGACTACATTATGGGTAATCTGCCAAAGGCTCGAGTAACTGAATCTCGACCATTAACCATTAACCATCGACCACTCGAGCAATTCAATACACTTGTCATCGAACGCGAACGTGCGGAAACAGAGTGGCCGCCTGGTAATTACCGCGACGCCTTATATGAATCAGATACGATACTCGGGCAGGACGACCGTCAAGGGTCTACGCGACCCTAGTGCGAACCCATCATAAACAGTGGGTGTATTGTACAGTCAAGGTACTTTAGGACCCCACGGAAAAATCCCATAAAGCACGTAATTCCTTTATTTTATGATACATCTCAGGAAGACCGGAAACGCGGGTTTTCCCCCTAGTGCAAAATCACCCGCGCGCGGACCTTCATTAGGGCGGTCAGTCCATCCTTAAACATACGTCTTTACCCAATGATCAGTTAGAAACAGACTTGAGACACACTCACCGCGAACTTTCCTCTACGACAGCAAAATCACGAAGACTCACTCTTACACCAGTATTGTAAGAGTCAACATATAAAAGTATTCAGTCAGTGATAATTATATTTAACAGGATAGCCAGTGAACTAAAAGACAGCTGTATTCAGAGTATTGAGTGGAATAAATAAGGTGAACTAAACCTTGCTCTTCACATTTCTTATAATCCCCCACCTTGGACGCGAATAACGTTCAAGGCTCGCGATACCAACCGATCAGTTGTGTCTGACTGGTCGCTAGTTAGTTGAGTGTCGCAACACTCGTATCGTCATTTAATATCCACTACATTGACGTTTAATATCCACTACAGATCTTTCTCTGTAACTGATTTACAAAAAAATTACCTTGATAATAAATTACAATAATTAAAATATATATGTACGATATGATAAAATATAAGGATATGATGCAATTATTTCCTTACGTATCTCGCATATATCATGCATATTTCAAAACACTTCCACATAACGATCTGAAATGAAAAATGTATAGAATGTACGTAATATTAAACATGGAAGCATAGTGTTACAGTAATTAAGTAAATTATATTGATACGAAATAACAGTATTCGATTGTTCTTGTTCTTTCTTATAAACAAAAGTGAACTAAAGCGTAAAGCATAAATGTTAAATAATGAACATTTAATGAAATGCGTAATTTACAAATTTTAAAAGTGGTGGAAATTCATTCTCAGAGAAAATAGTGAGTAGTGAAAAATAGTGCATAGTGAGATTGCATATATTTAAACACATGGAAACGTGGACAAACCAAGTAGACCTTGTCAGAATTTTTCAATCGATGCAAATACAAACAGTTGCTCAAAACAAGGGAAAATAGACTTATACCACTTTCAAAAGATGCGGTCCAATTCTCAATATCATGTTTTTTTTTTAATTTCTGTGATCATGGCTTTCAAACACCATGTATTTTTTCTAATTCTCTGGCAGTTACACCACTTTCGAGTTTTCTAATTATGTTATATATTTAAGGGGACCTCTCCTGTATTTTTTAAACAAATGATAATTTATGTACGTAACTACATTCGTCGATTAAAAACACAAAATTCGTTTGTTGACACCATTTTTCCATTTCCAATAGTTTCCTATCGACAATGCTAGATATACATGTCGGAGTCAGGTTGGAATTTTGGGGGCGTTCAATGAACTTTACCATCGCGGGTGTAGTTAATGTATATTGGTACAAATGTGGACACTTGTGACTCTCGTCTGAGACTCGATAACGCATCCGCGGTCAACGGGTTAGTAGGGTTGTTTCTTCGTCCAAGTCTAAGTTGTAATGGTTACCCAGCAAGACGTTAGTTAACTCGTACAAGAGCGCGTACCGGCGAAAAAAGTGACCTTCCGTCACGGTGACGCTGTCGAGGAAAACTATGATGGGTGTGTCTAAGAGCACGACATTCTCGGATTCGTGGAGAGATGTCTTCATTTGAAACGTGAGGGAAATTGACGCTGCTGTTAATTGGTCAATTTGGGACAAAGACTGCTTGTCCGTTTGAAGAACCTTAGTTAACAAAATCCTAAGTTTTATAACGGGTCTTCAGGCTAGCTGAACTTATGCATCGACATCTGGTAATCATTTTGCCCGAGGGAACCGTTGGAACCTTTTTTTACTGTTGAGTATCTCTACGGGTATTTCTTTTAATGAGGGCTATGTTATTACTCCATTCTTTTGTTAGACGGAGCGTTCGTCCCGTTGACCGCGGCTACGTTCGGCAACTGACTGTCGCCTTGAGCCCAAGCTCATTATCACAAATCTCAAATAAATACAATTGAGTAGAATAACGGCAAATTGTTTAATTACAATTTTTATGGATTTTCCCGAAGTTTCGGAGGGGAGGCCCCGGTGTCCTCTCATCTCCGACATACATATATAGTTTTACTTTCTAAATTTGCACGATTGATGAATGATGAACTCTATGAATCTACGAACCATAATCGGCGTCACACGGCTGACGTTCCCTGTTGGTGATAGTAATAAAAAAAGAAAAAAAGAAAAGAGAGAAAAGCCCTAGTCCAGCGATGAAAGTCAGCCGGAGCTCTCCTTTTTCAAACGAGCAATGCTACTCGTATCTTCCAATTTCACTGTTGTCCGTTATCTACCGGTTATCCACGAACGTGTGTCTGTATTTTTTTCTAAGGATTATCTGATATCGAAGAGGATCGTGTACCAAGGGACATAGCCAAAGCAAAGAAACCCGCTGTCGAACAAATAATAATAAACTGCGGAATAGGTTCTGCTAGTGAATATAGGATTGTTGACAATATGTTCTTTCGATCATGGTGTTCCTTTTCACTACTCTTCTGTTTCGTCTTTTTACTTTACATTTTTCTAGTTCGTAACAAAATGTTTCTCAAGTTCAGGGATTGCTACGAATTAACGTTCTAAATGAATAGACAATTATTAGTGTCATTTGCACAGGTTAATCGAAGAAGTGTTTCAAATAAAACTTACTTTGTTTCAGGGGATATCCGGTGATATTTTTATTTCTATAGCCTGTGAGATTTTGAAGAGACCTGTGCTTTTCTAAACGGAGCTATACATTCGCTTATACACCATTCGATGCATCTTTTAATTCTCTACAAAAAGTATCGAGGTATTTGGGTCAAAAAGTGTATAGTTTAAAAGATATTTTAACTTTAATCTTGTAAGACTCATCGTATGACAGACGCGGTGCTTTCATGTTTACGTTTTCCTCGTCTTTCGTACACCTGATTTTATAAAATTGGCATCGAAATAGTTCCATTTAAAGAAACAGAGATCACATTGGGATGTGGAAAATGCATCACCTAGATGGTCTGGTCAAGACGTGTTTCATTTAAACATGTTACATTAAACTCAAATGAGTTTCATTTAAAACACTTTCTGGAATAATATATAGTAAGAGATTTTTACGTGGATCGATTAAAACGAGATATATATACAGTATGTTTGCGCCATTATTTTCTAGCGTTTCCTAAACGACAAGTATGAGCAGAAGATATGAAAAAGGAAAAAGATGAATGGCTGAAAGTGAACTACATGTTCACGGTAATATGTTTTTCACAAGTGACAAAATGCATGTGTCTTTTGCAACTACACTATTTTTTGAGATGGAAACCTTCTTCTGCATACATCGAATCCTTTCTCCATTCCAGGGAAAAAGTGATGATATTTTGATTTTAATCTTTTATAATATCACATGAAAGTCGAGAGAAGACATAACACGGTACTGTGTTTTTTATAAATATTATAAATTCTACAAAATTAAGCTAAAAGTATCTTTTAAGCTAATCAGATTTCGACTATGTTGTCCTAATACCTCTTTTCGCACGGTAATGGGAGGATTCGATGTATACGAAAAAGGAATATCTCTTTAAAAAATTAGAAACTGGACGCGCATTTTCACATTTTTCTCGTACTTATCGTTTACGAAAAAAAATGCTGGAAACTAATAGCGTGAACACGTTGTATATTATATTGTTATAAGTTAAATTAACAAAACAACGAATAAAAAGAGTAATATAATTGAGTTTAAGTTTCTCTTTTTTCTTTTTTATTAAGACTACAAGATGATTGTTTCTCGCCGCATCGTTGTATAAAATTTGAATATGGATAGCTCGAAGAGAGTCTAGTCTATTTGAAGATTATCTCACAGTCAGTGATCGCGATGTTCTACCATTCACCTGTTTTTTGGCGATGTGTAAAAATATTTTACAAACAAAACTACAAGCATATGCTGCAATTGCCTCCGAAAGGATATTCAGAATTAGGAAATGTTTTATCATCGTTATACAGTATGTCCCCGATTTAAATGTCAAAACTTCGGAAGCGTGTAGGGACCGAGTTACTAAAGCCTCGTCTACACTGGCAGACATTGTCCGCATATATCGTCCGCCGCCAGTCGCCAAAAGATTTATCCAGACTGTCTGCAGGCTATGTCTGTTGTCCAATAACAGCGTGCCGATAAGTCGAGGATGTGACGAAGATGGAGCACACGCCTTGTTGAAATCTGTCTTTGAAGAAACGCGACTAAAAGTCATTAATTGCTTTCAAAATAATTCTTGTTTCGAATCGAACTGAAAAACTACTGGGCAAACTACCGTTTGGACGTGGGTGCAAGATCAGCTTATTCGAATGTTGAAACGAGGGAGAAGGAGCGAGGTGTAGACGTAGAAATACATACATTTGAAGTTTCGGTTATAGTAGTCAGCGTATATGGAGTAAAAAGAGAAGATAGAAGCGATAGGCGAGGTGTTAAAAATTTCATATAAAAAGGAAGAAATGGGTATAGTGCCCCAGATGGATATTAAATTAAGTGTACGGTTGAAAGTCCGGAGTAGAGATCGCGCAAATGTATTTATAGAGGGGCGCGCTACTAATTAACGGTACCTCTTAATCCTTCGGTATACAACTTCCTGAAGCCGAAACTGTGATGTTCCCAAAACGTTACTGTTAACTCATTTAGGTTATTAAGTCGTATGTATAAATTATCGCAAAATGAAAATATTAACTCAGCAGTTCGTTGTAAGGTTTGTATATATAAAAGAGAGAGGGATGATATACATATATAAATGAAATTACTTATAAAACATTGCTGCCAGATATAACTTTAACGCAATGACATTGCACATTAAAAGAGAGTTATTAATTTATACCCTGTTAAGAATTTAGTACAGCATAATCTGCATAGAAAGTTAGAAATTATTTTCTTGAAGACTATCGGAGGCAATTTGAAAAGTCTGTTTCAGGGTTTTAACGATTCACTATACCCTTTATCCCGCTTCGTAGAAGAAATGAGATGATACAGTTACACCCCTTTTCAGCAAGGGAGAGACGCTTATTCGGCAAATGGAGTGGACATGTAAATTTTCGCGTTTTACGATAGTTTGTTTAGGGACCAGCAACGTTTGTTTTATAAAATTTGTCCACTTCTAGACAATTGAAATAAGTAGCAAACACGAGATCGTATATATGTAATAAAGAAGTTAAAAAATCCCACGATTCTACATTAGTTGTTTATTTATACGTACTGGAGGGAACAATAGTAGAGCTGAGACTTTAATTTAATTACTAATGTCTGACTTCACGAAGCATGAATCGAAGTAAGAAGGGACTCTAGCAGGCCACCTGGGAACTTTGCCTCCAGCTTATGTATGTCTACGACAGGATCTCTGATAGGATATTCCCTATCCTCAAAATGTTGTATAAAGGGACCTCGCTAAAACCACATAAAAAGATGTCACGATATTGGCTTTTCGGGAACACTCGCGTAGTTGTCGCACTTGTACTTTGCTCCAACCCAACTAGTAACATGATATTCCCTCAAGTTTGAAATTTAAAGCACTAAAAAGATGTTTGTCGATATGTATAAAAAAGATTTGAAATGTTAAGTTATCATCTTTGCGATGCCTGCATCTTGAATTTTGCATTCGATTGTTGAAGCGTTAATTACGTTGTATCCGTTCATCTGTTATGATTTTATTATAATATATTTTGTTCCGGTGAATAAAATACAGAGTTCAGAAACTCAAATATCCATCAATGGATTTCGTTAGATACGTCCACTCGCGAAGGCTTTAAAAATGCTACATACATAGTGCAATATGTACAGATTAAGAGATTATAATCTTAAGAAACTTCCCTGTTGTTATTCATGACGTTGATAGAGCAATGACTTGCTCGATTGTGATGGACTTGGCATCCATCATACTCTAGTGATAATTATTTTAATGACAAAGTTTAAAGATTTAGAGATTAATAAACACGTGCGGCTTTAACTTCTTCGAAGCTCCGCGTGGCGAACAGTTCGATAACGCGGATGCCTTCGTGAGTTTTGTTTCCTGCAATTGTACCCTGCACGCGACTTCCTTGGATTGGCCACGCCAAACCAAATCCATTACTACTATTTTATTTGCTATATTAATAACTTTGCTTTGTATGCAATCAGTAATAAAGAAACTTAAGGTTTTCAAATTGGCCAGAATATTCTGTATATAACATCCATGTAAATAGAAAATGTGTGCGTGGAGTAACCGAGAGTGATAATGAGAACAAACGATTTTGCATCGTGGAGCCATTTTGCTAAACCATTTCTTGTTGTCCGAGTATATGCGATAAGAAACTATTTTAACGAATCTATTTATATTTTATCTTGAATTAGATGAAATTTTATTCTAAAAGTTTCTATATTCTTTGCTTGCGTATCGATGGAGTAGTTCAATAAAAATGACTACATTAATGGATTAAAAAATTTTACGCTGCGTTTACTTCTTGCTCCAATTCGTACTTTACATTTATCAATATTGTAGCATAAAAATTATGTCGTTAATTGCAACAAGAATGAAAAAATGAATACATTTTGAAAAATGATTTGAATCAATTTTTAAGTGTTGTATAACTAAATTTCTTCTACACAATTTTTACGTATAAATTATTTCTGTATATCTTATAGTTGCTACGATACTTTTATTTCTTACATGTTAATAAGCAGGTTGACTACCTTAAATATACATTTCTAGAAGATAAACGTTGACTATAAAGTGTTACCAATATCTTCGCAGTTGTATTTAAGTGTTCTACACACTTAGTTACTTGTTGTCTCGTGCATCTGCCTTTAGTTTCACTTCAAATGTTATAACTTATAACTTGAATCAACTTATAATAAATAAATATAATCAACTTATAATTTGAAATAAATTTTGGAAAATTGTCGCAATATTTGAAATTATAAAACTCGCAAACTCGTATAAAATTTCCTCCTCTTTCTCTTTACACGTTTAAAGTGTTAGCCGAAAAAATTCGAGTCTCGTAAAATAGCATGAGTTGAAACACGGAAGTTGTTATCTGTGGACCAACACATCCGGCGCAAATGGAATTCGAGCCAAATTCTAGAATTTTAAACTTAAAATCATTTCGTTATAACCTTAGGTATTATTTGCTACCCGTACGCTGTAAATGTTAACAATAATATGACATTAGTATACTTTTCACCGAAAATTAAATGTAATTATATCTAGACAACGTTTAAGCGTCTATACCTGTAGCAATTGTCAAGAAATTATGTGTCGCAAAATCTAAATAGAATGCAGCTGCAACGTCGATCGTGATTGTAAAATATTACAAAATTACTTACTCTCTAAAAAACGTTCCCAACAAGAGCTAAGTGACTTCATATTATTAGTTTCTTCGTAGGTAGATATGGAAGGATATACAAAAATTGAAAACGCTACGTTTCTTTTAAGTAGAATCACATTTCTTTGTGCGTTGATCGACGCAATTCGTTATTCCACATAGGTCAGTAGATTTCAGGTGAGTGTTTTAAATAAAAAGTCTTTTTTTAAATTATCACTAAAAAAATAACAATAACATTAACACTAGGTTTACGGGAGCCGCCAATTTGACGAACTTCGAAATGAAATATCTCAAAAACCATAGCATTAATTTTAACCATTTTGCATCGTAAATTGATCATTTCCCGTCAAATTGACGGGCTTAACCTTTCATAAACAAACCGTTTTTCAAAGACTGTGCAAAAGTTTCAGTTATTGTAGACATTTCCCATTATTGTCTCCGCTTATTGCAAATATTTACAATAGGATAATTGAATTTGGGCACAGTATTTTCTTTTTCTAATCAGTCCCCCTTTTCTAGCAATTATGAGTAAATCCAGGAGATATAATAAGATATTGCACATAATTGTCAACATCAATGAAGATTGTTCTGAGTATACCTTCGAAGAAGATCAATATGAATTAGGCCAAAAAGAAGGTGATAGTGAAAGTCCTCATTACACTGAAAGTGGAGAGATAGAAGGACCTTCGGATAGTGAAGAGGAAAACTTCTTGAAAGTGTGTCATAACAAGAAAAGGATGCGGATTTTTTCTAGTTCTAACTTCGAGGCTGAAAGGACGAGTATTCCAGGCACATCCCAAAATGTAATGGGTGAAATTGAAATTGCAATTGACGGGATACAGTGGATAAAACTGAAAGCAGGCGGATCTAGGGGTAGGACGCCCGTTCTTATGATATTCAAAGATATCGCAGGGCTTACTGGCTATGCTAAGAGAAATATTATGTCGGGTTGTGTAACTAGTGCTTTCGAATTGATAATTGACAGACACATAATGGAACACATAAAAGGTTGCACTGAAGTTACGTAGTTTTTTAAGAATTCTATATGCCCGGGGCGCGTATGAAGCGAGATCATTGAAAGCCTCCGAAAGATTACAAACAGATAAATTTGCGCTGATATCCGAAATATAGAACAGATTTATAAGTAATAGCCAGGCTTGTTACAAGTCATATGAAAATATCTCAATAGATAAACAATTATTTCCAACGAAAGCCCGATGCAGGTTTACGCGATATATGCTGGATAAGCCTCATAAATTTGGCATTAAGTTTTGGTTTGCAGTTGACGTCAAAACAAAATATATTTTGAATGGTTTCCCTCATGTGGGGAAAGATGAAACTCTATGCCCAGGGGGAAAAAGAACAAGATGACTTTGTTTTCTTCAAATTTATATAAATCAGAAAACTGCACGCTTGCTGTGTATAAAAGTAAGCCTAACGTAAAAGTCCTCCTTCTAAGCACCAAACATACAGGTGTACAAATAGAAGATAATTATAAACGTGTTCCAGAAATCATTGCTTTTTACAATAAAACAAAGTTTGGCCTGAACGTCGTTGACCAAATGGCACGCAAATATAGTGTGAAAGCAGGGAGTTTCCGATGGTCCCTTCAAGTCTTTTTCAATATTTTGGATTTGGCAGCGATAAACGCGTGGATATTATGTAAAGAGTGCACCAGATCGAAAATATCCAGAAAGGAATTCATATTTTGTTTAGCCGAGGAATTAACTGGAGAAAACCAGGAGAAAATTTGCCAAAGATCAGACGCTTCATTTCTGTCACCTTCAACGTCAGAAGTGCGAAAAAGTTGCCAAGTGGGTTATTACAAAAAAATAGAAGTAATAATTATTGTATATATTACAAAAAGATCGTATGCGGAAAATGCACAAACAACAGTCAGTATATTTGCGAAAAATGTGCTCAGTAGATATAATTACCCTGTACCGTTAATGTTATTGTTATTTTTTTAGTGATAATTTAAAAAAAGACTTTTTATTTATTAATAATTTATTTAAATGTGAAGCCTAATATTATTCCTTTCAGACCTAATTTGAATAAATCGATTTAAAAAAAAAAACGCGTATTTTCGTTTATCCGTCAATTTGACGGATCCCGTAGAGATAGGTATACTACATACAGATTTGAAAAATTAGAAAGGCTAGGAAAAAATAATTTTGTATATAGATTCTTTAGATGAAATGATTAATTTACGATGCAAAATGGATAAAATTGGTGCTATGGTTTTTGAGATATTTCATTTCAAAGTTCGAAATCCGTGAAATTGACGGGTCCCGTAAACCTAGTGTTAACAATGTTTGTCTTAATGTCGTGTCTGCGTCGTTTTAAATCGTAACGGATGCACGTCGAGCTCGAACGATGATGATACAGAAGTGATACAAAATTACTATGACTATCTGTCCGATGGACTAATGGTGTAACTACCGGCGATTACCGTGAACTGCTATCGCCTATTGACTATGACGGGCTAAGATCAACTATCGACTCCATAAAAGGGAACCTAATAATGTCTTATACGTGGAATATTATGAAATCAAAAAGTTAGTTAGCTTCATTCTATGTAGGGTCGATCGTTTTATGTGCTAAAAAATAGTTCCCGTTTGTTTATTACTATCACGCTATTTACCTTCCACTTAACTGCGAAATATGATCATATCGTAAATAGTGTCAATGTCAAAGCCAATGGAACTTTAATCCCAGAATAACTATAGAGTTAGTGCGACCTGATTGAAATTTAATCGCCTTAATTTATACAATTGCAGCTACAGACAAATTTTTCCTATGCTTTTGTCATTTTTGTAGGTTTCGAGATTGCCGATGACCCAGCAGTGCTTTAATGCTGGCAGAACGGACCGGTGATTGATGGTGGAGAGGGAGCTAGGGCGGAACCGTGGGCGCGATCGAAATCTCCGGGAAAACTAGACAATTCGTACAAGGAAGTTAATTAGAGTGCAGAACTGGTGCTTGTGAAAAAAGTGGGTGTAAGAACTACCGAAATTCGGTCTGGAAAAACATGACAGGCAAAATAAAACCGCGTATGAGGTTATGACGATGAGGGAGGGACTCGTGACAACAGCGCCGCTGCACGAGCTACCCGGGAAACTACACGGACGCAGCCATATTAGCACGCGCGCCGAAAGCGCGTCGCGCGGGCCATTTGAAAGAGGCAGTAACTAGTGGCAGTGACAAGTGCGGGCGTAAGTGGCCATTTTGCGCGCCCAATGGGGAAAAAGGACACAACTGCGGGGAAGAGGTGGATAAAACCATGAGAGGAAGGGGTGAAACGGAGTTGGCTGCTGAGTCGGCACACGTTAAAACCAGAAGTATGACGAAGGCGGTCCCGCTTAAGGAGGGGTTCTTCTGCTCCGCATTGAACACGCGGAACCTACGGATGGAGGAAACGACGGAGGAAGAGGAGACCCCCGCAGTCGAAGCGCCCTGCGCGAAGAAAAGGAAGGCCCGCGGATCTTCCGAGCTGCCAACGCACCTGGCCGAAGAAATGAGAACATCTACTACGGCGGACATAGGAGCGAAGCTGATCCGTCGAGCTTCTGAGGTGACCAAGGTTGCTGGGACATCCCGTAATCTCAAGGGCACGCATGTAAAGATGCTGAAATGATCTCCTTTTCCCTTCTTCTTTCTACATTTTGGAGGCGTTCTTCCATCAGCTGGATCAACGGGGGGCCTAGTTCCTCTATCTTGCGTTCGATCGCGGCAAGACAGCGCGTCTCGAACTAGGCCCCCCGTTGATCCAGTTGATGGAAGAACGCCTCCAAAATGTAGAAAGAAGAAAGGAAAAGGAGATCGTCCTCGCCGAGACCACGAGAAGGGTGGAGCCTGGAGTTCTAAACACTTCAGCGACCAAGGGAGGGCAAGCGGCTGCCATGAAAAGCAGATACAAAGAAGAAACAACCGGCGAAGCTAACTCCCGCGACAGGGGCGATGAGCCCGAGGAACGCCCCAGAGGGAGGATCGGAGAACGTGCGAGACAGTCCGGCGCCGCCCCCCCGCCCATACACCGCGAACATCAGCGGTAACGATCACGCTAGGATCACGAAGGATAGATCGGGCCAATCCTACGCGGAGGTGTTGGCCACGGACAAGGACAGCGTCCCTCTGGCCGAGGTCGGCATCAACGCGGTAAGGATGCGTAGAACTATGAGAAGAGGGAGAAGACCGCTGCGCTCGCAGCACGACTGACCCGGATCCTGGATCCGAGCAAGGTCCGCGTGGCGACACCCTTCCGAGCTGCGGAAGCAAGGGTGACCAGAACAGATATTTCGGTCAACAAGGATGAAATCAGCTAGCGGTGGTGGCCGAACCATACAGATTTCTGGATGTTCCGGACTGGACCGGAGATACGGACAAAATGATTGCTGTCACCTGGACATCAACGCCGGGGGCGTTGGAGCGCAGCAACGGATACGTAGCGGTCGAGTGGGCAGGGATGGTGGTAGTGGGCGTATACGTGTCACCCAACAGTGGATGGGCAGCGTTCGAGGAGTTCCTGGACGGAGTCCGCGGCTGCGTCAGGCGGCGCCCTCCCCAGCAGGTGCTTGTCCTGGGAGACTTCAACGCACACTCCACAGAATGGGGAAACCCTAGGACCAACGCACGCGGCCGCGCGTTGTCAGACTGGGCTGCGGGACTTGGACTCCTGTTGGTGAACAGGGGCTCGGCCAGCACCTGCGTGGCGTGAATGGAGAGCTCTGTCGTTGATGTCACATGAACCTCCACGATGCACTCAGGCGGATTTCAGGCTGGAGAGTGGCCGAGCGGGTCGAAACACTCTCGCACCACCTGTACATATTCATGGAGGTGAAAGACACACTTGGACCTGGAACGGTGACCGCGGGCGATGGTCGCGGCCCGCCGAGGAGAGGACGCGCGGCCATCATCAAGGTGGAGGATCAAGGAAAGGGACGACGATCTGCTTCAAGCGGCCGCAGTAGTAGCTGCCTGGAACTGGGAGGCCTCGACGGCGTCGACGGAAACAAGTGTGGAGAAGGAGGCCGAGAACCTCTGCCGAGGCATGACGGCAATATGCGACAAGCCCATGCCGCGAACCACGTTGGACACCGCGCAAGGCAGAGCCGTGTATTGGTGAACTCCCGACATCGCGGAGCTGAGGGCGAGGTGTGTGACACGAAAACTTCGCGCGAAGGAACCCCTGGTAACGACGGAACCTGCGCTGCTGCTGCAGATAATCGGGACGCCCCCCGCCGCTAGAAGACAGTGCGGCAAAACAGTCGCGGCAAACAACATAAACGGTAAAATGGACAGATGACTGGGAAGTCACGGAGGAAAAGCTGTGGGAGACGACTAGAAGAATGGCCTACGCGACGCGGCGCCAGGCCCGGATGGAATCCTGGGCCGGATCTGGGGGAAGTGATGGGGGCCATGACTCCCAAACTTCGTGTAGTAGTGAAGCGTGCCTAGCCTATATGTATCGCATGCTTGAGATAGCTAGTCATGTCGATATAGAAAAAGATGTAAAAGTTGAATACATTATAGACGGGATAATAGACGAGGAAGCAAATAAGCCTATGTTGTACGACGTTGCATCCATTAATGAGTTAAGAAAGAGGTTGATCGCGTACGAGGAGCAGAAGGGTCGTAGAGTAAAGTCGATTGCGAAACCGACCAAAATCAAGAAGAACATGAAGCCCAGTCGATCTGGAGATGTGAAGAAGACGCGATGTTATAACTGCGGCGACAAGGAACACGTCTGTGCAGAGTGTAGAATTGTTAGCGTCGTTGAGTTGCGAGAGATGTTTGAGATAATGTGCGATTTCTGTATTTAGTCCCAGTTAAACAACCATCGTTTTCTGTCTAATTAATATCTATACAGTCAATTTATTGTATATAAATTGTAAATGGTCGGAGAAAAATTTATACCTAAATTTCCCCCATACTACAAGACTCTCCTGCGAAGTCGGAGGTCATCTGGTTCTACGACAAGAACAGGTGAGGAACTCCTCCTCTCGGTCTGAGCATAAGTATCGCAGGCGAAACCGTCGGGGTGGGATCGCGGATGAAAAATACCTGGATCTCGTCATCGACAGCCAGGGGACGTTCGACCCGCACTTCGACTCCCTGATTCCGAAGATGCCAATATTGGCGGCTGCCAATGCCTTGTGCTGCCTGCTGCCGAACATCGACGGGGCGGGAATCGCGGTGCGCCGACAATACGAGGGCGTCGTTCGATCCCGAGTGATGTACGGGGCACCGGTATGGGCGGACGATCTGATAGCGAGTCGGCGCAGCATCCTGCTTCAAAGGAGGCTGCATAGGGTAACCACCATCAGAATCATCAGGGGATACCGAACGGCGTCCCACGCGTCGGCGACCGTTCTGGCCGCGTCTCCCACGTGGGAACACATTCGAGAAGCGTGATTGTTAACTGTTGGAAATTAACCCTAGATTGTTAATTGTCGGGCTCCAATACGTCGCTGGGACTTAGAATCTGCACGCGTAAAGCGATACGCCGCTGGGACTTAGCGTCCGCAGGCGTTAAGCGACACGCTGCTAGGACTTAGTCCCTGCGACCGCAAAACGATACGCCGTTGGGGCCTCGCCCCCGCAACAGGAAAATCGATTTGAAGCCAAACAGGGAAATGGCATCACGAGGGCAGACACCACCAGCCACTAAGGCACGAGTGGTCCTGCAACCCCTAAAAGTGCAAAAACCGGAGTCTGCACAACACATTGTGTATGCGTGCAGATAAGCGACGGAGAATTCGAACTCTACGTGGTAAGCCAGTACCTGCCACCGACCGAAGATATCGAAGTCGGCATAGAACAGCTGGAGAAGGTACTGAGGAGTCTCAGAGGCAGGAGGACCATCATCGGCCTAGACTCCAATGCGAAGTCACCGCTATGGAACAGTAGGAGTACAGACGACAGAGGAGAAGCCCTAGAGGCTGTCATAGCCCAATTCGGCCTCTATGTCCTTAACCAACCAGGACAGGCATACACCTTCGAGACAACTCGAGGACGCTCAAATATTGATATAACCCTGGCGAGCCCGGAGGCAATACCGCTCGTACAGGAATGGAGAGTTCAAGAAGACGGAACCACCAGCGATCACAGGGTGCTAGAGACACGCCTGGTTCTCGGGCCAAGAAGTACCGAGCCGCAGCTCCAGGAGAGGAGATACAACACACGGAAAGCCGACTGGGAGACGTTCCAGAGAGTCGTCACAGAGGGGGGACGGACACTCCGAGAGACCACCCTCCAGCAAGCCGAAGACGTGGAACGAATGGCTGAGCAAATGCAGGCTGTCTTTATAAGAGCCTGCGATGCGGCCATCCCGAAGAAGAAATGGCACTACAGGTCGGTACCATGGTGGACGCCCGAGCTCACTAGAGCAAAGAGGGACACCTACCGAGCAAGGAGAAGGTACCAGGGGGCTAAGGACCCCGCAACGAGGGAAGAAGAGAAGCTGCGGTACAGGGAAACTAGAAGGGAATACACAAGGAAGATAACGAAAGCCAAGATCCAGAGCTGGCAGAACTTTGTCTCAAAAGAAGGCAACAAAGAGCCCTGGGGAATCGCTTACAGAACGGTCATGGGAAAACATAGGGGAGAAGTGGCAGTGTCAACCCAGCGGACGCCACAAGGAGACACCTCCAACTGGCGAACGACAGCGGCGGCGATGCTGTCCGTCCTCCTACCCGATGACCAAGAAGACTCGGACACCCTGGAGCAGACAGAGATCAGGAGGAGCACGACAACCCCACCAAGCGAAGAAGACACACCAGAGTTACAGTTTCATGAACTCGGATGCGCAGTGATGCGACTGCGGAGGGGCAAATGCCCCGGCCCCGACTTGATCGAAGTGGAGATAATACAACGTGCCTGGGGGGGGGGGGGGGGGGATCCACCAAGAGCTCCTCAGGCTCATGAACGGCTGCCTCACCTGGGGGGTCTTCCTAAGAATCTGGAAACTGGGAAACGTCATCACCATCCCGAAAGGACCAGATCCAGACAGAAGTAGTCCGAAGTCCTACAGACCGATCTGCCTACTATCTATGGTGGGCAAATTGCTCGAAAGGATGATGGCTACAAGAATGGCGACCATGTTCAACAATCATGAGATGTCCTCGGATCGACAATACGGCTTTCGCCCCGGAAGATCGACGGTGGACGCAATCACGAAATTGAGAGGAAAAGTCAAGCAAACGAGCGACAGGAAGTATGTCCTCGCAATAGCACTCAACATAACAGGAGCCTTTGATAACGTTTGGTGGCCGAACGTAATGCACGAGCTGAAGAGAAGAGGCTGCCCCAACAACCTGTATCGGCTGACGAGGAGCTACTTCTCGGACAGAGACGTGCAAATCATCGGCAAGAACGAAACAGTCAACAAGCCCGTCACGAAAGGATGCCTGCAGGGATCAGTACTAGGCCCGAGTTTTTGGAATCTAGTATTCGACGACCTGCTGGCAGAACTAACGACAAGCGAGACAGAATGCGAACCTATCGCGTACGCCGACGACCTAATCATCCTAGTCGCCGGAAATGCAAGGACGGAGCTACAGAAGAGCGGACAGGAAGTAGTCACACGCGTTTCTACCTGGTGCGCCAGGAAGAAACTCTCTCTGTCTGCGGAGAAAACTGAGATGTTACTTGTCAAAGGCAAGCTGGACACCGAAAGACCACCGATCATCAAGATCGAGGGCAAGAGCATCAAGATGGGACAGGTGACCAAGTACCTGGGAGTGCACTTTGAAAGAGGCCTGAAGATCAATCGGCATGTGCACGAAACAAAGCAGAAGTGCCAAAGACTAATTAACAGCCTCGCAAGAGTGGCTAAAACGAATTGGGGACTCGGACACGCGGCCATGAGTATTTTATACAAAGGGCTGTTCGAGCTGATAACCACCTACGCCGCAGCCGGCTGGAGCGACCTGTTAAATAAGAGAACGACAGGCATGTTGATAAGGTCACAAAGAATGGCACTCCTCCAAGTGACGAAGGCCTACAGGACTCCATCAACAGAGGCACTACAGGTCATCGCAGGTGCGATACCCATCGACCTGCTAATCGAGATCAGAGCAAGAGCCCACAGAATGAAACGAGGATTGGACGAAGCAACTAATCACAGAGCCATCGTCAGGGAAGCCATCGAAAAATGGCAAGAGCGATGGCAGACCGCACCAAAGGGAAGGACCACATACGAGTGCTTTGACAATGTCAAGGATAGGATCGAGTGCCGTTGGCTAAGACCGAACCACTACATGACACAGTTCATAAGTGGTCACGGGGATTTCAACGGTAAACTCAAGACATTCCGATTGAGCGAGGTGGACACGTGTGACTGCGGGGGGATAGAAACCCCTCATCACATCTTGGAGGACTGTCCGATCTTCACCGAAGACAGACAGAGACTGCGAGACGCAATAGGAGAACTGGCCTGATGCTTAGACTATTTGTCGGGCTCCATCATCGACATTACATGTCCCGTACAAGTACAAGTGGGCTACAAGTGGCCGTATTGAACCTGCGCTGCTGCTGCGGATCATCGGGACGCTTTTCCCCCGCAAGAAGACAGTGCGGCAGAACAGTCGCGGGAAACGTCACGGCCGATAGAATGGAGAGATGACTGGAAAGTCACGGAGGAAGAGATGTGGAAGGCGATCAGAAGAATGGTCTCCCGCGACGTGGCGCCGGGCCCGGGCGGAATCTCGAGCCGGATTTGGGGGAGGGGTGAGGGGGGGTCAAGGCCCCCAAACTTCGGCGCCTCTACACAAGATGCCTGAGAGAGGGAGTTTACCCCCGGGCATGGTGGACAGCGAGGCTGGTCTTGCTCCGTAAAGAGGGCGGACCGACGACTTCGCCGTCGGCGTACCGGCCGATATGCCTGCTACACAAGGCCGGCAAACTCCTCGAAAGAATGGTCGCCACCCGCTTGGCGGCTTTCGGAAGTCAACGCCCGTTAGCCGCACTGGAAACACACTTAAATGGACAGACCGCAGGTTAAATGGACAGACCGCAGACACTAGATGGAGATACAACATGGCCCTCCCTCTGAAAGACACAAAAGTCAGGCACAGAAAAAACACAAAAAAATATTGGTGGATACCGAATTCATAATAAAATAAGAGAGAAAACCATTAAACCGACAGAACTCAATTCTGCCCCCGTATAACACAGGTGTAAACTGTAAATACTGTAAATACTTGTAAATAAACCCATTTGACATCCCCCTCCCCCGCCCCCTCCCTCTCATCCCACCCCTCCCCAAAGTTACACACCACCCCAAAAAGCAGACTACCGAAGCGTCCTGTTTTGCGACCAAGTTTTCAGGACAGAAAAAAAAATACATAAAAAAATTGTATTATACAACGAAAAATGTAAAACGCCGACACATAATACAGCATGGCTACGTCGTACCGCCGCGTATCGGTACCTTTGCCTAACATGCCATTACAAAAATTCACCGTTTATTGCTGACTGTTAATTGTTTAATAAACATTTTTTTTGAAAGTGGGGAGTATTTCTTGGGGCACTCACATCCAACACCACCTCAAATTAATATATTAACATGTTCTGGTTACAGACGACCTCTTTCCGTCGTAACAATATTTCCCGTACATGAGAAGCATCGTTTCAACATAACCGGCATTGCTGGTATCATTAAATATCCTTTAGCATGTTCTGAAATTGCTGAGTATTAGGTTACCCTTGCCTTTCCCCATTTATATGGGTTCAAATTCAACATTTGCCTTTGCATCATTAGCGTCATTACTTTCGTTGTATAGAAATTCGAAAGCACTCTTCTTGGTCGATTTTGCTGCACTTGCTATACGCACGGCAGAATTTCCGAGCAAATGTTTCACTTTCCAGCGAATCATCTCTCTGATATTCAACATTTTACGTTCCAAATCTTTGTATCGTGGATGAGAAAGCAGAATATATGGCTCGGTGACATAACGCCATGTTCGTTCTGTTTTGAATTTGAAGCGTTTCGTAATTTCTGAAATTAATGTCTGCTTGCGAAATTAACGTGCATGAAAAATTGTGTCTTCTATATGTCTGAGAATTATTATGTCCTTACAATTTCAATTTATGTCCTTGTCATTTCCACCCTCTTTCAGTTATTTTAAGACGTTGTGCCACGGATTGGTCTGCTATGACGTTTCATATTGGACTTCCACTTAAGCGGCGTGAAATATAGAGTTCAATCCTTTCAATGTAAAATTAATTTTTATCGTTTACGAATATTTGATATCGTTTATTAATATTCCTTCGGGATGTCTCAAAATGAGTTTCTGCATCTATTATCCTACCTCGATTCTGACTGGTATCATACAGTCCCGTTAAATTCCATTACGGGGTCCTTTCTCTGCAAGTTAACCCAATTAGAAGGTAGTAAAGCCGAATATTCTAACTTGGGAAAAAAGATGGCACAGATTTTACGATATGTAGCTCATAAGGATAGACAAACAGATACCAGCTGAAATGCTTCGAGATTTATCGATTTCGACGTTATAAAATATTGAATTTTATTCCCTTCCGTGGCAAATATTGAAAACATTCGTTGTTCGTCTCGATACGTTTATATTCTTGTATTGTTTCGTTTCAAAATAAAATTCATTTTTATGTATAATAACGTATCGATGAAAATGCGACGCGAGCAAAAACTCCTTTGTCGACCGTAAACGTGTCCATCGACGGATAAAAAAGTTAATCTCTTTGTCTAGACTTTGTGAATTATTATAGACAGGAATTACTAACCAACGGAAAATTCGAGTCTGGCAGTGACTCGTGTTATTGTACCAACGTTGTTTTAGTTTACAAGATCTAGAGTCAAACCAACTCGATACAGATTGTTATTGTCGTTCCTGGTAATCTTCAACCGAAGTTATGTAACTAAGTTCATATTACGACCGGCATGCACTATTTCTATACCTACACTAATTTTAATATAACTGACTATTGCAATTTTATCACTCGTTCCTTTACGATGTTTCATAAAGGAACCATCGTAATTTCGTGAACACGCGTTTAAGTATCGATTTTCAGACGTCTTCTTCAGGCTGTATACTTGCCAATTCATCTAGACAAGTAGCTTATTTGGAAGTAACACTTAAAAAGAAAGAAAAGGCAACTAGATATTGATTTAAAGAAGGAAAATTGCGCGTCTTCGTGAGCAATAAATTGTTAATATATAATATACCATAATACCGATATGGTCATACGGAATACGATGGCGGGCACCGTGTCATGTCACAAATGAAACGTTACACAACGTTGCAAAACGTTGCACTTGTCTAAAATCGTATATCATAAGTATCACCTTCGTTAACAAAGTATCTTCATCACAAACAATGGCAAACGAAACAGAAATCACCTCCTTGCGTCGGGAGCGAAGCAATTTAAGCGACCAATTCCAGTCCATATGGAGGATTACTCGACGAATACGAGTCTGGTCAGCACAACAAAGCCACCTTAATAACCTATCAAAAACAAGTTGACGACATTTGGAAACGGTTCAACATTGTCAATGACCAATTACTTGAGCTCGACGACGTCGCACCTGTAGACTTATTTGATGCCTATTTAGACCTGGTAGTACGATTGAGCAATCTCATCGAAATTAATTCTTCCTCAACGAATGCCTCCAAGACAGTGGCGAATCCAAAACCTCTGGAATGCAGCAGCAACACTCCTAGTAGTTTCCGGAGACGTAAGAATAATTTCAATAATAACAGTAACAATGATCATACTCCGCCGATGGAGAATATCGTATTGAATCTAACTCCGATCCCGTTGTATGACACACGAAGCTCATTGCATAATACTAGCAGCTCGTCGCCTACACGCGACTTGACGACAACCAAGTTCGCGTCCTCATTATCTGAACAATCTGATTCAACGCAACCAAACGCCGTGAATCAGACAACCTTTCACACTTGCACTCATCGCCAACACGCGACTTGACGACAACGAAGTTCATTCAATTCAACGAAGTTCATCATTATCTCAACAATCGGATTCAACGCTACCAAACGCCTTGAATCAGAATACTCTTCACATTCGCAACTCATCGCCTACACGTGACTTGAGGGGGGAGCCCAGCCTCCCAATCAACTACAAAACTCCGCGTCGTGTTGGACGAATCAGCACCAAGCAACACCGGAGTTCCGTTCAACGATGCCTCTTGGACCGAGCTGGTCCACTACATTTCCAGGACCGTAACGGTCCACGATCTTCCAAGGACCGGAACATTTAACGACACTTTTTGGGCCGAGAACTACAACTGAAAATTTCTAGGCAACGACGAGGACCACGGCGATCAAAACTACAAGGATTTTCCGAACAGGACATAGACAACAAACATGTCAAACTATTATAACTCTGCTATTTTTCAGATGAAATTCGTACTCTCTCAATGAAATCTCGCCCATTTATCAACCTCGGAGTCAACTATTGAAGACCATTTTACATCAAAGAGCGAAAGAATCGTAACCGCCGCAAAATTCAGGTATTTGTATCTAACTTGTATGTGGTGCAGTTAAGGCAGTCCACACCGAGCCGGTCAGCGATCTCATAAGCGAGGCCTTCATTGCTGCTCTGTGAAGATTCATCGCTCGTCGAAGATTCAGTCTGTTCATAACTCCCTTGTCCCTACTCATGGTGACTTCCTCATCAGAGACTCGCTAACAAGTTTTCGAACGAGAACGAGATTTCAGGGACGCTGTATCCAATCGTCTGTCCAACTGGCATCGAGAGTATCCACACGAATTGAATATCCAAAACAAATGGGACAAGGGCAGTCACGGCATACGAGAAGGCACCATCGTCATCCTCAGAGAGGACAACGTTCCCCCAATGCAATGGCCATTGGGCAGAATCATCAAGATCCAATCCGGCGCAAACGGCATCATATGGACGATTACCGTTCGAACAGCAACGAGCACCCTGGATCGGAGCATCAAGCGGATGGTACCACTACCGAGCAGATCGACTCCAGATGACTCCGAAACAATCAGCAACAGCAACGAATTCTGAAAGGAGATTCACCTCACAGTATCACACCATATTACTTGATCGGTACCCTCTCAACGGGGGGAGTATCTTACGCCACGGGGCTTACCACAGGCTGTATTTCTAACCGTCGCTCGCGGTCCTACAGTGTCGCAGACGAATCGTCTTATCTGCCCGACGGAAAATATACAATATATCGACGAGCGCATAGTTGTCATCAAGCAGCGAGTTCTGGAAACGTCGATTTCCGTCCGTTATGTCATACACATAAAGAAAGTGACATACGTGATCATAGGCGCGAACAGTGGCGTGACCCGAGCGTAGTAGGGGTCGTCTCCCAGAAAAGACAAAGGAATGATCGAAGGGCAATCAGTCCCTTTTGAAGAGTCAAACGTTATACGTCGAAAATCCAGATCACTTAGTTTAACGCATACATCGAGAGATATCGTAAATATGGGTCGAATTTTTGTAACATATTAACTGTATTCGTCGCTAAATAATTTGTAACGTTTATATTATTACATTCATTATTGTTAAATATACAAGCTATATTAACCTGTTAATACGGTGTTAAATTCATTGAACTACCTCTGTTATCTTAATCGAAACAGGGGAACGACTATTTCGCGGTGTCGATTAGCAGAATCGTGGCGAGAATTTACGCCTCTCGCTGACGCGTTTTCCTCGCGACCGCGTCTCTCCACGAACGGTCGTAACACTACGATTGATAATCAATTATACACAGCATGATAATTAAGGATAAGATAAATAATAAAGTGTAAAATAAATCACGAGAATATCATTGTGCAACACTAAATTCTAATAATAACGACAAACAAAAAGAGCAAACAATTTCGTTTTTATCTTATATCCTCAAATAACGTTGCATAAGAAAATAATATTACCAATCGTTCTTTTTTAACCCTAAATTAAAAAACATACCTTTGTAGGTGCTACAACTGCCGAGATAATACGATTTTTTTCTATGAGCTTCAATTTTTGCGCGATCGAGCCAGAAATGGCGCGCAGAGCTCCCAGTGGGCTCGTTCGCTGCACTGAAGCTTTCTAATCGCCCGCTATGAAAATGGAACACCTTTATAAACGTTTTTTTATTTTTTATGAGCATCCAATCAATACGAAAAAAATACACATATAATACACGTAATAAACTATAAAACGACGCCTGTCGCACCGCTCAATCTTTTCATAGTTTAACGTTGGTGAGTTGTTCAGAAGCCAATTCCTCCTAAAGGAATATTTTTTTAAGATAATTAAGTTTGGCACGACTGGAGAAACCGACAGAAACAAGTCCCAGCACGGTAGGACGTAACGTGCGAAAGTTATTGCATTTTACAACTAACTGGAAGCGATTATCGTTGTATTTTAGCTGAGCGTTCAGACGAAAAAGACTTTTACTCCTGCCTATCAAAATACAGGTCTTGTAGAAAACGTAAAGAGCTCGGAGTATAAACTGAGATAAGTTTGTATTTGTATTGCAAATTTGACATTTTCTGCATCGCAAAACAACAAATTGATCGTACGAAAACTAACACACGAATCGATTGTATGATATTTTTACATGTCACAGGGACTCGTAATCGTATGGCAATTTTAACTAAAATTATGGGCGATTTGAGAAAATTGGATATCTTTCCACTTTCTATTAATTTGCAACCTAAAAAATTGGGGTCATCGTAAGTCTCATTTTACAGATATTTTAATTATCTACAACATTCTACTGAAGCTTCTTCACGTACGATAAATGATTTTTTAAAGGTGAGGTATAGTAGTAGTTATGATAGTGTAGAGGCCGCGATAGTGTACCTCTACTTTTCTTCTGATTTTTGTGTCGCGGAAGAAAAATCGGATCACGGGCACCGGGATCTGAACCCGGGTCCCGAACGTTCGTAACCAAAGGCGCTAACCACTGCGCTTTTCTTTTCTTTTTTTATAACGTTTATTGTCCAAGTAGATGAGTATTACAATGTATATTATTCACAATAAACAATGAAACGCTAACCACTGCGCTGCCGCCGTTCGGTGTTAGTTGCTATCAAGTGCCGCCACAAAGATATAAAACGAAATGTAAAAATAGTTGCGCTTTTTCGTTTAATCGAAATTTTGCTTACAAAGCACCGGAGGAAAATTGTTTCAAAATCGCTTCTTTTGTTCTAAATATCGTTGCAAATCATATTATGCAAAGATGTTTCTACCATCAAGTCAACTGTAAACATTTAATCCTCAACCAGAGGCATAATCGTTTATTCATTTATTGTTTGTTGTTAAACAAACAAAAGTGCAATTTCTTTATACTCCTCCATACATGGACATACATTGTACCTGAATAACATACAATTATTCAGTGCACATCGTTCGTGTGGACGTTAAAGAATTGACACGTCAAAGACAGACATGTGCGTACAGACATGTTCGCGACCTGATGGAAACATTAATCCTCTTCATTTGAGAATTATAAGATAGCTTTTGACATGAATCGGCAGATTTTACGTTAGCGACAAAATGCACAATTGTTTATAATATCATCAGTTTTTCTTGTGACTTACACGTCACACGATAAATTGGCGAATATGTGTCGTCGAGTTTAAAACTGAAACTGCTAATGTTCGTCCATGTAAACCATTTTACCGAGATCCTTACTTATTTAACAGATTTATTTATAATGGTGAAACAGGAAACTATGACTGTTCTACGATATTACAATATTTTGGTTACCACTTAGATACCAACAGCTAATTATCAGTTCACAAACAAAGCTTAAAACGCAATTTTTGCTAATTGTAAAAAGAGAGATACACTTCAGCGATCGTACTATCTTCGATATACATACATGAGGCGTAGTCTCACTGGGAATATTCGGATGTACCGAAATGTCATAAGAACGGACCTAAGGCGTGGCGCAGGAGGATCAGTGTGATGTATATCTTGTAGGTTTTAGTAGGTGAAAATCCGATACTATCCTACGTCCTTCTTTCAAAAAAAAAAACACTGTTTATGAAGATGTCTTCCGCGTAAAAAACAAGTACGAGTCAAACGATAAAGAAGTAACTATAATTTATGTGAAGTTTTATGGCAGTAACATAGGAAGGAGCACGCCTCATCGATTTCATTGAGCGTGCAAGAAACATTACGCCGGATATATATACATATAGTACAATCTTTGTTTCACTCGTAATATATCTACGACAGCCTTATGATTGTAATTTTTTTTTACATTATAATGCGTTAGCCTTTTCTATTTTCCCACTCTTCTTTTACTTTCTTAATAATCTAGGGCCGTCTACATCGAGGAACAAATATATTTTTAGCATTACACAATTTTATTTATATATTGCTCCGTTTATATTAATATATATGATTAATTGTGCCGATTTAGTTGCAATTGTATTACATTACTACACTCTGAAGTAACTCTAGTTAAATAACCATAGCTTCCCGTTAGATAACTACAAATAAATCTGTTAAATAAAGTAAGTCACTATATAGCTTAAAAGATACTTTTATCTTGTTAGGCTTATCGTATCAGAGACAGGGACAAATAATATGGTGCCTTTATGTTTACGTTTCCCTTGTCGTTCATACACTCGATTTTATAAAATTAACATCGAAGTATCTTTTAAATTAATCATTTTCAGATAAAAGTACTTTAATAGCTTCTCGACGAGAATTAGAAAATACATTAAATGGTGGATAAAATAATGTATAGTTGTACCTAAAAAAAAAAAAAAAAACACACAGGTCGCCTTGAGATCTCGAAAACATCTCCACCCAGAGAAATCTGATGACAAGACAGACATTAGGCAAAACAGAATGAATTCTAGTTGGAGCATTTTTTATGATAACGTATACTTTGGGAAAGAATTACGTGGGAAGATTGAAATGGCATATCCAGTATAATCTAAATGAAAAACGCTAATTTCATCGTATTTGTAGACTATAGTGGCAAAAATATCAATAGGGAAAGAGTGTTATGAATATATTGTATAATCCTTATCCTACTCTTCTAGATCGATAAAGATCTGTAAAGACGGTAGTCGCAAAATTGATCTTGACTTTAGTAAATTTCTAGATGGTTCTAAATGAATGGTACAGTTTATGACACTATTACTCAATTTCTAACCTACGAACGCTTAATGAAAAGAAATGTTGCATAGAATATTTTTTTACCACAAAAGCATTCCTGTCGTTAACTTTTGAAACCATATAACATAAATTGCGAGAAAAGGAACAGAATCATAACAACCGGAACACGGAGAACTTTAAAATTAGAATTCTATAGAGATGGTAATTGCGTGCATCAACGAGGAACAGCGCTCGTAGGAAACTTTTAATTTGGTCATTGAATTAAATGAGAATGGCACGTTTATGCGCATATGCCCCGGTTCTGTGTACACGTACACGTGGAAATGTCGACGTTCACTCACCAAATAAACAGCCCTCTATGATATTGGACGAGAAATTACACTTTTGATCGTTCAACCATTCCTTCAAATGGCTTTCAAACTCGAAAAAAACGTGTTTTCATTGAACGAAAAAAGGAAAGCCGTTACTATCGTGGTTAAAACGGAAACACTCTAAAATACGCATTCTGTGGAAAAGGCAATTGCGCATATAAACGAACACAGTTTCTCTTGGGAAACTTTTAATTTGGTCGTTCAATTGAATGCGAATTGCATCTTCACATGTATATTTACACGCTCGTCCACACGTATACACATATTCGTGTATACGTACGTATAAATTTTCTCAAATGGTTCTGGATATTGCTAACCGAAGAAGTAGAATCGCGGATAGCAAAAGGAAATAATCTGGATAGGAATAGTTGGGAAGAAATTTACGTTCTTTGTATCCTCAAGCAATTGCAAGGACTGTTGCTCGATAAATGATATATTCGTTTCTCAAGCGCTATTCTTCGGTGGACAACGTTTCGTTTTAAGACGTTAATCGTTAAGAAGGAGCGAAAGAGTTTTAAGAGATTTAAGAAAATAATCTGTTGTTTCTATTAAATCGCATAAAGGAGAGCAAACGGTATAAGTTACCACAACAGCAAATGAAAAGGAGTACAATCATAAGACATACGGCAAAAAGAGCGTATTGCGACAAAAAGAGTAATGAAAATCGCGTTAAGGATAGATACGTGCGTATGCTTTAGATACTAATCTGTTAAATTAACAAATGCGTAAAATTAACAGTGGCAAAAGTATCAATGGGAAAATAGTTTTATGAAAATATTGTATGATGCGTACAAGGTGTTCGAAAATGATTTTATGATGAATTCTATCTTGACCTTAGAATTTAAGGTCAAATTCGATTTTATTACAACGTATCCTATTGATCACGAGGATCAAAGATCTCGAAGGAACCACGCATCGGAACACAACCGCTCTTATCAAACTCTATCATCGCGTATAGTGCGTCGTACGATTTTTGACAGAAGTGCGTCGGTGCAGACGCAATATGCAATTGAATTCTGCTTCTTAATGGAATCCAACGATCTTTTTGCACTAATTGATTGCTGAACAAAAAGAGTATTATTGAGCATTGGGGGTAATATGACGTCATGTGAGGTATTTCTCTTTGCCAACGTCATTCAGACTTACGTACAGTTATTCATAAAAAGATTCGCACACAGTTCAATTTTAATTTCTAAGCTCTACGGTAGCGGACAAAAGATTAAGCCGAAATGGAAAAAATAAATAATTTTCAGCAAATGTACATGGACCAACAAAAATGGATTAAGTTATGTTACACTACACTATATAGATATCAATAGAAAAAAATTTTTTTGTTATTAATACGAGATTCCATCATCTTTTTACAAAATACTGTAATAGCGAGGGGAAAGTTTAAAACTACCACAGCTGATGACAACGCAAAACACAAATCGTGAATGCGATCGTTTCAGTAATAAGCCATCAAGTGCGTTTTTTTCTCATCGCGAATTTTTATATTCATTTTCATAGTCATTTAAGCAGATTTGTGTAACATTGAAAGCAAGTTATTTGAGCAGCTTATTAGTTCCGAGCCTTAGTGTTGTCAACTAATTATTTTCTACATAAGACATTAACAAATCGCTCTCGGATTAGTTTAACTTGTGTTTTCGAACCCAAGATATTCCCAATATGAATCTGACGAGGAAATTATTTTAAGGGCAAAGCGGGTGTACAATGTGTCCAATGTATCAAGTGCCAGAGATGGGTTCATAAATATTATGGGACTATTGATGCTACTTTTATGTGCCTAGGCTGTCTTACAAGGGCAAAAGAATAAATGACTTTTTAATTTTGGATCATAATTTTAATTTTTAATCTTAACATTGAACAAGCTCTCACATCAGGAGTACTTTTTTAAAACCATTGATTTTCTACTTTTTTATATTTTCTCTGTCTTTGTAATAAATAATAATATCCATGAAACTAATATTTTTCTTAAATGTGTATAAATAAATGACGAATGCAGAAGCATGACAATTTGTAACTTTTTCTCTTTCTGTTACTCGATATTTAATCAAATATAAGTGGTGTCGGTAATTGTATGCTTATGGCGATAAGTACAGGAAAAGATTTACCTGACTACCATAAATAAACCAATATAAATATCTTTGCAACATCATCGTCATGTTTTCACACGTCACAGTTGCTTTAAACATTACGACGTTATAGCCGACATCGCAATAAATTCAACGATTTATGTCTTCCAAGAATAAAATATTAATTTTCGACTTTTGACTAAAATTAATCAGTGGTAATATTCGCACCTCGTATGTCAGTCAATTTCATTGCTAGTCGATTCATTGGGAAGCTATTATCTTTAATTGGAACTTCTTACTTTCCATTATCTTTAATTGAAACTTCTTACTTCCTATTATCTGTAATTGGAACTTCTTACTTTGTTTACTTACTAGCTATTATCTTTAATTGGAACTTCTCCCCTTCTTTATTGAAATCTGTTGGCCTACAATTCTTTAATTTATGGAATCTTACAATCTGAAATTCAAACGTTCTTTGTTGAACTGTAACATGTTTAACGGTTACGAAATTTATTTCCGAAAGTTGTACAACCTATGTAACTCTGTTACTCTTAATTATTCTCTTATTTGTCACGATACAAGAAACTGTTTCGAGAGAAAGTTATTGTATTTCAGGCGAAAAATTAGTCTACGAGAGTGCGAATCATTCAAAGTCATATCTTTGGAAACTCGACTAATAGTAACGTTTTTTTAACTCTCCGTTTGCAAGCTTATTTACGTATTCACGTCGCCTGGTGTACATAATAGGTCGTTTAAGTGTGTGCAATTTTTTTTTAGATCTCTGTTTTAAAAAATTCCTCGATTTTTGAATACTTTTCCAAATTTTTAGAGTATCATCTAGTAGTTTCTATTTCTACGTGTCAATTTAATTGTTTTAAGCAGAGCGAAAAAATTAGTTTGAATTGCTGATGAAAAATGGTCCAATATGCAAACGGAAGGTTAAAATGTACAGTCTATTCTTTTAATTACCACAAAAGAGGTGACTTTTCCGAGAACCTCGGCACCCTATAAAAATGGAAACGAGGAAAAGCTCGGAATAGTCCATCAGAGTCCTTCATAGTCGTCCTTGGTAGTTTACGGTAGTCGCTGGTAGACGCACGGTTAGTCAAAGTAATTCGTACAGAAGTTTGTACCTACTCAGTATCAAGTTTGCATTACTTCTGCATCGTCATCGCTTGAGTTCGACGTGCGTCACGTTACGATAAAAGGACGCACACTCGACATCGAAATAAATCTTGTTGAAGTTAAACACCGGAATACTTTACTAACACCCAACACGTCCTTACCATCTCATGACACTAAAACGCATCCAATCATGTTCTGTGTCATGAAAATTTTGCAAGTAAACGATCGAATCACGAAAATGCTGTTCTATCGTTCATTTATCGCGTATGAGGTGGCTTTTCCAGCGAGATTCTAAATATCAGCCATTCACGTATCATCTGTCAAATTAATTTTGCGCCATTGATTTAAAAAGTAAACTAGCACGAAGCGATTAATCCAGCTCAGGTACGAAATACGTGGTCGAAACGATGTCGTGAAGCTTCGAAACTCGTAGTTCGATCAATGAAGCGAAACTGTAGAAGCACGAACGACACAAGTGCCCTTTTCGACGATCGGAACGATTCCAAGTTCTTCTCCGTACGAAGACTCAGGCGAATCTGACTGCTTAACGATTCTGATCTTGCGAGACCCGCGCGCAAAGTTGCTATAGTATTCTGTAGTACCCTAGAAAGCGTAACTATACCTATACAGGATGATTCACCGAAAGCGAGCTACGTAAATCTTCCAATTTTCAATTCTTTCAATTTGTGAGATACAGAGAAATGTTTGAAACAAAAGCTTTAAAGTTGGAAAGTTCACTAGGATTTTTCATAGTGGCTTACAAGGAACGAGCGAACAATGTCCGTATCATTTCCCCGAAAAATGATGGGAAAATTGTTAAAAATAAATTTTTCAACTCCAAGCGATACTAAAAATGACAATTGTTTTACGTTCTTCTTTCTGATCATCATGCTCCTAAGACATTGCGAACATTATTTCATGCAGAGTGTAATTTATTGCTAATCGGAGGGGATGAGTGATACCCAAGCGACGTATAATTGCTTGAATGGTATAATTTGGCAAGATTGCGAAATTTTCTTTTACGCGTAACTTTCAACTGTATGATACGTTTTGTACTGATAACTTCTTTTCCCCAAAAACTTTTTTGACAATTGCTAACGAAAATTCTAACGTTTTTCAAAAGCAAAGCCTTGCTCGTTCACATATACTTGAAATGGATTTTCTAATCTTTGCCATATTAGTTATTTTATTATACAAGAAAACGCTTATAAATATTCTGAAATATCTTGTGATTATACGTAGAGATTTGACAAACAATAATCTCATTTATCACTTTTATAGCAGGTTTTCTTCCGATGTATTTTTCACATTTTGAACTGAGATATATTGATGATAAGTGCTTTTGTGATCATATTTCTACATTTAGGACTATTTATTTTAAAAGTGTTGCAAGTCCACTTTCCTCCGTTTTAAGATATTCAAGCGATTGCGTTTCCATCAATTGAAAAATCTTGATAACATCTGCTTAGTTTATCCCTGTCTCTGTGTGTTCAAATAGATGGATTTCACGATACAAATATTTTCTCTGAGAACTAACTAGGCTAGGAAGAAACTGGTGAATTGTACAATTCATGAAATTTTAATTATTTAAAATCTTGCGCTTTAATCCACGTTTGTTTATAAATATATGTATGTTTATAAATAAGAGCAGGGAAAACAAAATACTGTTGTTTCGCTTTAATATCTATTTGTTTACTGTAACAATATGCTTGTTAAAACACTTGTAAAATTAATATTAGGTACTTTCTATTTTTCATTTCTGATCGTTGTGTACAAGTGTTCTGAAATTCTTATGATACACGGGACGTATGACTTAATCATATCCTTATATTCTAATATAATGTAATAGCTTCATCATATCCTTATATTTTTTGAATGTAATTGGCCTAACGTTTTTATACAAAGATATTAATGTGATGTCTTCCGGTTAGTGATAAATCTAGTTTCTGCAGATTATGAATAATACAAGATTACAGATTATTTCTTAGATTACAGGGAACGGACATACATCCCTGAAAATTAAATTCATTAAAATAAATGCATATTTTGGCATTTAAATTATGAATAGCTTATAAAGACGTTAAATTTAATGTAATGTCGTTTCCTCAATTTTTTCAAAAAATAGTCTTACAATATTTTCAAAATAAATGGTCCATTTATTCAGTGAAATATCGTTACTTTGAATCTGACGAGATGGCTGTCGAATTGATATAATAACTACATATTGGAATTAATGAGAGATAATTGCAACAATGGAATGCGGTAGAGCTACTCTTATTCGGATACTGTGTTGATATCCTGTGATTTGAATACTTCATTATAGAATGTAATATTTCTAGTATGGGATGCCCTTTCCCGTTTCAAATACACTCGACCGAATATATTTTGATTATAAGAATTTAGTATGAAAGTAATAACGTTCTAACTATCGAAACTGTCGTAAATACGACGCAATTAAAAAGCTCGAAAGTGGTGTAAGTGTAACAGAACTAGTAAAAATGATGGTGTTGGAAAGGCCGTCGTGATGGGCATCACAAACGAAAACAGAATATTGAAAATTATCCAAAGCGTATAGATTTCTTTACTGCTGACAACAGCAGAAGAAACCTAAATAAACTATTGCAATGAAATAGTTTCAGTGCTAGAATGAGTAGATTACTAGAAAGAACAGATGATAATTTCATAGAAACGGAAACAGCAAACAAAAGCGATAATGGAGAAGTGTCTTTTTGTCACTCGAAAAACCGCTTCGACGGTTCAAAGTGCAAAGACAAAGTAACTCTATGAGGTTATATCTCTTGAAAGAATTATGACAGGTGGCAGTCAAAACGATATGAAACTCATAAATATTTAAGGAATCTGTCAATTAATCTAAATCTTACGATCACAAATTCCATTATAGCTTTTTGTTAAACTTGAAATAATATATTCTACAGATTATAGGGTTCTCACTATGCCATTTTTCTTACAAAATACAAATATTATAATTCGAGTATTTAAAGAGGAAAGAAACGGAAGAAATGAATTTGATCTCCGATACGTGTGTTATAATATGTAATATGAATAGAGTATCGATTGTGAAATTATATTTTTCCAAATGGCAAACAACGAACCTCGACTTTCTGAAGGTTGAAGTATCTGATACTGTTTATTCATAAAATATTCAAGAAACATTTTAAGATCAATACCTTCTATACGTTTATGTTAATCTAATAAACAGACATGTTTGATGTTGCTGAGTAGAGGAATCAAATTTCCGTTATTTCGATCCGGAGTTTCCTTGATCCCATCACTTTGCTAGTATTGGATGTAGACTTGTGCTGCATAGATACGCTGAACTTGTACCAGCTTTCATACGATATAACATTATAAGTTTCGCTGCTAAACTAGGATGCCAATGGTGAGAAAGCTTACGCGCAAACGTTGAGATTCAGCGAATCGTACAAATAAAAACACCAAGTTAAACTTGGGCTTAATTGTTACAGAGTTTATAGAAACATTAACGTTCTGATACGTCAGGTTACGTTCCATTTATAAAATAGGTCACCTTCAAAAGCAGCAAATGATGCATTTTTTGAATTTAATTTCACCGTGTCGGAAATATTTATAAACGAGTCGTTTTCAAATAATTGAAAAAGTGCGAAAAGGTTAAGACATACTCGCGTCTTCCTTTCGATATGGAACAGGTGTCCTGCCATATTCTGTATCCAGGTCACGTCACGTAATTGAGTAACCTTGAAACGTATTCTCCTTGAAAAGAAGCAGAACAAAGCCTTCTATAGCGATATATAATATTTTGTGACATCTTTTTTTTTTAAAGATGTTTATTAAACCCAAGATACAAATTTTTAAATACCTTTTAGTGTTCACAATAAACGGTGAATTTTTGTAGTGATGTTTTAGGCAAAAGTACCGATACGCGAGGGTACGACGTAGCCATGCTATAATATGTGTCGACGCTTTACATTTTTCGTGTTTAATATGATTTTTAGGTTTAAGCCGCTGGGGAGCGGAGCTTCTATGTGATTTTGTTTTTGTTTGTTTTTTCTGTCCTGAAAACTTGGTTGCAAAACAGGACGCTTCGGTAGCTTGCTTTTTGGGTGCTGTGTGACTTTGGGGGGGGGGGGGTGAGAGGGATGGGGAGGGGGGGTGTCAAATAGGATTATTTACAAGTGTTTACAATATTTACAAATATTTACAATATTTACACCTGTGTTATGCGGTGTCAGAGTTGTGTTCTGTTAGTTTAATGTTTTCTCTTATTTTGCTATGGGTTCTGTATCCACCAGTATTTTTTGTGTTTTGTCTTTGGTGTCTTTCCGGGGGAGGGCCATGTTGTATCTCCATCTGGGGTCTGCGGTCTGTCCATTTATGTTTTCTTCATAAAGTATGGTTTTGATCCCTGTTTTTCTTTTTATGTGATATATTATTGGGATGTTGTTTTGATCCTGGAGGTAGTTTTTTTCGTCTAGGTATAGGAAGGCTTCTGGAGCAATGTGGCCTGTTGTCAGAGTGTTTTTGTAATATGCGTTGTTAGGAAATAGGCAGCTGAAAACTAAGCTGTTTTCTTTTATTTTTGCCGCTTGCGCGAAGTGGTTTCTTATTAGCTTTAGGACATGGCAATCGATGCGGTGAATGTTGGCTAGTTCGTATATTGTTTTGTTTTTTACATATTTTTTGAATCCGCTGTGTTCGGATCTGTATGTGCTCAGGCAAGCCCTGATGCATTTTCTTTCGAATATGCGGATTTTTTCCATCTGGGAGGCTGATATGTTGTACCAGATTGGGCAGCCGTAGGTAATGATTGGTCTGATTAGTGCCTGGTAGCATAGTATTTTTACTTTGCTGTCGAGGTGTTTGGAGTAGAATAGTCCTTTTATTCTCCAGAATGTTTTATTGGCCTTAGCAAGTTGGGTTTCCGTGTGTTGCTTGTAGTTTAATTTGTCGTCTATGTTTATTCCTAGGTTTTTGTGTGATATGAGTGCCCCTTTGTTTGGTTTTTCTCTTACTTGGAATTCTCTGCAGTGTTCTCTTTCTGTTGGGCCGATTTCACCTAACTTGGATCTGAACAGTATGGTTTCGCATTTACTTGTGTTGATTTTTAGTTTCCATGCGTGGTAATAGTCGTTTATTCTTTCGAAAAGTTCTTGCAGTTCAGTTTTTATTGTCTTCGTTTTGCGGCCTGTTATTTAGATGATTAGGTCATCTGCGAAGGCTATGGAGCGTTTGTGGGTGGATGTATTGAGATTAAAGAGGTTCAGTAAATCACTGTTGTAAATACTGAAAGGTAGCGGGGAATTTACTGTACCTTGTTGCAGACCGTTTGTTATGGAAAATTCTTTACTTGATGTGTTTGCACCTTCGGTCATTACGAATGTTCTGCTTGTGATCATGTCCCAGACTATTTTAATTAGGTGTTTAGGAAGGTTTATCTTGATCAATCCAGACTGTGTCAAAAGCTTTTTCGAGGTCTATTAAGCAGGCGGCTACTCTTTGTTTTGCGTTTAGGGCCCAGCAGATGCCCGACGTAAGTTTGTTTATTGCGTGGATTGTGGAGTGTTTGTGCCTGAAGCCAAATTGATTTTCTGGAATTATATCATTTTTTGTGCAGAAGGAGGTTAGGGGGTTGTTTATGATTATTTCAAATACTTTGCTTATGTTGGGGAGAAGACTTATAGGTCGTAGGTTTGCGGGCGATGAGCCGTCTTTGTCTTTTTTTGTGATAGCTATCAGTTTGGCTTTTTTCCATTTTCTGGGGAAATATGTGTTGTTTAGTGCATTGTTGAAGAGTACTGTGTAGTACCATTTTATTTTGTTCGGTAGGCGCTTGAGTATAATGTTTGGGATGCCGTCGAAGCCGGAGGATTTTTTGTTGTTTAGTTTGGAGAAAATTGTGTTTAGTTGATTGTAATTTGTGAAGTAGTTTATTTCTGGATCTGGTTGTTTGGGGTTGTCTGCGGTGTTTTCGTTTGAGAATGTGCAGACTGTTTTGTTTAGCGTTTTGTCTTGTTCCATTTCATTTTTGAGTTTGTTTGTTTCGGCGATGATAATTCTGTTTAGTTGTTCTCGGCCCATGTGTTCGTTTTGCGTATGTATTTTGGAAAAGTGGGTGCCGATGATGTCTAGTTTTTCTATTGTTTTAGGTATTATGAAGTTACCCTCGGTGTCTTTGATGGTGTTGTGTATCGTTATACCTGCTTCTTGGATGAGGGAGGCATTTTCTGGGGGCAATTTGAGAGGTGGGATGGGGTTTTGTTCTTGTGGTCTAAAGATTTGATTTATTTGTGGGAACACGTTGGCTGAGTCGTTTTTGGAGATGTTTTTTATTTTGTTTGTCCAGTAATGGTTTATAGAAATTGCGAATTCTTGTTTCAGTTGCGCTTTTATTTTGTATAGTAGGTACTTTGGGAATTCTAATTCTTCTCTTTTGTCGTAAGAATAGTTAAGTTTTATGTTGTTTATCTTGGAGATTATGTAGCTTTTGTCTCGATGTAGCTCTTTTATTTTGTTGTTGATATAGGGTTCGCATGAGTTTTTTTGTTTTATGTTTGGCACAGATTTTTGAAGAGCGGTTTGTGTATGTTTTTCTATTTCGTCTATGAATGCGTCGATTTGTCTGTTTGTTAGGTTGACGTTGTTGCAGATCTTTAGGTCGCAGTTTTGTTCGAGTATGTTTTGGAACTTTTTCCAGTCTGTCTTTTTGTAATTGTACCTGGGTATCTCGGTCTGTGTTTCGAGTGTTAGGAGGTCAGATGTGTTCTTGCTTACGTGAAATATTAGGGCGTTATGGCCACTGTCATAGGCTAAGGTTTTGAGGGTGTTATTTGGACGTAGGTTTTGAAATTTTAGTCGTGAATCTGCTAGGCATATGCCCAGGTATGTGCATCCTTTTGGGTAAGAGGGTAGCTCGGAACTGTATAAGGTTGTTTTGTAGTGAATGCTTTTATTGTCTAGCCAGTTTCGAATGAAGGTGCCTCTCGTGTTGTTTGTTTTATTTTGTGACATCTATGCGACATCTTGTGATCATTTAGAACGAAAATCGATTTCGCTAGAAATTATCATCCGAGTTGCGTATGAGCAAAACATCGCTGAACGCGCACGGAGGCGCGGGGAGTGTACTGGTTAAGAATTTCTTATCTTTGATAAGAACTGACAGAAATATTTCTAAGGTAGGAAGAAGCGCTGCCTGAACTCTGATAAGCAAGACAATTTTCAGACTGCTTTCTTCGAAATTGTCACTTAATAAATAAAGCTTAGTTTTCGAGAAAACGTTATATTGCGTGTCACAACGCAATGTATCAAAAGTTTCGATTGGCGATATTTATGCCACGGACAAAGAGTAGCGCAATTTTATAGGAATAGAATTTTAGAGCTACGACTATATGCGTAGCAAAACTCAGTTGGAGTAATTTAAAGGAATCGCAATATGCATGCACATTTAACCTCTTTGAAACACTTTCTCATACGTGAATAATCGAAATCCAGTCGTAAACCTAGGAATTTCCATACGATCATATCAACTACGGTAATCAATCTAACGGTTCCAGCGACATAACTCGCCAAAAATTTCTTCCAAATAAACAACGTACAATGAAAGGGAGTATACGAGGTATCAAAAATGCTGAAACATTGCATTTTTGGCGGAATTCCGATTACACCTCAAGAAAAATCAAGTTAAACTCCTGTTAAATCGCTTCACGCACTGCGAAACCGTTTAAGTACCGTGACAGCGTCGCCTTCACTACACATACATATACATACACATACGTACATAGTTGTACGTGAATATATTCAGAAATAACAGTCAACTAATTGTAATCAATCTACCTCCTCCAATCACACATCACGAGAGCCAACAAAATTGGATACACTCAAACTTAAACAATTTTGCTCAATTTCACAACACGTAAACTTGGTTACTTCACCAATGGAGACGAGTGAACAATCGGAAATTAGCCTTTATATGTATTTGGCAAGTTATCAGGTTTGATCTCATCAAAACCAAGGTCACAAATGAGAAAACTATATTCTACATCTTCGACGTATGCTTGTATGTAAAATAATCTTCTATCTGGCTATATCACGCGTCTTACCATAATCTGCATACAGACTGAAGCAGGTTATAATACTTAAAAATGTCGCAGTATTACATCAGCAGCGGATGTGGAACAATTCTAGCACAAATTTTCCGCATTCCCAAATCATTTTTTGAAATCAAAGGCAGAATTGTTGAACTTGTACTAAGCTTCTGAACGATAAAACTGTAAATAGTCGATTTGGAAATGCAAGTTTATGAACACGTTTCATGTTTTCATTGGAGTGCGAGGTAGAAGATCGACTCTCGCGAATTATCATCTTTCGCACCTTCTTTTTCCTCTTGAAACCATTCCAGCTTTTGTGAATGTTTGCCGGCGTCATAGTATTCATCCCACGCTGCAATGCTTTCTATGCTTCTTTTAGCGTATGAACCATTTCAGTTCCTTTTTTCGAATTTAACGGGAAATTTTGCATTGATGCGTTATTCTTCAGTAACAAGATAACGAGACATTTTTAAGTTGTGTGACGGCTGAAGGCACATCGCCATAATAAAGAAGTTGCTGCAAGCAATGGCTTATCGCAGACTCGCGAAATTTGGTCTGTTTATGGATAAGGCCATAGATTGTATTCTCTTCGCCCGATCAAACTGCCGCAATGTTGCTGCGATGACAGTAGAAAAAATTATTCTACCAGCTTTTTGCTAAATGTTTGCCGGCGTCATGATATTGTTTCCACGCTTCTATGCCTTCTATGCTTCTTTTAACGTATGAATCACCTCAGTCCCTTTTTTTCCAATTTAATAAGAAATTTCGCATTGATGTGTTATTCTTTAGTAAAACGATCGCTAGACATTTTTAAGTCGTGTGACGACCGAAGGCACATCGACATATTAAAGAAGTTGTTATATGACAAAAATAGGAAAGAGGTGTTCGCACTTTCGGACGGCTGGCCCAGATCCTGGACCCGGGCGTGGTAAGGATTGTTCAACTCGTAAAGGTTTCAGAGTTCCGAGTGATTGGAATCGGTATTTCGATCACAAAGGAGGAGCTCCAAAATGCTTCGGCATTGGCCGGGGGGGGGGGGGTGCAGCACCCATCCAAGTCGGAGTGTCATAAAAAAGATTTTGAATTGAAACTTATTGTGTACAAGATTTCAAGGGAACCTTTGTTTTCTTAAATGAAACAATACATATTTTTATACATCTTTTGATGCACTGTGAAGTGCTGGCAGGCTGAAAAGGATGGGAAATCCCAATGGGTCATGTGGCCCATCGATATGTCCTATTGCTGTAGAGGATGGCGCTTAAGTAAAGCGTAGGTGATCATCTTTGGTCATCGACTGCTGCGAAAACCACCCCTTCCCTTTGCCCGAACCCTCAATCTCACAAAAACAAAAAATAAGTTACCGATCTGTCCAGTTTTATCACCAAATTTTCAGGACAAAAGAAAAAATAAAGCGAATATTGTATAAAAGTACCGCTTATGAGCTGCTTAAATACAATCAATTACCGTGATGTAAAAGATGTGTACATACTACACCAAATTATTTGTTATTTGGTTATTATAAACTCGCGAAATTCGATTTATTTATGGATAAGGTTGTAAACCGCATTCTTCGACCGATCAAATTGTCGCAATGTTGCTGCGATGGCAGCAAAAAAAATTATTCCATCACCTTTTTGAACAGAGTATCTCGATGGTATAGCTAAGGTGGCTAAATGTAGCAATGTTTCGCTAGGACGTCTTTCATGCACTCATTCACCTCTTTCATAAGTACAACAAGGCCAACGATAACTATCAACAATATCGACGGCGATTATAAACAACACACGATCGTAGCGAAGAACGCTGTTGCGTTACAAATACAAGCAGTAAACTCTCTGCATAGAGATATAAAGATAGAGTGCATGAGCGAGCTGAAAAATGCGATATTGAAATAGAAAGAGAATTCTGCATAGGGGCGCCTTGTGTTCTTGTCTAATAAATATCCAATGGTATATTTACCCACGGTAAATATAAAATAAACCATGGTGTGCCAAGGAAAAATTCCGTTTATCAGTAAACAGAATTAATACTAATTTGTAGCAATAAATTTTAGATTTTTGGGAGCGATGGTCGTAAATCTGCATGGAGAAAAAAATACGGGCTTGAATCCAAAGAATCTATATCAAATCCCAAAAATATAAAGTCCCAAAATAAAATATGGCCGTGAATCGGTGATAGCGTGGGCCAGCGAGTGGTGTTGGAAATCATATTTTCACGGATATGTTTTTAGATAAGACGAAATATTAGACAATTTTGAAGAGCAATTTGAAAGATGATATAAATTAATTAAATTTGCCAGGAATTGATTGCTTCCAACAAGACAACGGTCCGAAACATTCGGGAAAAATTCTATTATCGTATAATAGCAAAACAAATTAGCATATTCTCCAGAAAGTCCTGACCTCAATCCCATTTCTTATTGAGCATTTATGGGGCGAGCTGTAAAGGAGATTAAGAACTACGAAAGAACTGAAGTACAAAACTCGTGAAATATTGCAGTCTATCGATGTAAATATTACACCAAAGATAGTCTCTTCAATGGAGAATCTTCATTGAGAAGCAATAAAAGCGAAGGGTAAATCGACACTCTGCTAAACATTTAACTAGGGATACTTTTCTGAGCCATGATTCACTTCAATTCTAATAATATCATTCTATCTCAGATGTGTGTTTCTCTGGTTATTCCATATTATTCCATATTTGATACAGTTTCTGTCCTTTTAATATCAGTTCAATATTTAAAATTGTTCAGAAATGTAAAAGTGGCCTTAGCTTCGGCGTAAATGCATGATTGAATATCCATAAAAATCCTCTCTTGTTGTAATCAATGTTGTAAGAATGTCATTCAAACAAGTAAAACGGTATTTCGTTATTATTTCGCTGCGTCTAGTGTTTCGCGCACCTGAATTTTATTCGAGAAATGCTTCATTAAATAGTGAAAACGGCATCAAAATAGATCCAGCGGTTCTCGAGATTAGCCTCAACATGCAGACACTTACCAAGAACTTTACTTTATACTATGTGCAGATATAGATGCATATAGAAGTTACGAGTCCTAGCATACTAACATTGCAACCTGACCGGCCTCTCGCGCGGCTCGAAGCTCGACTCTTAACAATATCCTTCGCCATTTAGTGTGTTATTTGTGAAGAAATGCAAACCAACGGTAGCATGTATATCTAAAATACCGCACCAGACATTAGTACTAAAACGTATTTGGTTACTCGTATGCATTTCTTCGAAACTGTGAGTTTTCTGTAATCCGCGTGTTATGCCTATTGAATATCTCATTATTTATAAATGTACATTCATCTGTCCATACAATTTCTCGAGGCAAATTTGACGAAATCCCGTGCGCCGAAGTTCATTTCCTGGATATAAGATATGCATGTCTATTGGGAAAACGGTACGCGCGAAAATTTTGACATTTTGAAATTCTTTGGACAAAACTTTTTCTAGTATCATATTCTTCCGTTTCTTCTCTTGTTGAACCTTGCGGATTAAGCTCAGTCGTAGTTGGTACGCATAATTATACTTCTCTTAGGTTCTAAAGAAGCTTCGTATTCCCATAAATTATGTTCAGACTTTTAATAATACGTTTGCGATAGCTGAATACGATAGGGATACGCGTTACCGTATATTCTAACACCGTCCACAATATTTTTGTTACAAAACAGGAAACAAGTGGAATACCGCTTCACCGATTTAGATGATTTTTTAATATGTCGTAAAAATCAAAATTCTCAGCTATTTTTTCCTAAACATATAATGGTATTTATATAATAAAATTATATGTTGTAAGTGAGTTGTAAAAAATAACAAATAAACAAAACGAAGGGATTAAAGAATCAAAAAAATCAAACTTAAAAATGGACTGGAAATGTTAGAACAAAATACAAGAAAGGTACATTATAGAAACATTCAAGAATTTCAAAAATTTGAATACATGAATTATTCATATTGACTGGAACATGTTAAATATATATTCGCAAAATATGTACAACTTGCAAATGCAATTAATAATTAGACCATGTTATGCAAAGACCTACCAGCCCTCAATGATTTAAATTTGTATACATTTAATTTGAAGATTTTTATTTTTAAAAGAAGATAGCTTTATTTCTATTGAGCAGATTTCCTTTCTCCTTGTTTTAGAATGTTTTTAATAGCTTAATTAGTATAATAACTCTATAGTTTTTGTGGGTTGGTGTTCTTCGGCAATTTCAATTTCAGTACCACATCCTAGTAAAAAGTTCTACAATGAAGTCGTCTTATCTTTAACAAATTCCATTGTTACATTGTTTGTCATTTCGTCATAATATTGGTAGATCCGTAAAAGTATCCATAATATTAAAATATTTGACACGAGTAACTTTCTTTAGATTTATTATTTCAGGAAAATTGAGAAAAAATCATTTTGCCCCTAACCATAAGGAGGTTTTTTCCTTCCCGTGCTTATTGATTTCATTTTTAGACAAGTGATTTGGAAGTACAAACCTAAAATGAGATTATTGCTTGGTAGTTTTAATAACTTTACAATGTAACAGTTTTATGGGTTGGCAATCTTTTACGAAATAAAGATCACACAACATTATGGGATCCATCCAATGTTTAATTAATTTTTTATCCTTTAGGAGTTTACTAGGTCCCTGCATAACAGAACTTTTATTTATATGTATAAGAAAGAACAATATGATTACAAATAATAAATGTCCTTGTACTTTTGCATATCAAATTACAATCGTACGCTTTAACTCATATTTGAAAGATTGTTCAAGCCTAAAGTTCGATTCACCTTTCTTTAATAAATCCCACTTTCATTCTGTAACGCTGTTAACTCTGAATCACGAAAATCATACCATTAAACATGATTGATCGTCATTAACGAAAGCTGATACAATGGAATCTTTAACTTGAATTTTGTATCTGGAAAACAAAGTTTCGCTGATCTAAAAAGACGACACCAACGAAGAGGAATCGCAACGAATTAGCAATAAGAAAACAAAAAAGACTATAAGATCAGGAGAAGCAAGGATAGAGGTATGCAGAAGGATACACGAGAATTACCGTGCTTCTGCAACAGCCAGCCGCGGAATGACGCGGACAGAGTGTAGCAATTTCGTGCAATACCGCTGGAATACCGGGCGTTTCGGGAATGCGGATCAGCATTTCCCTGGTCGCCCGCCTTGCTTAGCTACAACTCGGTCCCCTTTTAACAGAAGATGAAGAAGGAAGAAACACAGATGGAAAGAGACAAAAATGATAACAGAACATACAGTGCTGTGAATAATTAGAAAATCAAATACATTTCTTGCTTTATTTCTTCGATATATTCAAGAAAGCACTGACCATGCCTGGATATGCTAAGTGAAATCGTTTTTGTAAAGATCGGATTGAACGCTGTAGGATATCGGGAAATATTCTATGAATTATATGCTTTGGTAACTGAAGTACAGGACAAGAAGACAAATTTTGAACAAGACAACGGCCACTAAAAATATCTGGTTTCAAGATTTCGGAATAGAAATTTGTTACCATGGCAAGCATTGAATTCTGATCCGAACTCGATCGAGAACCTTCTAGGATTCTAGAGAGAGACAAGAGAATAAAATGCGCGTGGGCGGATATACGAAACGAAACATTAAATAAGTTGACAGATGTGTAAAATAAAGAAAAATCAAAATTAACATTGAATATTTTCTTCACAGCGAAAAGCTTTTTTTCAAGAGAAAATTAAATTTTTTTTAAACTTTAAGAGAAGAAAATCGTTGTTTGTGTTATCTTTAGTTTTGTGGCATATATAAAAGTATATATACATTACGCATATATATGTCGGAGATGAAATGAAAACCGGAGCCTTCCCTATGCAATTTTGAGGAGGCCTTTTAATGCTTTAGCCTAGATTTTATCATAACTGTAATTAAGTAATTGTCATCTGTAATTGTTTGACATTTGTGAAAAGCGAAAGTGGGTTCGAGGTGACAACTGGTCGCTGAACGTAGCCACGGTCACGGGATAAACGTTTTGCTTGATGAAGACAGAAATTGCCTAGTATCGGCAATAATTAAGACATCATCCAAATAAACGACAACATAAGAATAAGCAAGATCACCTAAGGCATTGAAAATGGCCCTCTGAAAAACAGACGGTGCATTCTTCAATTCAAACGGCATCGTCATGTATTCATATTGACCATCGGGAGTAACGAACGCGGTATATTCAGTCGAATTCGGGTGAATAGGAATTTGATGAAACCCGCTGGCCATATCCAGGCTTATAAAGTATTTCGCCCCTCTCAGTCTCGCGATCTGGTCAGCTATGAGAGGAAGAGGGTACCGATCCGCGACGGTGTTTTTATTTAATGCTCGGTAATCTACACATAATCTATCTGAACCGTTCTTTTTTTTAACAAGTAATATAGGGCTTGCGAATGGTGAATTACTCGGTCTTATGATTTTTGCTCGGATCAGTTCACCTACCCTCTCTCGAACTATTCCCCGCTCCTCCTCACTGAGTCTATAAGGACTTCGTTGCACAGTAACGTTGGGATCAATTAAACGAATTTCTAATTGACCCGTATTTACACGATTCCGCGGAAAACCCGTAATAAATGACTCTTTGTATTTCTCGAGAACAGAAATCAATCGATCTTTATCGTTACCAACTACATCAGTGTCGACCTCATTAATGTTGATCACATCTTCCGCGACTCTGCTACAAGCGTTAACTATTTTTGTCTTACAAATATCGACACTGTTTCCTGTAACATTCACGTCAAAACCTTGGCTCAAAATTTCACGACCAATCATGATATCGTATTTTAAGTAATTATCAGCAAGGGCATGAAAAGTTATGTCCAATGTAAACCCGTTAATACATACAGTGGATAAAATCTAAGATGTACTGTTAACACAAGTATTCCCTATGCCTCGCATTATTACTACATCAGTCGTTCGTTTGCCAGAAAATTTCGAAGCTACGGATTCTTTGATTAATGAGCATTCGGCTCCGGAATCGAAATAAAATGGGAACGACTCACCCAGATGACTTAATTTACCAGCTGGAGGCTCTACCACACAGGAGTCGACTCGACGTTCATTCTTGAAGCCGGATTTTCTGTTCTGCAGTTGTGGACAATCAGGTGCGATATGACCCTCCGCACGACACTTGAAGCAAACCACCTTGGACGATGAAGCTGGACGGTTTCTTTCCTGGTGTTGTGTATCCTTTGTATCCTTTGTATCCTTCCGCTGTTCACTACGCATCCTCTTGCGACACTCCGTTATTTTGTGTCCAAGAGTACCACAATAATGACTCTTCACCCGGTAATGCGATAACTTGCGTCGTTTAACTTCAGATTCTTCCGATGTATTTCCTAACAAAGTTGCCGGCAGATCGTTGTAAGGAAGAGCTCTCATTTCATCATAAAATTGTTCCTCCGCCTTGATATTATTTGCGAACGTTAATCGTTGAAAGCGTTGATCTTGTGAGCTTAGCATATAAACCCGTGCCTTCAGGGTCAAAACGTGGTAACGTTACATCCTTAGGTTCCGTACTCGGTCTTTGCTCCCTTGGCTGAGTTATCCGGTCCATGATTTTCATGAGTTGTTCCAAAGTGACACATGGGCTTGATCCCACTTCTGATGTCGGGTTATCATTAGGATTTAAGGCGCGTAACGATTCTTCGTTTGAATTAGCCATTGTTTTACAAAACAGAGAATATATTTACACGAATAAACAAGGTTTTACAAATATTATGAATAATGAATTTTGTAAATGATATGATTGATTAACAAATGATAAATTAAATTATTAATTAGATTAAAAAATAATAAGTTTTATCGAACAATAAAAGAAACGAATAATACATCTTACGATTTACTAATTTAACGAATAATGAAAATTAACGATTGATAAATTTACAAATATTGAATTTAATTTACGCTATAAACAATGATCCGGGGTTCAAACGAATATACGGTCAACGGGAAAACTTTAAACAATTTTTATAACACAAAAATACGTTTGCTGAATCACTCGGAAAAAAATTACTCGATGTATCACTTTCCAAGGCGACCACACGAATGCCTCTCTGATTAAAATCTTTTTCGTAATACGACTGCATTTGTTTGTTATATTCTCGCTGGAAACATCGAGAAGGTTCCAATCGTTGTTGCTAGGCAATATCTGTCAAAAGTTTGTTATATACTCCTTGGAAACATCGAGAAAGATCCAAACGCCGATACTAGGCAATTTCTGTCTTCATCAAGCAAAACGTTTATCCCGTGACCGTGGCTACGTTCAGCGACCAGTTGTCACCTCGAACCCACTTTCGCTTTTCACAAATGTCAAACAATTACAGATGACAATTACTTAATTACAGTTATGATAAAATCTAGGCTAAAGCATTAAAAGGCCTCCTCAAAATTGCATAGGGAAGACTCCGGTTTTCATTTCATCTCCGACATATACAATATCAGCATACCTGTATACAGATACAGTTTTATTATTATATGTGTAACTTGGTGAGTATATTTGTATGACAAAGTTAAAATTACTCGATAATTATTTGCTTCTCCATCATCCAACCCTAATACTAATAATTTCTAATAGAGATACATCTATGTATAATATGAATTTCTGTATTTCATATCCAAATTACATACCATGCCACGCCATGACGTGCATCTGCTTCTGCAATTATTATTCTATGTATATCTGGGAACCAATAATACAAAAACAATTGCAAAAATGTTACGTAATATTCGTTAAATTATTTATGGTTCTACATCCCTTTTATTGCCAAATCAAATTTTTGAATACATTGAACTACGTTAAATTATAACAAACTAACGTCCTCTTTATAATACCATCAACATTTCAAAATAAGAAGACGTCTCTTCGTCACCTTCATTATAATTTTCCTTTTTAACATCTTGGTGGTCACAAATAAACTAGTGTTTTTATGCGCGAACGACGTTGACTGGTAGCGGGTTAATTCGTATTTGCATATTTGCATATTTGCATTTGCACTTTCCTATCCAATCTTTAAATATCGGAAAGAATTTTGCATCGTGTTCGACAGTACTCTGTCGTATTATATAATCTACGATTCTATAGTAAACCGATATGCTTTATGGCCCGCGACTCGCACGTGAGATATGCTAAGTAAGCCGATACGCTTTGCGATCCGCTCTTTTATCCCGGCCGTACATCCTCCTTTGTCTTCTTATTTCGCGTTCATTTCTATTGTTCTATTTATTAGTATCGGCAAATCAATATCTACAGTGCTTCTGTCTCGTCTATTTCTTTTTCTTCTTACAAAATTAGACAAATTTCAAAACTGATGCGTCGCGACGACGAGGAATTTTTTAAAGAATTATATGCAGACAATTTGTCTATTTGTCCGAGTGGTTTTGAAATGTGTAGTGGTCGGCTGGAAAATGGAAATTTACCGGAAGATAGTTCAGAGTTGGATATTAGACCGCGACCAAGGAAATACAAAAACGTGTTAATATTTGATAGCGATAATGACTCCGACGAAGAATGAGATTTCCCCGACCTTGGAAGATTACGCAAATATTTCTGGTGTAAGTGTCGAATTCAGTGATCTACTATAAACGTAATTAGATTTTTCCACTTAAAGAAAATAGCCGGTGACCCGGAATAGTATTCGTTCGAAAGAGTCGATTTACAAAATGTTGGTATTTAATTATTATACTGGCACTACAATTATACATATATTAACATAATATATGGCATACAACTGCTAAACAATCTGTTTATATAGTTACAATATAATACGTTAAATCATAAGCTGCAATTTCATTGTTTCCACGGTAAGGAAATAAATGATTAGAAAATTTGCGGAAACTACAAAAAGGTAGGGTAGGTGTCGAACACCGCGTGCCACGGTAGTTCTATGCCGACATCCATCTTGCAGTGACAAAGCACTAATCTCTTGCTTTACTATATTCTTAAGTCATTACTCTCTTATCCTCTTATCCTTGCAAGTCCTCCTTCTGTGTTGTTTGATCTTTTTTCGCTGTCTATGCTATTAAGCCTGATTCCTTATAAAAATGTACGTATATATACGTATATTTATATATTTAACAATATCCATACTTATAATGCATGCGCAATGTATGTTTGTATTTTACAGGTTGCGATCAAATAACACGCACAAGCAAGCACGAAGCGATTCCTTATGAAAAATACAAAGAAAATATACAATAACATTTTTCTATACGACGCTTCGTTGTCGAGGAAATGGAGTTTTAAAATTTATCAAGTATATTTGAACATGGCTAATTACGGACTGAATAATCAACAGGACGTTTTACTCTACATGCGAAAATAAATCGAAAATGTAGAATAAAATTTTTCCACAAGACGCTCTGTTTCTGAGAAAAATACACTTGAAAATTTATCAGACACGTATATTAGGCCAATTCTTGACTGAACCTGTTAAGAGTTTTTTTTTTCTCGAAAATAAAGCCTTAAGCGGAAATTTTATTCGACATTTTAGAATTATTTCTGCGTGTACGATAATCTCCTGCTGATTGTCTACTCACAAATGTTGTCTACTTGGCAAATTTTCAAATTTGATTTTCTCGAAAACGAAACGTTATATGGAAAGATGTTATTGCATACTTTCTTCTTATTTTTTCGTAAGCGATCGCCTCATACCCGCTTGTATATGTGTGTATATATATATGTATATACGACGATAAAAAACAACTGGCCAACCTTGATATGGCATTCTATTGTTTCGGAAGAAGAAAAGGTCGCATAATAGTAAAAATAGGTCCGAAAATTTTCCTTTTTCGAGATATAGACACTCTGTCTACAACGCGTCGAAGAAATTGCAGAACTAAGCGCAAGAGAGCATTAAAAAGGCAAAACGTTTCTTGTGGAAGAATACGGCAAATATTACGCGAAAATCTGTTGTATCCTTATCACATCTAGCGAGTACAAGAACTTTTGCCACCGGTTTATCAATACCTTCTCTCGGACCAGGCAAAATTTTAAAATCCACATGCTGTTAATCAATCTCGAGGGCAGTATAAAGTATATTTAAAACATGATATACTTATAAAGGAAATCGACATAGTAAGACAGTTACAGGATAGTAGCCATTTTGAAATTTCTGTATGTATATATTGTATAATATGCGTGTTACCTGCGTATGTGCCCCATATCGATGATACCACGCTGTAACATGTTACCCACCGAATTATTCTTGAATAATTTATTCACAAAGTAGAAGAGCAACAACGACACCAAAAGTTGAACTTCTTTGGACGACGAGAAGGTTTCGAATTGTTTCCAACGTCCGAGGCAAGATTTACAAATGTTTATTCTTCACATCTCACGTCTCAGGACTTTTCTTTCCGAATGCCAAGTGATTGCAAAGAGATTCAACTAATCGTTTCTAATGACCAGACTGACTCGTGGTTTGAAGTTGAACGGTAAATGACTCGAACGAGACTGACGATACCATGTTAGACTTGACCGAGCGCCTATCGAGGTCCGAAAAGGGGGTTCCGAAATACGCAAGAAAATAACCAATCGGCACACTCGCTAGCAACGCGTCATTCTCTGTTTTTGTGTGCGCTCGAAGCGCGGAGAATCCTTTGTGGGCAGTGCGTGAACTTTGCTATTAACACTGAACGTATCGATACATGTACATATTCTTTTCTATTTTTTTTTCTAAAGAAATTGTGAATTTATTGCAAGAAATAATGCACAACATAACTTTCAGATAATAATAAAATAATCAATCATATATTTTCATTTGTATATGTAATATAAACAAGAGAAGATAGTCGAATCATCCTCATCTTCAATTTGCTCTCTTTCAGACTTTGAATTTCGTCCGTCTGAACACTCCTCACTTATATTTTGTATGTTTCTCACTGGACGTGTAGACATATTCAGGAATGAAACACAATACGAAACCAATGTACCGAATATTATGACATTCGCTCCTTGTCGTATTTGATTTCTCGTAGGCTTCGATCTGTACATTGCGATTAAACCTCGTTCTAGACGACCAAAGAAGTTAACGAAAAAGGAGAAAGAACAACAATTCGCGGAATTCAGAGAAATGTATTATCCTCCAAGTATCGTTTCTCTATCCATTATAAATATATCATTTTTAAATAAATTGGTTCGTTGACCAATATATATGACCTGAGATTATTGGAGACTTTCTTTGATAGTATCGAACGTTTCTAAAAAATTCACCATAAGCGAGAAAGGTCTATATCTCGGAAAAGTAGTTTTTTCAGACCTACGCTTATACGACCTTGTTTCGTTCTTAAGGACGGTAAAATATGATACCAAAATTTGACCACCTATGTTCTTATCGCTATACTGTATATATATTATATAGGGTGGTTGGTAACTGATGGTACAAGCGGAAAGGGGGTGATTCTACGCGAAAAAAGAAGTCGAAAATATGGAATAAAAATTTTTTTTTTTGTTTTTTCATTTTTCTACAGATCTACAGCGAGATCCGTTATAACGAGACGTGATAAAGTGCACGCGTACCGAGCGAAAATTCAAAGTCGATTTTCTCGAAAACAAAGCCTCAAACGAAAAATTTTTATTCTATATTTTCGACTTCTTTTTTCACGTAGAATCACCCCCTTTCCGCTTGTACCATCAGTTACCAACCACCCTGTATATACTGTACAAAAGATGTACAGCGCGGAGGATGCCCTAATGTGGTAGTAACAATATTTCGTGGGTGAAAAGATTTCAAAGATTTTAAAGTCGTTTGCATTTTTGCTAATTACTTGCCCTACTTTTTTATGTCTAGTATATCAGAGCGTGTTGGGACGATTTCAACGACACCTAATACAAGGTCGTTCGAGGGTAAATAAAAATGTAGGCAACAAATTTTACGTCGTAATAAACATCCGAAATAGAAGAAATAGGTTTCTGTTTATATCGATGGAACATTGGAATCGGCAGGTCACCGAAGTCTGTATATTTTTATCACCTTGGATTGCTTGTAGCGCGTGTTGGTAGGAGACATAGTAGAAAATGTAAATAACGATTGACATTGCTAAAACATTTTACTATGAAAGTGAAATTTTCATTTACTGAGCAAGTATGTAGATATGCTGCATGTGTATGGAAAGACTCAGCAGAATCTAGTAACGTCACAAGCACTGTATGCTGAACCCTATCCAGATTGCACCCACCCTTCATGTTGTATGTGTCAGCGGATATGTAAAAAATTAAGAAACACTGAAAGCTTAAATACACGAAATCCTAGACGTCGTGCCGCACAGTGCTCGATGTTTATAAAATTAGAACAAAAATGAGAAAGAAAATTACTTTTTAAATTGAACATTGTTGTGTAATTCGATTCGTTGACGTCTAATGCGTTCGAATGATAAGTTTTCTCCATTTGATCTTATTTAAATTTTAATAATCATTCTTCTCTTCCGCCAAAATGATCATGTTCCAAGTTGTTTGAAATACTAAAAATGTCACATTAAAATAATCGACTAATTATTTAGATAACAGGTACAATTTGTGATACTTCGAATGTTGGTACGTAACTTTTTTGGAATATGTTAAAAAGAATCTTTTCTTGCTGCGTGTAATATAATATACATTTCTGCAATTATAGAATCTAAAAGTAGCTGCGACTTCTCGCGATTTGCTCAGTTTTATGGACCGAAAGTCATAAAGACTCTTGAGTCACAAGACAGTGATAGTGTCAAGTGGTCATAAGACAGAGCAAAATTATATGTAAAACATTTTGCGTGGTATTTCATGCCTGAACGTAAACTATTAGTCCATGGTGGCGAAATTATAAGATCGTTCTTAGTTACTAGTGGACAACTTTCCAGACAAGTCCTGGATGCAACGCGTAAGGATATTGAAAGCTTTCGAGAAAAATTTTTATCTGTTTGATTATCATGTGGGTGGCTACCCCCAATGGGGTACCATCTTCGTGTTTGTTAAGATATGTCCTTTGTGAGATCTGTTGGGTGATTCCTTTTTAGTCTTCTTTCTGTGCTTGATGTGTTGACCGTTTCCGCTGCCAGCTGGTTCGGGTGCGTTGCTATTCCTTCTCCGTGCCTTCTTGCACCTTTGTTGATCTCCTCCTTGGCCGTTGGTATTCCCAGGTCTTTCCGAATGTCCTCGTTTCTAAACTACCATGGCGCGTTTACTATTGTTCTGAGTATTTTAGATTGCATTGCCTCTATTTTGGTTATATGGCTCATTGCTGCTGTTCCCCATAGTGCTATTCCGTACGTCCAGATTAGTTTTATGACGATTTTATATATTTTTAGTTTGTTTTCTATGCTTAGTTTGGATTTTCGACTTGTTAACCAATACATTTGTCTCCTTGCTAATTGTATTTTGTCTATTATAGATTTAGTATGCTGTTTCCATGTGAATCGTGTATCTAAGTGGAATCCTAGGTATTTGACTTGTCTTGTTTGTATTATGTGCGTGCCGTTCAGTATAATGTTTGGAGGTATCTGTTTTCGCAGTGTGAATGTAATGTGGTTGCATTTATCGGGATTTGCTTTAATTTGTTTAACTTGTAGCCACTTTTCTATTTTTGTGATTTGTTCTTGTAGTGATGTGACTGCTGTTGCAGGGTGAGATACTCAAAGTGATCAGAGTTATTGTCAAACACTGTATATACTGTATATACAGGGCTACCCACTTAACTCGGAACCAGCGCTAGCGGGAACATTGAGAATAGCAACAGCGTAACATGTATTCTTACCACTACAACATGTCGCGCGCCATATATGAGCCGTTGCCAGAGCTATAATCATTATATGATGATCGAGAACAGCGATAGCGGCTTGGCTGTCAAAAATTTTAAATTTGACGTCACAATAGCATAATAATAATATGTTCTCTATGCGATAAGAAGAATCGAACCTTACGGTTTTGCTCTGATTTCGAGTCCGCATCGTTTAACCGACACAGAATTGACAGAGATTGTTTTCACCATGACTCAGCGACGCTAGACTTTATCGACAACAACTTTGATCGACAACAACAACCGATAATATTTACACAGGGACTACCGGGCATAGCCTTACTGACGAGTCCACCGGTAGTCCTAGGACGAAACGCATAACTCTCTTTTTATCCGCCACAGAGATATCAGATTAAAGTTGTGATCTAATTTTTCCAAGTCGAGATCATGCTAATTTAAAAAGTATACATAATAATATGCATATCTAAATATACAGAATCGTTATGATAACCGACGGTTAACTAAACTATCGGTCAAGAATCTATTTTATGAAATTTTAATTATTTTGCCTTCGACAGTTAATCAGTTAGCTAATCGATCTAACCGTCAGCTAATCGATTAAGTTAGCACACTGCAATTGATTCCAGTTTAATCCTATCGATACGTTTGAAACTTGACGCTTTTTCTCATTAAAATTATGTAATGACCCAGTTATTGACCTTTACGTCTCAATTCATGCAAAATACATCGTGTCATAAGTAGATCCTATTTTTGAGAAACAATTTTGTTTCGACCAGGTATCAGCTTCCTGTTTTTAGATTACTATATTATTATCCTTGCACTATTATCCTAACATTTAAAGTGAAACGTAAAGTACGATAAATTCCTCTTACGTCAATACTGTTTCGCCGGGAGGAACAAAAATTCTGAAAATTTTCGTAGGTCGTTTTATGACACGTACGTTCAAACACAAGATGTTACCTTTCACGCCAAAATCTTGCCATTCCGAATGATTTCTTTCAACAATCGAACAGTTATCTGCAATATCATTTTGAGATATTCAAAATTAGAATTTCTTTTCGTTTATAGAATCGCGATATTTATGAGAATGCTATAAAACCGATGCTACACAAACTTCATTTTTAATATAGAATAAAATGACACCGAAAAGAAGGATTATTTTATTTCCATTAAAAGCGGACAATGCTTTAAAAAAGTGATAGTGGATGCTCTTTTTCCAAATATCGGGTTTCCCCATTGCATTATAATGATTACAGCAATGAAAGTAATTATGTACGGTTACTCTCATTAATATTCCGTCACACTTTAAAACAGAATAACTTTTTTAAAATTAGACCAAACGATTCAAGCTTTTTTTTTGTTAAAATAGTAAAAGTCGCTTTTTATAATTTTTTTTATCCGAACCTGTAATGAAAATTTCGCGTTTCTCGAGAAATGTCCTTTTTTCGTTTACCTTTTTTATATCTAACAAGGGAAGTTCGACGACTCAAAAATTAAAAAAAAATTTGGAACTTTGCACAGACGTAGTTCATGCAATGTTAATAACGGAACAATGTTTTTCCAGGTGAAGGACTATCCTAGGGGTTAAACCACTTGCCGAAAGAAATCTTTACTTTTCATATCACCGTGAATATTTCAGAAAGTATATAAGATAGCGGAGAAAAGTTAAATTAAAAGTTATAACGTTTTTTATAGTCTACGTTCTAGATATGAAAAATTAAAAAGAAATTTCTAAAGTTTTACATTTTGCTGTCGCACGCATAAATGGTGTTTGAAGAACTCTTTACAAATATATAACTGAGTTGGGGCTCAAAAATTGTTAGTCGCATAAATATTCGTGCCTTAAACGCCTTCTTCGCGAAATATCTCGAGAAACGTTGGTAATCCGAAAAGCTCCTCAATTGTAGTACTGCTCTTTTATTTTCTATGGTCACCGTGTTGTCAATAGTAGGGCGTGCCGTAAACGCGATCACTTCCCAGGGGTCATTAGCGACACGTAACGGTCCAATCGGTCAAGAACGACCCGGAGGAATTTCTGCTACCATTAGCTAATCGTTTCGAGGCCTGGGATTCATCTAGAGATCGTACTCGATCTTCCGCCAAAGGCGCTCTTGGGATACGTAGGAGGCTATGAGTAATATCGTTACTATTATTCATGGACACAAACCAATGATATATCTTATCATCAAATATATTATATATACTATTATATAATTATATATTACAGTATATTATATATTATAATATACTTATATTATATATTATATATATGAAATTGAAGCTTGCGCTTAAAACAAATTGGAGAATCGGCACGAAAATCGAAAATATCGTCATAAGAATTGCCTAGCTTCATAATTCTACCCATGAAATGTCGCTGGCTGTTACGCCGCGCGACTCTCTGCCTGGCCCAGGTCACACACCGCGGGCCAGACGGACACCAGATGTCCGCTCTTCCGTACGGCGTACCCTCAATAGCCTAAGTACCCGTCATAAACCCGAGTAATTTGCTCGTTAAGGTCCTTCAGACCCAACAAATGTCCTTTTCTAAATCAGTTTCTAAAGACTATTGTTTACTACGGCTTGGCAAGGGAAAGTTGGGTTTTTCCACGTACGATGCTTCCTAATAACAACTTTCTATCAAGGGCAGCTAAGACCCTTCCTAATCCACCAACCTTCGTTTAACCAATTAAAAACGAAGCCTATTCCCTCACTCTCCTAAATAACATCGGCTCCAACAAATCCGATGGTCCCGTGCGCTGGAGGGACCGATCCTTAGCCTTCCACCGAGACAGCATCGTCTCCTAACGGCACTGATTTCACATCCTTCGAACGGTCAACATCCTTCGAGCGGGTATACACTCCCGCAGATCAGTCAGCAGTCGGTCAGTGAATCAGTCAGGCAGCCAGTCACTCAGTCAGCAACCTCGGGAAGTCTCAGTTCGCAGCAACGATTCGCGCTTACGCTCTCGCCCTCTCATCCCCTGATCTTACGTTCTAACCGAGTCCAACCGTATCCCGGTTGCTGTTAATTCACCACGCAGTGTATATACAGTATCTCAATAAAACACAACTGAAAACCCGTTCCAGCAGTGTGCACTTCAATGAACCACCTCTATTAGCCTAAACGCAATAGGGGATCGATCATCTCGCGGCGTCGATTGAACAATCGTAACAGGAATTTACGACTCCTGTTGATGCGCTTCTACACGATCGTGTCTCCCCGCGAGTGAAAGAACATTTTGGTCCTTCGAGCCGGATACGTGTCAGTGAAAGAGTGCACCCCAGTTACCACGCAACAACAAGGTAAGCTCGCTCAAATTGTCGAAATCCCTCATGGCTCCCTCTCAGGAAGAACGCGTCCGGCAATTGCTGCGGAAACGCGAAGGATTCAGACAAGAATTAGAAGCGTTTCGCACATTGCTCAACAATCACGAGGAAGGGACACCCGTGCATGCTATTCAGCGTAATTTGCAAGACTTAGAGGGAGAGTTTGCATCGTTCAAAAAGAGCCAATGCGAATTAGACGACAGAGACGAGGGTCAAACACTGAAGGACCGGGTTGACCTACAACAGAAGTTCTACACCATCGCCGGACAGGCGTCCGCCATCCTTGAGGAGGCAAACAAGCAAGCAGAACCAACCACCACAAATCTTGCAACAAAGCCATCGGACATGTCATGGCCGGAACCCGTCGATTTGCCTAGAATTCAGCTACCCACTTTTTCTGGAGCCTACGAAGATTGGCCGGGGTTCGCGGATCAATTTCGCTCCACGGTCCACGATAACCCCCGCATAGACGACTGCAAGCGACTGATGTATCTCCGTTCTTGCCTAAAGCATGGGGCAGCTCTAGCGATCGCGTCATTAAGCAATGCGGCGGCTAACTACGCAGTCGCCTGGGAAATATTAGAACGACGGTATAACAGACCAGCCAAAATTGTCGAGAGACACTTGCAGGAGATATTTGACGCAGCCTCCTCATCACGGATAGCACATCGCGATTTGCAGTCCTACACGACCAAGTTGGAAGCTCATTACAAAGCCTTGGCCGCCATCGGACAACCAACCGCAGATGCCCTGCTTTTGCACCTATGTACCGCCAACCTTGATCGGGAAACCGATTCAATATGGAAGGAAAAGATCAGGTCCACACCATTCCCCACGTTCCCGGACTTCTTGCAATTCTTGAACGATCGCTGTCAGGTCATAGAACCTGCAAGAACGACACGCCCACCACAAGGGCAGGCATTTGTCACGTCACGATCACCGCCACTCTGTCCAATCTGCCATGGACCACACAAAATCTGGCGCTGCAACATCTTTAGGACGAAGACGATCGACGAACGGATTCTAGCCGCCGAGGAAATCTCAGCGTGTACGAATTGCCTGCTACCAGGACACAAATTGCAACACTGCACCTCTGGCTCTTGCCGCATATGTGATCAACGCCATCACACGCTCCTACATCGATCAGACGCGCCAATGAGCAATCAGACGCCTCCCACCACGCCCCCACGCACAAGGAAAGCTCCGTCATACCATCCAAACAACCCATCAACCGGCCCCGATCTGCGCCTGCAAAAAGCGCGATTCGGGTGGGTCATCGGGGGGAGCCCACCTTCCCCAGGACCTGCCAGGGTCTTCCATGCCTCCACAACGGAACTAGAGACGGACCTCACCCGCTTTTGGGAACTCGACGAGGGACCTCAGATAAAACACTTATCGGAGGCGGATCGACGATGTGAGGAGCATTTTCAAAATCACGTCCAACGCACCAGCGATGGGCGATACATCGTCGCACTCCCCTTTAACGACAAAATCTCGTCACTCGGATCATCCATGGCAATGGCGATGAAACGACTCGCCTCTCTCCAGCAGCAAGTCAGACGAAATCAACAGTTCGAAACAGCGTATCGGGCGGTCATTCAGGAGTATCTGGACTTGGGCCACATGACCAAGGTTGCATCACGCCACGAACCGGAGAACGAGCTAGTTCAAATCAAAAATCGTCTGGAAACATATGAGACGGAGCTCCGCGCCATCCAAAACGAGATTGTAAGCATAGATGAGGAAGAGATCGAGCGCGGCCTCGAGATAGCCGACGAGTACGAGAAATCAGAACTCCGAGTAATCACTCAACTGAGCAACCTACGACTAACTACGACGTCACAATCGACAAACGACGGATCAGCTGCCGATCGCGAGTCTGCTTCGCTTAAATTACCGGAGAATCATTTTCCTGGACATAATGCGAAGACGCCACCTTCGCCATTGCCACGAGGGCCTACGGATAAGGGAAGTAACAAGGACTTAAACAAAACACGCAACGCTATTCAAACTCCGCGGACGGAGAAGATCGCATCGACTCGAACGCCGACCTCGCCGCGAGTCACGCGCAATTCATTGCACAATACTAGCAGCGTGTCACCTAAACGCGACTTGACAACAATCACGCTAGCATCGTCGCTACATGAACAATCTGATTCAACGCTGCCAAACGCCTTAAATCAGAAAACGCTTCCCATGCGGACCTCATCGCGTGACACTCACAACGTGTCATCCACCCGAGACCCAACGACAACCTCGCTCACATCATCAGCATCGCAACAATCTGATTCCACGCCATCAGACGCCTTGAATCAGACAGCCGCTCAAGAGTCTCTGGATCAACAGACGGATGAAGCCTTACCAGCCGACATGCCGTCTCCTACTACATTATCGCCGAAATGGAGCACACCGACGAATGGGCTGAAACAAAACACCATACTCGTCGATGTCAGTGCAGCCTACAAGGTGGACCACTTGCTCTCAACGCAACAACCCTTGGGCCTGGCCATCCATTTTCCCTGGCAGCTACGGCACCTACGGACGGCAACGACTCATACGGAGCCGAGCCTCTTGGACCGAGATGCAAAATCTTCCCACTCCAGATCCAAACCTAACCAAACGGAAGGTAAGATGTCTCTAATTCTGTCTTTCGCAGAAAACTGGACCACGCCGGTCCAACCATCAATCATCATCAAGAAGGCGCGATACGAATGGGTCAGCGGGGGGAGCCCTGTCCCCCAATCCACCGAAGACCTCCTTCACGTCTTCATTGTGCAACCACACACGCATTTCACGTGCCTTTGTGGAATCGGCGAGCTGTACAACGACACCTCCTGGGACGAGGTGTCTCACGATACTTCATGGGCCGAGCTGTTTCACGACACTTCCTGGTTCGCGAACCGCAATAGAAAATCGCCAGGCAATGCAGATGACCACGGCGATCCAGAACGCAAGGAAGACAACATCCTCAACGCACCGGACTTTCGACCGTATCTTCGAAGTCACCCTGGCGACAACGGCCTCATCCAGACTACCACAAGTCATACGGCAACGAGCATCTTGGAACGACGTGCCACGCAGCGCGTCCCACCAACGAGCCAACCCGATCACGCAGAATAAGGACAATCAGCAATCAACAAGGAGTCGGGCGGCTGCTCCAATTAACTCCACCTTTAATGAAATTTTGATCGGTACCCTCTCAACGGGGGGAGGATGTTACGCCGCGCGACTCTCTGCCTGGCCCAGGTCACACACCGCGGGCCAGACGGACACCAGATGTCCGCTCTTCCGTACGGCGTACCCTCAATAGCCTAAGTACCCGTCATAAACCCGAGTAATTTGCTCGTTAAGGTCCTTCAGACCCAACAAATGTCCTTTTCTAAATCAGTTTCTAAAGACTATTGTTTACTACGGCTTGGCAAGGGAAAGTTGGGTTTTTCCACGTACGATGCTTCCTAATAACAACTTTCTATCAAGGGCAGCTAAGACCCTTCCTAATCCACCAACCTTCGTTTAACCAATTAAAAACGAAGCCTATTCCCTCACTCTCCTAAATAACATCGGCTCCAACAAATCCGATGGTCCCGTGCGCTGGAGGGACCGATCCTTAGCCTTCCACCGAGACAGCATCGTCTCCTAACGGCACTGATTTCACATCCTTCGAACGGTCAACATCCTTCGAGCGGGTATACACTCCCGCAGATCAGTCAGCAGTCGGTCAGTGAATCAGTCAGGCAGCCAGTCACTCAGTCAGCAACCTCGGGAAGTCTCAGTTCGCAGCAACGATTCGCGCTTACGCTCTCGCCCTCTCATCCCCTGATCTTACGTTCTAACCGAGTCCAACCGTACCCCGGTTTCTGTTAATTCACCACGCAGTGTATATACAGTATCTCAATAAAACACAACTGAAAACCCGTTCCAGCAGTGTGCACTTCAATGAACCACCTCTATTAGCCTAAACGCAATAGGGGATCGATCATCTCGCGGCGTCGATTGAACAATCGTAACAGGAATTTACGACTCCTGTTGATGCGCTTCTACACGATCGTGTCTCCCCGCGAGTGAAAGAACACTGGCCATGGTTCATTTTAAAAAGTAAGGTATCAAATAAATATCTCTTTCTGATACGCTTTGGTGCTGCACAAAATCCAATTTGACTGAGAAAATTGACAATAATCTTGTAAAAGTAAGATAAACTGAATAATTTCCCCAATGTTTTCGTACCAAGTCGTTCAGAAATCGAATGGTAATTGTGATCATGACGTGACATACTCGGGTCCAGCTTATTACCTGCGAATGTTAGAAATTTGCGTTACACATTTGCTAGTAACTATTAATATGATGCGTAAATTGTTTTTGTTAAGGTTTTTATATATCTCGGAATAGAGAGAGCAAACGAGTTAATGAATTTATTATAGAAATTCTTTATTCAGAAATGTTAGAAATTAGGATTTCCAATGGTTTCCATTCTATACGATAATATATCGATAGATGGATTTATTACAGTAGGTTAAACAGAAAATGATAATTATTTAACGTGAACTTAATGCAGCAGTGTGATATGACAACTTTCGATTAACGACTCTTCACTCTTGGCTCTTCGGTGGTTAACTGAACATCAACTGCTGCGGTGCCGAAATATATTAATGGCCGTGAGGCCTATTGAAGTTTTCCGACCCTTTCGGCTTGTCAGCATTTGCGCTTTATCGTCGACATTGTCTGTATGTTGGCGATCTTTCCGCGGTACTATAACAGAGTCCAAAGAAGCCGCTTTAAAGAGAATCCTTGTGCTAAAAACTAAACACTAGAGAAGATGTAGAGTTTTCCTAGAAGTGAGACCCACTTCAACAGTTTTAATAGTTTTAATAGTTGGAAACATTCTTTGAATACCGTTTAAACAAATTAAGAGATTTCAAAACTTTGTTAGTAATAAATTGATAATGATTAGTAAAGTCAAATTTAATTTCACAGCTAACGAATTTCATCAACGAGCAACAAGCCACTGGACCCTAGTTCGTGTGAGCTTAAAATATGATTTGGTCTGGCAGTAAATCTCATTGCAAAGCATTTACTTAAATTCAGCTCAAGTGTATTCGCTGCAGGCCGATATTAATATACGACGTGTCTAATGGAAATGCTCAATATCTAATGCTGATTGGATTTTTCTCGCGTTCGATGAAAAGCAATGCATGCACATTTTTCAGACCACCTACACTTACACCTTGTTGGACGCTCTCTTTGAGCATTGCAACGATCGGTCGTCAAGAGTCGTACGATGTCTCCAATCGTAAACATCCTCTCATCGGTTGTAAAGAATCAGGATCGTACGAATCGTCTCAACAGTCGCAGACAATACGCATCCTGCCATTCGGAGAGGTTTCCCACGTTAGCCGTTTGATAGTCCAGCAATCGAGACGCCACTACAAAGTGCAGATCGCCATCGCAGCAGACAAAAATATGATGTTTAAAAAATCTTTTAAAATGTTTTTTAAACAGCAGATCTTATAAAACATACATTGAGATTGCTAATGACGAAGACAACACAAACCATTAAAATAGAATGACAATCTATCGTAGTTAGGGAAGAGGTGTTACGAAAGGGATAAATTTTCAATGGGATAAATCACACTGCCAAAATTCTAAACGGTCTCACTCGCAACAGAATAGAAATCCGCGGCTGATCTTTTCCCATCAAGAGGAAAATTTTCTTTTTATCATTGATTCAATGATCATTCGTCGTATCATTAAAAATGCCTATATTCAACTGAGACGACAATATTTAACAGAATTATTTTATAATATGCTCGTTTATAGTCTTGAATCGGAGAAAATGACAAGTTTTAAATGTCACCGTAGAAAATTATTTTATTACTTACTTTGGCATTATAATTCTAATACGTGATAAGTCCATTTTCATTAACGTGTCCTGTCATGACGTATAATGTCTCATTCAAATCCAGCCACCCGTAAAAGGGACATTTTGTTATTCAGAAATTATTTAAAAATCTAACATTTCGTTATTTTCTCTTATCATTGATAAGTTTGTAATCTATTTTTATTCCAGACTAGTCAGCATATTTTCTATTAATGAATTTACGTTTTAAATATCTATAACGATATTATGAGAAATGGACGTTAGAAAAAATTGCTCGCTTCTTCTAGAGCATCTGCGCCCTATTTGTCAAGTACGTTGCGTGACTGTGCTGTGTATCGTCTGGATGGACCACGTCGGGAATATTTAATGCATTTAAATACGAGGCGATATCTAGGGGAACCTTACAGTATAAATTTCGCAGATGTTGCTCGTTTTGTACAGTAGTGTTTCGTTTCAAGATTAAGTATATAGTTAGGTATACAAGCTGTTCGTGTCACGCTCAGTCGTGTTCAAAGTACTCACCATTTTTCTGGCATTATCAATAATCTAATAAAAGGATGTTTGAGATGAAAATTAATCAGCCTCGACTTGGCTACAAACAGCAATAAAGATCTTCCTCGTAAATTTAAAGAGTCAATAAATAAAGAGTCAAAGTCACGCTGGTTTTCGAAAATGGCGTTATGTGCTTTTTATTTGATGGGGTTATAGCTGACGCCAAGTTATGTCTCAATGATTAGAAAAGTTACCGTGGAAAATCATTTTATTTGAACCGAATTACATATTCATGAGTACTGTTCAACTAATAAGTTCATTAAACGAATAGCAAACAAATTCAACGATAATTATACAATACTTTAGACAATATTTACTATTTTCAGTAGATCGGTGGTGAATGCTCAGGAGTGAAATCTAAACAAACAATTCCAGTGTGAACGCAAGATGTAACATAATTTACGATAGATTTCATTTATTTCGTTTATGTGTAATAAATTTATCAGTTGGACTTATTAATTCGATTCAAGTAAAATAATTTTCCATATTAACATCTCTAATTCTTGAGCCTAGATCACAGTGTAACAGGTAGAATTCGTCTTAGCATCAGCTAGAACCTTATCAAGCTAAAAATACACAGTGGAGAAATCGAGGTGACCCTGCATTTTCATTGAGAAAGCAAACATTTGAGAAATTTTTTGTAGCTGTTTGTATTCGGAGCTAATTAATTTTTGTATTAAACATCTTTTTGTTAGATTATCGGAAATCCCACAAAAATGCTGAGTACTCTTAGATTGGACACCCTGTATAATTAAGCGTCCAAGTGCAAGCTGTTTTGTTGATTATCGGAAGGTGACTCGATCTTTGAATCGAAGAAAAAAGAAATATTTGGCCACAGATTGCGTAAAAGATTAATTGACGATTGCCCTCTTTTTCCTTTCTCTTTTTATACCCTTTTTATATCCTTTGTAAATGTTCCTTATCGTTTAGTACAATCAATCACATTTTTTCAATTGGATTTTATCGAACCTGTTGATTTCCATATATTTATCCACAATCGCTAGATTGGATCAGCCTTCTGTATGTTTACGCGTATTATTGACGCAGCGTGAGCAAATTAGTCGGGTGCTTTCGTCTAAGTCTTTTGGGGATGTCTGAGTAGCAGCTTTTAGTTAATGAGTTCGTATAATTCTTTATTCCGTTTAGGTGAACATTGGCATGGTCTGTAATTTCCTCTGAAACTGTCGGTATTTCGAATGTTTTTCACGTGTCACCGTTTCTCACGAACTATGACGCGTTTAGAATTGATCTCAAAATGACAGATTGGAGAATTTCAATTCTTTTGACATCCGATTTGGCAGACAATTTGTTGTTTTTGCTTAGTTTCGAACGTCTGGCTGCGAGCCAGTGTGTAGATTTTCTCGTAATTTTTATTTCCTTGATTATTTACTTTTTCCTGAATATATTTTTTCCAATTTAACTAATTACCTAGATGAAGTTCGAGACATTTAACGGTGCTTGATCATGGGATTTTTGATTATGGAAGCTCACTCTGAAAGTTTGTCTTCTATTGAGAACGAGAATGATATGCGAACATTTGTTCGAATGGAAATTATTTTAATTTTGTTGGACTCCGCCCAGCTTTGTATCTTGTAAGTAAATGATCTTGCAGATTTATCGCTGCAGTGCCCCTTAATCCTTCGATTCACAGCTCCGTCAGACCAGTATTGTTTGATTTCAATATTATTCGAGTTAGAGAAGATGCAATTTAGAACGCTAATATACAACGAACAGATGAAAAATAGCCTCTTTTGAAATATAATTAATTTAGTTAACTAATGTTTATAGAAAAGGAGAATCATAGTACGGTAAAAATGTGATTTTCTCGCTAATAACAAGGACGAATACGTATGCATATCATATGCCTATATAGCATATGAAATACCTTGATGAAGTACATTTTTCATACTTAAAGAAACAGAATCGTTACTCTTACTTAACAAGACATTGCAATTTAATGTAGAACGTATATTCAACCTACTTGTACCAATTTAATTTTTATCCCTCGTCTGCTTTATGTCTACTGACGCGATCTGCATATTTAGTCGCTTAAGTCCATTTTCAGGTTTTTATGTTTTAAAAAATTCTCCAAAATTCTCCAACTCTTATAAGTTTCTAAAATATCATCCGATAGTTTTATTGGCTTAATTTCGTTAAACAAAGCAAGATTTAAACAACAGCAAAATGAAGGAGAATGAATGGAGAAAATGAAAAATTACTTAAAATTACTGGTCGGCAATGACCCACTATGCAGATGAAGGATTAAGTGCTTTTTAAGTGCGTATTCGCTTTTAATACTAATATAAAAATAATAAAAGAGAAACGTTATTTATTCCTAAGCGAAAAATGTAGTAAGAGAATAATTTTCTCGCGGTTGAAAATTTCAAGTCCATTGATATTTTCTCTATAACATTTTTATTATCACGACGGTGTATCTGAAGTTTTGACCAATCCAATGATTTTTATTGTTAGAAATATCTTGAATACGGAGAATTAAGAAATGTATAGTGAAGGATGTAAATAATGAGAATTAATTATGGCGGAGGAATCAATATGAATATTCAAAATGTCGCGCAACGACTACTAAACTATTTAATTGACACTAGTCTTACCAGGCCTAGTCAAATGACTGGTTTAAAGATCTAATTTAAAATTGTACATTTATCGTTATTTCTTTTGTTCATCCAGCTTTACATGAATTCTTATATTCTCCGATTAATTGATTTCTCAACTTTTAAAATCAGTTATTTGACCGGGCCTGGTGAGATTAGTGTCAAAAGCCAGCCTGAAATTTTCTTCAATTTCTGATCTTCGGCTGATTTTTAATATTTTGCTTTCGAATTTTCACCGGCAATTAGATTTGAGAAACGAAATGCAATGTAAGACCTGCCAACGTTTAGGCCACGTTGCTTCTAACTGCAAGAGACTGCCGCAGCGTTAAATTCAACGATAAATTACGATCCAGATGAACGTATTGACCTAGATTCTTGTACCGAAGAAAGCGAGGATAACACAAATCAACCTTGTTGCGTTTCGTGTAAAAGTTTTGGTCATCCTGCTCACATCAAGATTGCTCTCTCAACGCTTATTGTCAGTGTTAAAAAGGCAATGGCAAAAGAGAATTTGGAATATTTACGAAGAGCGAAACAAATAAATACGATTCTTTCGTGAAACAAGTGACTCAAAAATTACTTGCAGTCAAATTCTATCGAATAATAAGCTGGATAATTTCTTAAATAATTGATATTCTTTAACCGAAGCTGTGATTCAAGAAAAGATTGTAAAGAAACTTGATATCGAACAGTTTATAATATTTGCAGATACTTCAACAAAGTATAACGCTCGTTCGCATAATACGTTAGATTTACACAATTTAAAAATGATACAAATCAATATTAATTCGATTGTTTCAATTGATAGGAAACATGATTTGCAAGATATGCTGCGCGGTAGAAAATCAATAAACAGTAGCTACTTTGTTAAACTTAAAAATTACAAATTTGTTCGCGAAAATAGACATAATGCTAAACAGGACGGAGTAAAACGAATTAAAATAAAGTTCGCAATAGTTAGAATCAGAATCGCCAAAAATCCCTAGTTTCTTTATTATTTCTGTTTATGCAACTGGTTCAGCAAAGACCGAGAATTAGACGTACTTTTATAATTCATATATATTATTATAGATATTATTTCTATTATTATATATATATTATATATCTTTTTAAATAATTGTTATTTTATTGCAGGAGATCTCAATTTCGAACATATGGAATTTGGCAATTTGCGTAATAATAATCGTAGAGTTTTTTTATTTAATTCTGTTGTTCTCCTCGGTTCTATATGAACCGAAACGGATGTTGTATTTCGAGATATTATTATAATATACACAGCTTTTCTATTTTTTTATATGTGGCTTTTTCTATCCGATTGAGTTTCTGTTCCTTTCGTGTATCCTACGACATTTAGCTTTTTATGAGTGAAACTGTTCGAAAGAAGAAGATATCTGAAGAGATACAAACGTGAAGAAATGGGGAGGATGGTAGAGTCAACTAATGAATGCATGACAGCCAGAAACAGTTGCAACTTCAATTTCATAGATCCTATATCTCATCTTGTTTCAAAACCACATCATTCATAGATCTTGTTATTATTGATTATTCAAGAATAAATATTTTAGATTTAGTAGATAATAGCTTTGTTAGTATCTCTAGATAAAACAGTGATCATCTGGCGCTGTGATGCAGGATTTCCTTTAATGCAGGTTATAATATTCTCCTTGATAATGAATCTGTTGATTCTAACACGAGATATAATTTTCATAAATTCAATTCAGAAATTCTTTCGAGAGTTTATCTATCGAAACAAAAACTGTTTATACCAAACAGGCGACATTTATCTCTCGATGATATGTGTACATCAGGAAATCTGTCCTGGAATTGAAAAGTTACTTCCAAGATTTTTAATAATACGAATCAAACAGATAGATACATCGATTCCTATATATTGTATCCTAAAAGTTAAAAAGTAATTGTTCTATAATAATATTTGCACTAGTCAATGTCTTCTCTATTGCATAACGACAACGTGTAACCCAAACGAAGATTCGTTTCACGCCCCTAACCCTAATTCTAATGTAAACCCGACATATATTAGGTTAAGTAAAAAGTTCTGAGCGTTTTTCGCTAGATGTCTTTAGTGAGCCATATCTCACGATGTGCACATCGCATCGAGTCATAGTATACACCGATTTCAAGGTGATATTACGCATCAAAAAGGTTCTTTGTCAGTTTTGTGTTCGGTGAAGCCAGTTGTGTGTTACAGCGTTCGAAAATGGAGATAAAAAAAGAGAAAATTCGATACATTCTTCAGTACCACTACGACCAAGGTGAAAAGGCGGAGCAGGCGGCCAAAAAAATTTGTGCTGTTTATGGACCCAGTACAGTATCGAATGCAACAGCAAAGCGGTGGTTCCAACGATTCCGTTCTGGTAATATGGACGTCGAAGATGAGGCACGCTCTGGTAGGCCAATCGTCGAAAATGTGGATAAAATCATGGAAATCGTCGAGTCGGACCGGCATGTGAGCACTTATTCCATTGCCCAGGAACTGAAGATTAGCCAGAAAACCGTTTGGAACCATTTGCATAAGGCTGGTCTCAAGAAGAAGCTCGACGTATGGGTGCCACATGAATTGACGCAAAAGAACCTTTTGGACCGAATTGATGCCTGCGATTCTTTGTTGAGACGTAACGAAATCGACCCATTTTTGAAGCGGATGGTGACTGGCGATGAAAAATGGGTCACATACGAGAACAACAGCCGAAAAAGATCGTGGTCCAATCGCGGTGGGCCGGCCCAAACGATCGCCAAGCGTGGATTAACGGCCAAGAAGGTTTTATTGTGTGTTTGGTGGGATTGGAAGGGAATCATCCATTATGAGCTGCTCCCATCGGGGCAAACACTTAATTCGGACCTCTATTGTCAACAACTGACCAGACTGAAGCAGGCGATCGACCAGAAGCGGCCAGAATTGGCCAATAGGAAAGGTGTTGTGTTCCATCAAGACAACGCCAGGCCGCACACATCTTTAACGACGCGTCAGAAGCTCCGAGAGCTTGGCTGGGAGGTTCTATCGCATCCGCCGTACAGTCCAGACCTGGCACCAAGCGATTATCACCTTTTTAAGTTTTTGCAAAATTTTCTTGATGGTACAAAACTGGCCTCAAGAGAGGCTTGTGAAAATGAGCTGGTCAAGTTTTTTACCAATAGGGACGAGGACTTCTTCAACCGCGGAATTATGAAATTGCCTTCAAAATGGACAAAAGTAATCGAACAAAACGGCGCATATTTAATCTAAATCGAATAATCTTGACTATGTTAATTTCATCGTCGAAATAAAGCGAAAAAGCGCTCAGAACTTTTTACTTCACCTAATATTTATCTATGTTCAGTACTGACTGGTTGGAAAGCCATAAGAAGTCAAATAAGGAATCATAAGAGAAATCAATCGAATAGATTTCAGTAAGAAAGGCAAGCAGGAGCGAATATAGATAACCATGCATAATTAACGATAACATATGGCGGTAAGTACAGTTGACCCCCCCCCCCCTTATCCGGACACCCATTATCCGAATACACTAATATCTGAACGTTCTATTATCTGCAATGCTCTATTATCCGAACACATTTCCCAGTAACAATGTATTTTTTTCCTTCCTTCCTTCGATTAAGTGAATTTTTATTATGAGAATGCAGTATAAAACTGATAGCGTTCCAACTATCGAAACAAAATAGATATAATTAAAAGACTGGAAAGTGATATAAGTGCAACAGAATTAGCAAAAGCACACGATGCTGGAAAAGCCACGATCACAGACATTAGAAAACAAATACACGATATAGAAAATGCACAAATGCTGACAACAATGGGAAATTCTTAAACATACTGATGTAATGAAATGGTTCGACCGTGATAAACATGATAATAATGACGATTCTACGCAAATGGAAAAATTGTCATGGCGAAGCACTCGTGACATTCGAAAAAGAACATCGATGATGTAAAGTACAAAAACAATGCAATGTGGTATCCATAAATATTTAAAGAAACTATCGATTAATCTTAATCTCTATTCGAACAGAGGAAATCTCATACAAGCAAAGTGATTGTTCTGTTAAGTTCGTGGAATTCGAAAATTCCATTATCTGAACAGTTTTGTCTTGCTATTAATTGGGACTAATCCGTACAAAGAAGGCTCTACCGTAATAATTATCGGTAAAAGACAATGTCGGTGAAATGATTGTCGAGGATTTAAAAATAACCTTGTGTGTGGCCGTTCCTTTGATTGATTACGCAATCTTATATAATCTTATAACTAAAAATTTCCCATCTTGTTAATATAATATGCAACATGATTAATAACAAAAGCTATTTTGTGACATCTAGGCCGAATAAGTCATCGAATTGAAAATTACAAGTGGTTTACAACAGGGCACTGTTTAGTACAATTTTTAGTCATACGTTAAATTTATTTTCTTTTCTCTTTTGTTCTTTGCGCAGTCTTCGCACGCGTTTGGCCAGATGCGCGCAAAATCTGGCTAATACTTTCCCATCTTTTTGGAGCCTTCTTTCAATTTTTTCAGCTTCTTACTTCTCATGCCTCTAATCTTTTTTTAAGGGCTTGTTGGAATCTAATCAGTGAAAGAGAGGGCCAGACTTTCACCACATTTGACATTGACTTTCATTGCTTTTTTCCGCTACCTCCGAGTTTTCTTACTTCTTGTCTGTTGCTGTCTATCGATTGGCAGTTTCTTCCTGATCTATATTTTTTCTTATCTTATCTATCCTTTATAAAGACCTAGCCTTTCAGGCCGACTTATCTATCTGCATGTAAGTAGATATATATTTGTCTTGTTTAATTCACAGGTAGATGCAGAAATGACTGCGTTAAATTTCAGATAAATAAAGATACGTTATTCCTAAAAAGAAACAATTACTGATACCTTATAATTTAATACCCCGATGAATCTGATATTCTCCTATAGCCGGATGGTGACTGGTCAACGTCTTCGGCCCCCGCCAGTTTGCCGATCCGGTGCGGAGAACCTCGGAGAAGTTGGTGGGCCCGTATCTGTCAAGACCACTCACCTCACCTTCTTGTGGGGCTCTCCGTCACCCTGCACCAGCCTTAACCGGGGCAGGGTGCGAAAGAGTGAATGGCACCAGGATGGATACCCTTGTTGACGACCTCGGCGACTTCAGAATCACAATGGACAGAAAAACGAATCAAAAAATCGTTTACGGTGCAGGGGAGGGATACTCCAGTATCGGCGCAGCCGCGGGTTGTAAAGCGGGCCCCGCTGCGTCATCATCGAGCAACCGTGGCCGTCCGCGGGTGGGCCGCCAGGCCCCCGGACACGCTCATGCGTCTGGCGAAGGGAACACACGAACTGGAGGATCTCGGAGAGGGTTGGAGGAACCCGACGTTATGACCGTCGGCCCGGGACTCTCGCGGGATGGGATGTCGTCATGCTCTTCCTATTCGACCGTTGCGGGCACGCTCGGCAAGCGGTCGTACCGCAGGATTACTGAGTCCACAGAAAGTACCGCCTCCGCCGCCAACGGTTGCGGACGTCGCACACGGCGGGGGACGCGCCCGCGGGGGGTCCGGACTCCGCACTACTGCCGGCTCCCAGTAAAAGGAAGAAGAGGAGCGCGAGGCGCGGGACGGATACTGACACCGACACCGACGCCGAGGCAGCCACCGTGGCCGCCACCGCCTCTACCATCCGCGGCGGTGCCGACGTCAGCGACGACATGCGGAGGGACGAAATAAGGATCGGACTGGTCGACAAGCAAGCGTCCGCGAAGGACGCGGATCCAACCTACGATCAGGAACCTGCGAAGGAGGGTGCGCTTTCTGGGGAGAGAGGTCAGTCGTCTACAAGAGACGGTGGAACGGCTGACCAAGGAACACACGGAGAAAGCAGCCAAAGTTGATAATAACAACGACGAAGGAGAAGAGGTGGGGATCACCTCTAAGCGTGGGACGAAAGAAAACGCTCCCCGGGCCCTAACGGGAACGGTTATGGATCCCCCTCCCCCACCTCTGACCCCACCTGACCCCTGGTGGGCGGGCCCGACATCGGAGTGCGCCGGCTGTACGCCGGCGTGGTGCGATCGAAGCTCTTCTACGGAGCTCCGATCTGGGCAGAGGACCTGATGACCAACCGTCGCAGTCTCCTAGCGATCAGGAGGCTGCACAGGACGGTGGCCATCAGGGTAGTGAGGGGCTACCGCACCATTTAGGCGGCGGCAGCGACGGTGCTTGCCGGGTTTCCCCCGTTCGAATTGCAGGCCCTGAGGTGTCGCGAGATTTACCTCCACACTCGGGGTGTGTCGGGCGGGGTGGGCCCGGCGGGCGCCGACGTCAGGGTTGGGACAGATGGCGCGCCAGCCTCGACACGAGAGCGGGTGCACCGGGGATAATGGTACTCGGGGCCGTCCTTCCAAACTGGGACGGTTGGTTGGACGGCGGCGGGCCTCCCCTGACTTACAGGATGACGCAGGTGCTCACCGGACACGGCTGCTTCGGTGAGTATCTGCACCGAATCGGGAAGGAGGCGACCGCGCGCTGCCACCACTGCGATGCCAACGTGGATTCAGCGCAGCACACACTGGAATACTGCCCGGCGTGGAAATCATCGCGGAAATCGGATGGGACCTCTAGCCACCGACGATCCTCGAGACATTGTTGGTAAGCGAGAGAGGGAGGAGGGCCGTGACCTCCTTCTGTGAGCAAGTTATGCTTCGAAAAGAGGCCACGGGAGGGTGAGGGTGCGGTACTCTCACCCTGAGAGGATTCACCGGCGAGGGCGCAGCACAGGTCATGGACGCGCTTCGGTGAGGCGCGCTAGGTCTGCCGCGCCCCCCGGTGGGCTGCAAACTTAGGCGCTGGCAGCTCAGCGCCGCGGGGCCACAAACAGCCCGGTAGCGGAACCGGGCTGCTTGGCACGGCGGCTCCGGCGACGAGGCGAGATGTGACAATGGCCACACACCGCTCCATCAAGCGGTGGTATTAGGCGCGCGGGGGGCCCGGTGTATCGCTCACACCGGTTCTCGGGCCCCTCTCGATCGCAGCCGGGACGGTCATCGTGGAGGTTTTAGTCGGTTGGAGTCCGGCACTACCACGCCGCTTTTCCCCAGAAGCGACCTGATGTCCGTGCGGACTTCCTCCACGTTAATAAAAAAAAAAAGAATAATATTCGAATGCGTAATTAACTATGTACTACTATAATTTGAATGAACATTCACGAATGAATTGCATCCATAAATGTCTATTTGAGAAATTGTGGGACGAATTATGACAGATGGAATAATAGGGCAAAAATGTCCTAAGTGGAAAAAACAGTAATGACGCTGTTGGAAGTTGAAGTTGAAAGGTAATTGCAGTGGGTATATTAACAAAAATATCCAAAACAACATGTCACAATTTCAAGCGGTGATATTCGCACGTGGAGATTAAAAAAGTATATTAGTTATTTTGTTAAGATTTTTTATATACAATTTGAGTTAACGAAAGTTAATAACGAGAGAGCAACGTAACCCAAAGGGAAGAATGAAAAAGCGTTTGGACTACAATGAAAGATCGTTGGAACATTCGTTATAGCGTAAGTATTCCATAGCATTTCTTGATTCCTTTCGTTTTATATTAATTAAAATTATTATATTATTTTATTGGATTATAATTAATGATTATAATTCACTTAATTATAATTCAGTAAAGTAATGTAAAACAAAAAATGTCATGCATCTACTATTTCCTCATAAAACGAAAGAAACTTTTGTAACAACCTAATAATTTAGCTAACTTTTAACTGTTATAACTTTTGAGCTGAGATGTTTAGGGCAGGACTTCCTAAACTATGGTAACATAATGTTGTTATATTTATATTTAGAGGTAGGATCGCGTTAGTTATTACTTTATTATTCGGATGAAAAACATCACACTTCTCGAAAGACCTTTATAGCACACACTTGGAAGGGACACGAACGAATGAACGAAAAGGAAGTCTTAAACTATCGATCTGGTCTATCGACCGTGTCTAGTAACATCTTCTAGTTACTCCCTTTTGTAACTAGCCGTCAGCATATAGATGGCGAGCGAGAACCGTGAAAATTTTTGCGATTGTCACACGTCAGTGAAACAAAAAATGTCAATCATCTGTCATTAAAGAATCAGAAAGAACTGAAAATTATGTTTGGTATCATACATGTCGCGCGAAGCTGTCAATGTGTTATAAACATTGGAAGAAGTAACAAAAATTACAATCACTGAATTCCAAGGAATCCCAGGAATGGAGTAGGTAAGATTAGGCTAGTTAAGCGATGGTGGTACAAATAGGCGATTATAATCCAGTAACATTAAAAAAAAAAAAAAAGGAAAAATACTAAGCTACACGAATAAGTATTTAATCAGTAAATTTGTTATATCTAATGTACGATTAATGTATTGTGTAATGTTAATGTACAATTTTGTAGAAAACATAGAAAGAAAATTCATATACACTATCAAACATACGTTTGTGTATAACTCGAAAACTAAAACGGAGCCCATTATATGTATAAGAAAAAGTTGTTCAGAATGACGATCTTGACAACATATTTCTTGGTCATGGAAACAGGAAGCTAGCTTTTCGATAGGTCCACCATATTTGTTGATGTTTCGAGTTTTCGACCAAGCAACTTGTTTGTGATAACAAACTTTTAGGCGATAAGCCATATTGAAATAAAAATTACGATAAGTATAGTGGCGGAAGACAAAGACAGACGATATAACGCGTGGTACATGCTCGATATAGCTTAAATTGTTCCATGTTTACGAAGAAAGTTCTGACTGAGGTCGGTCTGATGGAATACGCGGATAGACGACATAGTGGAGATTCCAAGGAAGTAGCATCGTTCATCCAAGGCGGATGCTGCCATTGGAAACGAAAGAAGACGAAGACAATCTACCAGGAGAAGCTGAGAAGAACGATCGGCTCCACTGATTCGCCATCCGCGAAGCAAAGCGCTCAACGAATGTTGAACTTACGAGAACGAGTGATGCGGGGCGCGCTTGAAACGGCAGCAAACACCGTTCTCGATCCTCATGCCTTGAAACGCGATAGAAGGAAGAACGAGGTTTACGACGGAAGGAATCTGTGGAAACGATCGACCTTCGATAGTCCTCGAACGAAAATAGTGTCGGGAATTAACTGTCGTCAAATACACTCCGCGAAACTTTTCACGGTGATCAATTTTACGCGACCGCATCTGATTTCCCTCAAACTTTTTTTATTCGTGCTTTTTATTTAGATTACTTTCCGTCTATCTGTCCGAGTGGGATTTTGCAAGCGAAATTTCACTCACTTGCCCATCCCGCTAGAAAACTGAAATTTGGAAATTGAAACACATGCTCACTCACCACGATAATACGATGCAATTCCAAAAAATTGACAATTTTTTTATGAAGATGGAAATGCCTAGTTGAAAAAATCCTTTTATCTCGTAATGCGGTTTAATATAAATTGTTCATAAATTGTTGTTAATATAATAAGTATCGTTGGATGACGGTTAAAGATTGGAAAGTGACAGGTATAATATGCAAATTAAAGAAATTAGTAATAATGATTTTTATCGAAAAATGTACAAAAAAGAAGAAAATTATTTTCTGCGTCAAATAAGCAGTCAAATGTTCCGGCACAAGAAAGTAGCACAGATATGATATCGTTAATTCTGATGTACACAATTGGAATTCCTGAAATATGCTTTCTAAATGGCTGAAATAATTTATGGAGAAGGGAACAGTAAAATGTTAACATAAAGTAAAAATGAACAAAATTGGGAACAAAAATGAAACGTTAGATTACAAAAATTGACAATTTTTTGTGGAAAATGGAAATGGGTGGCTGAAAAGATATTTTTACCTGCAATGGGGTTTAATGTACATTGTCGGATGACAGTTAAAGAATAAAAAGTGACAAGTAAAGTATCTAAATTAAAGAAATTAAAGAATGAAAACCTGGCGAGCTCATATTTGCTTAGTTGTACAGTTTTCAGATTTTTAACACCTTCAGAGGCTCTCCATCTGATTACGTAAATCTCGAACTCGCGGCTTGAGTCAAATATTCTTTCATTTTTACCTTGTAATCATCAGAGAATTGTTTTCCGTGCCTTTATTAGAAATTTCTTCACCCAAAAAGTTCATCCAAGAGAAGAGCCAAAACCGAATAGAGCGGAGGTTACTCAAAGTTTTCTTTCGCTTAGTTTGCATTTTTTACAAGTTTTTAAGATCATGTCCAGGTGGCGAGATAGAATTCTATAATTTTGTTTTGCCTATTTTCCGATCAATACAATGACGAATCTGGAGCGTTTCGTAAAATATCATTTAGACCAAAGTTACTGTAAAATCAGGTATTTTATTAGAAGAACGTTACGTTCTCATAAGGCACATTCATCCCTGGAATACTAATGTAGTATTATAGACGCGCAAGACAAATTCTTCTGATGTATTATAATGTTCTCTCAGTACTAGCATCGCCTTTAGGTGCTCGTCTTCTCTTTTTAGCAATTTACAGCTACTGAGAAATACTCTCTATGTAATTACTGATTTTTAATATACCATATCTTATATTTATGATAATTAAACGTGCTATGCGTTTATTATAATTCATGAAAAGTAGTTCTTACCTTAATATATCTGTGCCTCTAAGCACAAAAGCATGGATTTTACGTTTAAGCGGCTCACAAACAGAATTCAAAGATCATCTAATAAAATTAGAAAATACAACTTTCTACTTAATCAAATTCTAACACGAAAGAAAATATTTGAATCTACATATTAATATACCATGTAAGATTGATACTTATTGCATTTATTTAAATTCATTTAATTAATAACATTCTATTGATAAATTGAACTTTATATTTCAGTGGAATAACTTTTCTCCCCCTATTAAAATTATTAATTATTAGTATTTTTTATGAGCATAGCTAACACAAACTGTTCGCAGAAATAAAAAGTAAGAAGCGATTCAAGTAATTTGCTAAAAGAGTTTCTGTCGTTAAAACTATCAAACGAAGCAACAAAAGTAAAGAAAGGACTTACAACTGGATGCTATTGTTTAACCTTGTTGCGATCTTCAGGTTTTTGTCCTTACTCCTTTTTTTCAACTTTACTGACTTTAACTTGCTTTGAAAGTATCTAACAACACTGTTACGCATATGCTTGTTTGCGTTCTCTTAGCATTACACCTTCGACAAAAGACTATCGAAATATTTACATATAAAGTCTTTGGTTCTTTTTTATCCAGAAATGTTAAGACAAAAGTTAACGATGGAAATCAATCATAGAAGGGAAATATTTCGAAACCTTGACTGACAGCAAAGTCGAATAGAAAGATAAATAAATATAAAATTACGCTATGACAGTTTTGTTCTTGTTCGAAATTATAATAATTAGCTAATAAGATTTCTGAAACATGCTGGGCATATCGGCAGTGGATGCTTATGGTCTACATTCCAAAATTTAGGGACGCGTTGATATAAAATTATATTACACGATGTGTACACTAGATGTTACATATGTAAATAAAAGAGAAAATAACAGTTCGCAAAAGTTTGTTTGCAAAAGACACTATCGCCATATATGCACAATTTGTTATAGATAAATAACTTTAATAGAATGTACCGGATATTTGGACTAACAGACGCTACAAAAGATGTAACAACATATTATTACATTTCCTTCCTTCTTTGGTGGGAAAATAAAATTTAAAAACGAAATTTACACACGAACCATTCAGAAGCCAAACTGATCAACTTCACTTTTTGTAAATTTCTAAATTTTATCGTTTGTTAACTACAAACAAATGGTTTATTTCCATAAATTTGTAAGAAATGGATTTCCGAATAATTATTGACAAAAAAGAAATTTCATGAAACGAAAATTTAAATGCAGAGTTAGTATTCGTTCTGAAGCCTATTTTGGAGCCATTCCAGATAGTATGACAAAAATACAAAATAGAAAAGTATTTCCAATTGCGTAGGTAGCAGTAATTGCTAAAATACTGAAAACATGGCAAACAATGGATTTTTTGATGAGAAATTACAGAAAAAATTTAAAGAAAATTGCAGAAGTTTTATAAAAGATTGAGAGACGTTCCGACACAATATCGAAGCAAATTTACATATATTGCAATTAAAGTTGTAATATTGAACGATGTTTTTCGCGTAACAAACGAATTGTTTCGGATATACAATGTGAAGTCACGACATGAAGTGGAAAATCCTGGAAAGACCATTGCTATGCATTGTAATGCAAATTATGACACGTAAAAACTCGTATAGAACAAAATTACCGATATTTTGTCAACGTACGTGTAATATGTATGTAATGTGTGCGTACATCATACATAATTTAACATACAGTTCATATAAATATATCTTGCATACTTGTTTCAGCTGCAAAAATACTCCGTCTATTTCATTATTTCTTTTTCATTCGAATAAAACGATTTCCTTCATTTGTAAATATTCGTACATGTATTGTATACGTAATGACGAAAAGAAAAGACGGGAAAAAGGAAAGCACAAGATGTTGGAGCCTGAACTGGCGTTTAAAAAAATTAGTTGTTGATTTTCGTATCACAAGCGAGCATTAGCGACACGGCCTTTTCAATTAACAATTTTTTCTTCTTGTCATGAGACAAACTTTCCAGATTGTAATTTCGCTTTTGATAATTAGTAAATTATCCAGTTGACATTTTCTTTTTTAAGAACAAAAAGAACAGGCATCAGTTGTATGTAAATCGTTATAAACTCGAGGAAAGAGCAAAAGAATCTATCGAGGCTGTACAACTACAAGTGAAAAATTATAGCCGTTTACCAGTCCTAAACATAATAATAATAAAGTCCATCACGTCTCATATGTTTGATAACCGATTTACCATAGCCTACTCCAAGAAACTCAAGTATCCTGCCACTCTACCACAGGATGTACCATAGCTAGCCACTACTACAACATGGAGATACTTCAATATATCTGCTTGGACCGTTTAATATCCCAAAATCAACATAGAACTGTCAGATGTAATAAAAGCACAAACCATCTCCGTCGAATACAGAACTGCCTTCCATCAACCCAATAATGAGGATGCGGAAACAGCCTAACTATACTGACGTATCTAAAACAGAAGCAGTTACAATGGTCATTCCCAAAACACCCTCAAACATATTTGAGATGTACAAGCCTGAACTGCTACAGAAGAACAGTATCAGAAAGCCGTTACATCTAACGACTGAAAAACCGCGATATCAGCCACGCAACAACCATCTGATAACATCCCTGTTGTAAGAAACATACTCGAATTCTACACAGATCTATACAACACCGGTTTACAAATTATTAGAAATATAGCGACTAAGAGATTATCTGGTCGTCTCTGGCGATTACGCTGTTCGACACGTATCTAATTTTGCAACTTTCAATAGGCGACTTATATTTACTTTTGCGAGCTATAAACGTACTTTGCGAGAAAAAATCATTTCTGAAGAAGATTACAAATTCTCAACTTTGCTTGTTTTTATGCTTTTACAACAGCAGCCATCGAGTTGCTGTTGAGGTGAAGAAATTCTGTCTACCCTTCCGAATAAAACGATATGTATTGCTATTGCATTATAAACATTTAAACGTGTTTAAACAATGATCAAAGCGAAAATTGCACCTACAAAGCGTCATTTTCTGCTTACAATTATCAGTTTATTTCAGAAACTGAAGGTCTAGGAGACAATTTAACTATAATACGCGATAGACCGGGCATTTTTATTAACAGAAGCATCGAGAAAAGCTAGAAAATCACGTTTTGATTTCAAGAAAAAAGCAAAACAGTTTGACAACACACTCGATGACGGCAGTGTTGCTCAATATTCGCGGATGTCTTGCCTGACGTTTGGCATAACGAAATCGCTAAATGCGCGCGGCCGTTACCTGTGTTTTGCCAAACTTTTTCGCTTTTACATACGTATTGCGAAACATGAGAAGCGTAATTTTATTCTCAGTTCTTTTCACAAGTCATATTTTCTCTTCCTATCTCATGTCAACTGTTCGAGAAGGATTATTTTCTTGTTCTATGTACAATGATGTTCTTCTTTATTCGTCTACCACGAAAATATCACACGTTGTTCCTGTGTGGCGAGAAAAGAAAAAGCGATGCCGTTTCTGGAGCAAAAAGAAAACCGGAAATTGTTGAATGTCACAACCAAACAAAATCTTGTATACTACTAATACTAAAACCAAACAAAAACACTTATAAAATTTTACATTACACACCTATCGTAGAATGACGTCTTCGTCATGAACGATCGTACAATCAAAATACCAATTTACTGTGAAAAAGGTTGAGCACGCTCTGTAACACCAAACACTTATCCAAAATTTCATTCTTTGAGGATTCTTTTTTAAGGATTTGTCTCAATAAGAAGTACTGTACAATTTGGCGAGAATCTTCGATTTTTTAAAACTGTAATATAGGGAAAAGGGTAAAGTATCACAGAAAGGCGTCGCAGACAATTCCAAGTACTGTTAATGTTACTTTAGAACAAGATTTGAGCCGAACTCAAAACCAACTATAAACACAAGCTTTATTGATAATGAATTCAAACAACCGAAAGCACAAATATACAATGAACAAAAAGAAATGGTTCGTAGCTCGTGCTCGCTAACCCTTCAATTTCTCTATCATGATTGTGAATCTCACTTGTGTCTTCGAATGTGTTGTGGATTTTTATTTTGTGGATTTCATGGTTTTCTTTGAACAAAAATTCATACAGATGGCCTGGATTGGGATTAGATTTAATTCTAAAATAAAATTAAAAGTACTTATAATTGTCTGCGATACGTTTTAGTACAAGATATAAGACTGTCTAAAGCTAAACTTGTTTGATTTATCACCGATTAATGTTTTGATTGTATATTTATTTTCTACCTCATATTACTGGGGTCGCGTAAAATGTTTTCGAGCGAAATGGGGTCTCGAATGGAAAAAGTTTAAGAAGCGCTGTTATTGGCTTTTAATAAACTCTACAACTCGTATTAAACTGATTTGTGTTATTTCAGTCAAGTGATAAATAATGACGAATGCTTTACATTTATTTGAAATGTTATTTCTCCGACTGCGAGTAGTACATTATTTTCAATAAATAATCTCTTGAAACATTATTGTAGACCAATTTTTCTGACACTTCACTCGATTTATTTTCCAAAGAAAAATCGCAATAAAAACTATCATTTAATAATACAACAATGTTACGTTAATATTCGTACGCTAATATTCTCCATATGCTGAGTTGAAACTTAAGCGAGAAACTTGTACAAATATCTAATTATTCGTGACTGTTAATAAAATGAATTTCTAATATTTCTATTCGTTATAATTTTCGTTATATTTATAATATTCATTATAACTCGTATCTGATGTACGTACCTGCAGTGAATTTCCTCTCGTTTAATGTACTTACATATATATAACAATAAATGACAAGATAAAATGTAATACGATATACTAGCTTGTGAAATTCAAATTCTAGAGAAACATTTCATATCCACTGACTTATCGCTAAAATATACAATTAAAGTACGTTTGTATTGCCCCACATGTTCGTTCTGAATTGTCTTATACGTATATAATATATTAAGTAATATATATCGCTAGTGACGAACTATTTTTCACTTTAGAACTTGTGGTAAATCCAAATAAACTTCAGCTTTTTGACTCATACTTTGCTATCTTTTTCTGTTTTGTATGGAATCAAAACGTAAACTAGTCGCGATCGTCCGAACAAATAACAAAACTCATTGAAAAGCTTTTTTGCAGTAGGGAAGGTTTCGTGCAGTAAATGTTCTTTTTTTATTAGTATACTGTATCTAGTTTATTAATTGTAATTATCAGTCCCAGTTTTCAGTTACCGACCAGTGCAGATCAAATTGCTTCCATCTGTAAGTTTAATCTATCGACAATTGAAATTAAATTAGAAAATGTTCGTGTAATCTTTTCTCCAGTTTTGCCTACAGAAAAATGTCTGAAATTCCAAAGCAGAGAAGAGGAAATAGAACGACTTTCAATGTTTCAAAAAACGAATATCAACGCTGAATACACGTTGAATGCGGAGATCAAGAAAATTTTAATTGCCTTACCTGTGATATACGTAAAACTAAAATTTGAATAAAGAAACATCTAAATGTCTCTTCTTTAACATTAGTGGTCATTTAAACCGAACAATCTACTAATTAAGTAATTGGTCCGTATTGGAAAACAATTTTTCGTTTTCTACAAATTACAACATTTTTATTCTTGCAAATAGTCAATGCTTATTACTGACCTTTAGAAAATTAATTTATGTTTAAGTAGTTCTTACTGTTAAAGTAGACCTAACTGTTCTTTTTTATAGATGAACGACATATTGCTTTTCTATTGTCGTAAATATGGATGATTATTATTTAAAAGAAAGAAGATTATATATATCGTTTAAGTGGAAACTTTACAGTCCATTGTGTTCACATTCATAGTAAACGCATCGGTTTCTGCGAAATGGCAAACTCCGTATAGAGTCCGAAAATCAGTTCAGTCGCCGAGGAAATTACACGCGTGAGTGGCAAATACAAAACTATATTTGGCAATCATCCTAATAACGACTTAGCAAAGAAACTCTATACAGTGAATCTACCCAGAAGACTGCGCAGAACACATCCTAATGACCCTCTGCTACGATAATAAAACGACACTTTTACATTAACAAATCCACTACATTTAAAATTGTTTCACGTACAGATTCTCTCTAATGAGAAAACATTTGCGTGTTATATTTAGAATTACACGTTGAAAAGATTCGCCAAACGTCCTTGTTGGATAAATTGTCAAGCTCATTAGAGTAAAAAAAGAATTCCAAATATTCTTCTATCCTGCACGTTTCGTAAGTGTATCGCATAAAACCGCATTACGTAGTTTGAATAATGTGAACCGTTTAAAGGTATAACAATAGAGGCGTTGCTGCGTTAAAAACGTGTCGCATGGTACATTTCACTCTCTAAAAACCGCGAGGGTCGTATACGGTTTGAATGAAAATGTACTAAACGGGTCGCGGTTGTTTATCGGTGGCTAATGACGTGCTGTTTAGTTTGGGCCGGTGAAAACTGGCCTTTACTCATTTTCGGCACGCCACCATCTGCCTGTATACTCTCGGCCGTGTACACCCGTTTCTGTTTGTCACCACTAGACGGGAATTTTCGTGTCACTACACTCTTGCGGTCAATCGAAACGCTATTGAATTACTGCTCGTGTACTTTGATTGCTACGATTCAAACGCACCGTTAGTTAATTTTGTTCATACCAGATGTATATCGACGTCTCTTTAAAATATCAATCGCTCGACCAAAGCAATTTTTATTATAGCGATTTGAAATTCTGTCAGAACCGTATAGAGCGAAGCAATAAAAATAATTTTGAGAGTATCGATTCGAGTTATGTTGATTTAACACGGTTCAGAAGAGAATCCAATTTTTTGCTCGCACGATTTAATTCGATGTAATACGGCTCAAGCGGCGCCATTTCAGGAATATCCAATGAACTCAACTTTACGTTAAAAGCTTCTTGTGCTACTTTTATATTATGTTTCAGGCGATGAAAGTGATTTAATTTTAATTTTATACATACGCATCTACATGCATACGTCTGTCACCAGAAACATTCTTTATTCTTAAATCAATGATGTATTGTTTTGCTTTTAGAGAATAATCCAATTTAGACATCTAATTATTATTTCAACTACATAAAGTAAAAAATATGTTCAAAACGTATCAATATGTCGATGTGATGTTCGATGCGATACGATATGTTTCAAAGAACTTGTTATTTGTATCAGGTTTTTCATCCGAAACAAAGCTTTTATTATTATGTAATATACGTTGTATTTGCGTTACACAACAATCTATCTCTCTCGTAAAATCACATACATTATCACACGTATCGTTTCAATGTCAAATTCAAGTCTGATCTAGTCTTATTTTCTAGCTCGAACTTGTAGTACTGCCATGCGTGGCCCAGAGGAATCACTGACTCATATCGCAGTATCATCGTCGACACATTTCTAACTTGGTTTGAAAGCGCTGCCTTAAGTAGGATTCCGCTGAGTTAGCAAAACTCCACATCTGTTGCTAGCCGCTGTCTCAAAACACACACCAAAGACCGATATAAAGAGTATCGCGTGACCGCCGGAAAGATTTCACTCATAAATCATGAAACACGTTACGAATGGAGAACGTCCGACCTCCAGCTGTACTTTTTCAATGCTTTGTAGCGGAAACAGCAACGCCTTTATTCTAAAACACGTATCTAAACAACGAGACATAGCCTGATAAACATCTGAAAGGTACCGTTCTCGAAAATCTTGGAGGGTTTCCTATGCGTACGATAAATTCCTTGATCCAACTCCATCATAGAATTTCGAGATTTTCAAAGTATACAAGGAGCAGAAGAATTACGTTGCTGCGCCGTATTGCTTCGCGTTCCTTAACAGCTAATATAGCGAGATCGGGTTAAAGTTCCCTTTCGATCAACGTTAACGCTTCAGAATCCGCGAGTTGGTCTAAATTCTGTTCGGCGTTTCTAGAAGCTGCTCCTAGTCTTCGGATTGTCAGTGCAGCAAAATACCGAGATAACACACAATCACAGTCATTTGTTCCTCCAACACGCTCTCTTGATTGCAATATATATTTGTGTGTATATAAATGTACATGTACATGTACATAAATTCGAGCGTAATTGTCAAAGTCTAACGTTGAATCCTGCAATTCTGTACGATACAGCTGAACGTATCCGCGCGATACGACTTTACGGCTCCAGTTGTCCCGACTTTTATCAGTCAAAGATACGAGGTTTTACTATTATTTGCTACGACTCCTCGATTTAGCATCAGGTTCGTTGCTACATCTCGATCCAGAAGAAGTCTTTTGAATCCAGTGACTCGTCGATTTTGCGCCGGATTCGTCCACGAAAACCAAACTTCTCCTGCCACTCCCTGGTTTCTCCAGCCCCAAATAACCTAGCTAGCAACCTGTACACCTTACATTCACCTCAAGGATTGCAGAAAGCACGTCCAGATGACTCGACCACTACACAATAATGTAATTTTGCTAGCAACAAACTCAAACCCAGGCGCACTACGATGGAACGATATCTACGTACTTCGACCAAACGGATACAATAATTTACCGAATGTTTGTACAAACGAATTGTAAGTTTATTGTGGGATAAAGAAATATTAACAAGCACTACACGACAAAGGCAAACGTAATACAAATCTTCATAATTCATCTGCAGTACGTTTTATATTATATTAACGTTGTTTTACATCTACCGGAGATGGGTCTATGAATATTATGGGGCTGTTAATCCTGCCTCTGTTCGTGTGTGCAAATTGCCTTAAAAGGGCAAGAAAATGCGTGACTTTCCACATTACGATTTTAGATTTCAGTCTCAATTTCAAACAGGATCTCATATTAGTAGCTCTTTTCGGAAATCATTAACTTTTACTTTTATATTTTTTCTATTTTCATAATCAACAATAACATCTACGAGATTAATATATTTCTTAAGTACATAAAAAAAAGTACGAACATATAAGCGCAAAAACTTTCAACTTTTTCTTTTTTTATTATCCAATATTAACCAAATAGAAGCTAAAACAAACATTTTTTAAAACAAACATTGCTTCTTCCTGAGCAAACTATCGTAAAACGTGAAAATTTACATGTCCACTTCATTTACAAAAAAAGCATCCCCTTTTGTTCCGAAGACGAGGATAACAGTATTATCCCGTTTATTTTACGAAGCGGGCCAAAGGGTATAGCGAATCATTAAAAGTCTGAAACGGTCTTTTGAAGTTGCCTCCGATAGTTTTCCAGAAAATAATTTCTAACTTTTCATGCAGATCACGTTACACTACATTCTTGCTACCGTATAAATTAATAATTCTCTTTTAATATGCAATGTCATTTCTTTAAAGTTATATCTCGCAGTAGTGTTTTATAACAAATTTAATTTATATGTATATGTATACCCAAACCTTAGTACGAACTGTTCAGTTCTGCTTTTGCGATAATATATACATATGAATTAATAACTTGAACGAATTATACGGTAACGTTTCGGCAACTTCACAATTCTGACTTGAAGAAGCTGCGTACCATAGGATTAAGAGGTACCCTTAATTAGTTGCGCGTATCCTCTATAAATACACTTGCGCGATCTCTACCCCGGTCTCTTTTCATCTGTACATTTAATTTAATATCCATCTGGGACACTATACTCATTGCTCCCTTTTTATATGAAATCTTTAACACCTCGCCTTATCACTATTATTTATTATTATTATTCTCCTTTTCCACCATATTCTCTGATTACTATAATAACCGAGAGTGTCGTATCTATTTCTAAATCTACGCCTCGCTTTTTTTCCAAGAATAAGACATTTCAACATTCAAACAAACTAACCTGATTCCAAAACCCAAACGATTCAGTTCGATACAAAAGAAGAATTATATCGAAAACAATTAGTGACTTTAGAATAATATCCGGATTGCAAATTTTATATCGTTGAATGCGACGTAGTACATCATTTTATTATGTTCCCTGATGTTAGCCGTTAGTTTCGTTGCCTCGTCTACTTGTTCGTTTCCCTGAATACGAAATATGGAATGGTATCCAGCATACTTTTATATTTTTCCCTTCTATTAGTTACGATATCGCCACTTTGCAAAACTAAGTACGACCTTATTTGGTAAAATGTTCGCAAGGCCGAATTTTTAAACCGAGAAAATTTTTGGCTTCAACGACTTAAGATGCCCCCGAAAAAACACATTCAGATCAAAAGATTCGTAGCCGGAGTGATATAGTTTATCCCAGGTGATTTAGTTAATTAATACTAGAACTACCATACCAGTCAAAATGACTGGTACGTGTCAAAGTGTATGGCTGGTTCTACAATTTTGTAAATGTGCAAACCTTCGTTTAGGGATCATGGTCCCAGGTGTATTAATAATACTAAAAATGTACTACATAACATGGAATTCCTTCTGTAAGAAAATAATAAATTAATAAATATACAAATATTCTATTATTACGTATTTTTTAAAGACCAGTCATTTTCACTGGTTTTGGTAGAAATAGCTTCGTGTTAACTATCGTGTTAACTATCGTGTAAATTTCCGTAAATCAAATTTCTTGTTGGGTTGCAATCTTGCAACATAACACAAAGGAGTACAATGATTGCGCCATAAAATTCCAAACTATAAAATTATGTTGGTAATTTGTCAATCAAGAAAATTCCGTGTTTATGGCCTATACAGTATGTGAAGGAGTTCGACCGAAAGAAAATGAAAAGTTTTCTTTCTTCTCGGAAAGCAGCGACTCGACTCTCACGGAATTTCCAGGCTGCGAGAAACTTTTCCTAGATTCGAAATAATTGTCAGTGCTAAGCGCGTCGATTATTCGTGAACTATGCGAACAGGAGGGTCGATCAATGGCTTCCTGTGAGACCATTGTTTGGAGAAATATCCGATATATATCCATCGATTCTTCGAGCGACTTTAGGAATCCATGATAATTTTGGAGTTGGACGAACGCCCAAAGCGACCACCTACTTTACGTCGTGATATTAAACAAATAGCCATATGTAATACATTACATTGCATAAACGTACTATTTGTCAATGGCGCGGAGCTGCTTAATTCAGCATCGTTCATTAAAAATATTGAATTTACCATTTACACGATTATTTATTAGCACAAAAACAATACAAATGGTTCGTTCTATCTAATCTTGTTTAAAAATCATAACCACTTTAGTATTTCGATAGATAGTAGTCGATCTGTATGTAAGCTTCCGGTCGTATCAAAGAATTTCGCAATTTTTCAACAATCCCAGGTATTTATTGAATCTGTTGGTAACCTTATTGTGTGCGTGCACAAAGTACATGCTTTAAACCTAGCAATGGACATCGAATGCAGAATTGTTTTCAAGTGACACTAAAAATAAAGGTCGAATGGATTTAAATGCGGGAAACGAGGAGGCCAGGCAATAGATCGTGCACGACTTACACATTTAAAAGGAAACAGCGAAAGTAAGCAGTTGCGGACCATCGGCACACAAAAATAGCTATAACTTGGAAGCAAGGTCAAACAGGATACGTTTTCGTATCAACCTTTTTCATCCTTTTCTCTCCATTTTCCTATGATTAATACAACTTACTAAAATAGATTAATGCTACAAACTTATTTAAAGAAAATGTCGATTACTTCGCTTTTGCTGCGATGCTTCGACAATCTTACTACGAGTAAAACTGACATTATCTCATTACATAATGACGATTATACTTTTAAGATACATTTTCATATAGTTTACTTACGAGATCATTATTCATATCTATTGCTGATTTTATCGTGAGCAATAATTGCAAATATTTATCGTAGACATTTGCATATGTACATTACCTTTTTAAGTGCACATATGCTATCGCATACATATGTATGTGCGTATAAATTAATACGCAACTAAAACACTCATTCTTAATACAAATTTTGATTCAATTTATATTCTTTTCTTATATTTTGCAGTCACTTGGAAATTTTACTCTGTACACATTTACTCTGTAGTCTGTATTCACAAATTAAATTAGTGTTTTAAAAGAATTAAATATGGAAGAAATAGTATTCTAATAATGCATCAAATTCATAGAGCCTCTTAAACTGATCTTCAGAGAATGTTCCTTTGATAACAATATCTCTTCGCAAATATTTCAAATATTCTATAGCAGTTTGATTCTATGCCGCTTTTTACGAAGCAGAATAATATACTTTGTTTCTTGAGATATTTGGTAATCTCAAAGGAATTTGCGAAGGAGCAAAACATCGACTGTTCGAGCGCTTTCAGGAATTTTGTCTAGCTTCATCGAAGATGCTTCGAGATGATCGAAGCCGGTGGCTTTCAAGTCGAAAGTTGAGTTTTGTAGAAACTAGCAAAATATTCCAGTAGAATATCAGTATCTATTATTACGTATTATTTTAAGTAGTTAGTACAGTGTAAAGAAATAATACGTAAAATAGATATATGTTTGTAAAAGAAAACAGGATGTTAAAAATGGCAATTTTTGTACCTCCTTAAGAAGGAAAATTTTTTCTAGCACGTTTAAGAGCACCTCTCAGGGAATAAAAAAATGTTATTAGCATTTATCCGAAATATGAAGAAGTGGCAGTGACCAAACAAACGCGTTACACTGTCCATGAAGCATTGGTTCGATATAATATCATCGCGATATGTTTTCTCTCATTAGCCAGATCTACGCATTCGGTAAACAGAAAATCCACGCGGGGACAAACCATCTACTGAATGCGAAGACACAGGGGCGAAACAATACCATTGCAAAAGTCAAAGAAAAGCTGTTATGAATAAACATGGAACAAGACGTCGTCAAATACATCGAAGGATGTCAGAATTTCTAATGCAACGAGTTAACGCGACTACCAGCTCGAGAACACAGCATGACGAGACGCAGAAAACGATCAACCATACGACGAATTGCCACCAGAACGATGAGTGGACACTAATCATCATCGTCAATATTCCACGAAAACATCTAAACGAAGTGTGTTATATAAAACTACTGAATTGTGTGATGACACTTGTAACGTTAAGCTAGAATTATATTACATCAACGAATACAGCAAGCCGCAAATAGATTAAACGCACAAACGATCACCGCGTAGACATAAACGAGGACTGTTTAATTCTATCGGTACAGTGCCGAAATCGCTCTTCCAAACACTTAACATAGATGATCTCAAGCTTATTAATTGTTTAACGAACAAGATACGTTAGCGACTAATATCCAAACCAAACGAAAATATTAGGTTGTCCGAAAAGTTTCTTTCGTTTTATGAAGAAATAATAGGCGCAAAACGTTTTTTGTTTTATATTATTTCGTCGAGTTACGTACGATCCATTTTGTTCTGTTGAAATAAACACCGTGACATTTCACAAACTTGATTTCGCGTTTGTATGAAGGTGCACTGTTGTAAAAAACACGTTTACGAAAGAAAGATACTTTTCGGACAACCTAATAATACGTATACGTAGTAGAATTTATTAAAATTCGTAACGGGAATGAAGAACAATATACGAATTTAAGATACAAAGATAGAGAAACACGAGATATTCATATGGTGACGCAACTAGTAGGAAACGATATACATGAAAATGTAGAGATACTTCTAACCTATGGTTAGCAAAACAGGAACGCACTTCTCCAGATCTTTTAAATTCGTTTGAATAACGCATTTACGCGATCTTGAGAAACATATTCGTAGAACTATAGGATTCGAACTTGGTGAAAATAACTGCCAAGCGATTGTAGATACCAGCGTTAAATTGTCACAGCGTAGATATTATCTGCACGATAAAGACACTCGTACTCGAACCAGAAAAATGGATGAAAGAACACGTCTATCGCATGCCGTATAAAACGGAAAAACTCTTTATCGCGTAGTTATGACTACGACATAGCGTTCAGACGAGGTCTTAAATATATATCAATGACACGTTACGCGATTGATAAATGTAAGCAATCGCTAGCAGCACATCGCTACTTCGAGTCTCTGATATTACTCCGATATCGCAGTACCTTGTTGTGCTTACTTACTGTGAAATTCGATTAGAAAGGAGAACGCGAAAAACTCACCAGTACCGGAGTAATAGTGTTAGAAAACAATCGTATCTTATCCACCGCCGTTACGACTATGCCAGCGAATAGTTCATCCGTTACCTATGAAACACGCTTCCATAACTTAACTTACCATTACAACATGGAAGAGGAGCGACTAATCCAGAGACTATTCCCGCAACTTCCCAACTGCTTTACACTGGACACCTTTAAAGGGCTACTACAGCAGAGACCTGGATCAAATTAACGGCTCTCTCGCTAGACTGAAAACCAACTACCGAGCCAAAACCTGGCTGGAGATTGGATAGATAACTATGCACATTGCGGGCTATATCGCCATTGCAGTTGTAATAGCCATAATTCTTTCTAAACGCGGTATTTTCAAAATCTTTTGTACCTCTCACGCCCTTCTCCTATTAGAGAAGATATACGACGAAATAATTCGTATATGGGTTTTCTGCGTTGGAACGCCGATCAAACGAATTACGATTTAGGCTCAACGACAGCGATTAGTTGCATTAGTTATTAGTTATAAATTTTGGAGGACTACGTTCGCTTTAAGGAGAGGGATGTAACGATTACTCACCGCGTATTAACGGACATTCCATTTCCCCCTACCACTCTACAACTTCATAATGTATAATCAATCGATTCGCAATACAGGTGTTTAATTCGGTTCGGACTAAATCAATCGTAGTTCGTTATTCTCTTTATGCTTCTCGTCGCCGTGTAACGTCGCATGTTGTAAACGTTCCTAATATCTACAACTTTTATTCCAAACAACAAAATGTAGGTTTGTGCACTATTTCTTCGTATATGTTAACCTGTTAAGCGCGAAGTTTAGCTTCAAAAATTCCTTGCGGGCTGCGCTGGTAAAATCAAACAATGACGAGTATGCACGTCGAACGCAGGACAAAAGCAAAACGAGGAAGGATTACATTTTTGTTCGATAAAAAATTAACAATTCATTGAATTTGATGAAAAAGGTATCGTTATTAAAAAGTTGAAAATTGGCAAAAAATAAAATTCATAAGCAAGACAAATTTAAGAAATTCAGTTGATTTCAATGTATTTTACAAAGCAAGGTACACAAAGTGGCATTTCACATCTTCAGACACATCTTCGAAGTGGATTTGCTTTTGCTGACGCAGCTGACACGAAGTTCTACAAGCTGGTATAAAGCACAAAACAACTCGGACAATAGGCGATATACGCATCAAGGAGAATAATCAAATAATCAAGCCTTTTTGTATAAAATACACGATAGATTTACTACAAGTATAAAGGAAACACTAAATATCATTTATATTACTTTTTATTAAAATGTTGAGTTCCTACCGTAAATGGTAACCTAGTATACGCGTCAATCGCTCCGAAATAAAGTTTTGGATTGACGTGTCTACACTGATTAAAATCTTTTTTCACGCGAAGCCCAGGGACGACAGTGAGGGACTTGCAACGGTGCCTCCACCACGCGTCACGCAGTTCGGTTCGTGTTCAGAGAAGTGTCTTCCTGTCTCTCAAGACACGTCCTGCGGCGTTCCGTGATCGTACGACCCCAATCCAGATCGCGGTCTCTCGGACAGCCCCGGTCCCATCCAGAGCTGTTTGCGGCCCTACGCAGTAGGGACCGAGTGACGTCATTACATGTCCTTTCATGTCTCTACCGTACTCTAGCAAGTCGCTTGGCTCACAAGTCTAACCACACCACAAGAGCCAGCGTCTATGTGTTTACAGTTACTATGCCAACGCCAATCGACGTTACTCCACGGTTTGTCCACTGCTACTCCATAACTCTCTACCATGTCATAACACGTCCCTACGTAGGGACCGTCTGGCAACTCCGACTCTATCCGAGCTACCCGCGATTACAACAGGTCGCAGGCATTGGAAGGAGAGAGACAACCGCCGACTGCGGCCAATGGAACATAAATCTATCTCAAAGTTAATCCACGGCGAAGTAAAAAGTGTCAAAAATATTTTTCCGAATAATCTCTAAAACTGAATATATTATATGTACAAGTAAAATTACTTCAAATCATAACAACGTACTTGAAATGGATCAGGTCCTGATCCATGTAATTACTAAAATTTCGCAATCAAAGTCGTTTCCAGTAAGATACACTAACTAATCTACAACATATGCATACGCGACGATTCATTTCTATCATTAAGAATTCAATTTACAAAATATAAAATGATTCTTCTGGTCCATAAATGAAGTACGCACTATTATACATTCACGTTTTAATCTGCGTTCCATTTTATTACTTTTTGACATGAAGTATTAGCGAAATCGGATATTATGGATGTCGTGAATATGTAATTATATCAGATAACAGAAGCAAAGTCGATGAAGTAGATACTTTTGAAGCGGACGCAAGTATTACGATAGAGAAAATCTCCCTAACAATTTTTTATGTATATAACCTTCAACTAATTTTTTGACATATGTACGTCTTAAAGACTAAATGGATAATACACCTTTCTGTTCTTATAATTATGCATTCGTCTGTAATTTATTTAATCATATGTAAATGGAAGTTATTTAAAAAATTAGAACAAACATTTATCAACTTGTACGTTAGTAAATTCATAAATATATGTAAACCAAATAAGACATTTAATTACACATACATGTTATAAATATTCCGTGTTGCATACCACATGCGCCTGAAATCAAATGCATAGAACAGAACACAACTTGACCGTAACACGACGCACGGTTTTGTATTCATGCTTCTGGATATTGCATTTTAATCGATTATAATTATTTTCAACGAATTAACTTGATGCACACCGATGACTACCCGCATATAGCTCTTTATTTCAACGTCGTACCTTAATAATTATTCTAACATATTCAATAATTATAAATGCATGCATCTAAAGTATTCAATATTAAATAACATTAAAAGTGTAAAATATGAAATTAAATAAATTTATATTCGTTTGAATAATGAATGATACGAATAATGTCTGGGACAAAGTAACGAGAAAAAAGAGAATAGTGGTGAAGGATTCACACGTGGAAATTTGAAATTTTAATTTATAAATCTGAGGTGATTCGGTGTAGGACGCGTAGAGTGCCAAAGAAATACTCGGCGGCGTTCAACAGTACATTTATTAACAATTCTCGCTTTCGATTCTTTACGTACAACTCACGATTTTAACTGATGATTCTCATTTCTCGGTTACAACTCAACTGTTTTCTTGATCCGTGTTGGAATACAACGATATTAATCTCATACAGATCAGGTAATCGATCGAACGAATTCTTCCCTTCGTTCCCCAGCGATATCCCCACTGGCGTGCGTTCATTAGATGTATCGCGGCGGCTGGCGCGTGTATGCTCTTCCGAGAATTCGGCGGAAAAAGCGTAAGGATATGAATGGAATATTGGGCACGTCGATGTCGCGCTTTGACGGCGTAGCGCTTTGTATCGCGAAGCCGCTGGAAGGTTCCGTGGCATGTACCGCCACACAGACATCTACACAGGTCGCACTCATTACTGCATAGAGAGTGGGGTTTAAAATCTTTTCAGGGGCCATGGGTCACTAAGTCAGTCAGTCTGAGAATAACCAGCCAACTGTCAACATTCCACAACACTCACTTATATTTCCTGTAATTTTTGTTTAATAAATATCACATAATATTATTTCAACATAAACATTGTGTCTTCCACAGATTATTAATCTTAATTTCGAGATTAAATTCTAACAATCCGATTCGTTCCTTTTTGTCGTCCCTCAATATCCCCACTATGCGTTCGTTAGGTGTCCGCGACCGTAGCCACGTACGCGTTCTTCCAAATATTCGATGAAAGGACCGTAGGGATATCGATGGCTCATTAGGCCTGTCGGCACTTACGTTTCGGTGATATACTTGTACCGACGAAACCAGTTGGAAAGTTTTGTTGTTTAGCGCCGTTACGTATCTAATGGAATACTTGGGCACATTACGAATTCACACGTTAAATACTTGCTTCCCATTTCCTGAAGTTTCAAATATCTTAATAAGTTATATCTACACTGTTTCGCCAACTAATCCGTTTAACGTATTCAATATATATGTCGGAGAAGCGTCAGGAGTAGGGTTGTGGACGTTTGATAAATCTTCATTGGAATTGGCCATCGTTGGGTTATAACGAAGGTACGGTCTGTTAATACGAGTATGGATACTACCGACTCGACAATCAACCGCGGCGGTTAGACACTCGCGATATTAGTGATGTTGGTCTTAGGTTCAATAACGAATCCGCGGTCAACGGGATGATAGATGTACGTGCTCACAAAAATCTAAGTCGGACTCTTTACGAAAACGTGGAATACCCACCGAGCGCACAGACACTAAGTAACTCGCTAATACGACCTCACGAGAGAATGACTCTCCGTCGCGATGATGCTGCAGAGGAAAACTATGATGGGGTGTATCTGAGGACACGAAATCATCGGATTCGTCGAGGATAGCCTTCGTTCAGAAGGCAAGGGAATTTGGCGTTGCTGCTAATTGGTCAATCTCCATATTGATGATTAGAAAAAGATTCTAGCCGCCCTCGAGGGAAAGTTGCTAGTGGGAGACGCCGTTCGTTGAAAAATAGGTCTCTCCTATCTTCCCGTAGCTGGGATAAAGACTGTTTGTTTGAAGGACTTTAGTCAACTAATCCTAAGATTTATGACGGGCCCTCAGGCTAGCTGAACATGTACTGCGGAGACGCATCGACATCTGGCCATCATCTTGCTCGAAGAATAGGGTCTGCGTGTGGCGAGCCACGGGACAGAAACCGTTGGAATGTTTACTGTCGCGTGCCGCCACAAATATTTCTTTTAAGGAGAGCTATAGAATTACTCCATTACCTTTGTTAGACAAAGCGTTCATCTCGTGACCGCGGCTATGTTCGGCGACTGGCTGTCGCCTCGAGCTCAAGCTCATTATCACAACTCGCGAACAATTACAATCGGATTGAATAACTACAATTGTTTAATTACAGCTATAGTAGACTCTAGATTACAATGTTGCTAGATTATCCAAAATTCCAAAGGCTCCGGTGTTCTTTCATCTCCGACATATATTATTTAATTCGTTTAGCGATTAAATCCAGAATTTAGATACTCAATCCAGCTTTTCTTATACAAAGATATATTTTAAATGTTTTAAATAAATATTTGAATTTTGACAAATTAGATAAATTTTTTATTTTTTATATATGTTATATAAAAATGAAACTCCTTCGATGTTTAATATTCTTAATTTAATGTAAGGACAGTAAAATGCTTCATATAATTATTTAACGATGTAACGACATTACATACGTAACGATTTTTAATATTGTGTAGCTAAGTTGTTATAAACGTAACTTTAAGAAAAATGAAGAAAAAAACTGTAAACGGAAGCCTTGATTTAAATTAATTCACATTTTACATAGTGAACATTATAACCGATATAAAAAGCCATCTCGCCTTGGCTGAGAAGCAACGTGGCTCCTTACGTAGCTCGTTGTACGGTTTTATGCCGACGTTTCTCAACATTGTGTTCCTCTGTCTAGTCTGGGTACTAAACGTAAAGCGAGCCAGACCGGTACAACCGATCCTGGTATGTGTAGCGCACATGCTGCACGTGTTACATGCGCTCGCATAAGCAAGCGCGGTGAGTTGGCTGGTTCATTCGGACCGTCTACAAGTAAGATAAAATCTCCCAGAAGCCGCATTAGCTCTCGTACAAGTACGTTGCCAATAAACGTTTACAACAACACGAAATTCGAGGATACGCTAACCCTCGGTAACTATCGACTTAAGCTTCATCGGGCCTTCGTTAGGGGGTATTGTTACATCCCCGAATTACAATTAAACCGCCAGTACCATCTAGTCATTTGACGTCTAACTTTATACGATGACATTTTAAATTCCAGGTAGATGCTAGCATTTCCGTTAAGTACCTTCTTATTACGTTTAAGATCCCGCTTATACAAATAGCGAGAGCTTCTATAATTGTAGAAATGTATTCTGTATTCTTTTTTATTTGTTTCTTCTCATTACATTGTAGAAACATATAGATACATGCCCTGTATTTTTTATAGGAATGTTCTGATATCGTTAACGATTTTTTTACCGTTAACACGATTTGTGCCACAGTTGCGATGTTTAGACTCTGTTGACGATTTGGACTGAAGACATAGAAAAGTCGCTTCTTTCTTCACCAAACACAGCTATCTTACGAATCAGACATTTCGAAGGTCTCCACCGACGTTATATACTGGCATCGATTGTCCGGACTCGAAGGAAACTTCGATGATTTCTGGAATCATTTCACCTCCGCTGCAGAAGGGATGGATTCCTGGGAGAGAGTCGTGAAATCTTTGATTGGTTGTTTGGTTTGTAAAGAAGCAGGCCGATAGTTGACGCAACTTGGAGTAAAATTCAGATATAATCGGTTCGGCAAACTTTGTTACAGTTTAAAGTTGAACGAGTCTCGCTCGGTAGACTCAATTATCACAATGTTCTCAATAACGTCGGACATTAAGCGATCCTTCAGGTAGGAGTGGCACGTGTAGTGTACGATACAAGGTCAGAAGAAATTGTTAAAGAAAGTGTCGAGCCGAGCTGCCTTCTGGCCCCAACAAATATCACATGTACGCGCGTTTGTGTTCTCCTCTCCTCTCCTCTCCACTCCTCCTGTTACACACCTAGTCGATTTTAAGCAAGTGATTTACTAGCGAGAGTAATGAGTGTTCCGACTGATGAACTGTCAATGACACGAAGGAGCGTTCCTCCGAGCGAGAAGTTTTCGAATGCTAAGACGATACGAACGAATACTTATATCAACTATACTGGGTCAAATGATGGGATTCTTTGTTTACGATTGAAAAGCTCGAGCAAGACTCGACTGATCGATTCGATCGCACAAAATGATATTCTTTGCTCCTCCAGCCGTGAGATGCGTATTCTTGTGTGTGTCTGAACGTAGACTCTAACGAGACTGTTTTCGCCGATTACTGAGAAATGCTTACGAAACTCTTGATGAGACTGTCTTGCTAGAATGGGATGAGCGTTCAACAAGGTTCAAGCACAAGTTCCAAACGGTACGCGTGCTTATTGGCTTTCAGCGCAAGTTCCAAAGGTACGCGTACTTATTGGCTTTCAGCGCACGCAAGAAAAATCCAATCAGCATGCTCGTTAGCATTACTCACGCACTTCCGTGCGCCTCAAGAGCGTCCTTGGCGAAAAGGGGCTAAGCGATGTGCGGGCAAACACGAGGCTTCCAATCAATTAGGTAAGGGTCGCGGAAATTGCTGTGGGTGGCTCTTGATTACGCGTCGCTAATGACCCTTCAGAGGTCACTGTGTTTATGACACGCTCAGCGACTGAGAACAGCATCAATGCTGAAAAGCATCTTTACAAATACTGAAAGAAATCGTCCTGAATGTTAATTTTGCAGCTCAAAAATAGCTTCTTGTCTGCGAAAGCGTGTCATAAACTTACCTACGAAAATCTTCACGTCTCCTGTTGCTGAAGGCGGAACAAATACTTTATTGCATGTGTGTGAATATCTAATATATTTATTTAGGATTCTGTACTTTCTTTCTAAATTGTGAGCAAATCTTCAAAGTCTGTCGAATTATCGATATATCAGATATTTATGTATATATGTAACGTGGTGAAATATTCAAAGGAAAGAAGTTAGTCCAAATATGATGGTATTGTGGTGCCACGTGTTATCGTACATGGTCAAGTTTATTTGCGCGCTTAATGTCAGAATTGTTCTACAGGTGGTTGAGGCCGGTGTATGTTTAGTTGACCTACGCTATTTCTTCTTTTTCCTCTACACCTTGTTTCTGGAGAATTTGTGTCTTTTTCCCAAGATGTGCGGACTATGGGGAGCTTTTTATTGCACTTTTTACTGCACTGCTCGTTCGATTGATCGCTCAGTGCCAAGTTGGGTCAAACAGAGCCCCGCATTTACATGATTAGGGCTCACTTAATCCTCATTTTACGTTTGTTTGTGTGTGCCACAGTTCTTTCTTGTCTTTCTTAAAATTTCGAAATAATTGATATTTTGAAAATAGGAGGTTATATTTTTTTTCTGTATTCTTCTAAAAGATAAAAAGACGGATTCAACGGTGCTAATATAATTATTTTAATAGTGCTAGTAATTCTCCAACTATCCAATCTGAGAATATTTAAATCTAAAAATTATTAAAATTGCATATTAATTCGTGTACTTGTATTTGGATGTTAAAACTTCTTCTTAAAATATTCTCCATTTTCATAATTCTCCATTGTAGCGTGTTGAACAAAATAATATTCTTATTGTTGGCTCTGCTATATTATTCTCAACAAAATATGAGAAGAAACAAATACATACCATGGTTCTACAGGGTGTCCCGCATAACGTGGGCATCCGACTAGGTGCTGATACCACATACAAGAACAAGTCGAATATGTGAAATAAAGCTTTTTAGTTTAAGGTTCCGTTTTGAAAAAAATACAGTTTGAACATGTTCGTTTGGCAATTGGCTTAAGACACGCGTATGATAAATTTTCAATTTTATGTTTCTCTGAAACAAAGCGTTGTGTGAAAAAATTGTATTCCATATTTTGTTGTTATCTACGACTTAATTAAAAATTGATTGTAATAATAATTTGTTAACAAATTACTTGAAATATGTTATCATGATATATATCCTGTGGAATTGACAAAACATACCTTTATGACTTTATAAATCGATATGAGTAACAATAAATTTAAATTTGACGAATCAAAAAATTAAATATTTTAATTCTTATTTTATTATTCTAAAACAAAGTAGTCTACAGATATTTTTAACACTTCTACCCTTACGTGTCACACGTTATTAAAGTATACCATTGATACTGACACGTATATACGTTCGTTAAAAATATAAATTGGTACAAATCATTAGAAATACAATTTTCCAACTTGGTATCTTTCTTCGAAGATGGAGAATTCCAAATATTTTATTCCCATTTGTATTACTACGTAATTACAATTATATACTAATATATAATACGCGAGATATTGAACAGAAATAATAGAACCTTTCATTTGCAGTCACACAGCCATGTTATGTTTGTCTGACCAAATATGTATTAATCATGTGCAGAAATTACTGACGTCAAACTAATATTTCTATGCTGTTGTGATTCATTAGGTAATCAATTGCTTAGTCGAATCAGTTTGCCAAAGCCAACCATTGGAATAAGTAATTAGTTTTGTTGATTAAGAGCAAATTTAATTCGTATATTTACTCATTTTTGCACCATGTTACTATTTCTATTCACAATATAAAACTGTTATTCTATCGCATTGTTATTGCTACAATGTGGTTTCATCATTTCGTTCTGTTCATATTCATTTGAATAGCGAGAATTTTCAGAGATAAATACAGACATATAAACAATAACACAGATTACAGCAATAAAAATTGAATATCATGGGATTTATGGAAACGAAAGAAATGTTTTTCGCATGTAAAATTATATTATTATATATATGGTAACTTTTATGTTATCATAAATATGACTGTTCTAGAAATATGAACTCTGTCTTTATTTCTGTCACGACATATGTACAGTGTTTATTTGTGTATTAACTATTCCGATAAATAAAAAGATTTATTACATGATTTTACAAAATTTGTTAAAATTGATTAAGAAGTCACTTTCAAGAAGTAATATTTACATAATTGTAAATTGAACCCTATGTTTAACAATATTAGGCATTCTTAAGTATTTGTTATTGTAAATTACTATTATGCTTCGCCAAGTGTGATTGGCGATTTCTGGAACACAGCGTTCATCGATGTCTTCAATGAAAGAACTTAAGTTTAATAACCTAACTTATCGACGAAATAAATCCCTGGCCTCCGGGTAGCGTGTTAGGAAGTTTCTACGGTAATTGTTTTAAAAGCAATTAACGAGTGATCTGTTCGCGAATTATTGTATTGTATTATATATTATGTGACATCATGATATCATAAGGAATACAAGTCACTATAATTTTTTCGTACTATTTCACTGATTGAGTGTGCAAATTTGACTTTACAATGAACAAAGTCAAACGTGACAATGACAAAATTGTATGTGCCAAAACTGGATACCTCAATGTTACACAGTGTGTCAAGAAAGTGTTTGTCATCTTATGGCTTTGGGAGGTAATTCTACACCTTCGGATTTGCGAAGATCTGTTGAAAAAGAGGATCACAAGATTGACCTCGAGCATTCTATTGCACGTATTGCGTGTTTGTGCGCGTATTTATCCATCGATGTATTGCAAAGAACAGTTTGTCGAGTAGGGGTTTCACACGAAGCAGTGGGAAAAATAATACGCGAAGGAGGTGTACGTCATAAGGTTCGTCGTGTGCGAAATTATGTCGTTTGACGAATATTCGATGGTTGGCCGCTAAAAAAATTAGAACGCAATCCTTGGAAATATCTTGTTCACGGATGAAAGCGATTCTTCCGGTAGCAATATTCTCGATCGTCGGACTGCCGAGATTTAGGCGTATGAAAGTTATCACATTATGATACAGAGATTCAAGCAGGCTCAAGTAAGTTTGATTTATTCCACAGCTCGCTTTAACGTGTAGATAAAATCAATTTGAAAATGGAGTAGATATCATATGTTCGCGAGCAGCCAGTTAACTACACTGACTTTACTTCGTATCGCATCTGACTTTAAAAATGAACATAAAATGTAAATAAACGGTTTTTCATACAAAAATGCATACTTGTCACGACGCATCGTGATTAGCAGAGTAACGCATACGTTCGTATATTAGAGCATGAGCGCATTAATGAATAACGATGAATATCTCAAAACATAAACTGCCGCCTATAAGAAGAAATGCATCAGTTAACTGCCTGGAAAGTAACTGTAGCGATTCTGTTCGATTTATTAAGTAATTCTTAATGGTTTTCATAAATTATGTGTATGTAATTAATGCGTTACCATTTCATGAATTTTGCAATAACTGTAGTCAATTATATAAAATTACAAGAAATGAGACTTTGAACGTGTAAAGTAGCGCGACAACTTTATACAGAATAATACCACTCGTTACGTACGCATCTTCCATAAAGTGGCAACGCGATGCTTGGTCTAATGTAGCTGCCGGATAGGGTTGACCATGATCCATCCCAACATACTGTACTAGGTCATAAGATCATAGCAAGCCTCGCTACCTAAAAGTATGCAATTTTAGAATACGTATGTAAGAAACTGAACGTCCAATCTTCTTGGGTAGTTTTAATTGAATGTCGGAACGTAACTCTGTCAGTGAGTGAAATCGGGTTAATTTCCCTTTTGGAGCAATTATGCTTTATAGCCTGACAGTTGCAGGACTGTGTTCGAGTCGCATTCGAGCGTAGTATCCAATCAATGTATTCATCACCTCGAACGTATCTAAACGAATTTGCTCGCTCGAGTCTTATTAAATCTAATCGTTCGACAGATCGAGTCCCTCGTTTATAATTTAATTAAGATTGTTCCAAGCTGCTTTCTATAGGTATATCTTTATCACATTAAAATATACTTTATAATACTTTATATACTTTAAATATAAGTAGTTCGAGAAGGTTTGCTCGTGCCTAGCATTCCGTTGCAAACGACACTTTACGATTATTCCGTAATTGCCTTCGTCATTCGAGCTGTAGTATTTGACAGCGAATTGCAAGACCGACACGTTTCCTAAAATGTCGCGTCGGTTCTTCCAGCCCTCTTCTTCGATAACTCTCGATACAGTCGGTTCGTTCACGAAAGTTTACTCGTTACTTTACTAACCACGCGCCAGTTATGCCCTTCTTTGATTCGCGTTTGTCCAATGCTAACTAAAATTCCATCTAATAACTCAAGTCCACGCTTGTGCTTTTGACCGATGTTTCGATTCTCGTAGCTGTAACATAAAAAGTAGGTGTGGAAACCGTAAAATTTGACCTCCAGCGTGATTTTCTAAGTCAACATTTTTTGATTCAACATATCCCTCTCATCACAAGGAACAAAAGTCTCACAGGAACCACGGGTCGCAAACGATCCCTTCTCCCGGAAAAGTACTAAAATGTTAATAATTTTCAAATTGAGTTTGTTCACAATGCGTTTACATTCTGCATTCAGATGCAGGAAAATGGCACCTACTGCTGCACGCAGGTACCTTAAATTCACTATTATATATCCCGTATCTTTCTTTCTTTCTTTCTTTCTAAACAGCCCCAAACTCGAGTCTCTACGAGTTTCTCACTAAGATTACGTATCGATTTTGAGGGATAAAAACCGCATTCGATCGGACGTTGTAACTGTTTAACGAACGCAATCTGTTTGATCGAACTGTAGATTTCTTCTTTCAAAGCAAAATATTCAACGCCATCAAATTTCACAAGCAACGAGGCCGCGCGTTAGGAGCAGGTCTGTATCCTATCCAAACTTTTCGTTCAATAACTGGCTGAAATTGTCGGCGACTTTGTCAACATTCACAAAATAAATGCAGCGACGCCTCTGCCGTCGCATAATTTCACGTAATTCGATTAGGAGACGCGAGCTCAAAAATCGCAAATATGTTGCACTTTTTATCGATGTAGGCAAAAACATAGGAACAGTAATACAATTTCTAACGATACCTGTCCATACGTTTATGGTGGATCGTCCTTAGTCAAATCTTTCATCCATCGCATCTGGACTTCTGTAAGTTCAAATCCTGGCAATTTGTCGATCGAGAATGCTACAACTTGGGAAACTGCTTTCATTCATAAATAACACACGCTCGAAAAAGTGTGAGTTGCGCTGCAAGTTACGTAGCGTTCAATGGTGAAAACTTTGTCGAGTAACACAATCATTTGGTTGGAGTGCTTGAACGCGGCGAATTTTGTAAAGTCGTAAGCTTTTCTCTCGAGTTATTTGTCACACCGTCATGTGATTGATTCTCACTCGACCAGTTTATGCAAGCCCAGTAATGGATAAGCACGAGCAAGAGCGATAATTAATCTGTTCTTCTCCTTTCCGCCTGTTAATGCAGGGTAGATCTGCATTCAGATGTCGTAGTATTAATTCTTGATCACCAAGCGGTTAACATAATCTTCTGCACGCAGAGATTTCCGAATATTCCTGTAATCTGTATTTCTCGTTGTTCCATAAATAGTAAGCTACCTTCTCGTTAAATGCGAACGTAATTGTAAACTGTAAAACTGCGAATGAAGCTAGTGCGAGAATTATTAACACTTTGACTTCTTTCCGGGAGCAGAGACCATGCGCTACCGGTGATTCTTTTGAGAATTTTGTTCCTCGTGACAAGTAGAATACGTTGCAATAAAAAATTTGAGCTTGAAAATCATGTTCGAGGTAAACTTTACACGTTTCTTTTACAAATCTCCTGTATCGTCGTACACAGTGTTCAAAAATTATATATCATGACTACCGTATCTGAATTTTAAAGTTCATCTTGAACTTGAATGTTGTTGTCAAATTTTTTGCCGGCATCGTACTCTACTCGTAACAAGAACCAAACTTGTCAAAGGAACTACGGCTCGCAACTCAACTATTCTTTTAGAAAGTAATGTCAAGGTTTCATTGGCTCTTACACTGACATTATTTACAATTATAGCAATCCACGATATGCTTACATATCGCGGTCAAATAGAAAGTAAATAACGTGACATTAACATTATTAACAAGAAATTATTCTTAATACGCGAGACAGTAAATTCTGAATAGAATGAAAGCAATCAACTTCATGGTTTCGAGTCGCACAATGCAAATAGAGGTCACAGGGTCGGAAAACTTCAGTTTAAGGTCTGCTGCGAAAAAGTAGGCTCCAAAATCTAGGAAACGTTGAACTATTACGAAAAGCTAAGAAAAGTTGAACAACGAAAGTCATCGAAGAGAAGGCGAGTTGATTTGGTGCGCGGTTACCTCCGAAGTACATGTTGATTGAACCTTTTTGTATTCGATAAAATCCAATTAATATGCATCTTCCCTGGGCCATCCGAGTTTGGGGATTGCTGAACTCTCGGTCGAGTCAAGCACGATTCGATCGTCGTAAGAATTGCTTTAGTCTTTGCGTGGAATAGACAGAATCGCTCGAACTACATACGTCAGGAGCTCGTTAATGTGCCCGTAGCTGTCACGAAACCTCATCAGACACGGCCACAGCTACACGACTACAGCTATCTTTATCGGATCCAGTTCCAGGTCGGACAGGGTCCCTCTGCAAGTCCCAAATATCGTACAGCAGGCAGACTTCGGAGCGGTTACTCTTGCGTCTGGCAACTTCCGCCAGAGCCGATGACGTCGACCCATACAGATATACCCATGGAGGAAGCATATCGTTTGCGGTCGACAATCCTTATGGATCGTCTAACCAACATTTGGCCACAGGTCGCTGCTCCCACGAGACCGACGTTAAGCAGTCGGGAATCGGATCCCGATTCTGGTCCCCGTGGAACCAATCAAAGTCATTGGTGGGACTAGTGACACCACGAGTCGAGATCCGTGCAATCTCTGTCGCTGGCAATAACTTTCTCGCGGTCGCATAAACAGGTCTCGACACTCGCTAGGGAGAGCCGTCCGAGAATCGAATCCTGAAAAATCAACATGGAAAACAAGAAGAGTTTCGATCTGCGAGATAGACAGAGATGAACAGAATGCCTCTGTCTCTGTTTAAGAAATGCATAGTATCAGATACTATGTATATCATGTCTATGTATATCTATACACTCTTCCTGCGTTCCATGTTGATTTTTCAAGACTCAATTTTCAAACGATTCCTTCTCTGTTTTCGGTATAAGAGTGTCCAGATCTGTTTATACGACCGTGGACTCGCGTAAGCAGGGATTAGCTACGGTATTAACCGTAGCCTTTACTCCGTAGTTTGCTTCCGTGAGATGAACACAGCCAAAGGAACTGGCGCAAGCGAGACACAGCCGCAAAAATGCGGACTGTGCTTCGGCAGTCCCTCCAACCCCTGCGGAAATCTCGATGAATTATGGGAAAGAGTTGAAGAACAAAGGTATGCGATCCCTCAAGAAGTATGCACAAATTTGATTACAAGTATGCCAAAACGAACTGCAGCCGTTTTAAGTACAAACAAGTTACGTACGAAATATTGGTATTTATATTAATACTATTCATTCCTTACTATTACGATAATATTATAATAAAATATTAATATTTATATCGCCTCTTTTTCGCGAGGTACCAAACGCGCTAAAGCATATCTTTCTAAATAGCGAACCAAAATTATCATTTTCTACAAAAAGCATTACACTGGTCAATTTTTCTCCTTACTATATGTGTATATGTTATACAGGGTGGTTGGTAACTGGTGGTACAAGCGGAAAGGGGGTGATTCTACGCGAAGAAAGAAGTCAAAAATATAGAATAACAATTTTTTTAAAATTTTTTTTTATTTTTTCCATTGAACAACGATCTACAGTGAGATCCGTTATAACGTACCGCACGCGTACCGAGCGAAAATTCAAAGTCGATTTTCTCGAAAACAAAGCCTCAAACGAAAAATTTTTATTCTATATTTTCGACTTCTTTTTTCGCGTAGAATCACCCCCTTTCCGCTTGTACCACCAGTCATCAACCACCCTGTATATATACAAGTACATATAAACATATATAAGTGTGTATATACGTACATACATTTTTTATTATTCGCATTACACACTTCTGGTCGTTTGCATTTATTCCCAAACATTTCTGAACTTTTCGTACGCAAGTTATGCATCCTAATGATTTCATTATATAATAGATCACTCGCCACAGATATAACGTTATGACGATAAAAGTACATAATCTTATTTAAGAAAACATTCGTGATTTTGTAATGCCGGAAAATATAATTTCGAGATAAATTTCCCGTTTGTCATCATATTTTTCTAATTAAATAATGTTTTCTTCTGACACTTTTCCGAATAACAATAAGTGAAATATTTGAGGTTTTCAAGGTGCTAGGTGGATCACCGCGTATATGATTGAATATTCACTAAAATTATACTTGCTCCTTCTCGATGGAGATATTAATATCGTTTCACCGTGAGAATAATTAGCTTTTAATGCTTCTTTGATGGGACAGAAATCTGTTGATCGCAAGAACTTTAATTACGATAGTTACGTTACGATGGTAGTATCATTGGTTTGAACAGTTTAATCAAAAATTAATTTTAGTTCTCGGACAACTTGATATTAAGAGAAGTTTAATGTTTGAATTTCATTGAAAATTAAACATCGAATTCGAGATGTCGGTACCAAGAGCTAATCAGCTAAGTATTTAATCGTGGCAAGCATATTTAATAATGTTGGCACTTTTAGAGAAATTGATTGGTCCTTGTTCCCTATCGAAAGTTCACGCGTTAACGTACATCCAAGCACAAATCATCGATGTATGATTATAGATAATAAGTTTAACGGCTGATTCGCAGCCCATTTGTGAAGGATAAAACGTTGTTACAGCAAAATATTGCATCGCATTAACGTTCTCGTTACGAGTAAAGATAAAAGCAGGTCTTGATATTGGTGTGTCCACCTTCGCCACCTATCCGTTGTTAAACCGGCGTATATTAGTGTGCTCGTTACGTACGTTTTAAGCGGCTTTATTAAAATTACGATTCTGTGTTACTAACAAGTTAACATTTTTTACGTCACTATTGTCCTATCGCAACCGGAAGCTTATAACAGTCTTAGGACTTTCGTTTATTTCGTAACAGCATAGTCGAAACCTGCATTAATGCTTTTAAGAAAAAATAATCATCAGCTGCGACGAGAACGAAGGATGTTATAAAATGACTATTTTCGGCATCGCTTGGAGTTGAAAAATTCACACAACACCTATAAGCGTGTCTTCCAAAAAACAAAAAGTGTCATTACCACCTTCCCGAAAAACGATAAAAAACTTGCTAAAAATAAATCTAAATACGTGAATACCATCATTTGTTACGAAATTCGGTTCTAAAATCGAGTGACTAGAAAATGGACGATTTTTTCGGTTGTTCTTTGTTTCGTCATTACGAGATTCTAAAAACATAGTAGCTATTTTGCGTTTTTCGTATATCGCATGTATTTTGCTTAAGTGCATATTTCTTGCATAAATACATAGATTCTAAATATGTATATATTTAGTTGACAATTTATTAAGCGAGGATAAGCGAGAAAGATTAAGTAATCTGTTATTTTACAGTAAAACTCCATTTATCCGACACTGCCGTGTTGGATAACTGGATCAGTCGGATAATACGAGTCTACTAGTTCTCCCATCCTTCCTTGTTTATCATTCCCATAATCGGAGTTAATTTTCATATAACTGGACTTAACTAAGCTGAAATTTGTAAATGCTAAGGTAAAATCCTTACAGCCTGAATTCGGATAATAAGAGCTTAGGAACGTATCTGATAAATGTCATCAATTCGGATAAATAAAGTTCTACTCTGGTACAATTATCTATCGGTAATTTCATCGAGCAGCATCGCTCCTACTTTCCGTGCCGCTTCAATTACTTCATCTTTGTTTTGTACCGTGTTCTCCTGGTTAGCGAATTGTCTTACAGTTCGGTATTATACCGCAAGAGATTTGAATAATTCAGTTACACGAGCCATTCGATAGTGTTAATAGTGAAACACTCACGACTGAGAATTTAAATATTGAGAAGATGCCCAAGTCAGAAGATTGCAAACGTGTAACGGTGTCTAACTGAATTACTGCACTGGCAAATAATTGTATTACTGCGCAGGGAGAAGACGCTTATTGCAAAATGTGTGACAAGCAGATTGCACGCGATAGAAAATTGCAAATGAAACAACACCGTGATACAGGTGTGCGCAGGAAAAATGTTACACAGCGTGATAAACGTACTGCTATTACTTTAAACAACGATCCAAAATATGAGGCGAGTTCGTCGAGAAGAAAAAATAATTTTGCCTTGGAAACGTCTCAATAGTAAAGCGTTCGGAAAAATATTGGTCACAATTATATCTGAATGTTTGTGGATGAAATGAAACCGGTCGGTCTATCGCAAATTCGATTGTAGGGGAGCTTTGTAAAAATGAGAAAATGCAGTCTCGTTTGTTGGCCTGAATACAATTATCCGAAACGAATTATGCAAGTACTGCACGTTCTTTAAATTCGTTTTCCAATTTCCGAAAAAAAGATGTTACTGCCTGGTACGGATACCGCAAAACATGTGTTAAAAGTTGAAATATGTTGGTAGAATAGCAGAGGAGGCCCGACTACAATCACCGGCAGCGCATAAGTCGATATTAAGCACGAAAAAGGTTTTTTAAAACTTCCTTTACGCGCAAAAAGCTATAATCGATAATTGAAAAAAAACTACTGCAACGTACTATAGTTTAAATTGCAACACAAATTTCGTTGCATATATTTTGCATACATTTTGCATGTATTTTGCATATTTCGATATATTACATCCGTATAAAGATCCGCTGTCTACCGATGAGTTTGTTTGTATCAATCATGGACGACTGAATAGACATAATATGCATTATTGGCATACTGAAAATCCGAAATAGCTTCGTCAAGCCGTACATCAGCGCCCACAAAGCGTAAATATACGATATGGTACCTTTGGTGATCGTATTATTCGACCATTTTTTATCGATGTCACTTCGAGTGATGAACAATGTGTAAGTTTTTTCAGCTATCAGCGAGTCGATCTATTAGAGAACATTTCCACACCATGAAGATATCGAACGTAGTTTCAACATGACGGATATTCGGCTCCAAATGTATCAGTAGATCGTCAAACCCGATAATTCCTGCAACGTCGGATCGGTCGTAGCGCAGATATTCAACAGCCTGTTCCGACTTTACTAGATCTTACGCGTTTCTTTCTTTGGAAACGCTGGAAATACGAAGGAACGTATTAAAACTGCACGTGCTAATACCAGTGAGAAAATTACAAGAAAAGTCAGAAAATCGCTTAATTCGAGCACATGCTAAAGTAAATTTTCCTCCGTTAATCTTTTCATCATAGTTATTTCAGTATTTCCAGCAATTGTCCTACTTTTGTGAATTTTTCGTACTCAAGATCACGTGAAAGTCACTTTAAGTCGTTGAAGGTTGGAAAATACGTAGTTGTATGTAAAAAATCTGTCACGAGACAAACTTTTGCATATAACATTTGCTTCTTTCAGTCAGATATTGTTTTCCACTGATATTTAAGATGCTCAAGTTAAGCAGGACACCCTACATATTAATGAAACGAAATTTGTAATAATAAAATTCAGAATTGTAGCACCATTTTGGATTAATTCAAGCTAAGTACGCACACGCTTGAATCAGAGAAACTGAAGGTCCGACTTATATCAATTGCTAGAATTAAAAGTGCAATAAATTCTTAGTATACACAGATTATTTATGTCATGAATTCTATGAAACAGTTCCACGTATTTTCTAATAATAGAATTCTTCAAACTCTATTAACGAGCAGATGATTTATTAATTCTGCATTTTTTAACATCGTTTGTATTTATTGACAAAAATATATAGCTCTAACTATTATTATCTGTTACTTTGAAGCTTTGGTCGTACCTATTACATCAGTTCTGGTAATTAATGATATTGTGGTTAAATAGAAAAGCTTTTATTCTAGCATAAACAAAAGTATCATACAAAGTAAGAAAGGTATTGCACTGCAAGCATAAAAGTATTGAATTTATCAAATGCACTGCATAAAAGGTAAGGAAAAGCGGAATAAATGTACTATTTCTCCTTTTCTATGTATGTCTTTCCTTGTCCAACTGGATCGACTAATCGTATGAAAAATACAAACTGCCGTTTAAAACATTCAATAGTCGCCTTAATAAGCATTTAAAAAAATATAAGGTATTGAAAAGTCGTAAGGTACTCGTTCGACGAACCTCTTTAAATATTTTACGATAAATTTCACTTGAAACATTTTTGAATAAAATCAATAGATAACGGGTTATTTCAGGTGATAGCTTATACTGACTCGGTCTGTATTTCTACCGATAATCTTAAATGATAATATTTAAATATATTAATTTAAAAGTATTGTTACGTGGCTATTGTCTAATGCGCGTGTAGACGCGAAAGGCAGAAACCGTCTGCGGCACAGGAAATTGTATTTCCAAACTACTAAGGATCGCTATTGGAATTTATCAAAATATCGGGCGTCATTAATCTAAATTCAGAGAAATTCTACGCTCTGGGATTTTTATGTAACCGGTATCTATGGACCGGCACGGGTATTACCGCGGATTTCGTCAATGGTGCAACCTTCCCCTATAAATCTCCGAACCATCCACTCGTGCCAGAATGAATCTAGACTATATTCAAACGAAGTTCAGTGGAAGAGAGCAGCTGAATATATCAGCACATACCGCGCGCTGATACGCACACATGTAACTATGTGCTTCAAGTGTGAGCTAGAACATCAAGCGTTTCGCTGGAAATGAATTTAACGAACTCAATGAAAATTAAGTGGTCGCCTAAAAAGATAAACGAGCGGAAACTTTTGCAGACATTAAACAGTAAAGCGACCAATCTGCACGTACAACATTTACACTGCAATATGTCATAAACGAACATCACAGAAAGTCTACATAATTTCGTCTATTGCATAACTGATTACAAACTTTGTTATCGCACAGATGTATACTTTTTGATTTATTCAAAATTATTTCTTCGTAGGATAGAATATGATGCAGAGTGCTACTAACAGTTTGTCTCGGATAAATATTTTCCAAATAATATTGGACGTTATTCGATAAATTTTCATTGAAATAATTGTTCAAATAAAGGGGCATTTGTTATTGGAGAATTCAAATAAAAAATAGATTATTTATTATTTAGACAAGTCTAAATACATTACTTAAAATTATGAAATTAATTTTATTTTTCATTCATCATTTATCGGTAGTTGGATAAATGTATTTTTACCCAAACATATCGGTTTAATCACAAAACATTACTGTGAATTACAATTTATAATTTTGTGCGTCAAAATCAAATAGGTTTTCGGGCAACTTGCTAGATAAACGAATAGATAAGGCAAAACTAAAAATTATTTGTTCATACGTTGTCATTTGTTTTCCAATCAAATCCAAATAAAAAATAAAATTTCGCTTGCAAATAAGAAATAGAAAACAAATAATTTTTGATATCGTTTAAATGACTTTTATTTAAATACGAAATTTAATTCCCATTCACAAACAAAATATTATTTTAACTTGTTTTTTATTATCTAAGAGGTACGGAAAATATTGCCCAATACTGTTTACAAATATGCAATATATTTATAATTTCAAAAATATTAATGAAACGACTTTATATAATGCAAAAGGTTCAATTTTTACTCACCACTGATATTAGCTAGCGTTGGCACCTTGAATGGCTCAAATTTATGGTTTCATCGTTAATCTGAAAAACGACAGTGTTAGTAACGATGCAATAAATGTAATTGATTTAAAAATCAAGTGATTTAGCAATAAATATTTAGTATTATATTTCGTACAACTGCATTTTAAATATTTTAAACTGGACCTAAACGAATGTAAACTATATCGTAATACGATTATAATGCATTAAAAGTAAAAGGTTCTCAAAATATTGTAACGAGTTGACGCTTTCTTCCAAGTTAGCAGATTAATATTTCGAAACATATTTTAAATAGACGTGTTTGTTGATACAAAGAAATTGGACGATACTATACGTTTAACAGCTTTGTCTTTTTCAGGAATGAATGAAGTCTAGCGGTTTCTCGAAAAACGTACGTTGCGTATTTTTATCTATTCTACAACTAATTATGTACATTAATTTCCAAAACTACGACTTGATCTTTTATAATGAATGTGTGTGCATTTTCATTGACAAGTTTACGATATTGTATTAAAAAAGGCTCTGTACCAATACTTTTGTGTATAACTGAAAAAATAAAACCGTGGGTACCATTAGGTTACGTGCGGAGGTCATGTGACTCAATTTTTAAATAATTACATACTAATAATTAGAATCACGTTATTTACTTTCTATCTGACTGCGAAATATAAACATATTATAAATAACATCGGTGCAAGAGCCAATGGAACTTTAACGTCGTTTCTTTTTCAATTTTAACACCGTGACGAGTACAATACAGTTGAATTTCATGGTGATGGTGAATTTTGGTGCTACTTCTTTTAATAAATCTTCACCGTCCCGGAGCTATAGAATCACGCTGTGGTGATCCTGACACCTACTTTCGTACACTCTGTACATTGTACATACGAGTCATGTTACTTCTACATAGAATGCTAATTTAACCTTAGAGAGGTAGAATTATGTATTTCGGTCAGGTAGAATTACTTGTGCACCACATTATTGCTTCTTGTGGCAATATCGCCGTATTGTTCCTATGAAATTGTCTAATTTATATCTTCCTGTCGTGCGATATTGCTCAGAGAACATGGCAATGAACAGCACTGTATTACAGACAGTAAGAGACCTACATAAAGTTTGTACGTATTTTACAGCAAATAAATATCTTGTAGAAGTAAATTGATCTTTTCCTTCGTGTTCAGACTACCTCTTGCGCCAACTTCTTTTTATGAAATGTACAATCGGACATAATCAATTTTATAACGAAGCTAATTTACTCGAAGATATAAACTATAATTACTAATATTGTATGCATTGTATAAGCATCTTATTAAAAAATTATTCGAATAAAAATGTTTACTTAAGGAAAGCTTAACTATTATTATTATTTTAACATAACGGAATTAATCCGCTTCATTCTGAATTTCACTATAAAAATATCATAAACACGGGACCTTGAATTTTGCACCCTATTACTATAAATCCAAGGATTGACAATGAGAGGAGAAGAGAAAGATATATATAGGGTATTCATTGTTACCATAACCATCATCATTAACTGACGGTCGACACGCCGCTACTGTTAAGTTGACTCTACCAATTCCCCCAACAGATCTTCTGTATGTGTATTACTGTACGTGTTAAGTGTGTTTGATGTGTAACGTTCGAATGTTTGAAGATGTATACCATATGGATGTTTAAGGATGTCTGATGTTTGAGGGTTGAATAATGTCAACACTTGGTAAACTGGAGAGAGGAGTCTAATGTTTTGAACGTTGTAGAACGTGTGTATTTTACCCGGAAAGTTCAAGTATTTTTTTAGTATGCTCGGAATACATATTGATCGATTGCTTTCAAAAAATTGATATTCTAATGCATGGTACTCTGGTATCGCGATTACTATACGCCCTTTGCGCACCTCTTCGCGCTAAAGGTGTAGCATTACCTGCATTGACGCGAAATGTCCGCTTTTTCAGAAGAATCATGGTATTCCTTCAGGTTAAAAATCTTGGCACCTGGTACGTGTTCCTACATTACCCTTCGGAAATATCGAGTTTTTAAAACATCCCTATAAGTAGGGAGGAAGTTCTAAGGAGATAATACTTTAAAAGATTTAAACTCAAAAATAACCTTCCTTCACAATCGCGCTACAAGCTTCACCGACCGAGACACCGCGTCATTATTTTATGCTTTCCAGACGGAACAAATCATTTCCAAACTATTAACAAACGAATTTCACCACTAGATGTATAGATATCACCGATCGGCAAATTATATTATAAACTGTCTGTCTTGAATTAAGTCGTTGTTAACGAACGTAAAAAACGAAAGCTATTTAAAAAAAGAATCACGACATGAAACCAGGTCGTCTATCATACAATCCGAAAAACGTTTCCCACAACGTTACAACATCCATAACAAGTCTTTTTTCACTGATTTTTGGTCACGTGATTTTGGAACTGAATTTTGGGTCAAATGACACGTCACGATGTGAGCTCAATCAGCAGAAACTTTCGAATGAAACTGGAAATTGGTTTCCCAGATAAAGGAGAATAAAGATACAACATAATTCCTCTTCTATGTACGATATTTAAATGAAAATACGCATATAGAGAAATATCTTGAACCCTATGTTTGGAATAGCGAGAACAATCGATTTAGTGAGGTCCTTCGTCTTCGCTAAGACTCTAATTGAGGATGAAAGGATTTTCGATGTAAAATTTCTTACGTAGGAACTTGCTGAAAAATCACAGAATATAAAATTGTTTGAAGGTCGTAATTTCTATCGGACACACGAAAGTAATCTATCTAATGGATCGGAGAAAAACAAAGCTAAGCGACATACCAAGCGACATGCCCTTCCCCTCTTCGATGAGTCGCTTATTTGGTGGCAAATTTCTTCTTCAGCAATATGAATCTTTCGGGTGTTGTTGTTACAACCGAGTGAAATTGGTCTGCCTGCTTTTACCAAATCTGCTTAAAATGATTTTGGGAGCAGAACACGAACGAAAGGAAACGAATGTTGAAATTTGGCTATCTACTGAGAGTGACATGTGCTTCTGAAAATATACCTAATAAGACTTTAAGAGTGCCATGAGACTGAATACGTGTTTCACGGCTATCGAATCATTATCTTCCAAACTACTAGATAAAAATATACGTACAATTATGATATAGCGAAGACAGCTTCTTTTACCGTACTCTTTCACCTCAGCAATGAACACGAAAACTTATTTTTCATACTTATATAAATACTTTAATGCTTAAACTTGTAATATTAAAATATTTCTAATACTGTACTCGAAGTCTTACACATTACAGACGTCCAATTGAAAGGCTCGACGTGAGCGAGAACAGAGTACTGTTCGGCCCAGAAATTTTTAAACTTTTCAACATTATCTTTTACCCTTGACCACGAATTGTCTGTTTATGGATATGTTCAGTTGTCGTATCGATAACTGATATTACTGCATTACCCCACCGAGGTTTAATCCTGTCTGCTGATATATATATATAAATGAAACACTGGTATACTCTTTTAATCTGTGCCATAGTTTATAGAATTGCGGAAAGAAACGTTTTTTACGCATTCATGATTTTGTAGGTTTTGGCTCTGTCAAATAGACCTCCTCCCCAAACAATTCACAATAATGTTTCCATTTCCATGTTCTTTTCTTAAATGAAAATCATCAATTCTTAAGGTGTCTAAAAAATAACAGAAAAAGAATGTTACGAAAATGTTCAATAATGTTAAAAATACGTAGATTTCCGGGGTTGAGAATAAAATCATTCGTATTCAGCAGGAAATAGAATCAATATATCCAAAGTAAATGAAATATTTGAATCCTCAAAAATAGCAAAAACTTTCGTACGTGTCGCAAATGTCGTTTAGGACGATCAACTATTCTAAATAAATGACGATTACATTTTTATGAAGCTATCATAGATATATCACGATGAGACAATACCATACGAATCATGTCTAGTTGTATAAATTCGAACTATTATTTTCTTCGCTTAGCATCCTGTTACCTTAGTGACTATACAAAGTTGTCTTGAAATTCATTTCAGTTGAGAGAAGATAAATAGATTGAATAGTAACACTTCCGTAACGATAAATGAAAATACCTGTATAAACTTCAATTTTCAGCAGTGCATAACTCATCAGGGAACTGAAAGTTAGTCTTCTCGTCTAAAGTGAGATTTAGGTACACTCCCTACTCTGCCACCTGAAGTCTACGACACTTTCCCACAGGCGGTCGTCCCATCTACTTGTTCCCATAAATACAATTTTCAATATGACCTTTTCTATCCTGATATCTAAAGCACGATTATATAGACAGGTCGCGACGCTCACTATGGAAAACTGTCTGAAGATTGGATCCTAAAAGATCAACATAAAAGATAGCAAAATTCTCTAAATAGACAAATAGCCTTACTGATGTCTTTCAGTAGGTCCCGGACGAAATACTTTTTTCCTTCCTTCTTACAGCCCTTTCCAACCTCCTAATTGTAAGTTACAGTCCTACAGATTAAATAGAAAAAGTAACACACTCTGTGTCGTCAACTTGTAATTAAAATATATGTAGAAAAGAAATGTATATATATGTAGAAAACCAGAAATGTAAATAAATTTAGAGAATTAATTTGTTTTTAAGCCGCAAACTGATCAAGAAAATGAACTGGAAATATAATTTTATGGTAAAGAATGGCGTTGCCACGTTAGTGACAATACTTATCTAAAAAGAATTCAAACAAATATAAGCCTAGTTAAACATACCAATTATATCTTTAATATGCCAATCTATTTTCAAGAAATGAGGAGTGGAGGAATTTGTTCCTCCCTCTCCCTCTTTACAAATTTTATTATGCGATTAATCTATTGTCTCATTTACACTCTTTATCTGCGTTTATTTATTTTCTTTTACTTTATTTTCGCCTTTATTTTCGTTTACACTCTTTATCTGCGCAGCAATTTCGAAAATGATTATCCACTTCTCATTACTACATGAAAATTTTAGGTTATCTTTCATTTTTAATAAAATAGTTAATTGCTTGGTGTAAATTGCGAATTTGAATGAAACCGTTAATATATTAGTAGCGTATGATTTCTTTATCATGGAAATGCCATTTCATTATGTCTTTACTGTGTACTCAATTTATTCCAATTTTAATGCTAATTGTTCTTGAACTAATTCTCGCAACAATATTTAATTCAGTGTAATTTGTCATTGTTGAATAGATTATAGGCTTAAAAGGAAATCATTACAGGGACTATATATTTTAAGACTTACTTTGCAGTACTTTAAAGATTCATATTTCGTATGATAAAAATTCTGAGAGCTAAACAAAATACTGAAGCAAATTATGTTTGTAATGAGAATGTATATTTTTTCCAAACATAATTTTATATATTGGTTCACTATTAATTTAATAAATAATATACAGTGTGACCCCCTATAACGCGGATTAAAAATTGCACCACTGCCTCCGTGTTGATAAATTTACGTTCCTATTGTTTTAAAATGAAATAACACGCATATTAATTTGTCACATTAAAAAAGGACGACATATTTATTTAGTTATAGTTTTCTGCTTGCTTCTTACTGTATACATTTATTACTTCAATACCATTTTTTGTTTGAGTTTGGATTAGATTTAAACCAAATTGCAATTAGTTTTAAGTCATATTTGCTTAAATTTGCCAATACATTTTATGGTAAATATTGGTAAAGGGGAGGCCAGTTTCGATGATCTTGATTTTGACATAGAGTTTTGACGTGCAGTTGTTAGCCGTCGTTCGTTATTTCTTCAAAAATTATTAACAAAAATATATTACTACTATGCGTAACGTATGCACTTACTATGCGTAAATATATGTAACCGTGAACACCGACGTGTCCGTTGGTTTACTATTAATGTAATTACATAATATATATATATTTACTTATTATTTTGATAGCATTTTATAGAAATGTTTGCAATCACACATATCGTATTACATCATGTACAATTAGTTGCAATATCATCCATGTTACTTATATTTCAATGCTGTATATACATATTTGAATAAATCTCATTGTTAGTATAACGTTCCATATAATTGAAAAACAATCGGATATCGTATAATCGACGTAACGTTCGAAACAATATTATAAGAACGTAGTTGCAAAAATTGACGACGAACTAGTGCGATATGCGTAGCTCGTAAACTGTCGGTGAATGGTGTGGTAGCTACCGCACACGTAAGTTAACACACACAGCAGCAAACTGCACTAGCTAGGTTGCAATAACCCTCTAGGTTTCCTCCACTGCCATCCATAATTACACTCTCAACATAGTAACTGCATCTCCAGTGCTCGAGATCGTCGCGTCTATTGTGAATGCACCGGTGCTGCGAAAGTGACGACTGAAAAGCAAACCACACACCGCGCAATCTTGCCAAGATGACAAGTATGACTTAGTATCACCATCATCGTCCTTTCGAAAGTACGCTTGCAAGCTGAACTTGTTACACGATAAACGTAATATGATTATAACTTTTTACTCGTCAGCTATCTTACGCAACATTACGCTGTAATACGTTTCGGAGTTCCCTCCTGGACAATTGCGCGATTCGTTTCTGTGAGAAAAGTGAAAAGAATCTTAAATTAAGTAACATTAATGTATGCATTATCCAGTGTAGACTATTTTTTATTTTCTTAAAATTTAAACTCTACAGTAAAATTATTTATTATACGACGAGTGAGGAAACTAACATTTTGATTATTCTTCCAATAACCAGAATTTTTAAAATAACAATCGATCTTTCTCGTCGCATCGTCTATGCATTACATTGCTAAAAACTTATAGAATCACATGCAATAACTGTCAAATCTCCATCCTTGACACATAAAAAAAAAATAATATATTTAAGAAATAGTACGCCATTCCGCCCAACGTTCTCCTACGTAAATTTTCATCGCCGATGCAGATTCTACATTATAAAATTCATTCCTCGTCGTCTCCTGGAACAACATTGATCATTTTTATAATGTCCTTTAAAGTTTATACCTGCTCTAATTTTGATGAAGCCGGCATCCATCTTCAGGTATATAGACGAAGTCGGCGAAGTATACACATATTCTCTTTTCCCGAGAAAGTTTATATTGCTTGGTTTAAAGCGCCTAGGATATTTTTGACGAAGTAGGTGGAAGCATAAAATATCAAATAAGAAAATTAGGTTAATTTCTTATTACGTAACGCCTACAAAATTGTTCAAACAAGTTACTTCATAAATGTTAAGTAACACTGACGCGAATAAACTTGATGCGTAAACCGTTATTTGAAGATGCAGCATAAGTTTCGTAAAAGAGTTACTTGATAAATTCCAGTTTCAAATTATTCTTCGAAAGTATAACAAAATAATAAATACAAAATGTACATAATATAAACAGTACAGGAAAGAAAACAATGGCAGACGGTATTGAGAATTAACATCTTGGAAGATACCTTACATCAGCTGTACTATGTGGAGGTGATAGAAGACGTTTAACCTCTTAGGTAGGGCTGAATTTTGCGCGCAGCTGTTTCTCTCTACGGCAGAGTTTGACGCGAATTACGTGTAAACGATACGCCACTGCAATATGTGACGGGTAGTGTTCTCTGCGCAAGCACATTGGTATCAAGTTTTTAATAACTAAACTACAATTTTTCTTGAAAATATGATGCATATACTTTAAGTTTCATAATTCACTCTAATAATTAATAATACAACTGTGTGTGACATATTTTAAAGCACGGTACGACACATAGACCCACGTCACGATTTTCACACTCATAGCGCGATAGTGTTTTCCAAATTGCTCTTCGTTTTCCATTTTGAAGCGACATTTTGAGATTGAAGATTCTAAAAAATTATAAGGATACGGGTCGGCATGTTAAAAAGAGCATCTAATAATGGTATATTTATTTTAACAAAAGCAAAACACTGGCGTATCAAAAACAAAGACTATATATTCTATCTGTATATTGTTAACACTGTTATAAAACATTGCGCGAAGTAAGACAAATGAAAAAGACCATTTAGTTGAAACGGTGAACGAATGAATCAGTAGAGTGAGCCACTATAGTGGCGCGTCGTAATATAAGATGACATCCGCGAAAGCCACTATAGTGGCGCATCGTACCTAAGAGATTAACAACGTGCAATTAAAAGATCATGCGTGAAATACTTACGGGCTAACAAATTTGCACGTTTAAAACCTCAAACTAATAACAAATCTGTCTCCTAAAAACAAACTAGATTTCAGTGTAATGGTTGTTCATTCTTTCAACTAATTTTCAAAACTGATCTTACACAAATATTTAAGAACACGATCACATTGAATATGTGTTTATGTGAACTCTTTAAATTACATTCGTGTTCTGGGTACACCTCTGTTGCAAGCACTTTTTAGCAACCCTACTGTAGTATCGGGAATAAAATATTATTATTATTGATGATTTATTTACAATAAATGGATTGTACACATGTTGATTAAACAGAAGAACGATGGTTCTAGACAACTCAATAGTTAACTCGCAACTCTCGTAACAACAGATCCAACGCTCTTTCTCTCTCTCACGCGGACGACACTCTCACACAACGCTAGCAACACTATATCGACAACGCAACTCGCACTTTCTGACTTCTCGATTCACACTCTCTGACTTCTCCACTGACACTGACTGTCCTAGCATCCCTTTGTCTTTTCTTAGGCCCACCACGCACGTGTTCCGTAAACACTCGTGGCCAAGGTCATGTAGGCCTTTTCTACGAAACTATTCAATTGAAGGACCGACGACACATTGATGGACCCGACGACGCCTCGGCTCTCGCGGCATTGTTTATGGTTTACTCGATATCTCTTTGGCCTTTTTGTCCACGATACTACACTACGGATTAATATTCTATTTTTGTTGTGCTGTGTAAGTACATACATACGATAGTACATGCAGGGTATACCGAAAATCGTGGTGTAAGCCAAAAGGATGTGATTCCTCGTACAAAAGTAAGTCGAAAATGTAAAATAATAACTTTTGATATTAATCTGGCATCATAAAATTTCTGCATACCAAGAGACGTTATTTTTTTCAGTTTTAAAACGTGTGCCAGTTTCTTTGTACGTGTATGAAAGAATGATACAACGTATGGTGACAGTCGTGTAATGCTAAAAATATATTTCTCCTTCCCTGGATACGATCATAGATTATTCAGAAAAGTAAAAAAGATTGGAAAAGCAAAAAAGGGCAACACCACACGGGGTTCTCAAGCGGTCACCCGTCTAAGTACTATCCGCGCCCAGCGTTGCTTAAACTTTCGTGATCGGACGAGAACGAGTGCATTTAATGATGTTTATTTAACCCAAGATACAATTTCAAATACATTTTGGTATTCACAATAAACTGTGAATTTTGGTAATGATGTGTTAAGCAAAGGTACCGATACGCGGCGGTACGACGTAGCCATACTATATTATGTGTCGGCGCTTTACATTTTTTGTGTTTAATACAATTTTTGGGTTTAAGCCGCTGGGGAGCGGAGCTTTTATATGATTTTGTTTTTTTTTTTTTTTATTTTTTCTGTCCTGAAAACTTGGTCGCAAAACAGGACGCTTCGGTAATTTACTTTTGACGAGAACGAGTGCATTAAGCGCGGTATGTGCGTTGACTGAAGCAATCGGTTTTGTTATTTGATATTGTCGAATAGAAAAATATTTAAAAAAACACAGAAATATGTACGAGAATAAACGGTATCTTTATACATGCACCCAGATCTGTAAAATTTTGTCTGGCTTCGTTTCCCAGGCAATGGACTGTGAAGTTCCGTGATGTAGGTACGCGTGCACTTGAAAAGTAACAAGAGTCAAATGGACGGAACTTTGTAATTGATTTTCTCGAAAACTAAGCCTCGCATCGAAAATTATCATTCTACGTTTCCAACTTGATTTGAAGAGGGAACAACAGCCCTTTCCGACCTGTACCACTTGACAGGGTGCGTAAGAGTGAAGAAACCTGTCTAACCTGTTCGTTACCTCTCAAGTGCACGAGTGCTTGACAAATTGTCGAAAATTGACGTTTTCGACTTGCTTTTACACGAGGAATCACCCTCTTTCGGCTTGTATCATGATTTTCGGCACACCCTCTATATATCATTCTATCGAATCATCGATAGAATGTAAACTTTCAAGTTTTATAAAGGCCTTGTGCACCTCCATACCCATACCATGTTTTATTATAGACATGAAATTTCTACAATTAAATTTCAGCTGGTTTTCCTTTGTATCACCGAAACGAAGAATTTGTTCTACATCTTCGACTTAATTTCATACGTAGAATAACCTCTTACTGATTACTCAAGTATACTTGATTTCCAAACTCGATTTTTTCGAAAATTGAACTCTATACGAAATCGGTTTGGTGATACTCTACGTATCTTGTCGAAATGAAAACTATACGTATCTTAATATGATTATAGAACGTTACTTTCAACTATCTAATATAACACGCAAAATTAAATCGAAAGGATTTCAAAATTATGTCAGGAGTTTGAATTCTTTCCCAACTGTACGTCAGAGTTCCTTCCGAGCAGTCGTGCACATTTCTATGTGTTGCATATTGAAAGAAATTTCCAAATATTTAGTATTTTTATCATGCTGTTCGCTAAAGCTAGTTCAGGAAAGTATATCTGAACCTTTGGGTACAGGAGTCTCGAGGTAAGCAAAGAATACCCGATAATATCCGCCAATATGCTTAACGTGTATCCTAGCAGAGAAGCAGTAATCATTGCCGGTAGTATTGAAGGAGCTTTTGGTGGCCAGCCGTTTCATTCCTCGAATTTCTAACGACCGTGTGTGGATATATCTGGACAGTAAACGAACAGAGCATCAACTTCTCTCTAAACAGTCTTCAATTGTTTCCAGGGATACCAATGTCGCAATAAGACCTTTAATCGGGTTTTCACAGAGAATTATACTTTTAAATGTTACGTCATGCATCTGGAACGAATATATCGAAAACCTTTTTGCATAAAGAAACATCAAAATTACCTCTAAGCTTACTTGCTTAACAGCAGCTATACAGGAACCTAGCTTCAGTCACGTTTTAACACTTTGACGGCAGCGTCGCGTAAACGTGATGTTGTGTTGTTGGCCGCCATCGTGTCTACGTGAAATTATTCTTTCTTTTTTCTTTTTAATTTAATCAAGCGAAACGATCTATAAATGCACTGAAAAGACCGGCACTTTGTGAGTCTAATGATCCAGGGAAAGTGATTGGTCAGCAAATGATTGTAACCCCGATTTCTTTATTCCTATAACGCGTAAGTGTAGAAAATAAATAAAAATAGCATGATAAAGATTCAGTAACGATGATAATTAATTCAATAATTAATTCAATCATGATGGTAATTATGCGATAATAGACTGAGTGAAAAGCGTTCGCGATTGGCCGTAATGGCGAAATATGCGGCTGTTAGAGCGTTAAGTTTTAAGCCACGCGATATATGTCAATCTAGGAGACGTATAAAAAATCCCAGAATTTTTACATACATGCATACAATACAAACGTGTATACAATACATACAATATCGTATACACGTTTACATCTACGGACAAAGTTCTCTTCGTAAAAGAAAAATCACGTAGCAAGATAATGTACTACTAACAACAGGTTTCAAGATATAGCTGTCGACAATCTTATTGCTTCATATGACAATGTTTCAGCCTCCAACTCCGTCATTAACAATAACAGTAACAATAATATTAACGACAAACGGCGTCACAAACACTCCCGTGGTTTTTCGGAACCTGCGACAACCGGACAACTGGAGCACGTTGCAACAAAAGACTCTTATCTGTATCTTCTGAGATCTCTGCAGACAATGTTGATAGCGAAGACCAGATATTCTCTGATACTAAGTTTGAAACTGCTACAGAAAGCAGAGATCATCCTTATGTCGAAGCAACGAGGAGCCGAAACAGAATTTTGACAAACTACGTTCGACTAAATTGTATCATTGTTACTAACGAATACACTGCTCTTACAAAAGCCTTTGTGAATATCAAAAATAAATATCACCTACTCAAAGACAGAAACACCAAAAATAGATTACACCAACTTATTGAAAAAGTAGAAAATATCTAGCTGGGCCCCTACGTTGGTTTATTTTTGCTAATCTGGGAATGACACGTATAATCAAAAACCGGAAAACGCGGATAGGAAGTTTAATGCAATTGAAGAGATTAGCTCCGCCGATGAAAAATTATGACTAACCGTAATATATCTTTCCAATTACTTTCCATTCTCATCGATATTAATAACATTAAGGAGTTGAAAAAAGATACAACATTCAGCAATAAGCGCTGTTCTTAATGATCCTATCAGTGCACCAACAAACATTCTGTTAAAGCCAAAACTTTCACTTATCAGGGATCGTACTACATATTTGTGTAATAGCTTCCTGACCAAAGCCCTCTAACACTACTACGAAAATTAATCGTACAGCAAAACACTTTTAACCATCTAAAAATAAGGAAAGTGAACTTAAAAAGAAGGCTCATGGAACAATGTATCAATAAAGGGAATATTACACACTCGTAATCACTTAAATATCTATTTTTCTGATCATAACACTGCCATTGCCTCGATTCGTATAAATATTGAAATTGGAAACATGCACAAAATGTGCAATTTTTTATTAAATGATGACTTACATATAACATATACCGATGGAAGCAAAACTACAAGACCAATTTCTGTAAAATCAGCCTACATCTGCAAAGAATTAACAGTCTCGAGGAAAAGAAGCATTCCAAATACATTTTACGTATTTTCTGCAGAATGCATTAATATTATATATCATAAATGATGGAATCGTAACATTAAAATTTCTACTGATTAGCGTTCTTCTCTTCCCGCATAATTCAAAAATAGATACAAAGACTATCGTAACTTCTGTATTCTCGAAATTAAAAGAAAATATAACGAATTTAAGCAAAAATGCGTAAATAATTTTTGGATTCCATCACAAATGGATATACTGTGTAATCAAATTAATTAAAACATGATTTTCGTGAATCACTTAAGCACGAATGTAATTTGAATATTGTATATTATTTTAAAGACAATAATAAACCACGATTCGCAAATAAAGGTTAAACTCACGAGAGTTTGTCCTTTGATCGCTACCACTTTTCTGAAAAAGCAGGATTTAAATCAAATAGTCTGGAAGAGTCCCTTGCAATTCTTTAATTCTCATAGAGCTGGCCTAACGAAGAATTTGAGAAAACACAATCTGTACCCGCCACTGAACACGGAACCCTTACTTTACGAACCAGATATTGAAACGCGTTTATTTTCTTAAAAAGTGCACAGTAATTTGCACGTTTAAATTTTCTTCTAACTTAAATTAAACTGTCGTTTAAAATCTCATGCGCCCGGAAAAATAGTAACTGGGGAAAGCTAACGTACCCCTTATGGTACATAATTCTTTATAAGGGGCTTTTTTTGGACTCGATAAAAAAAAGAGCTGTATGTAAATTATTTAAGAAAGCGGGATAATCTCTAAATCTAAAGTTTCCAATATAATTCATTCTTTGCTCAAACTACTGGAAAATTTCGTCCGTTGTATGCATATGCGACAACACGTCCTTGCGTGTAACGAATTTGCATGTTTCATCAATCAATGGAATTTTCATACCACTTGATTGAAGAACTGCTCGCTCGACGGATTTCTGACATGTTTCAGATGCATCGTATTCACCGGAGGTTATAAAATCATGAGGTTGTATATTAAGATACGAATTTGTTTTATTTCCGTCGAGCATTTCCATTCGCGTATTTATTAAAATATATTCATCGCAAGAACAAAAGGTTAAAATTCCATTAAACTTTTCGTTCATTTTAATCTCATTTCTTCGCTATTAATTTGTTTATAGATTGCTTGTAGATTGACAAGATATATTCACATATTACGTGTATTCGATTTTATATATTTCAAGAGAATCAATCAAGTGATTTTTTCGGATTCACGTTAATTACGTCACTCGCATTATCTAACGATCTATCATCGCTATCATTATTAACAGTATACAAGGTGTAACAGGACACGTGAGATACATTTTGGGAGTTGATTGTACACCCAAAAAGAATGAAGAAGGCTCATATAAACACATGCTCTATTTGTTTTCGCTTATGAGATACATCGAATTTTGCAAGCAGAGCAAACCTATTAAAAATGTTGAAATACTAAGGTTCAAAATAGGACAAGATTATAAAGAAATTCGGCGAACACCAGGAATTGTTCGAGTGTCAACCGGGTCCATAAAAAGACGTCTACAGGTTGGCCTTGAAATGAAAGGTGGTCATTTTGAGCATCTTCGCGAAATGAAAACGGAAAATTCGTTATACCTTCCAAACGAACACAGATACAGCATGTGTTTATGTGAATCTTTTTCATTGCTTTTAAGAGTACCATCGTCTCTCGAAGTGGATCTCACGTGTGTCTCGCGCATTGCACATATGTCTGACAACGTACTTATGTACACACCTTTCTTCGTTATTCGTTTTATACGTTTTTTACGATATTCAAGTTATCTTAACAGTAGAAACAGAAAGTCATTGTAAATTTTGTAAATATTTGCAAAGCATCACGCTTTTAGTAATTGTTTGAGAGGAATAAAAGCTATAGAAATATTTTAACAGATAAAAATCAATCAAGTCTGCGGTCTTAAATCACTTGCATAATAACGTTAAAAATTGGATATGTATGATATGTATAGGGTGTGAAGGAAGTAAGTGTAAATAATATAGTATGATTCTACAGTACCGGATGGGTGGAGAAAAACGCTTCTAAAAAAACCATAGGCTGCAAATGATTCCTTCTCCCGGTCAATAACGTTAAAGTTTTAATAATTCGTTAACTGGCTTTATTGGCATAAAAATATTTATTTGCATTTACTTTTCGTGGGAAAATAACGCGCTATCGACGAAGCAGTAGGAAATTACAGATATATCAGAATACTGAAATAATGGAAGACCTTTACGTGCAGAAAAGGTTGCGTGATAATATGATTTTCAGCGACTAAATTAGTAATTTCGTGGTCAAGAATTAATATTGCGACATTTAAATCCATATCAAAGATTAAATCGGCCCCACATTCCTAAAGAAGATTAATTATTGCCATTCCTCGTGCGCATTTACTAATGGATTTACATAGAATAGGTGACATCGAATCCATCATACGACAATGTGGCGAATACGAGAGCGAACTTACATTTTTACAACATTCGCCGCGTTTAAACACTCCAAATAGATATGTCACTCGGCGGGATTTTTCCCGTTGAATGATACTTATGCTGCAACTATGCTTTTTCGACCGTGTTACGAATGCAGTAGCATCCTCGATCAACAAACGCCAGAATTTCATTTCGTGCTCGCGGTAAAGCGTACGCAATAATTCGAGGCATTTAATCAAGAATGGGTAGCAATTATGTGCCTACATCGATAACAAGTGCGTATATTTGCGACTTTTAGATTCGTGACTCTATAGCAAATTACACCAAGTTAAAGCACACGTGTCTACTCTATCTATTCCACGCATGATTGCTCACACTCCGACTCATAGTCGATCGGTTCGCCAATTTTTCAATGAAACGTTTATATTATCGTGAACAGGATGAATCGCTTCCCATGGACCACCTCGCTTTGCAGATTCGGCACTGCTCCACTTCTTTCTTCGCAGAGTGAAAGATATCGTTCAGTAGCTTAAAATTTAATTAAAACAGTAGTGTCAAATTTAGTATACTTTTTGTCGCCTACGAGCAAAAATAAATATGCGTTTTTTTTACGATTACAGATATCTATGAGAATAATCGTTGATGGAAAAGAAGCCTGAGCGAAGAATTATATGTAAATTTGCAAACAAAAAATTTAATTCATTAATTCATTAATGTTAATTCATTGTGAATTAAAAATCAGTTTGAAAATTACTAAAACTTTAACATCGTTGACCGGCAGAAGGGATCATTTGCGACCCATGGTGCCTTTCAGACTATTGTTTCTCGCGATGAGCACAGTATGCTATAATAAAAAAGATTAAACTTTGATTTTGAAATGAATTGAATTTGATGTAGGATCCTCTTTAAACTTACTTTCTTCGCACCCTGTGCATGACACGTCGGTAGATAATGGCCGGTAGAGTGAAGTTACGTCCACGCAACAGCAATCACCAAAGTATAACTTATACCACATTAATATAGATTTATAGGGAGTAGCGTTATGTGAGAAATGAGAACAGCGCGTAATTGCAAGAGTGTGAATATGAAAAGGCGATTAAGTGTTAGAAATAGACAAGAGAAGCTCTGAAGCTGGTTCAAAGACAGACGGGAGAAATTCTAGACAGGAAACAAAGACACGGAGTAGCGAAATGAGAGAGGACAGGTGGAAGGTAGAAAGACACCTAGTAGAAGCTAAAAGACAAAGGGATTTGAGGTTAGAGCGAAAACTCGGATCTACTGGATGACGATCGTGTGGGTCACAGGAAGCAGCGACACCTGTCGAGGGAAAACAGGGCTGCTGGATCGCGGTTCATCGTATCAGTACCCTTCGACACTTGATGGACACGCAAGAAATCAAAGAACCAAAAGCAACAGAAAGCGCTAGGTGAGAGCAGAAGGACTAATGAGCAAAATAAAAGATTCAAAAAGGAGAGGAAGATCGACCTCGACGGAACAGGATAGGACGGTACAGTGTCAAAGGCGAATGCTCATTAATTGAAGCCTTTAAAGGAAAAGGGAAAGAGGACGAAGACCGGGAAAGAGACAAAGCAGGAAAAGAGAACTTGAAAAAACCGCAAATGACAAGAAAGAAAGATAGATCACCACCAATGAAAAAACAGGAAAAGGGAGGGGGCGGAAAGCAAAAACGGCGGAAAACAAAGGCAGGAACTAGGGAAATTTGGAAATGGAGAAATTGGGCAAATTAAGGGGAATCATTTTAACGATAGAAACGGATGTAGAAGAATAGACATTTACACAAGCGACCAACCACATCGACGTTTTAAATTCAATGGCACTCTGAAGTGGAAGCCTCTGTACTAGCGCGAGAGTCAAACAAGGAATCTGTTTCACTTTTGCAAAGCACACACTAGGGACTTGGTAGTCGTCCGGGTTCGAACCAATTTCCTCTTTCAGATAATCGCACGCGTCGTTTAAAGAACGCAGCGATTCGAATTGTAGGTTAAGATTAAGTTTCATTCAGATTATTTATGAGCCTCGTCATTTTTCGACTGCTAAATCAAACAATTTTTTCAACGTAATAATAGAGTTGCACCCTTTTTGTGTTTCGAACTATCGAAGTTTTTTTCCGAATGCCACGATTGCTTCGCCATAAAAAACCACCTCTCTATTACCACTTTTGTTCGCTGTTTTCATTTGCATAATATCGTCATTGTTATCGTCTTTGTCGCAATGAAGCCATTTCATTACATTAGCATATTGAAGGTTTTTCTAGTGTTGCCAGCATCTGCGGAATCTACGTGCTTTGGACAATTTTCAATATCATGTTTTTGTTTCTTAATATCTGTAAAAATGTGTGTTTTTGCTAATTCTATTGCACTTACAACACTTTCTAATTATGTCACGTTTGGTTTCGATGGTTAGAATGCTATTAGTTTCATACTAAATTCTTACAATCAGAATTCACTCAATCGAATGAAGGGGAGAATCTATCAATTCATTATTAATGATCAACTCATGACTTACAGTTGGGATCTAAAAATGTCACAATTGGAACTTTGTCTACTCGTTTGAATAGCCTCAACGGTCACTGTCCACATCCTAATGTTTAAATAATTAAGGTTGAAACAAATATTTAAATAAATAAATGTTGAATGCGATTTTTGAAAATATGCACTTTCATCCAACATATATAAAATACGTACAAACGTATTGGATAAAAGTCCAGAACTTTTTAGTAAGAAAGAGCAAGACCAGATTTAGAATTGGTCATACTAACCTGACACGCTCTCGTCTTATAACTGAAAATGAACCACACAAGTGTAAACACTGTAGCTGTATTTTGTCTGCAGATCATCTTCATAAATCGTAGTAACTTTCCCCAACACAAAACAAAGTTTGATCTTCCAGATGATATTCAAACATGCCTAACTAAATCTCCTTCACTTTCTCAAGGATATTAGTTTGTATCAGCAATTATGACATTGTAGGCTATTAACTTAATTGTAACATACACTATATCCTATTAATTTAAGTTTAGGTTAATTGTACTGCATCTTGCTGTCATTGTATATCGTTGTACTGTATGTGATTTATGTTCAAAATGTATTGATATATACTATTAAGTGAGTTTGTAACTTGTTTTATTATATTTTACATTTTGTTCTTTTTTTGTATATTCTTGTTATGAATTTTATTAATTATGCGACCCTAAATAAAATAAATAACAAGACATCCGTTACTGGAAAATATCATGTTCCGATAATAAAACGTTCGGATATTAATGTTTGGACGAGGGCGCTCTACTGCAGTTTGAACAATTTTTAAATGTACATAATTCGTGTACATTACCTAGTGTTTTTTTCATGAAACTTAATGGTAAAGCTGATAGATAAAAATATTTTCATCGTTTCCAATACTACAAAATGCGTTTAAATGTGATATTTTATTCGAAGGAGTAAATATCGTAATATAAAAGATCCGTTACTTAAAATTATATTTGCGCAATTTTAAACATAAATAAAATTTATATTAAAAATTCCATTACAGTCTATTGATATAATTTTAACTGTTTTACTCGATGCACGAAAAATTGGCATTTTCATTAACAGAGTATAAATAAGGATACCAATGGCTTAATATGAAATAGCAAATGTTTTAATACCGAGTCGGTTATAAAACTGACTTTAATTCTTTACTATTAATAATAATAAATAATAAAACTGATCCAAAACATTGATAATACGAGAGAATAGTAAAAATAGATGTACTGAAATTGAAAGCTGCGCTTAACTTTATGCAACATATCTGCAGGCATTTATCGAGCTTAAAGTGTGCGAAATACACGAGTTTTTTATGCGTATTAACGTATTACAAGTATTATTTGCCAATGTCGATCAACTATTAATCTGCTTAAAATTGGACATCTTTATAAGGAAAATAATTTGTGTACAAAACGTTGATGAAACTTTATTTTTCTAGTTATAAATAATTGAATTTTTCCATGGAAATACTATCGATGAACCAGCTGATGAATTTTGCTCTTTGTTTCACCCATGTTTCGTGTTTCTAACTCTGAAGATACAGAACAAAGGACGATAGTAATTCACTGACTTAGGACAACTATTCGCCACATGTATTTCTAGTGTAAAATGATGTTTACAATTTGAAAAATGATGTTTAAATAATATCTTTTTACATAAACTTTCTTCGTTGTTTCGATGTCTCGAATCGATTCTAGAAATGTCTTTTCACATATTTTGTGACATCCTGTAGTGTCAACTGCAAACGTGCAAACAGCAAGCTGACATATTACTGCTGGGGAATGACACGAAGATTTATGCGATGGAAAGTGTAATGAAGAGGGTGATGTTGAATGTTCTGTATAGCTAAAGTACTATTCATACTCAGAGATATGTATGTAAAAGAATCCTTATTCATCTATTTGACCAAGAGAGTAGAAATATTTTAATAATTGAATCACATAACTCAATATTTTTACATGTAGAATGCACTTTGCAACTGCATCAATGCATAAGAATACATACAAGCCACGCAGAAATCTACAACATACAACGTAACGGTTAATTGCGCGAGACACGCTGTATGTGTATATTACAACAATTCATAGTTTATTCGTAAATTTGTAGATACGGCAGTAACAGCTGACATTGATTGTAGTGTCTCTTATGTTATTCATCATTTGTTATTAAAAGTAATTAAATTGGGTTTGCGTAAATGTGATAATAGAGTGAATTCAGGTTGGCAAATTGTAACCAGCAATTGTGTGTAATTACGTGTACGAGGGGACAAGGATTCTAATGCGAAAACAGGACGATTACAGTAAATACCAAGTGTAACTGCAGCTAAATGAATCAGTATGTGCGTGTGTATCATGCTATAATTATTTACAATATTTCAATTCTAGTAAAATATGAAACTTCTTCTCTTGGCAAATATTCCTATAAAATTAATATAAATTCGTCAAATTCGATAATGTACATATTTAAAAGCGATACTTTGCGAATCATAGTGATGCAAGTAAAAATTTTCAGAGTATCATGTTCATATTCATCATTCAGAGTTTCAACTTTTAATAGTATCAGCCCTTTAACGTTATGGCCAACTGACAATAAGTTGTAACCTTACTCCTTGTAACGGTAAAAGCAAAACAGCATTTTATTTCAACTTATTATATGTGCGAACACATTTTGAAAAATTGTAAGGTGGTTTTTAGCCATTTATGTTAGTCGATTGAAGTTTGTTAGTAAACATGGTGTGATACTATGGGAGTAATAATAACAATAATCAGTGGTAATATAAATAATTGCAATACAAAAATAGAATATTAAAGTGACAGACATAGTTAAGCGAAGTGACAGACCTGACAGTTTCGCCGCTATTCGCATTGTTCTGTTTAATGTAAATTATAAAGTAAAGTATCAGTACAAAGAAAATATCAGAACGGATATACAAGTTCATTTAACAAATGTTATAGTGTCAAGTAGACTGTACTTTATAAATTGCATAACAGTATCACTGTGAAAAATATGGTAGTAAAATTTTATACAAAACATGTAATGTCGTTGAAAAATTTAATAAAGCTGCGACATTTTATTTCTAGAATTAACAATTATAAAATGAAATGCGTCAAATGTGAAAAAATTATTTAGCAAAAATAAATACATTAAAATTAGAATTCTTCATATATTCCATAACCAACTATTTCCTTTTTACAAAATTAACTTTAATTAAAGAAATTGTGCGATGTCGTATACGTGCCACGTCGGTTGCTCCATGTAGATTGTGAAAAATTTGCAGGTAAACCTATTCGTTCATTTGCGTTTAAGAAAAAATTAAGTGGACAGCTTAACAGAGATTAATAAATTCGATATTGATGACATTTCGATATAATTTTGTGGCCATTTGCTATGGTTCTTGAATATAGTTTTCCTGTTTCAAAAGACAACAATTATCCAGCGACTATATGATCAATCGATCGCAGATTTTACACAACGATTTTTTGTACTCCATGTTACTAGTCGCCGCTGACGTGAATTCACACCATTTCGCAAATTTTATTCAGTTGCCGCTTAGTTATCATTCAACGGTTTCGAGAATATTGTTTGCTGAAAATAAACAGTCAGGCAATGGGAATTGATATAATTTTATAATATAATTGCACAATACTGTTAATATCCTATTTGTTGGATTCAGTTCGCTACGAAATATGTTGTATAGCTTCCAGTGTTTCAATACTTTGAGCTTCTTTTCTTGGGATATAAAGTTATATACACATAGAAAGTGTATGAGTGGGAAAACTCATCTGCAGTTTCTTGACCACGGATTCAGAAGAATCGAAGGCAGAAGATGCGACGGGAGGCAGATAGTTTTCAGTTGCCGCGGCTGTATAGAAGAAACGAATTTTTTTCGCAACGGAAATTCGTCGGATAGGACAAGTGGTTATAAACATGGTATGGCAGAGCGATACTTTTAAATTCACTCTCGTTTTAATAGCAGAACCTCGCGGCAATCAGCCATGGACTTATGGAAATCGTAGACGGCACCAGCTGAGGTTCTCGCGTCAGAACCGTCGACAGCGAATGTGTTAATGTAATTAGAATTGTAAATTTATTTGCACAGCGTAGAAATTTGTGAACTTTTTGTTCTCGGAGCAGCTTTCAAACATTGATATTATGCAAATTCTCTGACCTTCAACAAGTCCAGATTTCTAATACGTTCTAGAAAAATGAAGCAACGTAACAAGGAGCATAAAGTGTTTGCGTTGATTCACAACGCTATCCTATTACCAATGATTTGATTCTAATAAAGGCGCGTCTGCAAGGTGGAAAGCACGTATTTAAGTAAAGCGTAGCAGTGTGACGCGGCAGGTCGGCCAGAAGCGGGAATGTAAACGCTTAAAACGCGTTAAACGGCAAGGGGAAAGAGACTAAAGGATAAAGGGAACGAGCTCTTTCGCACTGCGTTAGCGACACTCTCTTACACAACGTGCGCTCAAAAGCTCTTTCATTCTTATACATGTATGAGCATTGTGCGTCATTACAAAACATTCGCTGATGTATTCATAACCAGTGCTTTCGCTCATATACGACGTATGAAACGCCAAATGCCAGCTGGCGCATCGATTGCATACAAGAAATGACATATTACACTCCTCTTGAGAAATACCATCATCTTCTCCGTTTTTCAATCCTATCAAGCTTTCCTTCATTGTTTGGATGGACAAATAACGAAACACCATTCAAAATATAATATAATCGCTTCGACTTCTACATGCACGACAACTGACGAGTTTCAAGAAAAACCAAATTTCATATCGCTTAGAAGAAGCATAGTAGCCATAAGACTCTCTTGGCCCGCTCGTGAGAATAGCTGTCGGAAAGTAACGCAAATTGAGAAATTAAATTTCGTTGGCGGATACTCGGTAGATGATCCGAACCGCGTTATGATACGTATGAACCGTTTATTTTACAAGTGGCGTGAGTCCATCTTTTGAAAAAATTGAAAACACGCACATATATATATATATATACTACACGATACGGCTATTGCCTGACATGCGCGTGTGTCATAAGTAGACTGCCGATCTTTATGCAACTGCATATTTTTGAGAGCGCAATTTAAAAAATTTTAAATGTATTATAAAAAGTATTATATATTGCCCATTCTATATATTTTTTCGTATCACGTGCATTGTGTACAATTTTGCACTTTGAAATTTCTTACAACTGCATGAAAATCGGCAAATGAAATATTTATGTACACACTGTTACAGTAAACAAATAATTATCGAAATGAAATAATAGTATTTTATTCTGGCTGCGCTAATAATAAAAAATAGAATTCTATTTGTAAATAACAATTAATTTCACTATATTAAGTAGTGTGTTTATACTTGCCAAATAACAAACAATTTACTTTGGTTTTTCATTTCAACTCTTAAATAACAAATGACTCTCTAAATAATTATTTGAACAAAAATTTATCAAGTGTGAACGTTATCTAATAGAAAGTTAATAATATCATGCCAGGAAAATGATCGATTGCTGGCCGTGGAGAAAGACATATGCAGGAAACAGAAAATTCAGCGAGATTCTTTTAATCGATATTGCATATTGAATCTTTTGACATTAATCGTATTTCGATGATATTCGCGCTAATTACCAACTTTAATGTACAATTATTGTGTGATGTATAGTCATAAACCGCGAAGTATTAAAACTTTATTTCGACGTGTTCATTTCGTTTGCAGACGGTTAACAAATGTATGAGCCAATTATTGCCACTAAATCAATGACATGCAATTTCTGTTCTTGACTGTAGAAAGCTCTTCTTACGTAGGAATGTATTTACGGCAATTTCCATTTTATAATTGTCTTATGTTTTACACGAAGGTTTATTTCCCAACCGCTATCTTGTTTACTCATGAAAAAGCCATTTATCAAACGACTTCGCCTCTCAGTTACTCGTGTATTATCCATTATTCTTGGCCAGTGTAAATTCCCGATTTACTTCATGAAGCCCGTCCGAATTTCCGCTCGGCGAAAAGCCATTGCTACTACTTTCAGAAGTAGACTATTCGGTATAATACCGTAGCTTCCTTGAATTGTTATTGCAATCGTCCAAGTTTTCAAAATCGCAATGGCCCTGAAGCAACCTTCTTCCACACAGCTCTGCAGCACTTTCTAACCCACTAATGGCACTTTTGGAGAAACTGCGATCGATGGTTCTGCCCAGCAGAACGGCCATACGGTAAAACTACATACGGAATGGCCTACAGTTTCTTCGAAAGTATGCTCTGTTCGAGACGTGATCACGTATAATTAATTTCGCGATTAAATGTTATAAGAATGTCATGAATATCAATTAGATCTATCCTTATTCTTTTAGTCTGAACGTTTGGAAACTTTGCTACCTAATGCTCATATTTTATTTTGCTTCAAGTATTTGTAGCGTAGATCAACTTTCTTACACCTTGACGCGTTAAAAATTAACGTGCTGAAATTAACTATAACAACTAAGAAATAGTACGAATAATGTTAAATAACGAAAAAATTATGAGTGCCTATGACGATAAAAAGGCTTGATCCAAAAGAGTCAATTATTTTAAACATTTTCATAATTGGAAAACGCGACCATAGTATGCGGGCCAAAATTCACAATGTCAAATTGCTGTAATGCTGTATGTGCTGTAATAATATCCTATATTTGATGAGTAAAGCAGTAGATTAATTAAAAATCTACAAACTGAAATTCCTTTCTTCCATTATTATTTAGTTTAATACAGCGTGATCGGTATCTCCAATTTTTCCAAACTTCAATAGCGTAGAAGTTCGTAGAAGACAAAATATTTTCGACAACTCATATGTTTAGATAATAGAGGCTACTCCCCACTAGCTACTGCTATGAGACTCTATGATAGAAATTAACACAGGATAATTAAGGTGAAGCAATAATTTCGACGCAGATTCTCTAAAATTTCTGTATAATTTCAGAATATACATTCGTATAACTGAAAATAATTAAGTTAAGTGAACGTAATTTGGATAATAGAAACTCAGCTATCGACGGTAAACAAAAACTAGTTCGTATAAAGGAGTTTCCGATAAGCGAGCATGTACTTTATATAGAAACGAGCTATTTAAATAAACAAAATATCGCGAAAAAAGAGTAGCAAACAACTACGAGTACTTTTAATTCCACTTTAAAACTAGCTGAACCAAACAATGGAGCTAAATGTAAATCTAACCATGCCACATGCTGAATTTGTTTAGTGTTGTGATTATGCAGAAAAGAGCAGATTTTGACAATCTTGAAATATATTGTCAACAGTGTGAACGATTTTTTCCTACACCGCCACTCGGTCTTAGCACCTAAGATATTCGCAAAAAGCTTCGATACAATTTGTGTTACGATTGCACTACATTGGGAAACCGGCGGTAGCGCATTAAAAACTTTAAGGGAGAATATAATCCAACCTAAAACCATTTTTAACAATCTGTAAATAAAACAAAAAATGCACGAATGGCCTTAGTTTTTGAGTTATACACAGAATATGTTTGGTGGTACAGTAGTTTCGTACTCATATAGAACACATAGTCTCGAATTTGAAGATATAATGAGAAAATACTTAAGAAAAATAAAATACGTTCCACTTTTTATAATATCGTGACGAGATGGCCTTAGTCGGATTATCGAGGTTCAAACGACCAAAATGATATCAAACATGACTATATTTGACCCACAATTTTTAATTGAGCTACACACATATGTAATAAGTGATTGAGAATAAGAAATGACCGAATTCTACAGTATCTTATTACATTCTATCTATTCTGTCTCGCTCGCACTGCCTACTTGTCGCTCTTGCCCTTGATGCACCCACGGCACAGTGAACAGCAGTCGGATAACGTGGGCCAATTCTCGAAAAGTCGCATTTCCGGATATACGACCAAGCACGCCCCCGATTGGCGGCCATATATCCGGACACTACGTACGCCCGTGAATGTATGTAAAGATGATTAACATTACTGAGCCAAGTTTAGATCGATCGCTATATAAAAATGTGGCCACCTATCTACCAGAACAAAGCGAAAATGGAAACTAAATTTAATTCGAGTGACAAAGTGTCCTCTTTTCTATACAATTAACGAAATAAGTTTTTCTTATTAAATGGTCCGTGTGAATTTCAGTAATTTAAAAATATTTCATACACAGAAACCGAAAATGTTAACCGAAAATAAAATAATCAGAATGACACCACGTTATGGTGGTTTTTATTTAATTTAATTGAATTTGGAAAATAACGCTAAGGAATAATTTGTTTAATTGCTTTTAGATTATTTAACTAGTAGCTTGGATTCACTGGATATCACTCATAAGAGTAAAGTGAATTACATATGTAGAATAGCACCCGCCAGTATGCTCTCTGCAAAGTTAATACGATTACCGCGTGAAAAATTGCTTAATAAATTTAATGTAATTTGAGAAAGAATTTCGGACTGTGTAGAAAGGTTTCACATGTATATGTATAATGCATAGTATAAAAACTAATATCAAGGTGCAGATGTTATACCGCAATCATTTGTTTCTGACATACAGGGTCGCTTCAAAGTAATTGAATTTTCGATCCACGTTTGGTAAAGCTGTTTATACAGGTTGATCGATACTTGTCGTTTAGTAATGCTTTTTTAAATATCTTCTATATTTGTAGGTTCTACAATTTGTAGGTATTTGTAGGATAAATATTTTAAGACCCATCTGCATACAGGGTCATTTTCAAAACCAGTAATTTTAAGTAATTTTCCCAAACATTTAGATTTACTTAAAAAAGTTATGACGACGTGTGGCAACTAAAAGCTACCGGACGACATTCTAGAAACTTGTAAGACTATCTAAGAATTTTTGGGGATCTTTTAAAACACAAAAGCCTTAAAAAACTGCGTGCACTTAAACGCCCTAGTATGCAGACGACATCAGTAAAAATAAGATTGCAGCCCTTCGCCTTGAGGTTAATATTAGAAAATGCACTATTTTGAAGTAGTCGCACGAACTCGCGAGGGAGAAGATTTTTCCTCCAGCCAGTATCGTGCAGTATAATATCGAAAATTGTACAGGGTAACGAGACTACTCTTACCCTGGTCATTGGGTAAACTGTTTAATGTCCCTGCCGTGCGAGCTACTTACTGCAATGTACATATATACATATACTTGTAATAAGATTCACTGCGATAGTTTCAACACGATTAAATAATTATTAATCATTATGATTCTATGAAACTTCAAAAATAATATATGGAAATACATTATAAAATCTTTGTTATCATTTGTGCTTTATATTAAAATCTACACGAAACAACGTAAATATAGCTCAAGATGGATGCTTTCGTGATGGATAGTTTAAGAGAATTGTTATAAATTTAAAAAAAAAAGTAAAGCAGATGTTGCAAATAAATACATTGTGAATAGTAGCTTTGCTGGAAACCTAGCCTAAATGAAATGAAGATATACTATGGTCCATTAATGGTGCTTTTGAGAGAACTCAAGCTACGGTTCTCGTAATGGGGCTTTCGAAAATGCTTTCACGGTAAACCCATGAAACAGTGTTTCGCTATTCGTCCATTAAGTACATTGCATTTGAAGTACATATACGTGTATACCTTCTTCGATCGCATCTTTCCCAAATTTTCATAAATCGCTTAAAGAAACGATTTAATCTTACAAGACCATTGTGCATATCGTATTCTCGCATTTAGAAACAAACGTAGCATATTTTTCAACTAGTAGCAAATTTTAATAATTTTAATAATTTTAATAATTTTAATAATTCAAAAAATATAACTAGCTATTAACGTTCTGTCTATAGATCGTTATATGAATAACAAAATTTCATACAACAGTTGAAATAATCGTAAAATTGTTAAAAATGCGTATTGATATTTTAGAATATCTAATAATGTTATACCAGCTCGAAAGAAAATTTAATATTCGAAAAGTTCTAGTACAAGTAAAATATTTTACTACTGATATTCTACATAGGTTTGCTACTGCATCGTAATATTCAAAATTTCTACCGGCTATCTAAAAAAAGTGATAGAGGATTTCTTGAATCGAATATATCAATTTCTATAGACGCTGAACGTTGTACTATGCATATGCGCCGGATTTTACACAGGATGTTCATTTGGAAAATTTACGTCCAACTATCTCGAAAACCACGCAGTTTAGGAAAAAAATGTTTGAGACAAAAGTTTCGAGGAGGAAGCGCAACCGTGCTGCTCGTTATTAATTTTTTAGCCTTTTTAAAGTCATTCAAGAGTCAACTTGGTCTTTTAAAATGGAGATCATATTTTTCCTTTACAGCCTCTTACTCTGCGAGAGAAGAGAAAAAACTCGTATAGAAAACATTTCTTTATCGCACTTCATCTTAAAAGGGTATTTGTTCAGATAAACATTTATTTCAGTTTTTGTTATTTCCAAAGCAGCGGAAGAGATTAAAGTGTACAATCACTAACAATTCGACTTTTTCACGAGACCTTTTAAATACACAAATAACGAAGCATTATAAAATGTTTTCAAAATCTTGGTAATTTTAGGAAAAGTGAGGACATTCTAAACACATTTATTCCGATGTTTTGTGTATAAAAAAAGTTGTACGGATAAAAGTTGAACAAATATCATTTTAGGACAAAGCCCGATAAAGGTCTTTCTTATAAAACTTTTTATTTTTTCCCGAAGAATGAGAAAAAAGTGTGGTTTCCTACCTTACAAATTACCTTGAAATGGGCTGAAAAGTGAGAGACAAGTTGCATTGTTTTTATTTCAAAAAAATTTTTTTTAAATGCGTAGTTCTCGAGATAATTGGACATTTTCAAATGAACACCCTGTATACAAATGTTTACCAGAATATGAAGTAGTTTCCAATCTAATAGTAGATTATAACGATAGATTATTATCTGCTTGATTTGCGGCCAATTGTCACGCGCGTGACGTAATTTGTTGTGAATTGTATTTCATTGGAAGAATCTATGATAGACATCTATAAATAATCCTTGATAATAATTTCGTGGAAATGAAAATATAATATTTTGATTAACGAATGATCCATCAAATGCCTTAGATAAAATCAGTTTCTGTCAAGTATCTAATTCGGTTTCACAAAATAATATAGAAATATTACAATAAAATTGTCTCTCATTACTATAACGTAACTACACTCGAAGGCCTGATTTTTGCGTGTATTTATACATGGAATTATATTTCGCTTCGTACATTGTACTATTTGAAAATTTAGTTTTCTTCCAAAACGGATACTTAAATAAAAAGAGTTTGTTGCATAGTTTCGATCATTGTCAAACAATTTTTCTTTCGTATCATGTAGAAATATATATACATATGTGCATTTCTATACTAATATTTCGTACCAGTCATCGATTGTTTCTCAATTATCAAATTATCCAGCAATTTCTTAATCTTTGACTTATAACTTTTGTTTAACGTTATACGGGTGCAAAATGAGACTACAGTTCCGATAAAGTCGGTCTTTTAAAAAAATTGCCCTATTTGATAAATATATACCATGCAGCATATGATACAATACCAGTATTGACATAATCGCCGCAGTAAGCGCACTTTGGCATGCAATGACATCGCTATTTTCCGGTTTTGGCCCATTAAACCCCATTGACGGTGCGCGTTTGAATTTTCATACGGTCCATATCGTCATGCGAATTAACCATATTACACGGGTCAATCACACAGCTATTTTCATAGTCGCTGAATTAATGTATCCCCAAACACGTTTGATGTATTGTGATATGTCGCAAATAGACCCATTTACCGCTTAGGTGGCTGAATCGTTGCAACTGATCGTGCTAATCAATTGGAACCAATTGATTTCCATGGAATAATTAGTACAAACGAATAGTTTCGATGAATCATTCTCTCTAAGAATCCTATTACTTTGTTATTAACTGCCAACAATGAAACAGTAATTACCCAGTAACAATCATCATTGTGTATTACGTACGTAAAAATACGCACAAGCATCTTCATACAAACCAGATAATTTGCATATTTGAATTTTTAATCTTTCTTTTAATTCGTAATTTGTAATCTTCGTCGATATGGGTATTTTCAGCTACTAAAACTGTCAAAGAATGCAACGCGGTGTCTTTATGATACAGCGAAGCAGACACCTGGTAAAGATTCGTCTTGTCAGACATCGATCATTGTTCATTTGCTTGCTAGAAAAGTATTATAAAGTCATATCCCGAAGGATCTTTGAGCTGGCGGGACCGCCCTGTTGTCAAACCACTGCCCACTCTGAGACTAACTTCTTTACCGCCGCACAAGGGGAATACGTCGCCATAGACCCGCTGGACGAAGGTCACCGCAAAGTTGGTCGACTGCACATGTCGATGTTAGCAAGACAGATAAGATGGCAGAACTTTCGACCGATTATCTTGATTAATATCTTGAGTCGATTGTGCGTGTGTTTCGATTCGTATGCTGTTTATAATCTTTATAAACGAAGCGTCATCAAACGAACTTAAGAACACAATTTATTAAAATCTCGAAAGTAGTGGGCATTGCTTGCAAAATGACAATAATTTTGGGCGAAAGAGTGGGAAATGCTTAATTTCTCATGTCGTTACAAATTATCATGAATTTTTTACTTTAGGTTATTTCAATGACATGTCTGAAATCCATGTTTTATTAGCTACAATAGTACGATGATAAAAATATGTTACTGCTATTGGAAAATCGTCGATGACCTTGAAAATTCGGAAAAAAAATGGCTCTGAGGGTAGAACACGAATCACAATAATATGTATTAATCCAAATAACTTTTGACTCGTACATTTTTCTGTATCTGCAGAAGTAACGAAGATATTAAACGCGGACACGATAAACGAAACGTCTGTATATAGATGTGGTTCGAATCGAAATTACGAGTGGCACGTGATTCGATTCATTTCATTACTCTTACCCATCATTTCGTCGAGGAGAAACGACCATATTATTTCCAAGAACTGGGATAACTAGGTGCATTCGTGTTATTTTTAATCTGTTACTCCATCTGAACCAATAACTTTTTAATGTGTATAAAATATTCCCATAACGAATAATGAACTGCACCGTTTAATACAATAATATTATATTTTTATTTTTTGTAGTATTTAATAATAAATTAACAATAAATTGTACAAATCCATTGAAAGAAACGCAAGTGTTCCTCACCTAATCTCAACGCCCCTATCTACTAACGTCTTGTCTACGTTTTATAATTGCTATACGAAATATTTTCATTATTAGTGGATTTATCAGAATTTGTTCTAGTGCTTGTCATAAATGATGTTATTTCTAAGAACCTGCAAACTAACGATGTTTGATATTTTCTATCTTTTATTAAAGTAGATTTTCCGCCGTATTTTCAACTTTTGCGTGTATGACTACATAATAACAGGAAAATGAGAACATTTACGCGAACAGCAACTGTGCTCAAACTGAAAGATATGCGCTATTCCTTTTAATGTTACATCTTCGTAAATTTTCTCATGTTACTGTACGGTCGTTGTACCTCATGGAATGTTTGTAAACATTTATTATTGATACCTCTACCCCATTCAGAGAGTACACAAGATATTAATATTCCCGTGTTATCTTCTGCATAACGTGCACGTGGACAATGCACGAAGAATAACACGTAGCATCATGAGTTAGAGTAACGAGGAAAAGTTTGAAATGCTCTTGATTTACGCTGTAATCGTGTTCTATAATACAACGGCTAGTGAATCGTAGTCGATATTATTGGCATTTTTATTCGAAAAGAATAGCGCACTTTACCGATTTCAATGAACTTGAAATATGTTATCGAAATATGTTAACGTCCTGAGAAAACTTCGATCAAATTTAATTTATTTGATTTAACAATTAACTTTTAGCTTTCTAGCGTGTGTAAAATATTCGGTACGCACAACTAATATACGGAACAATTTTTAAGCAGATGAGTTTCTATGAATGAAATAGCTACATATTCTTTGTACTAAAAGTTAAATTATTTTCCGCAGTAAGAAATATTAAATTAGAAGAAGATTCGATTTCAGAACAAACACGACATAAACAATAACCATCGTTGCTCGACGATCAAACATTGGAGCGGATACAATTCAAATGCAAGGCTGTTTCTCAGCTTCTACAAAACGGGTCGAGATGAAACATATCCAATTTTCTTTCCAAGACACTACGCTATATAACGGAGAAACCCCGATCGAAATTTGTTCAGTAGTTTTTACGTGATGCGAGTACGAACAGACAAACAAGCAGAGAGGCAACATTTTTTTAAGTTAAAATTAGTTTTTTGGATTCCATAGCTGATGAGTTGTTCCTGGATATCCGCTTTATTTCTTGTTTATTCGATGTACAGATACAACCATTCTACTCTTTCTATAATTCTGGCACACAAGTGACTGTATTTTTTACCTAAATTTAACTCATTGGTGCTAGTCATCTTTAATATAAATAAAAAAAAAAAAATAAATGGGTCAAATCCGTAGATTGGATTAGATTAATGGGTTAGATGTATGTCTACTGATTTTAATTATTACTATGTATGTGACGAACATACGGATAAGACAGTGCAACATTTCATACGTCAATAGATTGCTTGAAAATTTAGTTTCGGCCGGCTGCTACTCTAGCCCAACCTATAATCCGTTCATGTTTCTTTTTTATTCATGTTGAAGTTATTCTCACTTCTAGGAAAACTCTACATCACTAGTGTTAGCTTTCTTAGTCCTCGAAGCCATTCGAATTCTTGCAGTATATAGGTGGTAAGGATTCGCGAATTCAACTTATCAGGAAGTTCGTACTTCTATTTATATACATTAAAAACAAGTATTTTCAAACTGGAGTGTACCAAAAATCATGGTACAAGCCGAAAGTAGAAGATTCTCGTGCAAAAGTAAATCGAAAATGTGGATTGACAATTTTTGATACAAGGCTACGTTTTCAAGAAAATCGACGTTGAAATTGTATCAAGTACGGATACACTCGAGAGGTAACGACAGTCGATCGAGCCGGTTCCTTTGTGCTCGGGTACTTTGTTCGGTGGTACTCGATTCTCGGTGCAACAGAAGTCAAAAATTAGACTGACAGTTTCGTATACTAATCTGATACCATAAAATTTCAGCATATCAAGAAACGTGACTTCTTAGTTTGAAAACGTGTGATAATTTATTTGTACGTGTGTGAGAGAATGACACAATGTATGGTGACAGTCGTGTTAAAAATATATTTTTTTCCAAAATAAAAAATGCTAACACCACACGGAGTTCCCAAGCGGTCACACGTCCAAGTACTATCCGTGCCCAGCGCTGCTTAAACTTTCGTGATCGGACGAGAACGAGTACATTCAACGCGGTATGAGCGTTAGCTGAGGTATTTTGTTTTATTATTTCATATTATCGCATAAAAAAATATTTACAAAACATGCAAATATGTATGAATATAAAAAAGATATGCAAAATCTTGCCTGGCTTCGTTTTCAAAAAAATGGACTGTAAAATCAAGTAAAGGGAATTTCATGATTGATTTTCGCGAAAACAAAGAGTAAAACATGTCATTTTACATTTTCAACTTCTTTTCCGCTGCGCGCAGGAAATCATCACACATGTATTTTTGTATTCTTTCAAACACCATATATACGTATAATACTTCTATATTGACTTTATTTCATAGATTTATTTATAACGATTGAAGCAGGAAAGCGATGATTATTTAATTAGAGCTTAATGTAGTAATGTAATACAACTGAAATAACTAAATTTGTACAATTATTCAACTTCTGAGTGACAACTCACAACTCACTACAATCGACAACTCGCAACTAACCCGCAACTAATGAACAACGACTAACTGACTTTCTCCACCAAGCATCCCCTTATCACAATTTTCGTACTCCCACCACACGCAGCTCCGTCGTGTTCCGCAGCTGTCCATGACCAGAGATGGTCACGTGCGCCTTTTCCAAGTAACTACTTTTCCGAAGGACCACATGGCCCATTGTAAATTCCACTTTCTATCTACATCGTAATTCGTACTCCTAGCGAGTTTCTTCTTACGATTATTCCACGATGCTACACTATTTACAATACAAAGATAGAATATTTTATTTTATACATCACATTGTGAAAATAAAGATATTTTATTTTTTTATAATACTACTTCATATTTAAAATATTTTTCCTATAAATTTGACCTAGCACTGATCTAACGCAGTGGAAGTGTAGAGCGAAATCGTACTGTCAAAATTAACATATTCGTAAAAAAATTAAAAAATACAAATGAGTTTTAATTATATAAATATCTAACTCATTAGTTTCATCAGTTTCCTGTAAAATACTACTTCGAATCAATTTAAAGTCTCTCACATAAGTAGGAAATGTTTCATGAGTTTAACCACAATTAAGGAAACGTCTTAATCAATATTGAAGTAGACGAGTAATAATAATCTTTCAATGTTTCAAAAGTCATATACATTATGTAAGAAGATACTTATTTGCTGATAATATTGACACAATTTAAGGAAATAACAATACGTGTCCGATATCGATGATACCGCGCTTTTCAACTTTATTAATTTACCCTGAGTAACAAATTTACGAGGAAGAGTAATGACTCAATGCGCAAAGAACAAGCGATGAGAAAATTTCGACTTGTCTTCGATGATTAAATCGAGATTACGAAACGACTGAACAAATGCGACCAACTATCGTACGACGATACGAACGGTCAACGATACATTCGTCCACGAACGTGTCACGTAATTTTTAGGGTTGGTTGGTGAAAATAAAATATAGTTGAGTCGTAACACAACAATTAACTTTGTTTTAATCAACCTCTATTGTGAATTCACCAATCACAATGTAACACGCACTGAATTAGCATAAATCACAATTCACTCCAACCACGTTATGTAAGACTTAGTTACAACAATATATTAAGTACGCGACTTATAAGGGTAGAGACCGATATAGATATGTTGACTATTCTAAGGATACAGAATAAGTGAAGTTTTACTGACGATATTGTGTCTGAGGAAAGCTAGGGGTGGGTGTGTCTAAGGACACGGGACTATCGGATTTGTTGATGACAATTTTGGTTAAGGAAGTGAGGGCAATAGACACCGTCTCCGATTGGATAATAAGACGGTTGGTGGACCAGGAAGGGTTTTAGCCGCCCTCGCGAGAAAGTTGCTAACGGAACATACCAGATGTGGAGAAAACCAACTTTCTAAGGTAACACGTGGTACACAATAAACGTAAAGGGAAATCTAAGACAGGAAATACTCGCTTGGTCCGAAGGACCTTAACTATGAAAATGCCAAGGCCTCTGGTGGGCACTTAAGACTATTGAGGGTGCGCGCCAAGGATATGCAGACATCTGGGTGCCATCCTGTCCGTGGTGTGTGGCCTGGTCTCTGATGTGAATTGACGTTACAAACGCGTGTCGATGCTGCTCGCATTTGAAGGACCCGCACTGAGACTGTTTACCAATCGTTCGCTCGTTAAGACGATACTTTCCTCCACGTGTGCTTGGAGATATTGTTCACAGCTGAAGATTTCGCACACGACTGTCCACTGACCGTTACGCCTGATGGAACGACTCTGTCTCCACCAACACTTGCAGCCATGTCCACGCACGCTTGAAGATGTTGACGAACCAAAGAAGGCAGCTGAGAAGACCATCAACCGATCGTTACGACTGACGAAACGATTTTATCTGCACGAGCGCTTGAAGGGCACTGAGAGATTGAAACGGTTTTTTACTTCACGCTTAACGATTTGAAGGCACGCAGACTGACTCTCTGATCGATGTTCACGATTGAACGACTCGAACGAGACTGCCGATGTCGTGTGAGACTCGAGCGGGCGTCCGACAAGGCCCAAAGCGGAGATTCGCACGCCGATTGCTTTTCAAAAAAATCGCCAATCGGCATATTCGCTCGCAAGGCGTCGTTTACTGCGTGAATGCGCTCCAAGTGTGGTAGATCCTTAGCGGGAAGCGCGTGATCGATACCTGGACGAGTCAGAGGCTTCGGACCGTCAAAATTCGTCAATTATCCTTCCAAGAAACTCACGTTTACATCACTCTCGTCTGTTGGAACTAGAATGAGGCATAGAAAATTAAAAATAATGCTACGAATCGTTTTAGCTGTTAAAGTACCGTTCTAAAATAACGCATCGACTGCGAAAGGGAGCATTGTAAGTCATCCACGAAACTCCTCGCGCTTTCGTTCCTTTGGACGAAACGATATGTATATCGTTAATGTAGGTGGAATTGTTTATCATCTAGGAACACAGAAGGTAAACATTTGGAAGCGCAAGGTTTGTTGTCTTTGAATTTTCAGCTATAAATATCAACATTACATGAATGGAAGGGACCCTGCTGCCTAGAAATCGATAGTTGGAATATTATATTTAATTGCTAAGGTCTAAGTTAAAAATAATAACTAACCTGAAATAATTTTTAAAAATAGAGTTTCAGTCGATAATATCTACCATATAAGCTATTTTTACAAGTTTTTAAATAGTAGTAAATGTTTTACACGAAAATAAATGTTTTTTTTTGCTTTAGAAACATACATTCTTATGTAAGGGATACAAGTAAGCGATTATATTGTAAATGTCACTAATAAAATTGTAATTTTCATGAAACCATCCATATTCGGTTGCATTACGCATAATTAGCCATATTGAACAGGAATTAAAGCGACGCCTATTTTGACAGTTAATTAATTGCGCTGGAAAGCTCCGATACGGCATGGATTAATACGCTCGTTGGTCAGCAAATTTTGTAAAACTAGTCTTCATTAATTGGATCAATAGGAATTAGAGGATTTCTGAAGATACCGAGTGGACCGTAATTTGTGGTACGAGTGGGATAAGGAAGAGTCATTCCATGGCCGAAGATAAATCGAAACGATAAAGTATCTTTCACGACACAAAAATCAATTTTTTAGACAATTTGTTAGAAAATTGATTTTCAGAATTGATCGAGTATCCGTGCATTTAATTAATACTTTGCATGGCAACTTTAATTATAAGACCGTTGCTATTATAGATATGATAATAATCCAAAACAAATATATACATAACTGAATTTTTTTTAACAAAGAAACTTGCGGTTGATCTTCAAAGTTCAGTTCTTTATCTTTAGATTTCTCGTTCATTTCTGAAAGATAATTGAAAAAGATATATTTATTTATTTATTTAGAAACTTACAAGTACGTGCAATGTCCATTGTCGCAAACAAAAAAAAAATATAATTTGGAAGGAGTCAGATAATAAGAGTACAACAAAAGAATAGGGCAGCAATTACAAATTTAAGTTGTAAGGCAGTACAGAGACGATCTATAAAAACGCGTTCGAAATTGGTGACTTTGAACAAAAATCTCTCGAATGACAGAGAGCTTTTTTGCATTTATTACGAAAAATAAGTAAAACTAATGTAGGAACAAGAAAATAAATATTAGATAATTTTTATTTAAGAATGCGTATTGGTATGTGTGGAACTCAAATCAATTAACATCGACCTATGGAAAAGTAAAATATATAAACTAAAAAAATTGAAGAAAATGATTTTCATTTAAGAATTTACTGAAAACAAGGAAATAATTTTTCCAATGAGGTATCGTTAAGGTAATCGAATGTAACAGCAATATATAGCGAGAACTGTACATGTTCAGCACACGCGACAATCATATAAAATAAAAAGCTGGCGGACTCATATTAACGTAGTCGCAAAGTTTTTAGGATTTCAACATTTTCAGAGACTCTCTATTTGGTTAGATCAATGGATTCATGATTTCAGCCGAACATTCTTCCACTTTTACTTTGTAGATACTAGGGAATTGTGTTCTTTAAAAATTAATATCTTTAGTATTCTAACAGAAAATAAGCGCGTGTACAAGGTTCCTGGTTGGTCGAGAAGCGAGGAAAATTTCGCTTACAAAATTTCACTCAGACAGACGGACAAACAGAAAAGTAAGCTAAATGAAAGCCATTAAAATGGTTTGGGACAGACAGTCCGACGTCTTGCACGTCGCGTTCACCTTGTTTAAATCTCCTTGATATTTTCTCGTAAAGCTTTTTTTACAAAAAAGAACTAAAAGAAACTACTTAAGTACTTATTGTAAGTGGTGAATAAATGAACAACGTAACGTAAAATGTGAGAAAATGTTAGAACGTAGTGATTAAGTGCTGGAGCTCTTGTCGACATTCAAAGAAAAGTTACATATTTCGAAAATTATCGAGTTTTTAGTGATTTTATCCTAATATTTTTTATCCTTCTTGCCTACAATCGAACAATTGGGTTCCATTAAAAAAAGTATATCGCTATACTTCTGTAAAAGAAAAAAGAAAAACGCACAGAACGATAATGATAAACAGTGCAAAATTTTCCTTTAGTTCTTTTTTTTTATCCGCAACAGGAACAGAGTTATCGTTCGGCCCAGTTTCTGGACTCGCCCTGAATAATAGATTGAAATTGGGGTTACGATTGCAGGATCTTTGCTATTTTGTTAATATCTGGCAGCATTGAAAGATCACTAATCAAATTTATCGTTTAAAATTCGCTTTCAAAGCAAGATACTTCAGTGGTTAATATGATTTAAAACGCGTTAGGCGAAAACGAGGATGCGCAAGAGTGACGGAGACACAGACACGCTACTAGGAATAGTCTGCATTCGAGATGGCTCGACGTCCATTAAACTTGCAGTCTTTTTATCGAGTCTGACCCCTCTCTGATACGGCCCAGGCAGGGACGGCTCCTCTTTTCTCTTTTCTCTGGTAACTTTCAAATGGTTCGCGATCGTCGTGTCAAACGGCGCCGAATGGCGAGCAGTCGAATAAAGGAGAGAAAGGAAAACGAGGAAAGAGCGGTAGCTACATGAATAGAAAAACAGTGATACACCTAGACAGGTAAATAGAAAGTGGTAGCGAGAGGGAGAAAGAGGGCGTAGAAGGGGAGGCAGGGGGCAGAAAGGGCATAGTGGGGAAACTAGGAAACTTAAAAAGACGGCAAAGCTATTGCATCAAAGGGACGAGAGAGTCAGATCAGCGTACAAAGACGATACGTCGACGCAGCTCTGTTATGTGAACGCCACTGACTCGATTGGAAAGGCTGGATGCGAAGCTGAAGCTGCACCTGAGAAATGCGGTATTTTCATTGAGAATGTTCCGATGGCTATTCCAATGCCTTTTAAAACAAAGTATTTTCTTCTTTCAATTCTCCAATGACGATCATTCGCAATTTCAAACGCGTCTTTAAAGTTTTAATATGAACCTATCGATTTCCTGTTTAATACTCTTACTGGACAGCTTGGGTATTCCAAGTGTACCTAATCTATATATCAGGGATCAACAAGTTTCGTAGGTATGTACGCACCTGGCATACACGAACGTCGTGATTTTCTTGACAAAGATAGAAAGCGGAACAAAGGAGCAGGGAAATTTTTCTCTGTAGGCCAAAGATATGTATTTGTATGAGAGAGCAGGTAATTAGAATGTCCGTAATGCACGCGATATGTCAAAATCCGACCGTGAATATATGAGCTGACGCGGCATACACGGTCATAAATTCTTGCGTTGGCAGGCAGTGAACTGGCGTCAATGGTGCTTCGTCGATGACCAAGTGGAAACGAGAGAGACGATGTTGACAGAGCAAAGCAGAAAATCAAGTAGCTAGAGAGACGAACAGAGATGGGTGAACGCGATCGGGCGGCCGAGAAGGGTAAGGGTGATATGTGTCTGGATGCGAGAGGACGAACACGGATACAGAGAATGAGATCTATATATTATATAGGATGTCGGGAAGCGTATAGGATCGTGTGTACGCCAGAAGGAAGAGAAGAGAAGAGAAGAGGATCAGCTCGCGCGTCGCTATACCGAGATTCGCGAACGTATGAGCAACTGCGTGTACGCACACAAGAGACACGGTTCGAGTGTAAGTAAAGCCGTGTACACAAGGGTGTCGGGGTTAGTGAAGCGGTCCTCTGTAGTCGAATATATGCATATTCAGGACTTGTTATGTAGCTGGCGATATGGCTGCAGGCCGGTCGCTGTGACGCGGTGGACCACGCCGGAGATACTGGGGGATAGTCGGTGACGGACTGCCGGACATCCGACCTGTTACCCCCTCGAGCGTCCTCCACATCAGCCGCCTCCTCTCGCGCCTCCTCTTCCCCAACTTCCTACCCCCTTTCGACTGGTAGCGAGCGGAACGTTGCCCGACAACGTTCTCTCTACTCGCGTCCCTTCATCTCCAATAGCTGATTCCTGGTTGGTACGCCGTAACTGCGTGTGCTCCAGTTGATCGGTCAATCGAATCGCTACGATCTATCTGCGGACGATCACGGCCCTTCAGTCTGGTTACGTCGATGTTTCGACTAGTCAGGATGTCAGATAAATTGTACAAATGATTTTGGAATCAGCTTATGTCTCGCGTGCACACGTGCTTCTGCGATATCAACTATCCCTTCAAACTTAATACAATGCCAACCTCACTGAATCCTGAAATTAATTTTCCCCCGTGAGATTCGTTGCCATTTTCCTTTCAAACGTGCCGTTTCTTCTCGACAGTTTCCTCTTAACGTTCTTAGCCACGCCTTACACATTTATGCTTTCTTTATAGATTTGTAAAGTGTCTACTTCATCTTGGAATTTTTCGTTAAATTGCCGAATATGCGGCATACGAGCAGAAGAGCAGGCACGGAACAGCTATTTTAATTAATATCGTAAACATTGTTGATTAATATTTTTTTAAATATCGTACATTTCGTGTTTTATGGTATACATATTTTTACTTTCGGTCTGTCTATAAATCCTACACGTAGTTGCGAAGAAGAACGAATGTACGTACGCGACCCCTTAATAAATAATAGAACTTTACGTCTCGAAGGTGAAACTTGTCGTTTCAGCACTCGAGTAGCTTTTAAATAGTTGCTGATCTATCGAACAAAGTCTTTTAGCAACTTAATTACCCAACTCACCGTTGTAAAATACGCAGCTAGACAAGTGAAACTTTTAAACGCGGAAACTTGTATTGCTTAATCAGGGCTTAGGGAAGAAATAATATCAGGATTATTGAAAAACTTTGAGAGATATACTTTAAAAATTGCAATACATGTTGTAATTATTTAGGCAAATTTAAAGAAAAAATGATTAAAAAATTCGCGAGTTTTTAGTACTTAAGGACAAAATATAATCTCCTTAGAAAAGAAGATTTACGTTATTTTCCATCCTTTTATTTTTCCTTTTTTCTTTTATGCGTTTACAGTGCAGCTATCGTGCCTGAAAAATCAAGAAAAAAGTCACGAAAAGTATTTATAACTGGGATTCGAGTTGGCGTGAAACTTTTTGGACGATCCTGTGTCAGCATTCTCATATATTTCCCACGGTAAGCTTCAGGCAATGATCAGGTACCAAGCTACGTGCTCGACATCTTCAACGCTTTCTCGAAAGACGAAGGATTTCGCTTCTACTCTGAATAAGCTTCGCACATTCTCCTGGGTGCCTGTGCCATTCACTTAACTCCTTTTCTTCCTGGTATTTCTGTATGGAGCTGTTTCCGGAGCACATGGACTTTATCTCGCTCAAGTTTTCTACACGAATACTCGTCCGTATGTGACGATTAAAAATGCATCGAATCGATTCCTTCGCTACGCATTTTCGACATTCTTAAACGATGGATTTACGCGAATACCTCTTTCAATTTTCGAAATACGGAAAAATGTTTGAGACAAAAGTCGTATACGTTTTGAATTCACCTGAGGTGATCGTCGGTGAAGGGGCCCGCAAGAACGTTTATTAAACTCTTAACAATTAACAACAAATAACGATTAACAACGGTTAAAAATTAACAACGATTAAATAACTATTAACACTGAACTATCAAGAGTCAATAACCCGTTTCTCTAATTATGTTTGCTTCGCTTAACCTTTCGCACTTCGCAGCTCGGGGCAGAATGAATGTTTTGGTTCCAAACCAAGCAGATTCTTTTCTTTGTTGCCCCTCGATATTCCCACTACGTGCGCGTTTATTAGAAGTGCGCGACGATTGCCGCGTATGCATTCTTCCGAATATTCGGCGAAAGAAGGGATATCGTAGGGTATCGATGGTACATTAGGCCTATGGCCTTGCGCTTTGAAGGTATAACGCTTCGTGTCGCGAAGCCGTTGGAAATTTCCGTGGTCGAGTGCCGCCACACACCGAATGAGATCCTGCCGATGAAACTGTGAATATCGTGTTTTAAGAGCATATATTGTGACTTTTTATTTTTCATTCGTTAGAACTACATCGTAGCCCAAAAGATCTATATTGTCATAGATAACCTTCAAATCTTTCAAGCACATTCGCGAGTTCTGTCCACCGTGTAATAGCTCCCTAGGAACTACACAACTCGCTGTAAACATTTCTCCTCATCTCCAAAATTAAAGAAGTTGTTAACGTGGCTCGACCTAGGTGACTGTATGATCCTATGTTATATATTATTTATTTATTTTAGTTTACTATATGTACGTAGGGCGGTACACATAAAGTGATATGAGAGAACTGATTACTTGAGGAACAAGAGATTCTTCTGGCATAGCTTTCATCTCTTTTTTAATAGTATGCCATGTTCATTCCTGTTCATTTAGATAACTCTTCTGAACATTTACTTAATGTATTCTTCGTTATTTTGCGTAATTAATACATTGACCGCCATGACGGTCACCGGTAACTGTCACTGTGCTTCCCATTTACGCAATGTGCCCCACTGGTAACCGACGCGTGAAAAATATTTTAAAATACATGCAATATGTAATTACTTACGTATACCCAACGCTATGATTATTCGTTAACAGTTGTAAAAGAGCGTAACAAACAAGATGTATTGGTAGAAAGTGTGATACATTTATTTACGAAAAAGATTACATGGGCATATTACGATGAGCCGCAATAAAGTATAGCAAGCGATAGTAAAGATTGCTAGTACAGATTCCATAGAATTAGGTTACTTTTTTTGTAGGATCTTTTGCAAATTCTCAACTGAATTTTTTCTCATTTACTCTATAGCATCTGTTCGTTAAATCCAATAAATTATAAGATGTAGTAATTCTCGTTAGAATAATTATTTCATTAAATTAATTTCTATCCGAGGAAGGCACGTCTATATTTCTGATTTATTCTTCAAAAACTGACCGTTACTAACGAAAGAAAGAAAAACATTAATATGTTGATTAAACTTTCGCAGTTACACACGCACTCACTTCCCGCACTAATCCAACAGCATCTTTCGCATTATCGTCTTATTTCGCATTATATTTCTAGGTGTTCGTAAAAAGTAGGTGTTAGCGGAAACACGCTTGAGTTCTGTGAAAATACACCTGGGCGATGAACGTGCTAAAGAGCTATGACGAATGAAAGGTCTAAAGGAAGACTACGGGAGGCTTCAAAGGGTAATTAAAATAGACGTACTGTCAGGTAAAATTCTTTTATTAAATCGTTTCATTAAACGTTCAAAACGGTGATCGTTCACTTTCAAACATTTGTCCTCTCGTGTTCTCCAATAATCATTAAATCTCTCATTCCTCAAATATCAGTCCTCCTGTATCATTAAAATTAAAAGAAATCAAAAAAGGCACTTTATGCGGGCGATCCTGTATAATTTCTTCAAATGTATTTTTGGGAAAAGCTTTTAATTTACAAATACAAAGTACCATAAATCGATTAACGTAACATTTATTTACCTATTATTTATAGTATCGTTAAATATTATCCACGAGTTTACATAAAAGTACACAGAATTTAATTATTTACGTCTAAATAATATTTTAGACACTAGACAACGCATGTAACATATTCCATTTCCGGAAACTGTAAAGAGCAGTATAACAAACAGGCATAAAGAAATTTTTAAATCGATTAAATAATATGCTTTATAAGAATTTAAATGTTTTCCACTTTTGACTTTGCATTATTTACATCAGTAGTTACTAATTCAAGATATTCTTTCATATCCAGTGTTTTCCATATTTTACTTGCGGAGAAACGATAGCCAATGAAAATTCAATTAAAACGAAAGAATTTATCACGTACAGTAGAATGTGTAATTAAAATACAGTTAGAGTATCAGTAGCCCGAAAGTTTATATTGTTTAAGTTTCCAATATATAGAGAAGATAGTATAACAATGGAATGTGAAAAATTCCACTAAAGCCATTTAAGCGTTATTGCTATTTTTCTATCAATTTCCAAAGATATGCATTCGACTATACGTACATTTTAATTAAAAATATAAATATAAGTGTAACTATAAATCTCGACACGATAAAACGTAACATTATCCTTTTTTCCTCCTTTATATGATCGTCTCATGTTTTTACTTTTTTTCGTCTTTACCAAAATTAATTTTCTATATCGTTTGAAACTTTTATACGAATTAAAATTGCACGAAGAAATATTTCTTTCGACTATTTGGGGGAACTATTTGACGATGTATTGATTTCATATTTACAGCGTGAAAATAAATAATTATAACTATATAGAAAAGAGAACACCTCACCGATTTTAACGAGTTTTTATACATGTCATCGTCGCTTGGCGTTTCCGACATGTTTACAAAATTTCAATTAAATTTAATTTTCATCACACTTTTACATAGCCCAACGTAAACTTAAGTCATTGATGCTAATCATCTTTAATATAAACAAACAGAGATAAATTAACGGGTTATAGGTTGGGTTAGATTAATATTCGCCAGCATCAACCGAACCAACTGAATCTTTATTTCATACAACTTTTTAATATATCGTAAATTCGATTACTACCATTTATTATTATTTACACATACTACCAAACATACTTTTATGCATAAACACATAATGTTATTTAACATCGTGAGAAACTAAGAAATAAAAAATGTAATTTGCAAATGGAATTAAATTAAACGATCGAAGGCAAAAGGTACTGCAGTAACGTGTCTATACCGGAACGTTTGTCAATCATATTACTGCTAGCGTATGTACAACTACAGGTTATAAGCGTGTACATGGCTATAATAAACTATGTCTAAAATTTATTCAACATTTTACGACAAAAATGTGACTTTTTGTCACAAGAACGATATTTAGGAATGTTATAAAGGACGCGATATCCCGATGCAAATGTCAAATTCAATCGATGAATTACATTCATAGTGAAGCGTTAAAACTTCTTTGCTTTTATTCGTTTGCCGTTAACGTTGAAAATTTCATTCGAACCGACAAAATTCATGTTACAAAAGTGCGACAAAAACGCTACACGGATTCCGACATACCTCGTTAAACTTTCAGTAGCGAGTGAACCTGGTAACCGGGTGCAGAGATGCCAGGAATTCCATTATAAAAAACGCCTAGTACGTGCATGCTGAATGTACTTCGACTTACGATTTTTCCCATGTTCCTTTTGCGCGTTCCTTTTACAACATGCTTTATGAATGTTTTTAACCGTACAGAGAAGAAATCTTTTGCAATAGTTCGATAATTGCCGCTATTATATAGTTACAGAACAATGGATCGTTCTATATTAAATTCCTGCTAAATACTTATGTGTAAAATATGTACTACAGCTTTCACAGTTTATTATAAAATCCTTCCTTCTATGAAAAGTATTTCTATTAAAAATATATTTTAAAGATTCATAATTTAAACTTTCGAGTTTATCAGTGACATTCGCCTTTATCGCTCATACTTTAATGACTGATCTAAATATGCTTACTACAAACATTTTTCAGATAACATTCTAACAAGCAGATGCGAACAACTGCAAAACTCGAAAAAAGTGGCTGTATGTGCATTGGATGCTTTAGATTGGTGGTAAAACAGCTCCGAAAAGATTTGAACGCATGGTCCTTTGTATCGGAGAAACAAATGAGTCTTTTTATATCTTCCTTTATAAATTCTTTCGATATTTAATTTTCACAATTTATTTCGATACATTTTCAGTCATTTTCATTTATTATAGTATAGTATCGTGGACGAGAGGTCTGGGGGAGGGGGGGGGGGGGTGTCGTGCGAATTATAAGCAAGCGGTTGCTGAGCATGTGCATGATGGGGCTTAAACAAAAGATATAAGACAAAAGACAAAGGGTTGCTAAGGGACATAAACGAATTAACGGCGGTATGAGTTGAGAAGCCAGAGAGTGCGGATTGCGTTCTCGAGACAGTGTTGTTAGCGTTGTTGAGAGAGAGTTGAATCTATGTTGACGAGAGTTGTTAATTAATTACGATTAGTTCATGAAAAATAACCATTGTTTTCTGTTAATCCATTTATTATTAATAAACTAATTATTATATTTACGATACTACAATAGAACTTTTGCATATTTTTGCAAGTTTGTGAATGGAAATTGTAATAGAAACGTTTAAAACATAAATCGCTGTACCAAGATTCCCTCATTTCTGTCTAGGGTTTGTCTTGTTGGATAGTCGGTAAGTTCTTGCAATTGTAAATTATCACGTGGATCACTATCTCCAGAAGGATATCATCTTACAGTATCTCATGAGAGTCAGCAGGATTTTTAGCCTTCATTTAATCCATCATTGTACGTCGGTAGGGCTGGTTGATTGGATATTGCGTAACCCTTTCCTTACGTTTCCTTGCATCTCTCTGTATTTGGATAGTTGCTATTTTTCATATACACAGCGGGCATCTCACGGAGCACTGACAGCTGTTCTGAGGATAATTGACCGCAGTGTTGAAGTTTGGCGACGTGGCTCTTTGCTGTTATATTTTCAATTGCTTTTTTCGTGCTTTTTTGAGTCGCAGATGCAGACTTAGATGTTTTATTCGTTTAGTTTCCGGGATAGCCACGTCGTTCATCATATGCAGTAAATGTCGCGAATGCGTTAGTTAACGTTCCTTTGAGCACTCAAAAAAAGCCTTTATCAAACTACACGTTTAAATGTACAATTAGATCGAAATTAAGAGGAATGACAAGTTTATCTCCAATTCTTTTGTAACAAGACCAATGTAATTACCGTATTAAAAATGTTAAATTGATTAATTAATTAAGAATTGCAATTGAAATAAACTGGCCATAAATATATCTATCATGCGTTCTTTCGAAATGCTTATATTTTACACTTCTACTTGAAAATATTTTATTTCTAAGAAATCTCGTTTGTGTATATCAGAAATTATTAGAAGAACATCTTGAGTGAAGAAACAATGCAATATCTAGGCAGGTAACTAACAAAATCAATCGGCAACAATGTAAAACTTTTCGTTAAGCGCAAAAGATAAAAGAATGTTGGAAATCTGTCGTTGACCGCAGCTGATTGTTGCGTTCGACAACGCATCAAAATTTTCGAGGGATGAATTTTCGACGTCGTGTCGTTCATCTTGTTTCCTTCTTGGTACAATTATTACTTTACTGTCGAAATGCGTACGTACCCAATGTGGGACACGTTGAGAGTGTAATATTTATTTTTGTAGCGACAATTTCAAAAGACTGTAATAACGAAACATGGGTCCAATATATTCGTTGTTTTCATTGGGATGGCGAGGAATGTGCATCAGACGCGTCATTCGCGTGTTTAACGTGTAGAAGCAAACAAAAAAAAAAGGAAATATTAAACCTTAAACTTTAAAAGTATTTCATGTCCGGGTTACTTCGACCGGGTTAAGTTTCTCGCAAGTAAATAGAAAAACTTTTTTCGCCCCACCTGCAAAAGGTTATGTGGCAAAAGTTTTAAAATGGTCTTAATTTAGAACGTTTGAACATGCTATATGAATTTTTTGGCACTTTAACAAGTGTTACCTACTGAAAAATGCATTGAATATGAAAGTCTCACGTTTACACCTTGAGGGCACCGTAAACACGTTTACAGTCTAAGAGTTGATATAATATAATGTAAGTTAAAAAAATTCTATTTAATTCTATTTAAATAAATGTTCCTTTCTCAGAGAAATTTCTTTTCTAATTCGCCGCATTTGGCTTTTTCTACATTCTTTAATGATAAAAGAGCAATGGCTATACTTAAACTTTTGCATAGTTAACTATTAGTATACGAACATTAGTTGTAAAATGTCAAAAAAATGCAAAAATGTAGAGATTTGTCGAGGCTATGTAAAGCTATTTCGCTGATCGCGTGTCTGCGCGTGTCTCCAACGCGAAGCAAATAAAAAATGAAACGCGAAAGACGGTAGAAATTTCAAATGAAATCGTTAGAAATCAATGCCTGGCGGAGTAACAGTTTCGTTTTTGAAGAATGAAACTCGCTGTTTCGGTGGGTATCGTTCCGCAATTTCAACGATGCGTAAAAACGATTCGTGGCATTAATTTTAACGAAACGCAACTCGTTGCAGCGCGCGAATACCTTCAATCTTGCAAACGTTGTACGATTCGATGCTTTATTGGTTAACTTTATTCATTGAAACGTTAGCAGCGAAGCGGAACGTAGCACGGCGCAATCAATGCCTCAGTCGCGGTTGCATAGTTTGCGGATCTCAATTTCCGTATCAGTTTAGTTGCCTATTTATACTAGCGGCTAGCCTGTAAGCTGCGCGGCTTTACAACGAAATGTTTGCGTCGTCCAAAAATTAGACGGACTGTCTCTAATTTTTTTTACCACGAGATTCGTGACTTTACGTGCGGAGCAAAGCTTTTTCTACCGCGGCCAACTTTCAGTCAGCTATCACAAAGCATTGGCATCGTGCGAAATCAATTGCAGCAGGACCTCCGTTAAATGAACGCTCCGTTTCATTCTATGAACGTTCTGTTGTTTTCACGTTCTGTTACAGCAACGTGTTCTTCTTTGAACGTTTTATTATGCGAACGTCCATTTATTTGATATCTTGAACATTTCATTATACGAACACTATATTTATCATTCAACTACTATTAAACGTACAGCGTGTTTACGTAGATGCGCGTGTAGGCTTTCTGCTAACCACAGACATAATTAAGAACGAACATGTAATTAAAGTCCATAAAACGTTAAATTTAAAAGAGTGCGATAATATGGTGGGAAATTCTTGGTTGAACGTAGAGAACAAAAGACCATAGTCACTTTCGTTGCATGAAATAATGGAAGAAACCGAGGAATTAGATCCAAGCGGAAATGACGTATTACATCGAATACCAGGATGCAACGACCGAGATAGGCCGAGCGTAACAGGGTGACAACGATTCGATAAAAGTTACAATAATCGAGCACATCCTCCCCGCGGAGTTGCTTTGCAAAATGTTTTAAACAATGGCGAAGAAGCGAACAGTCCAGGTGAAATCTATGACAGCAGAGACGAAGATGTACTACTGTTCCGAGATGTTTCGAGCTTAAATGGTTTCAAGCCCGAAGAGAATGTGATTTAGCTGGCAAGAAAATGTGGGATAAGTTTGTTTCCTTTGATTTCATTGAAAAGAAGGAGGACTGAACGATAGCACCTTTTTCATTTTGTATTCAATTGTATTTAAATTGTACTTAATTGTATTCAATGTTACCTGCTGTACAAGTTGTACTTATTTCATTTCAGTTTGTCCGCAATCTTAAATCGGACGAGTGCTAAACGCTCGTTCTGTTATGTGAAAATCCTCTTATGCGAACACTTTTGTCCAGCAATTAGTTCGTATAATGGAAGTTCTACTGCACTTGAAAATCCATTTACAGACATGCCGCTACCATTTCAAATAAATATTAACTGAAATAATATCCTCTTTTACGATATCTAAAGGATTAACACTATACGAGCATCGATATTGCGAGAATATTATTAAATTGCTTACTTAAACGAAAAGAGGCCACGTTTTCTAAAGGTAACGTTATGATTATAACATTGCGCAGGAATTTCCATCAACAAGTAACAGTTACCTTCTTCCGTAATACATAATAACTCAGCTTCAAGTTATTTTAATCGTTATTACATGCAAATCAATGTCGAAGATAAAGTTTCTTCCACAAGCGTTAGTTTAAAAATGAGAAACGAATTGTTGTTAGTCGTCTAAACGAGAAAAATGTTCCACCAAATCTTAAAGCTACCTAGTTGACGAATAAACGAGTTTAAACAAGAATAAATTATGCAAGTAAATTGCAATTTAAACGAGAAATGAATACGTTGCGTTCAAGATTTAGTAGTGCGAGCAAATTCCTTTTATAATAATATTTTTAGTGTCGATATTTGAAATTTCAAAGTACACCGAAGCTGCCTACTTATGTATGTCAATATGAATAAAACGATTAATATTTGATTTAAAAACCATAGTGATATGTTTCGTTTCGAAATCTTTCTCTAGTGTTGGTGCGAGAGATTTCACAAATTTGTGACTTCTGTCGTCTGGCCAATTTTTGGACACGATGGAACTGAAAAACTGAAAAACTGAAAAACTGAAAAACTGTAAGTTTCAGGGCTGAAACGAAACCGTGAAAGATGGGATGAGAGATGATAGAAGAGAAAGGGATAGAGAGAGATACGAGTTGTTGGGTAACGGGCAGATGAAATTGAAAGCATAACGTCGATTTGATATGCGAAACAAATGTGATAACAAACGCGCTGCACGTTGCATAGAAATTCTATAGCAACACGTTCGAACGCAATGTAACAAATTATTCGAAAATCTGATTTTGTGCCCGTGTTGAGAGTACGAAACAATTTCACTCGCCATAGAAAGTATTCACGCAATAATCAGCTTAAAACGAAACTTTATGTAACTGCGTTATTTATCGATTGTAGCGAAAAAATTACTTGCAGATATTCTTCCATTTTTCTAGAATAAATTTTCTACAAAATAAGATTCGAGTATTCTCGAAGGAAAATATTGACAAACAGACGTAAATCGATTTATTCCTTATTACATTGCGTTTATTTCAGCGCTGTTCTCGTGGTTTTAAAAGTTCGTTGCTACTCGCTTTGGGACATTAGAGTTCTAGCGCTTAGTGTCGATAACAGAGGTCTTAGAGCACCAGAGCTCTTAGCAAAAAGTAGAATAACACGCGCATTGTTTCAACCAAGACAACAGTCGATAATAACTCCCGCAGCCAAGTGAGACTCCAAATGAAAAAAAGAGAAAGTTGAAAATGTTTCGAAACAAATTCATACTAACCAACGCAAGATAGATATATGCTTACTACAGGAAACACATAAAACGGTGCTCAGCTATTTCAAATAAATCAGGAGAGGGCCAACAATTCTAGTACGCAAAGGAATAAAACGCTATCCCATGCGGGGAATAAAAGAAACATATGCACAGACTGCAGCAATAAAAATATACTTGGGAACAACAAACTAGCCAAAGGACATCTGCAAACAGATCCATAACACAAACAATGATATAATATAGACGATATAAACAGTGCGATCTCCGAAGGAATTTAGAACGAACTGAAAAGAAATCAGAACACTAATGAAGAATCTCAGCGTAGAAAGAACTGGTTACGTTTCGATCCTGGGGAAAATTCTGAAAAACGTAACGCCAAGAAACAATACTGTTCAACGAGGCACATAATACAATAACGATACAATACCTGCCATCGCAATGGAGATCGCAATAGATCTCATTACTTCCAATACTTTGCAAAATTTTAAAAAACGTTCTACTAGGGCACCTGATGAAACTCGTCATAAATCGCGAACTTGTTCCACCCCAAACCCTCCTAAAGAAATGAGGAATTTAATGCTGATATTTGCAGACGATTCCATAGTCTACGATATCGGAGACAATTCTACTACAACAGGACATTTAACGCACAAACTAGAACTACTACATTGATGGATAGTACAAAAGAAAATTACAATCAGCCCACACAGAAGTCGAAATATTTGCTTCGCATTAAATCGGCAAGAACAAAAAGCGGTATTTATAAACTAAACAATCGTACCGCGGACAACGGAAACGAAATATTTAGGAATTATACTAGATAAAAGATTAACGTGGGACTGTCGCATAAAACACATAACAAAGAAGATAGCATCCACCACGAAACAACCGTATTGGCTAATCAGGAGGAAATGGAAACTGAAGATAATAGATAAAAGAACACTATACACTACAATGATTAAACCAATACGCGCGTATGGGCCATCTCTCTGTAGCACAGCTACAAAAGGCAACCGAAAGAAAATGAAAATTGCACGATCGAAATTATTGAGAACGAGATGCCCGTATACCATGGTGCGCGAGGGACGATAATAACGATAATAAAAAACAGACATTCCCATCGGTCGAACAAACTCCTAAAGCCATCAACGAAAGACACTGCATTAGAAGCAACACGCGCCAAAATCCGACGGTTGAAACACTGTGTGATACTATTACCAAGAGACTACGTAGATCGCACCCAGTGGACAAATGCCTAGTACCTTCGCTGCGACACTGACGAAAGCAAGGCAGACAAAAGAATAGGCGGAATGAATGGATGGATAGAGTGAATGATAGTAAAATAAGTTTTTCAAATCAGTAAAAATTTTACAGACAAAGTAACTGATTTATAGAAGAAGGAGATTTAGAAAAAAATACTAAGTGTTGGTTCATCAAGTTGCCGAATAAAAGAAGCAGATGGCAACGAAACAAGTTGTAATATTTAGAAAATTACGATTAGTTTCCAACGCGAGTTTCAAGGATACTGAAACTCGGAAAAAGAAGGGGAAAATATTGGCCTTCTATATCTTCTTTCACGCGAACAGCACAAAAAGTTTTCAAACATTGTTCGTACTATAAATACCGAGCTCCGCTAATTAAAGTATTATCGGTACCAACTACCGCACGAGGTGTGTGGCAGCGTATTGCAAGAACGTGCAAAGAAGTTACGCCGGGCTGACTCGAGGCAAACTGCCAAACATTCCGATGCCTTTTGGAAGAAACTAGAAAGGCAGACGCCAAACGCTCTAAACTAAAACATTGAAAGTAAATGACAGACATTTACCATTTAGTAAGCATAGTGTTTACTAGAGATATCGCTTCTACTCGCTAAGAAATACAAAAGAACATGCACCTTAAAGGCACACGGTGTTATAGATCATTGGATTTTTCTTGACCTTCGTTACAACGTCATGATGACAACAAAATATTATCCCATTAAAAGAACATCGGTGAGTTTGAAATCTTGCAAAGTGCGATATTGAGAATATTTTATCGAAAGATAAAGAACGAGGTAAAGGACGAGTAAGCTACTTCGATAAAGATCACTTTGGCCGGTGAATCTGAAATAAATAGATAAGAAATACAAATAAATGGCTTTGAGAATAATTTCACGATTACCAGCATATTTGTCTCTGGAAATCAAGTAACGTTTCCCCTCTGACACTTTTTCGTATCATCGATAATAAGAGGTATTTGAGATGCTCAAGTTAGGTGGGACGGCTCGTATAGCTTGCAACCAGCTTCAGTGTCCTACTATCGAACGTAAAACAATTAATAAACAACCTCGCTAAGCCTTTCATTCTTCCAGTAGATTTCAATGACTACGGTAAATTATGGGACTGAGAAAATACTAATGCAAGAAGCGAAGAAGATATATCGAAACAACTCGACGATATTGTCTTGTTAAATAACAACCAAATGACAACGCAATGTACAACGGAAAAAGAAAGCGCTATAGGTTTACTTATAGCCTCGTCGAGCATCACGGAAATTCTAGATCGGAAAGTAGCCGAAGAATTACACGGTAGCGACTATTATATCAGAATTATATTATTACCCTAGTTCTTCCAACCATATTCAACAATAATCCTAAACTTCGGCCAAAAGCTATTTCATGGAACTTTGAAACAGCTAATTGCCAACTTTATTAATTCGAAGAAAAGATCAGCTTGACAGAAGTAAACTGAACAACCACGACATTAACTCAACCAGCTAATAAAGCAATTCCCACAATTGAAATTAACGCCAATAGAAAATGAGTTGCTTGATAGAACGATGAATGTTCTACTGTCCGAAGCAAATAATTAAAATAGTAATACAATTCTGAACTAAATAAAAATATTCTTCTGTTAAAAATATACGATAAGTTAAGAAGGGTTAGTAGCCGATATAATATATCCAAATCTTTAATCTCTATTAATAATAATTCATCAGTGATATAGTCTACACGGTTGCAGCAAATTGAAACGATGATGAACACGACGAAGAGTTTAAACAATGGAAAATAAAACGCCAAGAAGACACTTTCAGTATCAACGAGATGACAGACACTACATTCAACAGTGACATCTCGTCCGACGAGATTAAAGCCATTCTTCAACAGTGGAAAAACTGAAGCCCTAGTCCAACCAAAATCCTCAACACAATTACTAATCCTCAAAAAATTACAAGCAAAGTTTCGAATTTATCACACGTTTATTTCACGAAATATAGAAGAAAGGTATATTTCCTAACGTCTGGAAAGGAGCTAAAACCATAGCTATCCCTGAACCAGGAAAAGACAAAAATTTGTAGAATTAATAAAAATTCTTAAAAGAACAGAACATAATCGCTTTCCAGCAAGTGTATGCCACTAAAACGGATCAACGTCTTTCTTGAAAGATTTATTACCAACGCATTCATATCTAAAATTGATCTAAAAAAGGTATGTATGAACTGATCTGATGTAAAAGAATAGCTACCGTACTATACTAACTGGGAATAAGACGGAAAATACTCGCCTTTTTTTTAATTTTTCAAGATAAAGGTCTATCCGAATCAAATTAGCGGTCTTCTAACTGACAAAATTGCAACATAAAACGTAGAAAGGGACTCTCTTTTGGGGGTTATCTTGTTTGTAACCGTAATTGACAATATGGTCAGTTATGTCAAATCACTAATGTACAGTAACCCCTTTGCTCGCGATTCCACGATCTTCTGTAATGGAATAAATCTAAATGACCTTTACAGTTGGACATCGAAACCGGAGTTAAATTCTCTCCGATGAAAACCGAGTGCATAATCTTGACCAGGAATAAAATACAAACAATCTGAAACTCGTATTGAATAATACACCAATTACAAAAGCTACCGGAACGAAAATAGTTGTATTAATCTTCGATCAAAAGATCAATTGGAAAAAAGATATCGGGATACCAGAGAAAGACTGCGTCAAAAGAATGAAAATATTTGCAGCCAAATACTGGGATACAGATGTAAAAATTTTCACAAATACGTACAATCATTAATTATGTCAATCACACGTGTAATCATTAATTATGTCTGAACTTGACTACGGATCGATTGTTAATGGTTCAAGCAAAGAAACTACTCGCCCAAATTCTATTCATCACTCTGGTCCCCGAATCTGGTTAGCTGCTTGTCGATCGAGCTCAATAAACAGTCTATTAGTGGAAACTAGTATATAAACTAGTATATCAACTTTCAAATATAGGAAAGTCAGTCGTGTGCCAATTACGCGTGTAAAATAGCTGCTGCTCCGAAAAACCTCTTTTCGAAAGTTTATTCGAAACGTCAAATGACAAGAATCTAAAAGCAAATAACCTCAAATTTCCAAAAGTCCTAGTTTGAGACATTTCACGCAAGAAGATGATAGCAACCCCAGTGATAATAAGAAATATATGTACACTTTTTGATCCAAAAGAAAAGGATAGCATCGTCTTGACATATGATAAATCATAAAAAATTAAATCTAAAATATCTTGTAAACTAACCGGTTTAGACTATGTCGCCATAATATTTTTTTTCGTAGAATGGCGACAGGTTTCGAGGCATGCAAAAGAAAGGAAGGTTTCCATATCAAAATGTACTGCAACTACAAAATGCACATGCATTTTTGCACTTGCGAAAAAGATATTATCGTATGTAGTTCACTTGGAACTACTCGTTCTTTCTCTCTTCCATTTTTTCGAATATTTATCGTTTACGGAAAAAACGCTGGAAACTGACAGCGTGCTCGCCTAGTACGCGTTGTCTTATAGATGGAAAAAATCTGTTTCTGTATCGACACATTGCAACAATTGTAAGAAACAATTGTCCTGTATTTACAAAATTTCAAAAGGGGGGAAATAACCGCGAGCTTATCGGATTTGAAACTAGCAATGAGTTTGACGTTCCAATCAATTGAATTGGAGGAATTTGTATTGGAGAGAAACGTTTGCAGATGATAATGTCTTTGTATTGGCGGTATCAACGTAATGACATTAGAAATGATTTGTAATAATCGATATGTAACAAGTGAGGGTAACAATGAATTAACAAATTTCTAACTTTGACTTCTATTTTGCTTATATATGCTTTGAGCAATCGAGTAAACACAGCATTTTATTCTGGGTATCTGCTCTGATGTAAAACAAAGTTTTTTCTTTTAAATCCTCGTGTTGAAGAAAATAAAGTTTGAACATGTTTCGTTAAGAATTGGCCTGGTACACGTGCAAGATACTTTCGAATGTATTTTTCTTAAAAAGAAAGCACCTTGTAAAAAAATTTTACTCTACGTATTTGACTTATTTTCATATGTATTTTAACCTCCTGCCGGTTATTTACCCACGTTCAGCCCGGAATTAGCCAAGTTTAAGTTTACTTGATAAATATTCAACTTTGATTTTCTCGGAAACGGAACGTCGTATGAAAAAATTTTATTCTACATTTTCGTCTCGTCTTTCCTCGTAGAATCAGCCTGTACTCAACTTTACTACCAGTTATGTGCCACTTTTTATAAAGATTTTTTTTCGCAAAGTAATAACAGCAAAAGAATAGAACGGAAATAAACATAAACGTAAATAATAACAAGTGGGGTTTCGTGAAATCGCATCGAAATATGATCACAATTTATTAAATTATCGAGTCTTTGAATGACTATATATCTGCTAAATCCCTTTATATAGCAAGTGAAACTATCTTTACTTTCAATCAATTTCACGTGTACTCGCAATGCCCTCCGGGAACGGCTCGTTATTGCAGGTGAGTAAACTTCCATTTCAGGTGTATGAGCTTCTCAGCAAATATCCCCTCTACACGCGGCTATTCTTCCTCGTTTACATTCACTGGATAGATAATTTAATATCACTGAGGTGAAATTGACATAGAAATCGGTTTAATCATAGATTAGTGTTATTCTTCTCAAGAAAAAAAGATAAACGTTGCAACTAATAATATTCGACACTGTAGTTTTTCATAGAAAATTCTTCCTCGTTTTATTTTTCAATGCAAATTGATAACAAAATTTGTTTTAAAAATACCTAACAGAACTTTGTTACTTTCTTTTTTGGCAAGGATTTATTTTTAATTCTGTTAAGAATTGCATTGCGTCGAATTGAAACATTTACGTAGGACCTTTAAAAATATCTCTCAAGCAACAAAATATACCATTATCACTCTCTCAAAAAATAATGGCAAAGCAGTAAAAAATGAATGCAAATATGCGAATACGACAGCGATCGAACTAACCTAAGCTTTACATTTCTTCTTCTTTTTCTTCAGATATTGAACCGTCTTGGAAGTAGGTAATGAAGAAATCAGCAGATGAATCAGCTGAAGCCTAGAATCGAGCAAAACCAAAATACCATAACGTCATTGCTACATGCGAACACCACCTTTGCACCCACGTTGTATGCAAGAATGGTTTCCAATCCGATTTTACTGTTGTCCAGCAGTATCTGTATAAAATATTTCATACTATTCGAGTGTGGAAAATGTAATTTTGTTTTCAGCAAAAATGCTACTGTATTATTTGATTTGACGTGAATTTGATATTTTTGAATTCGATAATATGTCATATTAATAAAATTCTACAAAACTTTGTATCAATTTTATTATTTTTATTACATTTTATTACAGACACCTCTACATCATACGTTTTTCAAAATTTTGTGAAATGTGCCGTAGTATAGTATTAGATGGTTCTAAGAAAAATTGTAAACGATTTTCGGAGGTGGTCGTATATCCGGAAAGGCAACTTTCCAAAAACTGAGCCAAATTATCCGACTCGTACTCACTCTACCGTACGTACAATAAGGTACTGCAGTCAGGTCATTTCTTCTCTCAGTTTCTTTAGTTAAGTTAAACAAACTGTTGGTCAAATATAGTCGTGTTTGGTATCATTTTCACCGCACGAATTTTAATAATCCGACCAAGACCATCCCGTAACAATGTAGTAAAAAATAAGAAACGAGTAACTGCTGGCCATATATTCGGACAGTATTGTATTTACCTTTCAGTATCGCCAGAAACATCAAATATGCTTATGCAGCTTTTTAATATTTTTCAACAATAAATATGATTTTCGTTTTCATATCTGTTAAAAATGCATGTTTTTTTGCAAGTATTATAATAATTAGAAATATTGGCATATTATACTTTTCTTGGATAACGAAGGTGATGTACAGTCATAACTTTTTAAAGAAATAAAGATACGGAGCGTAGATGCCCTATAATTTATTTTTATTACGATATCGATCTTGGTCACTTTTTAACATGATTCATATTCTTTACAATCAAAACATAAATTATATTACACATAGGATTCCGATGAAGAAACAATGTGTTCCTGCTTGAAAAGTTTCGAATCACATTAGTAGTTGAACAGTTACGAAACATAGACGCGGAACTATATACATCTCTCTTTCTACCGAATAATTTTTCTGTGTTTTCTGGTTGACACAAATTTGAGAAACAATGTTTACCAAATATTAAAACTCATTGTAATGTATTCCAGTTATAAAGAAAAAAGGAAAAAGGAAGAGATTGCTCGAAGGAAGAACCAGAATGCAGGATGAGAAATTCTGTGAAATTTGGCGATCTATGAGCCGCAAAATGAAGTCTGGTTAAGAAGAAGGATCCGTGAAGGGCGATAGATTGAAGAGGCGGAGGCAAATGAGAGCGGGTTGGATAACGCCGCGGAGGAAAGTTTTAAATTGTGTTGGGAAAGGCGAGCGATTAGTGGATTATAAACATACTGAAAACTTCTGATGGGATTAGCTTTCCTCAGAAGAGGGGTCAAAAGAGGTTTGGCTGGCTTTCGGTCGGTTCGAATAACCTCGAAAAAGTACTTGACTTTCTTTCCGATTTTCCTGCTGCGTAAAATGGAGAATACCGAACCTGCATCATCGTTTTATAACAAACTGTAACGATCAATGTTAATTTTTCGAATAAATATTTTACGAAAGAATCAGAATTTCCTAATTTCATAACGCACTAGAGCACCCCTCCCCCTTATTATCTAAACATTATTCGAATATCTTTTTATATTAATAATTAATATAAAGCTTCTATCATTCGAATGTAATATTTCCCAGCAGCGGACGCCTTCTTATTATTATTTATTTTATTTGAAATCGCGTCAACCATTTTGTATGGTCAATAGCGACAGTGATTAGTAAAATAAATAATATACGAAAATATACGAAAAGCAAAGTGTAAAATGTAATAATAAAAGAAGTTACAAACTGGTTTAATACTATACGTCAATACAATTTGAACATAAATCATATATAACGATGTACAATTACAGCAGGACACAGTACAATTAACCCAAACTTAAATTAATAGGATACAATGTATGTTTCAACTAAATTAATAGTTGGTAATATCGTAATTTTTCGTACAAATTTTGTTTTGGATTGGGAAACGTAATTCTAAATCTGGCGATAGTAGCTTGCCTCTTCCTGTTAAAAAAATTGCTGGACTTTTACCAAATATATTTATAGTACTTTGAGAATTAACTAGATGTTTTTTCTCAGGGTCAGTAGACATTTGAAAAAAAATAAAACCAAAATAAATATCATTATGTTAGACCGCATTACTAGCAGATTTTTATGTTAATGCAAGGTCGAAAAATTGAGAAAAGAAAGCAAGATGGCACCAATGTTGTAATATTTTTCTCGATTTTCGATATGAAAGTAATTAATTTCATAATACTCTAAACGTAATAGTAACCACATTTAATTATATCAAGTTAATCCAATAATAGCAATTTACGAGTATATTGTTGAATCGCATTTAAACAACTTGTTCACGTCCGTACATGCAATATTATGTCAGATACAGAGGTTAGAATTACAATCGCTATTATTTTTTTTTTTTTTTTTGATTATTGATTCTTCGATCGTTTGGTCAAGTAACTACAGGAAATGGCTTTCTATCACTTTCAAAATCGATAATTATGCAATTTCATTTATTAACGTAATTTCAATGGATCAAGACAAACAAATGCTTTAAGATTTCAATTACAAATTGTTTATAAACAGAAAGTTCACATTAAAGTATACGCGTATTTTACATTTTCACGATTTTTTCAGGAAATGGACATGCACCACTTTCAAAATAAACGGTCCATGTGTAGATGTGTTCCGATGTATCTGTACGTTCATAATATATTATTTACTATGAATAGTAAAGCAGGATAATAAGTGTAGCTTTCCATATTACGTGTCCTCCGTTCGTTTTCCGCAATCCATTACAATGGAACATGTCAGTTGCAATTTGACATCAATATGCAGATGTTTCACTTGAAAGCGATACGGGCACGTTCTACGCGCACTGAATATCAAATTATCAATGAATTATGATTTCTAGTCGTATGCACAACTTATGAATTACAAACAAGATTTATGCGCAAATGCTATACCTCGATCTTATAATTTTTTTTATAAAAAAGGTAATATCGTCTGTTAAGTCAGTAGCTACATACATACGACAAACAATTTATATGTTAAATTATGTGTCAACGATAGATTAAACATTTAAAAAAAAACACGCTTCTGACGTTGAACGGTTAAGAAAAATGTATACAAGTAATCATTTCAATCAATCGCCGATTTCTATCGATATAGGAAATGTTGCATTACGTCTTATCTGTCTGTCCATCATGTACCTACTAATGGCGAAGGTCAGCAGATATGTAGACATATCCACGCACAACCTAGTAATAATGCAATGGATAACAATGTGCAATCTTAGTTTCTAAGTTATACACAAAAGTATGTTTGGTAGCATAAAGAAATAATACAAAATCGTGGGGATTAGCATCAATGAGTGAAATTTAGGTAGATGAAATCTATATGCCACAATGAAGTGTAGTGGAAACTATATTTAACAAAAGCATGTGGATATCTCGGAAACTAAGGCAAAATGGTGGTAACGTGCACGCGGAAAAAACTGTTTAGAATGATGACATCGACCACGATCGTGCAAACAGGTCCGGACACTCATATGCCGAAAGTATAGAAGAAACCATGCGAACGTTGAGTTGCGAAAAATCAAGATAGAAGACAAGAAGTTATTGTCTTCCACGTTGATTTTTCAGGACGCAATTGCCGCACGATCTTCCCTAGCGAGTGTAGAGATCTGCTTATATAGCCGCAACCTTTGTAACATACAGGGTGGTTGGTAACTGGTGGAATAAAAAATTTTGTTTTTAATTTTTCCATCGAGACAACGATCCACAGTGAGATCCGTTATAACGTACCGGAATGGCTTTGCCAAGTCGTACGACGCGAAGTCGTTGATGACAAATCTATCGAACCATTTTCTATCAATGGTATTCGAGATTGTCAAAAATTTGCAAATTTTATAATGGATCGCCGTCTCTGAATTTAATGTAAAAATTACAATATGGCAAAACGAAAAGCTAAGGACCATTACGAATGCAGAGCGGTATATTCCGAACCGCCAAATCTACAAGGAAACTGGCATTCTCGGGTCTCGCGGCGAATCTCCTGGACACCTTGGAGGAAAAAGAAGAGCCAAAAAGACACCACTTTTGCCAACTGCCCTTCAGATTTAGCGACGCAGGCTATCAAACGATGTGGTACACCTGTAGGTGTATTCGCTTTCAAGGGGCATATAAACCACCATAACCAGTGTTAAATATCCTATTTGACAGAATCTACGTAAGCATTTAGTAGATAAAAAAAAAGTATGGAGAAGGATTAGTCGCCAAGAATATACGGATGTTGTTATTTTTCTTTCATTGACGCAGTACGTTCATAATGCTCCTTAGACCTGTTAAATAAAAGTTAAACTTGGTAAGCAGATTTGCAGTGGTTTCACTGGAATTTACAATGAAAAGTCACTTGATCATACGAAATAGGGAATTGAACGTACGCAGAGAGAAGCAGATGCGTGAAAAAAACGTGTGGTCCCCTTTGCCAGTTTGCATTCTTCTTCTTCTTTTGTAATGCAGGAGTACTCCTCGAAATGAAATCCATTGTTTCCAGCCGTTGAGCACGAAGAAGTACCAGCACCAGAACTACCTACTCTAACACTCGAGTGCCCTTGAACGGCCGACCTGACGATTAAGCCGGAAAGTGTCTTGAAACTGCTCAAACAGGACGCAAATGACGGATCGAGAACCTCTCAGGACCAGTTTTGTCCCGCGTTTTGTGTATCGAAATAGTTGAACCTTATCGAATCCCCTGTCTGATGCGGCTAAGCGCAGACTCAACGACGATTTTTACGCTTTCCGCTCGCACTTTGCGTATCGAATCCTAGAAAAGAGGGTGACAGATTCGGCGGTAAATATGCTCTGTATAATATGCATATACGGGGTGCCCGAAAAACTCGAGGCAAACCTTATATTACGCGCTGACGAGAGAAACAGGCAATTATGAATCTATTTTGAAGACATAGATTCTTAGTCGAAGGTTATCGGTAGATTGCATATTTTGATGCATTTAAAGGAATTTCTAAAGGACAAAATTAAACAGGATGCATACAAAACGAAAAGGTATATAAAATATGCATAGCACGATGTTTTCTATAATACTTGGCTGGTAAAGCAATTTTCATAAATATGTATTCGCGTAAAAATCCGTAATCTAATTATTATCTTTCTTACAGAAGGAAGCTTAGAAGATGGCTCTGGATGGAGGAATTTTGTAAGGATACTGAAAACGATTTCGAGGTTTTATTATAAAAAGTTGATCCGAAGATAGAAAGAACCACGAGAATCCATTTCAATGGAAAACTATTTCCATATTCTAAAACTATATTTCCAGATTCTCCCCAGATAATGCAGATTAACTGTACTAAACGTGGTTTTCATCTGCGGGCTTCAATTTTGTCTCCTATTGTCAGTGAATTTTTTTACAAAAGACAGATGTTGATCTAGGTAAAACTAAGATCTAGGTGAAGCAATAGCTCGTTCGCTCTGCTAATTCGTAACAATATGTATTGTAAGGATTTCGATAATATTTTACAAAAGATCGACTCAACAAGTATTGACACATTATATTACATGTAAGAGATATATTTTTCCCGGTGTAAGTACAGGGAACGTTCGATAATTGCACAGTCACTATCCTCACTAGGAAGAAGAAGAAAAGGAGAGAGGTTTCCTTGACCCACCGCGAAACTAGATACCAATTACAAAATAAAGCTTCTTTTATTCGCTACTTTTTCTAAATTAAACGTTTGCAAATATATTTGTGTGATCCGATTAGAATGAGACCAAACACGATATAATTTGAATTATATTTGCTTATTGATATCATTTATTAAGTAAGCAACTGTGCTCCAAACTATAACGAGTTTAATGTCATTTTGGTGAAAGTTTCATTCATCAGGAATCAAAAATTAAAAAATTTGATTTTTGAATGAAAGGTCTCAGTTTATCGCGGGCCTTTAATATTCGTCCGATGCTCCTTTCATTAACGCTGTTCTTTTCCACGTTCCACATCTAAAATCCTAGTTTCAAGGAAAAGAATCGTTTCTGCCTCTGTTTAATTGCAACTCTTGAATCCCGATTTTTACGCGACTATCGAATGTTTCAAAATTCGTAAAACATAATGTTTTTTTTTATTTAGTTGTTTACATTCACAATTTGTCCGATTTGGACATTTGGTAGAATTTTTTGGCTGTTTGATTATCATGTGAGTGGCTACCCCCAGCGGGGTACCATCTTCGTGTTTGTTAGGTTATATCCTTTATGAGATCTGTTAGGTGAAAACATAATATAATACACAAATAAAAATTGCCTGTTTAAAGATTCGTTACATTCTTCTAAGTATCTCTTCTAAGTATCACACGTAATAGTTCTTTGCATGAAAAAGATGACGTGCCTTTTACATTTGGTAATATTCTTGATGACACGAAACGATTTTTATTGTCAAAGTTCGCCCGACATTTTGCACCAAAAACATGAAACTATACAGCAGTACTTTAGAGTACTGCTCTGTTATCCGGGCACCTTACCATCGTTATCACATAAATAATCTTGGAAGCTATGCAAATACAGATTCCTACGTTTAGCGACACTCTTTCGTCGTCTACGTCCGCTGCTCAACCTACTCTTTGCACGTAAAATACCGAACGACTTAATAAATTGTCTCGAAATCTCAAGGCACTTCAGTCTCCGGATCTCTCGGTCTTCTATTAGACATTGTCCCAAGAATTTCATCGAACCCGTTACGGTCCACATAATTGTATCGATCTTCGAGCATAGTTCTCTCTGCTTCCGCGCTCACCTCTTCTTTTATCGTATCAATCTTTATTATATATAATATATATATATATAATATATAATATATAATATATAATATATATATAATATATAATATATAATATATATATAATATATAATATATAATATATATATAATATATATATAATATATAATATATAATATATATATATATATATAAAAATACATATATAGAGTGCACGGCCTGCAAACAAATAAATACTACTAATAAAAGCAAATATACATCTTTAGGAAACCGTGTATAAAGCATCGACTGGATTTAAGATTGTCGTCGTTAGTGCGCAGAGACGTCGATAAGGACTGGATTTCTATCTCATTGCTTTACTCGCTAAACGACAGCATTAGTTCAAGGATCTTTGCTACATCAACGAAACGTCGAACATAATTATCCGGGAATCCATCGGTGAACTTGGATTACCATAGAATCCGGAGCAACAGTGGCTTGGCAGCAAGCCCGCAGCGTTTCGGTTGCCGCCTTTTGAATCTTAATAAATTATCCGTCGACCATGGACGATCGGAGAAGGGTGCGAGAGGCCAGTCGAGCGCGCATCTATCGGCATGCTCATTAATCACCCGATATATATATATATATATATATATATATATATATATATATCCCGGTATATATATATATATATAGCCAGGTTCGTCGCCACCGATAATCGGCCGCGCCACAGCCGACCAGGGAATTTGAATTTCGAGAACGGGCATACGGTTCTGGCTCGAATATTATCGGTATATCGATTTCACACACACACTCCTCCTCTGGCCCTTCCCCTTCTCCTATGCCTTGCTTCGCCCACTTGAAATCCTCCTGTCAACCAGTTCAAAAAGATTTCCTCAATGCCCTGTCGTTTATACTCGTACCATAAATTCGATAAGCTTTATTGCTCTAATGGCTGCTAATTCGATAATAATTCAAACCGACTATGTATTAAAATATCTAGCACGGCGTGGGCCAGACACGGGGGGTTTCTCGCCTGTTTTTGATCCAACGATTTCGGAACTGAATTTCGTGCCAACCGATATCTTTTGGCGAGACATCGATCACAATAAATTTTCAAGTTCAGCAATTAGTTTCTGAAATATGAGAGATCGAAGAATTCAAAATTCGTTAACGCGTCAGCCCATACACTACGACGTACGGACTTTATGTCAATTCGATAATTTAAAAAGTCCGAACTTGGATTTTCAAAATTTACAATAGCAAATTCAATATACCGATCCGTATGTTAAAAAATGTTTCAATTTTCATAATATTTTCATTTAATACCTGCAACTTAAAAAGTTACAACTATAAAACGTATCTATCTTTTACTCTTCCTGTCGCTCATAGCGTTGTAAATTGTTCGGAATCAACTCGGATTTCAATGTTAGAAAATACAAAATTCGAAACATTTTTTTTCAATATCCAATGATAAATTCTTCTTCATTGTGAACGATAACAAAAGTAGTAGAATCGTAAACAGCAAGTAATAGCAGTAGAGCAAATTCGTCAACGATTTTTCGTAGTTTTGCGGCAAGAAAATCGATATGCATTATCAAGCAGCAAATCTACAAGGTGTTCGGCCAAATGGGGTTCACGATTTTTCAAGCATTTTCGGACAAAGGTCGATCAGTTTCGAATCGGCAAATTGCAATATTCAAAATTGCCAAAAGGACTTGTTTCGATAGAAAGTGACGATCACCTTGACTTTCTTAAATAGCATAATCTATTTTTGATTTCGCAGCTTCAAATGGCCACGAGTTCAAAAATCTTAAATTCAACGCGCCAATTAAGCGTACAAAAGTAAAAGCCTACCAATTTATTTGACGAATACAAATGACACGATGAACACGAATAATTTCCGGATCCTGATCTCTGATTTCGAGGAGAGAAAAGACGAAACAAGGGAGATCCAACAATATAACTCATCAGCGCAGCAACAAGATTCGTTAATTAACTCGCAATCGAAAATAGAAGCTGGTTGAAATAAATTCTAAAGTGAAAGATCGCAAGGATCTTGTCGCAAAAAAAAATATTTGGAATATTTTTAGCGTATTTTGTTGCGCCGGGTATTGATCAGGTTCCTGCGTGTTTAATAAACTTTACAAACTCTTCCGTTTTATTTAAACTTTATGATATAGATGCTCTCGATGCAATATATATCGCACAGACTTTTCTGAAGTAGAAAGTTGTTCAACTAAGGAGTGATTTAACAAGAACCTATTAAATTATAATAAATATTACCTTATTTTTTAAATTCTTTACTTCTTTTATTTAATAGTTGCACAATTTTAAAGAGAATTATATTTATTTCCATAAAGTTTATATTATCTCTCCACAGTAAATTTCGAAGTAAGTTTCGCCTGAAAATTGAGAGTCCCAATGGTACTTTTAATAAACTAGCCTCTATATTCCCATAATGTATATCAGTTGTTAAAACGTTAGATTGTGTGGTAATTTATAGACTTACAGAAAAAGTGATCACAACGACGTTTGCAGATGTACCGTAATTCTTGCATCCTGCGACACTTCATCGGCAGCCATAAAAAAACTGACAAGACCGATTAGACAATACAGCTAACTGGCTGCAGAACTGTAACGGAACGAAAACAAATCCATTCGCGTCAATTTTACCTTAGGTAAGAAGACGTGTCCGTCAGTCAGGCTAAATAGCAGTAATTTCGCAAAGCGAATCAGTAAAACATCTAAAATCGGCAAACTATTAGTTTGCTAATTAAAACGTAAGTTGAGGTTGATATATAAAAACATCATAAAACAACTGTGGACGCATGGCATACGGATGGAAGTGCCCCAAAGATAACAAAGTGTAGCAAACGTTATATAAAACAGTTGCCCGAATCAACCAAACATACAGATTAAAAAAATACACGCTGGTAAATCTGATAATCAGATTCAACAACTGATATACATATAATCCTATATCTATCGTATTCAAGGTACATTGCAACTAACAAAACTGTCTTCAGGCCATTAAACAAAGTCATCAAATTTTTTTGTAACTCGAAATGTGGAATTGGCTACAAGGAACCTTGGCGTAGTTGGAAAACAGCGGTGATTTAATTATTCGCAATTGCTTCTTTTCTCGCAAAATTACACTTCAATTTTCCGCCACGTTCTCTCGCGCACCTACATTCGAGGTGTCTGCTTGGAAAATTACGAGAGGCTGTTGGTGTTTTATCAAGCAACTTCTATTGTCCGGCAAAATAGAAATATAGAAAAGGAGAGAAGTTGGTATGTACGCGTGAACGCCAGTAGACGAACGTATATCGAGTATCCTGAAAGCATTTTTAGCTACTAAAAGCATCCAGAAGAAAGCTTGTTGTTCTGTCTCTATAGAAAATGTTCTTATGCGTTTGTAAAGGATACAATGCCGTCATCGGCTGATATAATTTTTCTTACGAAAAGCAGCGTTCGAGAAGAATGTACTAATCAGAGTCTAAAGCTACGAAGAGTTTAAAGTAATATCTAACAAATTTTTCAGCTGTCTGTATTTTTCATCGTGTCATAAAAACCAGAAAAGCAAATCAGAAATGATATATTTTTATTTATTTTCAGTAAACCGACATTCCGAACTTAAGCAGCGAATTTCCTATCAGAATGAAAATCAATTTAACGAATGCTTGACTGTAATAGAAGAGAGACTTGATCAATATACCCTGAGAATATCACCCTGAGAATTTCGTTTAAATAAAGTTTCGTTACACTGTATTTGTAACATTGAAATGCAAGGTTCCAACCTTTCTTTGTATGTATTTATGTTACATCACCGTTCGTTTCGAAAATGGTGTAGGTCCATTTCTTGAAAACATTGCGAGAACGAAAAACACACATATACTTGAGTTTAAACTTTTTATTTATAAACAATTTATAATTAAAGTCTGAAAATATTCCGTTGCTTTAATCAATTGAAATTTCATTAATAAATGAAATTGTTTAACCGTTTATTTTTAAAGCGTAAATCCGTTTCCTACAATTGGTGTAATTTCTGGCCCGTCCAAACAGTCGAGGCAGCAATAAATCAAAAATAAATGATATTGAAATTAAATAACAGTATTTCATTTGTTCTGCTTTTAATTATAAATAAACGCGTATTAAAACTTAAAACGTGAATTTTTAACAATTAAAATTGAACGAATCGTACAATTCTTTAACGGCGAGATTAGTGTAAGTGCAATCATGACCCCGAAAAGAGATGTCGATCGACTCTTAAAAAAAGCTATTTGTATAATGAATTTACACCTCCTTAGACATATAAAGACGTGACCAAACCAAGCAGACCTTATCAGGACTTTCCAACCGAGAGAAACGCAATCACTTCAATACGTCAAAAGAAAGGAAAATGGAAGTAGACTGCTTTCAAAATAAGCGGCGCATTTCATGCCACGTAAGTATTTCGCGAAAATAAATCCAACAATAAAGCTATTTGTTGGGAAATGTACTAACTGGATTGCAACGATTCCGCTATTTCTTGGAAATATCTTTCACTTACAGTCAACAATGTTCGAGATTATCAACAGCTTCCACACGAATTTTCCAAACATTTAATTGTTTTTTCAACAACGCTTAGTGTACGCAAAAATATTTTAAATAACCTTTCCGTAAAATAACAGCTATCCCGATTATCTGAATCTGTGAAACTACGTTGGTGCGGAAAAAGACGAAGGAGAATGTACATATAAAACAGAGCGTCCTGAAAGCATTTTGCCCGTTAAAAGCATCGAAGAGAAAATTCGTTCCATTTTCTATGGAAAAGGGGCACGACGCTGTGAAGCGTGCTCAATCGTATCCATCAGGTATAATCGTTCCTGAAAAAAGACGATTAGCACACGACTTAACTCGATGGAAATTGGAAGAAACTGTTTCCCTTTGTTTAAGGTAGGTACTACCTATTAATGTGAAAAGCGAGCAGATTAAATGAAAGACTCGATCGACTTTTTAACACTTTATTGCCACATCTGCAATTATTTACTCTTCTCGTACAACGATATTGTGTCGGTGAAGATACCTTTTGTACAACCAATGCTCGCGCAATCCTTCTTAATAATCGTGTAAGGATACAAATGCTTTGTTCGAAAGGTACGTGCAAAGATATGGAGCAATCAACAACAAGAATCGGACAAGGATTCTTCTTTGCGTCAAACACCTACATTAGACGCACACGTACGCTTCTTTGGAACAAATGACAGAATTTAAGGACCAATTTGAAAATTTCAAAAACAAACCTGACGCGAACTACTAGCGAGACAAGCTGATCGCATAATGGAATTTTCGGATAAAAAAGCAGCGAATTTCTTGGTATGAAATTTCATCTATTTAAATACAGATTAAGATTAGAATCGTCGAAGCCCTTTCACCATTACTTCGACATGACAAGACACCCCTCTATTACCACCTTCGTTTACTGTTTCCATTTCCATAAAATCGCCATTGTTATCGCATTTGTAGCAATGAAAGCGTTTCATTAGATCAGCATATTTAAGGCTCTTCGTGACCAGTATCTGACGAATCTACGTGCTTTACATAATTTTCAACAATACGTTTTTGCTTCTTAACGTCTGTGATTGTGACTTTTTCAGTTTCTATACTTTGCTAATTCTGCTCCACTTACACCACTTTCAAATTTTTTAATTATGTCGTACTTTGTTTCGGTAATTAGAACGTTGCTTGTTTCACAGTAAATTCTTATAATCAGCATTCGCTCGATCGAATAAGGGAAAGAATGCATTGTGTATGATGGAAAAAGGTATCCATTACTGGAATTTCTTTAATTCGCATAACTTATAATCATTTTTCTTCTGGCGCGTGGCACGAGTTCGAGCGTGCAACCTTCTCGCGGTGTTCCTTGGATTATGCTAATGCCGGCGGCACATTTTTCATTCAAAATTTAATAAGACGACGGCAAAAAATCGTACATCAAGTTTTAGGAGGTGATTGTTAAGAGCGGGCTTCAATCTTCGAGTCCATATTGATGCTAATCGCGAGAAAAAGTTTTCAATGTCCGTAGAGACGTTTGAATTTGCAAAATTTTCCAAAAGGAAAAATATCCTCACTTTCCTACCTGTTACGCTATGTAAAAATATCTTTGGAAAGAAAATGAGCACGGAACTCTGGAAGAGAAAACTTTGCGCTTTAAAATGAGGCCAGATAAATTGCTGCACGACTTATTTTTACAAAGTTGTAACAGTGCAAATATCAACAATTCTTCGTTGAAAATTTAACGATCTTTTAATTTTGCATGCCACTGTACTTGTAAAAGTGTCGTTACAAACTACCGTACTCTTCTTCTTTCAGTTAGTAAAAGTATAAGATGATTTAAAATAAATATGATGAAAATGGCGTAAAAGGAGACAGAGATAATTTTACAAGTTCTGTAGAAAATATTATTGTTTAGTGGATACAAGTATGGGTACAAGTATACAGTACAGACTTATGGTAATTGCATAGAAGAAACAGATCGATTTTTATGACCTCGAAATATGTTGTCAAGGTCAACATTCTAAACGACATTTTTCTATACGTGTTACCATTGCACAGCTTTAGCTTCCGACATATTCGCGAAAAACCTCGGTTCAATTTCCGTTACGATTACGCTTCATTCTGACATAGACCGACAGCTTATAGCATTCGCGCTTTTATATAATCCAACGAAGCTCATTTTCGATAGACATTTTCAATTTACGTAAGAACGAAAAATCAATGGGTCAGGTTTGCGTCAGATAATTATAACTTTACTGTGAAATAATTTTAAGCATCAAATAATAAGAGAGATTCGATTCATATGTTAAGTTTGGTATTGTATCATCGTTATTCGAAATTGGAAACACTTGGGCAATGACGATTATCAAAATCATACTGTCGTCGAAACAGAAACTTTTGCGAATACCTCGAAGAGTAAAGCCGAGCGATGGTAACGTGTATAGAGAAAAATTGTCCAGGATGTTGCTTTTGAGAATATATTTCCCGATGATCGAAATCGGTGAGATGATTTCCTTTGTGAATAATTACCGGAAAATGGTGGTTACCATGATAGACCATAGCTTGAGCTATCCAACCGCCATTAGGCGTAAAGTAATTTTCAATGAATCTATCGTTATAGGAAATCTCACGCTGTGTCTCGTTTGTCTCCTTGTCACGTACATGCTAACAATAGTAGATTAGAGTGAGCAAACATGTATATACGCCCCGTAACCTAGTGGTAACGCGAAACGCACGGCCTTCATTTTTGAGTTATACGCAAAGATGCGTTTGGTTGTGCGTAAATAATGATAAATAGCAAACGATTATGATCAAATTAACGATACTTGCAAAATCTGTCGTTGGTCGTTAATTGTAATCCATAGATTTCTTGATCTCTTTTTACTTACATTAAAGATGATTAGCACCATGATATGATAAGATGATGGCAGCATGATCAGCAGTGAGTTAAGTTCAGGTTGTGCTATAGAAAAATACGGTCCCTCGTACCAGAATGAAATTACTTGTTGTTTGTCATTCGCTGACTCGTTGTCCGACGTGGGAAAATTAATTTCTTTTTTATTGGTTTACAAACGTTTGTGAGCTTCTTATTGTTAGTAATGTTACTGGAAGAATGTCGTGCACACGAACGCCTACGTGATACCGGTGCTTCAAACGAAATACATTGTTCTTGTGCACTGAGTGAGGATGAATGACTATATTCTTTCCAAGAACAATATCGATCCAACGACAGTTGAGCCATTAATGACCAGCAACGCGCGATGCTGAAATCAAATTGTCAAAGAAATCAAAGTTCTCTAAAAAACTTGCGAGACATTTAACTAGTTGCATGAAATTGTTGCACGCAGGTACATTCCAATACAATCCTATTTTTTCAACTAATGAAATATGACACGTACGAACTTGTACACAGTTTTTCGAAATAACTTCCCAATTATTAAAGATCCACACTATATGACAGAGTTTGAAACACTTATTCTTACATTTAAACCTAAACAATTTTACAAACGGAAATTATAATTTCTGGAACCAAATTTCTTTTTGTCACTTACATTTATTTAAAAATGATTTGACATAATAATCACGTCTAATTACTTAACAAAACGAATTTGAGATATGTTTTCAGAGTTAATGATCGAAAACGTATAAAAGTATAATATTGGTATATACATATCTTTGGCATATATTTTTATCGAAATTTTTAATGTTTAAAAAAAACTGCTTAATATTTACCGTACCATTATTCACACGTATGCAAACCATTACCGCGTATGCATTTCATTCCTGAAAAATCATTCTGACATATTAAAATTTCGTATCAATCTCTATGCATATGTATGGCTGTTCATTGTATCGAAACGAATAAAATAAGTGTACGATAAAATTCATATCATGATTCGAGTAACTGGTAACGAAATCGATTATAAAATCGATAACGGAACTTTTCATAGATCGTAAAGAAGAAAATATTTCCTATGACTTATAAACAGTAATTAAGATACAGCGAAGTGAATGCATATAAAGACGCAAATTACTCAGTTGGAAAGTTTACAAGGCGCTAGAGCCGTTCGATAATAGTTTCGAGAAAAAAATATATTAAAAATGTTTAAGGACATATAATATATTATATAAATATGTTTCAAGTTTTATTCTGCGTTTCGTTCCTATTTTTTCACAAGGAATTGCCTCGCGCTTGCTTGTACATTCGACTTGCACTCTGTGTATGTATGTGCGTACAGACTATAAACGCTAATCTTGGAAATGTTTGAGAGAAAAAGAACGCGAACAAGAGCGTATGGTCAAAGAAGGACAAGGAGAGAAGATGGAAAGTGATGACAGGAGGAGAAGAGGAAGTGGTTTTTGTACGCGGAACGATAAATTTGGTGGTACAGCATTTTGCCCCCGAAAACCTATCGCAATAAATACGTGGTACGTCCGGTACGCGGTTGAGCCGCCGCGTTATACTCTAATGCAGTGCATATGGAACAATTTATAACGTTTCAGCGCGGGTTCACCAGCGTTTTTCTCGCCGCTCGTTCGTTCAGCTCATGCCGCATACGCTTTTCACCACCCATTGTTTCTCTATTGCTGAATTATTATTTCGTAATTTGCCTTTTGTCCTTGGAGATGACTATATGTAGCTACTAGGTACAATTGACTCAGATCTCTTGGAAACAACTCGCCGTGTAATTAGCACTTGTGAGCAGTATTGCAACGGTATGATTATGTCAACAAACTCAGCCATTTTGTTGTTCTTCAATGAGAGCTATAGTGTCGAAGCTTACCATGTCCATTTTCGGTTCTCCGTCATTCTGGATTTTACTACGCCAACGGCTAGTTTGAACTTTAGTTGATTTCCCAAAGAATATAGATTGAAAATCGGATTTATTATAAAGAATCGCCATGTCTATTTCATATCAAAACTTGCCTTATGCTGCAGTAGCGCTAATGCAGTACTCGAAACATAATTTCAAAAGTTGCTTCACACTGCGTTATGTGTAAATTTGATTTATGCGAGTCAGTAAAACTGACACGCATACAGCGTGTTTCCGAAGTCATGCTGGAAGTGGTCGAGTGGTGATCCTACATGCAAAAATAAAGCGAAAGAAGAAGGATAACATTTTTTAATCGTTGATCATAATTTAATTAGACGAGTAGAGCTGTGTATGCAGCAGCGCGGTCAACAGTTTGAACACTTGTTATGTTAATAAAATGATGTTCAAAAATAATACTCTTATCCTTGGTTATTAAACCATTCCCAATGCGGACACTGTGAAAATAAGGCAACAGTATTGATGGAAAACAAATCGTGACGTTGTCAATTTTTATAAATATCAACCCGAGCGGAAAGAGAAGTCAGACACCTCGAAACTTACAATTAGCACTTGACGAATCTCTAAATATATCTTTCTCGGAAACGAAGTCCGAAACGGAAAGATGTTATTCCTTTCTTTCCATTCATTTTCATGCGTAGAACCAGACCACTGATACATACAGTTAAGAATGAAAAATTATCCAATGTTGACCAGTTTTTGACAGGCATTATGATAACGACTTTCGAAATATTAATGATTTGTTACAAGATATAAAAATCTATTTAATAGTGCAGCTATAGATTTGGTTCACAATTTGGTTCACAAGGCGAGTAAAATCCAACTGTTCTAAACTCCTGTCTAAATATCTTCTTACTTTGTATTTGTACTTTGCGTTATCTAATTTTTATATCCATTTGAATATTTTTATATCTCAGCTTAAGTATACGAATAAAGATTTCACTTTAGTAATTAAATCTTATCATCAATTATTCATCAATATTTGAAAAATTATAAAAATAATCATTTTTATTTTTTGTATAATAATTTCAATTAACGGTGAAGTTATGTTTTGCACACAATAGGTCCAAATTTTCAGTTTAAATGTTAAAAAATTTAAATTTATAAGTATCCATAAAAACCCATGAAACTCCATTGATTTAAAATGGACATAGTTTTGAAATTACGTTCGCCAAACGTAGTAACAAATTTTTACTTTTGCTAAATGTTCATTTATGCTCTCTAACAACGAATAACTAAATTTCCTAATAGAGTGCTTACTGAATTTCAATATTTATCGATAGCCTTGAATAAATTTCTGTGTAAATTTTTGCAACTGACCGAATTACACGAATCGTGATTAACGTTGCAATTGAAAATTGTCTAACTGAAAATCTGATTTTTAGGAACATATGTTTGTTAAATACAGAATTAGATTTGCAGAATTAGTGCATGTAATATTCGTTATTCGTTGTTCGATCAAATAATAATAAGTTGAATATATAATTACATTAATGAATCACTATTGAGACATCACTTCACCTTATATATGATGCAAAATCTATACGTCAAAAAATGATCTAATACACTTTACGCTATTGTTGAAAGATTAAAAATAACCGATCTTTTTGAATTTTGAAATGAAAATACATTGGATATCTATAGCTATATTAATATATGTAATAATAAATTAATAAAGTGATTAGAAATATGGAATACAATTTTTTCATATGATGCATCGTTTTCCATAGAATCTAAAAATTTATCACAGTTACTCGCATTAATATTCGGACCTAATACGATCTCTGTAATTGTTGTTTTGTGTAAGTAGCAATGATTTATAAATATGTATACATATATCGTGTTGTCTATTTTCTGAGAATACGAACTACTTGTTGTAGTTTGAAAATACGCAAGCAACTTCTCCCTGACAGTAATGTTTAATTGTACAATAGATTTCTAATAAAAGATCGTCTTATTTATATATATATTTATATGTATGTGTATGTGTATATTACATAATCACGAAGTAGGTTCACGCTGCAAAAGTCACGTAGTACGATTAGCGAATTCTGCAAAGGCAGCATTAAATTATCCTGCTCTTGCGCGTTAACAAAATCTCAATTTATCTATCTTTGGCATTTTCTCGTTACAAGGAATGCTTCTCTGGTCAGATTATCGGCCTGTAAAGCTTCGTCAACTTTTATATTTCATCTTGGACAGCTAAAAATGTAAATGTGAGTCGGCGTGTATCCACACGAGCGATGAAAACAGAGCAGACCGTTGATTGTAACAGTTGAAATAATGGTAACTTTTACTCAACATTGCAAACCAGATAATATTCATATCAGAATCTTTCAATTTTAATTTTAGTAAAGCTATTTTTTTCTCGTTTTTTATATGACTGTATTATAAATTCATTGAAATATCTCGTAATTCTCTGACTACGTTTATCGAATTTTGTAAAACAATCGGCGAGAATAACATCCAGGTTTCCAATTAGAAATACCAAGTGCGATACGTTATTTCGAGATTTACCGATTCTATTCGGAGAATTCTAGAAATATCTTTAAATATTTTAGTATGTATTTTTTGTGGAAATTGTATATTATTGCGTATTCTTATTTCGCCAAATCCACGCACTTTCAAACACTACATTTTCAATATTTATTGTATCAGTTTATGAAACTACAGCTCACATCGAGCCATCAAACTGCTCGGATATATTTATTTCATTAATCGTGAGTGCCAAACCACATCGAGCGACACACATTATGGCAACGAACTACTTACACGAGTGAATATTAGTGTTAGCGTTAGTATTGGTGCGACCATCGTGCCTGAGGGCTCGCGGTATGACTGACCGTACCATCAAATGAATCCAAGCCAGGAAACAATGGCAGAGACCTTTGAGTACACGAGTCTCGAAAGTAGCCTCACTAGTAACATAGCGAATTCTGAAAAGCCTAAACCCGTACTATCGTCCTCTGCTCTAGTAACCATAAGCAACGTACAACCTGGTAAAGAAGCAGCAACTTTGGCCAACAGTGTCGAAGGAGCAACCATAATTTACTACATGCTGTTGTTCAATGCTATTGGAAAACTAAAGAGTATATCTAGATTGCAAACAAACAGCTTACCAACTCCTGTCAAATCACGACTCGCTTACTGTCAAGGGTATCAGTGTTGTAATCAGGCTGTGTATCTCCCGGTCTAGAAAAATGATGCTATCGAACATGCCTTCATGTACTTTCAACGAATATATAGAAAAATTCTTTACTTAAAAATAGCTTTAAAGTTTACTCGAAACTGGCCTACCTAAGACCACCGATGAGTATCGGAAAACAACTGTATGTAAGCTCAGAAAATATATTTAACGTTGCAGAATACTATGACAACAGTCAAGGTCGTATATTTACACGCATACAGATGCTACTTCTTACGGCTACTTCTTACGTAAGCAGGAAGGACATGTAGCCGTGCAATGTAGTATCAATAGAAAAGTTTCAGATATAGCTATTACCAAACCAGAAAGAAAACAAGTCACGAATACACCCAGCAAATCCAAAAATACCTCTCACCAGCCTGCAACTTCGATCGTAAATCACACCATATATTAGTAAACCCAAAGCCATAGGTAACAGAAGAACACACTCCACATTTACACGCGGATTTAAACAAATGACAACTTTATCATACAAGCAATCACAACTGACTCAATTAATATAAATAGTGAAACAAAGATACAAGGAAAGGAAAAGGAGCAAAATTCATTCGATCATTTCTTGATTTTCAGTCAGTGAAACTAGACACGATTAGCCAGCCTCCTAGAAAACGTAATTGGAGTAATTGGAGATCAAAATGCTGACCAAAATCTGACTCCATCTAAATGAAAGATGTATGAAGAACAGAATCCACGGATTAGTTAAAAAATTAAAAAGCAAGCCAATCGAGAGATCATAAACCACAGACTTTGGTGGACACCCGAAACTAACAACATAATAACCGCTTACCAAAGTGGCTTCAGACCCTTTCACTCTACCATGGACCAACTAATCGATATAGAAACGCAAATTGACGACAGCTTCATAAATAACCAACATTCACAAATTACCAATGCTAATACCAATGGACTTCGAAAAAGCATATGACAATATGCAGGAAGGGAACCATCAATATTCTAAAAAAGTTAGGCTCCTATGAAAATACATTAATATTTATTGAAAACCTTTTAAAAATAAGACGCACGAAAGTGAAAATAAATAACAGCTTGCTCATTTACCCTATTTCTAATTTCGATCAACGATATCCTATATCCCGAAATTTTTGACTGAGACAGAAACAGTTGAGGTTCAGTTAATACTGTTCCAATAATAGAACATTTGGACAGCGGAACGTTAGGATATTCGGAAAATAGATCTTCGGATACCAGAGGGTCGACTGTATATTCATATTTAAGAAAATAGTTATCGATTTATTTAATTCATGCTCCTCGCAAATTTAGATTGCCATCTAGTACGAGTAAGTATTAAATAATTTTAGTTACTTGAGAAACACTTAATGAATAAAAGCAAGACGTTATTGACTAATTTGGAGGAAGCTGTTCACTACGCAAGACCAACCGGTATGTGAAACACGAAGAAGGAATTCAGAAGTTCAGCATTCCAATATACATTAAAGTGTTCATGTGTACTATATATCAGAAATTGTGGAATTTTAATTTAGTAACTTTCGCCATATAATAATTTAGAAAATTTAAAAATCCTATTATGCATAATATTCCGCGAACAAACTAAAAACATTTTCTAGGATATTCAGAAGGTTATTTTAAGTCTTTCCTTTCAGTATATGAAAAATGCATTTTTGTTTCATCGTTTACTTCAGATTGTACTTTTGATATCTTTCACTGATATTCTTATTATTCAAAATTATTTGTGCGCACAAAAGTAAACAAAGCATAGTGCTTTATAGTTATCGCGGAAACGGAAAATTCATTTAATTCGATCCATTAATGAAACCATTATTTTTATATTTTCCATTTACAGTGACACTCCGAAAATGCTAGTTTTCTTGCGGCACACCGTACGTGTGGTTTTAATAACATTAAAAAATATGAGCAAAGACACAATACAATAAAAAGAGCATATTGTACAGATGTACATACGATTTATTTCGATTGAAGTTCACTTAATTTGTCCACGTCTCTAAGTGTTTAAATAGATGTAAATTCATTATACAAACAGTTTTTTGACAATTAACTAGACTTGCACTATTTCCATTATTAGCGCATTGTATAATTCATTAAATTTTAATTATATGAAATTTATGTTTTATGGTTTGATCCACTTTTGTTTATAAATAAGAGCAGAGGAAACAAAGTACTGTTGCTTCTAATTTACTAAAAATATTTATTTATTTACTACAACAATGTGCCTGTAAGATTAATATTACATTATATTTTTCATTTTGGATCGTGGCGCGAAACTGTTTTGAATTAACCATGATACACGAATAATTGCATCATATGTTTATATTTTTCGCATGTAATTGGTTTAACACTTTTATGCAAAGGTATTTATATAATGTTTTCAAATTGTTACGGTCTCTCTCGTCCGGTTGATGATAAATTTAGAGTTTCATATTTGAGTTGCTCCATTTTATACAAAATTGTACATGGGGCGTTCCTGCGGATTACAGGAAATGGGCTTACAGCACTTTCAGAATACACGATTATGCAATTCCATTTATTAATGATATTTCAATTGATTAAACGGATATAATATTGAAATTGTGAATTGTTTATAAATAAAAACGTAAATTTTTCACCTCCTCAATTTTTAAAGTAAGTTGGTATTTGTCGTTTATCTAATGTTGACTATTAGGTGGTGTATTCAGTTTGATATTAGCTATCATACATTAACTTTTATACATCAATTTGAGGATAATAAGATAATATATAAATATTGAATAATAAATATAGTAGGGATAAAAACATCATAAACATTGTAGTAAAATACCACAGTTCACATGTCCTGTTTATGTATTCTATTTATAACGTTATGCGTAAATTAATGCAAATGTATTGTCTGATAGCAATTCTTTAGCACAAATATTAAAAAAGATTTTAATCCAGTATTCCCTACATTGACGAATGAAATAATTCTTATCGGAGCCGTGATTGTTTCTTGACAGTACTATGATTGACACGTAGTATGAAAACCGATAACAGTGACCGTGACTCTAACGATAGAGAATCGTGAATGTATTGTTCTGCCAAGCTGTTAGCGCAAATCGAGCTTTACCACAGTAAATGGTATCGAACATAAATAACATGCTACACGTAACTATTAATAAGCTGCGTGAGAAGAAAAGACATCGTTTAGGTTTATTTACGCATATCTGAGTCGTCATGCTTCAAGTTCGTATGAGACTAGACCAAAAAGAAGAGAAACAAGCAGAAGCTACTTTCAGTTACAGAGCGAAACATTTTGGCTTTAATATAATAATATTAATGACAGAAAGTATGTAAAGTATGTGAGCATTTGAACGTGTATTTCCATGATAGTGATGCACAATTGCACGTCTAAAGTCATCAATATATAAAATGAATACAACGGACTGAAACAAATTGATTAAAATGTGTTCAAAGAAGGACGAAACTTTACAACGAATATTGTTGTTTAATGGTATTACATAACATTATAAATGAACACACTGTAAATAAATGTATAAATAAATAAATTTTATCGTGTAAATCGATTAAATAAGTACAGACAATGGTGAAAATAAACGCTTGTCAATTTATAAATTATAAATAAAGAGGTTGTCGTATTAATTCAAATACATAACACAGTTATAAAACTTTGATATTTTCCAACTCAATGGAAATTCGCATATTTTAATTTTCCAGGAAAATCACTAAATGAAACGTCCTTACACATGCCAATTTCTCCACTCGTAATATTATCAAAAATATTAGAAAACCTTCTATTAAAATGATTGAAATGATGATGTCTCATTCGACATCGTAAAATTTGGAGAACAACATCCTATAATGAAGCAAATACATCGGATAGTGAACGAAATAGTGTTGAAGAAAACAGGCTACGTTTATCTGCCTCTATAGACATTAGCCGAGCTTTTGATCGCGTTTGGCACGAGGGACTATATAAACTCAAACATCTGCCGCGCAATTACTATCTGCCACTATCTCTATTACCTGAAAGATATTCCCGTGTGAACTACAATGGCAGTTTTTGCAAACTATACCCCATACGAGCTGCTATGCCCCAAGGCAGCGTCTTGGGACTTGCGTTGTACCAAATTTTTATAGCACATCTCGCTACGACCAGCGATGCACTAGTAGTTAAGTATGCTGACGACAATTCTAGCATCACATGAGAACTTAGACAAAGCAACAAAAACTTTAAAAATGTCCATAAAGGAGATTTGAGGTAGGACCGAAAATCAAATTAAATGCTTTCAAATCTACGTACACTATATTTACGACGAAACATATAACAGAAACAGAAATAAGATTAAATAACGAAGCATTACTTGCAAAGGAGCACGTTAAATAGCCAAGTAATAAGACTTATAAGTGACTTACGTGGAAGCAACACTTAAAAACAAACAGAGCAACTAGATATTGAACTGGAGAGGCGTAGGTCACTGTTTTCGCTGAACAATAAATTGCTAATATATAAATCTCGATATGATCATATGGAATTCAATTATAGCTCTGAGAGTGCTAGCAATTTTCAATGCAAAATTTCAGATAAAACGGGTTCGAATTCATTCGAAATCAAGCGAAATTGCACAAAAATGATTACAAAAGCAGCCAAATTCATTAGTCAGCAATTTGATCAACAACCCACTAGGATACAGGCGGCTGAAAACTACAAAGCCCGCGAATCTCGTGTAAACTAATTAATGAATCACAATAAGTCTGTTTCTGAAGGTTTATTAATGGGTGATAAAAAAAAAGAATTATAAAGCTGTCGTGCGCCTTGATATTTCTGTTGCTTCTTACTCATAGTCAAACGACAGTATATTTCTCTTTAGACATTTTAAGAGTTTATTATATTTGAAAATTCGATCCATGGCTGTTAATAAATAGCGCGATAAAATTGTAAAAAACATTCTGGTAATGCAATATTGTACATGCATTTCAGCTAAATTTACTATTTAATCGATTAAAACTGTGATTAATTGCCTTGATAGTACTTGACTATTTACACTTTCGTACCCTTTGTGTTAAACTTTTGAAAGAAATGAAGTTATAGTAAAGTTTGCTAATACTTTAGAATTTGGTCGGTACCTCTCATTTCTTTCAAACTTCAATATATTGGAGGGGATTATGTAAAAGAGTAAAACATCATTTGAAAAAAGCGTCGCAAACAACTCCAAGTTACTAAGGATCTCGTATTAAAACTAAACTTAAAATTAGCCTAAAACTCACGCTGAATTTTGTCATTTTTATTTAGAAATTTGTTTAGTGTGGAAACAAGTGCTAGTATCGATATTTCAAAAGGTACAATATCGTTAAAAGAAACGGTACAAGCAACGAACTAGATACCGAAAGCGATCCATTAAGTTCCATTTCTTTCGTTTATTTGTTAGTTTTGTTATTTGAATTTATTAACGACAAACTTCTTCAGCTGTTTACTGTTCACTTTAATTTGCATTTTTACAGGGTGTCTTAGATTTTAACAGCCATACGTTGCCAGTATATTCTATAGGTTTGCTACTATTCTCTTTGTATTTTATACTTTTGCCATAACTTTTTAATACAGCTTTAAACGGCCTATATTTATATAACGTTTTCCTATTTAGACCCGTAGGAGATACTGACAGGTTTAGTTTTAACATAAAATTAAAAATTTACCTTTAATATAATAACGTTTAAGGTATATTTCATCTCTTTAAGCACTCCTCTTCTATATACTGAAGTTTGGAAACAATCGGAGATATCGGGCAAATTGCTAAGAATTGCGTAAAGTTCAAAGCATGTCGAACAATACGAAAGTTGGGTTAAACGTTGTATTTGATATCGTAAGGTTTTCAGATATTTCGGACGAACGAAGGATAGTAATCTTAAGAAGATAAACGTCAACCGAAAATTAATCAATTGTTCTAGCTCGTAAATAAAGCGGTGTATATACAATCCACAAAATACAGTAAAATCATGGACTATGAGAAAGGTAGATCTAATGTGATGTTTTGAGAAATCTTACATTTCTCGTCGATACTACGCGCATTGTCGATGCTTTTAACGAAAGAACATCGTACGTGCATGCCACGACATTGCATTGTATCCACGAGTTGTCGTATTATCTTCGTGGTACCTTCCCCCGCTTCGCGAACGTATCAAGCGCCCGAAGGATTCCGCTTTTAAAAGCATTTCTCGCGTAAAGAGTTTCCTCGCGATCTTTCCGACGTTGGCCCGCTTCTGCGTTTAATACAATCGCATTCCAGTGCAAATGCAACACAGACTCGAATGGCGAACGCATTGGCAAGATTTACCGATGCGCCGTTTCGATGATTTTAATGCATCGCCGATTATCGCCTGCCGGAAATCCGTGTCGTCTTGGATATCTGGCGATTTCGAAACAGGCTCTTCCTTTCTTTCTGCTGCATTAGAGACGATGTAATAGTCGCAGCTGTTGTAACAATTTTCCAAGTAACGCAACGCGACGGTCACATGAAATTCATCGATGCGACACGGATGGTCGAGCTCGTATCGAAAACCAATTAATTAAATTTCATCAACCTCGCTCATCGCGCGAACCTTTATTCTTCTTTATTTATTTTTTATCATAGTCATACGTTGCCCTTCGTTGTCATTTGCCGCTCCTAAAATTCTTGCTACGCGTCAACGATCTAGTAAAACTTTCAAATTCCTGTCTCGATGAAAAGTATTAATTAAAATATCTCAAATATTGCAATTTTTCACGTTTAATTTAAATTTTGCATCGATTTTACTTTAAAAAATTTCACTCGAATATATCAACGATATAATTTTAGAGAAGTTTTGTACATATTTCGCCGGAAAACTTTTCATATTATACACAGCGCTTGGTTTAAATTTAGCATGTTGGATATTTGTAATGTTTTCCGTTATTACAAACGCAGATATATACGCGAAACATTTCAACAAATCGATTCTGTCGAATAACCTTTCACTCGCTTACATTTTTCCGTTAATACAAATTTTGTACAAGATAACGGAAAAAAGGAAATAATTTATATATCATGAATTTGTTTTTCATACTCTAGCAGAGCAACTTATGTTATTTCCTATTTCAAACTTTTGCTTTCTCCTTCAGGCTTTACATCCAACTGGGATCAAGCGTATTAAGTGCATTTGTAGCAATTCACTTTACATTAGTATACTTAATCGCACAACGTCTACGTTAACTGCACACTTGCTTATACTTATTAAACGGATATTAAAATATTCATCTTTCTTCGCTCTTTGACATAACTAACAAAATTATTTATGTCTAACGTTCTTTGTTTTACAAGAGACGATTGAACCTTTTAGTCTTCTTTCTTTCCTTACGCACGAATCTCGAAAGAACGCTACAATCTAGTCGTTATACTCTGTGTAAATTTTCGTTCATTCATTATTGTTGAGGTTGAGGTTGACCGATTGATGAACGAGTGAATGAATTTGTAATAGAAAAGTATCTTGAAATAATTAAAGGTATAAGTATAAGGATGAGTACAACGTATAAATTTATGCCGCTTCAAATCCTTACTCTCTTAGTGTTACTAGATAATGGAATGATAGGGAGCAAAAGGACATTACAAAATTGAAATCTGTTTATTAGTTCCCTTGTTCCTAGACCTTACAACCCATAATATAATGTATATTTAAGGGTACAATAATATGCACCTCTCCTTATTTAGAATATTTTTGCGTAATAGCAGTCTCCAGATATACATATTCTTGAAGTAGTTACTTCAACAATTATATACAGAATTATATGCTTGCATTAACAACGTGATATTTTCTATTACTTTCTATTGCTTTCTTTCGTCAGACAATCTTTTCGATGTATGGTTGGTGAATCTTTTTAAAAGTCTGTCAGTCACCTACGAATTGATACCTTTTAGGAAATGAAAAGTAGGTTTGAATAACTCTTTGGGAAATAAAATTTCGGATAAACTGTCTCTTGCAATTTTGAAGCACGTGCAATAAAAGGATCAACATATAAAAGTTAGCAGATGCCGAGCAGCATAGAACGTAGTAAAACATACTTGAGATTTTAAAGGCTATCGCTGTTCTAATAATTTTGCATGAATTTCCTTCTTTCGCGAACGAGTTCCTTAAGAAGTTCACCTTACAGAGATCTACTTAATAAGCTACTTAATGCTTAAGAAGTAGTCGAACTCGGGTAGTGCTAATTGCCAGTCGTGAATAGATGATTCTTAACCTATAAAAGTTATTCGCCTGCACCGTTGATCTCGAATGAAATCTTCTTTAAGTTGGAAACTGTGAGGCTTGTATTCCACTACTTCATCCTCGCTAACAGAGAAAGTATTAAAGGCGAGAAAAGCTTTTTTCCTAAGTAGGTAAACATAAATTTACGCAGGCTGTTTCGTTTACCTTGAATCGCTAAAGTCGTGTGAAAAAATTATATAAATGTGAGATGGTGTGACGTCAGGGAAGGACGTGGCTGATTGTTTATAAACGTTGTCAAGATATGTTAATGTTGTCAAGAAGTGTTGTGAGCTTTACCAAGGTTTGTTAAGGGAAAAATGAGCGTGGTAATGCTGTCAGAGTTGAATTAATCGTGGTCGAGAGAAGTTCATCGTGTTGTTGTGACGTAGAATTAGTGAGAAACGAATTCGTGAAACGCGATATTTTATTCGATTTTGTGAGAGTGCAACGATATTGTGTTTATCATACTGTTTTTTCTGTTAATTTATAATAACATTCCTACATAAATAATTTTATAAACTTGTCAGTATTGTATTATTATTACATGTTAGCCTATACATTAATTATGGTTTGTATTTTTGTTTGAATTATTTCAATTAACAAATACGCAGCCAAAGTAAAACACTTGATAAACGAGACATCAAATACAATGTTTATAGATTTCTATAGTTGTACTTTTCTTTCTTAAGTACAAGGTACATACCTATGGCTAGACGCATATAAATAACATTTATCTGATTTTATCCAGTTTCTCGTTCTTGAAAGAAAACACCAAAAAGTACGAAATCAGTCGCTGTTTTCGCACGTTCGCAGGGAGACACGATCTCGAAGAAGCGCGCCAACGGGAGTCGTAAATTCCTGTTACGATTTGCTAATCGACGCCGCGAATCATTCGATCCCTTATTTCTTTTGGGATAATAAGGGTAGTTGAATTAAAGATAACGCTGCTACTAACAGGTTATTATATATTCTCACAAACCAACAACTTCGGTGTAACACAAAATGAATATAACACTGTATAGTAAGTATAAATCACCGTTTATTCTAACAACTTGTAGAGAAGATAGTTACGCTGGTGCGTGTGTATAAAATGAGTGGGTGACTGATCTTCGGGTGTAAACCCGATCGAAGGATGTTGACTGTTCGAAGGATAGAAAATCAGTGATGTTCGGAGACGATGCTGTGGCGGAGGAAAGCTAAGGATGGGTGTGTTTAGCGCACGGGACCATCGGATTTGTTGGTGACGATTTTGGCTAAGAGAGTGAGGGAAATAGGCTTCGTTGTTAATTGGTTAAACGAAGGTTAGTGGACTAGGAAGGGTCTTAGCCGCCCTAGATAGAAAGTGGTTAGTAGGAGAAAAGTTGCATCGTACGTTAGAAAAACTAACTTTCCCTTGTCAAGCCGTAGTAGACAATGGTCTTTGGAAATGATTCGGAAAACAGATGTTTGTTCGGTTTGAAGGACCTCGACTAGGAAATTCCTGAGATTTATGGAGGGTACTTGAGACTATTGAGGGTACGCAGTAAGCATCCGAAGACAACTGGTTGCCATCTTGCCCGCGGTGTGTGGCCTGGTCTAGGTAGAGTGTTACGCGACACTCACAAACAGTCGCAAAACCAAGAAACGACCGTTGCGGACGAAAAATAATAATAAATTTATTTAGAAATGGAGATTCATATTTCATTATTGGGAATGCAATGAAAAGAAGTCGTTTCATCGTTAGAGGTGTAATTAAACGATTTTCTAACGCGTGAAATGTAATAAATACTTCGCGACTTGGTCGTTCAGAAAAGTTGACCAAGCGAGAAAAGAGGAAAATCATTGATAGAGTGAAAACTGACCATGCTACATTTTCCTCGGAGATCGTGGTAACAATTAACGAAGATTTTAATAAGAACGTTTATTAAGAATAAAAATGTATTTGTCGCGTGTCGTAATATGTCGGATATCGATGCCGAATTGCAAGGCGAAAGCGAAATTAATCAGCAGAGAAAATTAAAGTTTTCCAGAGATTATGTTGCTAAGGGAAAAAGTTTTTTCAAACTGATTTTAAAGTGCAGATTCAAATATAATACGGAATTAGATCTGAAGAACGTATAAGGCGCTTCTATTCAGGATATTGTTATTTATTACTATCCTTTGTTACGTAAACAATTAAGATCCAATACGTATAATCTTGACGCGCAAGACGCAATTTTAGAAAGAAAGGAAAAGTTCTCTAATTTGGTAGTTATTAAACCAAGTGTAAATACTATTCACCGTTTGGCTATATTTTTGCTCCGTTGCTTGTACATTTACGAATTCCCCGTCGTTTTTCTTTCCGCCTGTTGACCAGAGACAACGATAAATTACACTATCTGTGCTTTATCTTCTTCTTGGCCGTTTACACGTTTATTCGTTGAATCTGCAGGTTTACGTTTAAAGCGGAAATAATAGTTGCGAGCAGCCAGAGAGTAGATAGAAATGGTTAGAAAACCGTAAGTAAGTTTCAGACTGCGTGACCGGCTGAACCATTCTGGACGATCCAGGGAAGGAATGCAGCCGGTGCTATTCTTCCTGTCGTTTATTGAAATGCTCTGCATGCTCTCACGCGGTATTCTTCGGCTACCTCGCTCTCCGCTCTGACAACGACCGGCTGAAGGGAAGAGAACGATGAAAACTGAGTCGAGAAAGTCGAATGGAATGGAATCGGAGGAGGAACTGTCGGGAACAGATGTAAAAGTTCAACGATTTGGTGTCTGTTAACGGACGGAATAGCTGAGCAAGAGCAAAAATATGCTTATCGCTAGATATTCATGCATGTTCTATCAAATTGTTACAATATTTTCAGTGGAAATAGTTCCGCTATTCGTTTTTCCGTGGTAAACATACCATCGTTGATTTTATATTAATTACGACAATCATTACTAACGTACAAAGTGGCGATCGTAATATTTATGAAATTGCGCGTATAATATTATAATATTTTACTTAATAATTATATTTTCATCCGATCTTCAAAAAGTACTTGCCTTACAAAATTGCTTTTAGGAACTTTGTAATAGTTATTACTGCTTTTTGAACAAATTACTTTCATCTCTCGCGCATTAATTAATGGGCCGTTTATTTTTAAAGTGGTGTAAGTCCATTTCTTGAAAAAATTAAGAAAACGAAACGTTTACATATACCTTAGCGTAAACTTTTTATTTATACGCAATCCATAATTTATATATTTAAAATATTGCCTCGTTTTAATCGATATAAATTTCGTTGATGAATGGTATCGCATAATCATTTATTTTAAAAGCGACGTAAGCTCATTTTGCATAATCTGTACCCTGACCAAACAGTCGAGGCACGAATAATCAAAAACAAATGATAGTTGTTAAAATGCGATTCAGTAATACATTTATTAAATTATTATTATTTACTTAAATCGTTTAAATATCGATTAGTAAATAAATAACGTTACTTTCTTTTCACGGTGTATAACTTCGCATTGATATCAGTATCTGATAGCGATACAAGTATGTTTACTGCAATCTAACGCGATAATATTATAATAATTTTGATTTATTTCGTTTTATTCTATTTATTTTCAACTATATAAAACATCAATTTTAAACGACTAAAATTTAATGAATTGTACAACTGATTAGTTTTAGGAAAAAGATATCGATCTAGTTGAATGTAGTCAAATCAAGTAGACCTTCTTAGGATCTTTCAATCGATGGGAGCGCAAACACTTTGATATTTCGAAACAAAGGGAAATGAACATACTCCAGTTTTCAAATAAATGCTTACTAGTTTATGCATTTCGTGCTTACTAGCATATAAAAATAGAAATGTTAATGACAAGTTAGTGTGATATTTGATATCATTTTCCGATAAACTAAACCACAGTCGTATACACAGGACTGTAAACTGCCTGATTCTGGAAACTGATCAATCGTTCCGTCAAACATTTGAAAAATTTATTTGGTAAATTAGATGATAAATCAATGGAAGATTGAAATGGAACAAAACCAATCATTATAAAACCGTCAGATCAAATTTCCACTTGCGACTAGTCGCGCGACTACGAAATCGATTGTCGAATTTGCTACAATTTCTATTCGCATGCGACTACAAAGTACATGGAATATGTAGGTGCTATACCCACGTGCAGAACGATCGTACGCGACTGAACGTCAGTTTGCTGGTAGAACGTGTGAGGAGTTCCAACTGAGGACGTTTTAATTTATAATACTATTAACTTATAGTGCTGTATAATGCTACAGAGAACGCGGTAACTAGCCAAATTCACATATATCAAACAAATTTCCACAGTTGGTTTTCTCGAAAACTAAGCCTTCTAAAGGATCACCTGCTACCCGCTTGAAATTGATAATTTAGAATAATATTATAATAATATATGATGCTATTAGAATACCTTTAATATAAATAACTGTTATTAAATGTAGATTTGGGGTTGATATTTAATAAATTCACACAAATTGAATTTTACTTTCTATATTTCACCACCTCGTACAAAACGTCTGAACACACCGGATACACTTAGATAATTAACACGTGGTCGACTCCTAAGACAAAAGAGCGTCGTTAGGAGTCGTACCAATTTAGCTTGCAGCAACTAGCGATCATACCAACTTAACGTTTCTCAACAATAACTAATGTTGAAACGATGAACAATTTTCTACCACAATACTACACGCATGACTGCTTGTTAATTAAATTTTAATAATTTCAATAACTTGGTTAATTAAACTTTTCATAAAGGATGCCATGACAGACCGATTAATCTGTTAAAAATATCCTTTAAAAAAAATAAAATTCATCTTTGTTCGATTCCCGAACATTTCTCACAACACGTTGACGAAGATTCAAAGTGTCACGAGGTTCACGACAAAGCCAGATGGTTGGCTATTTTTGCGAAATAGCTTTAATTTTCTACCATCTGCATAGCAATATGCGGCTTCGCAGTAATTTCGACAAATTGCATGCATTTTCAAATTTTCTGCTTTCGCCTTTATTTGCTTCAATAACAAATAGCGTGTCGTAAATCTCACTATCGCGCAAACACGGTAAAACTCCATTTGTAAAAGTATTTCCATAAAAATTTTGCAGATGGATAACTGAATATTTGGATCGTAATGTAGTGTGATCTTTTTCCACATTCGTTACTTTTGTCTTTCATGCTACAGGACTTTAAGGAGGTCAAACTCGGAATTCTGAAAATGTAGATTTATTATAATTTTGTCGTTTGCTCAACGTAGCCTGTATATAATCTGCGATGAGATTAAACGTGCCAAGTGTATATTTGAATTGCGGCGAATTTCACTTTGCTACTTTTGATAATTTTAGAATTGTAGCTTACTGAATATACACCTTGTTTGCACAGGAGTTAGACAAAATAATGAAAACACCGTTTACATGACATATATATGATGTATAAGAGTCGTCCCCGTTATTTTGTACAACACCTGTATATTCCTCGATAATTTATTTATAACATTATATTACCATATTTTGCAGCTTAGTAATACAAATTTCATCGATCACTCTGCACCAGTAATGGCGCGAACATATGCCTAATTTGCTGAAGCGAAAAAGTAAAGATTGTTATTAACGATGTCAGATATTGACGTTAGATTGATATTACTTCCGACAGGAAATACTTTTTACCCCGCTTGGAACGCACTTTTCGCGTCCACAATGATGATACTAATAGTCTGTTAGAAACTTTGGCGTCGGATATTTTTCCATTTTCCATGCATCTTACAATAACAAACGTTATCGGCATCTTATATTACCCTCAGATTAGTAATATCTTTAAAATTTTTAACAAATAATACTTGACTAATTTTTGACCACCTGAACGATTAATATCTAATACCTGCATTGATGCTTGAAAGACTACCAATAATAATAATAGTAATAATAGCATTTATTTTCTTATTTTTATGACGAGCGACATGTTCGATTATTTTTCTGAATTTGAATATATTTTCGAAAGCGTAGTATCTAATACACAATGCAATTCAAATTGCAGCAGAAACAAAAGCTATGCGGAAAAACGGCAGAAATGTGTAGAATAATGGAGATATTTAGATTGCTTCGCATATACATATATTGCAGAGTTAAAATGCTAAATTTTTTACAGCAGTAAAGCAGTAGTTTGCATTCACTTACCCCTGGTAATTTAATGTTCTCAAGCCCTGGGAAAATAGAAACCAGAAAAGCAGGTTTTGAACTTGAAACTCGATTTCAAGACTCGAGGAAACTCTGCTTCATTCCCTTTGATCGTTACACCAGTGATTTTCTAAATAAATTAGGTCTTCCGGTTCAGTTATAATGAGCTTACTCTTCTATGATAACCCTGCCGGTTACATGCAGAAATAAATGATAAAATTGTGAACAATGTGTCCTTGAACCGCCCAAACTTTACAGAAATTTCAGTGGATTCTTTTTTATTCTTCAACTTGCGTGGTTGCCTTCGATTCTCGCAGAAGACTAAGGAGTACTTTCTGCATGGGTGGAACTAATTTGTTCCAAAAAATATGCACATATCGTTTATGTTTGCTAGAGGCTCGTGGAGGGAGTTTGTTCCGCGTAACTTTCCCGCTATGTGGGAGACCGGCAACTCCGAGCTTGAATACGACATTTTCCTGCTTTGCAAAATTGTGTACGTGCCTCGCTATTGACCCTCTTGGGCCCAAACGGCTGACGCCAGTGCTTCACTCGAAAAGCAAACATTTTCCTCTAAAAACGGAACAGATAAATTATGAATAAACTATGAACTCATGCTGAAAGATGAGTATACCGCGGAATTATAAAACAGCCTTTAATATTAACGTATGTTCGGATATAATGAGATGAAAAGAGAATTACACATCGCATTGTTTTTAACTTACACTTGGCATTCATACATTTAACACTATTCTGTCTATCTTCAAACTAACGAATACGTATATGTTTTTGTTATGACCACACACATCAACGTCGACAACGACCAACTTGCCACACAGCGTTTGTGCATCTTCTTCAATAAAAGATATTTCTGAAAAGTATTTCGACAACTAATCATTCTTTTACCATTGTACCACAATGCTTTATCACGTAGAACGACGACAGGAATCCATGTATGTAAAAGAAGATGCGTCTCTATTAAAAAATAATGCAATTGTTGTTGCACGTGCAGCATTGCACTTCTAGAGAAAATATGGTCCTACGAATGTAGTAGCCATTCATCTTGCTCTTTTGACATTTTTGTGTAACTGTATTGGTAACGGAGTTATAACCTGAAGCAATTGCGTAGTTATTTTATTGTGTTAAATATCGTGACTTGCAAATAAAAGAAAATCCATTATAACGTATGTAGTTAATGCAATTAAAAATGTTAATATTTCTTTAGTGCTATGTAAGTAGAAGATAATCCTACATATTTTTATTTTACTAAACAAATATGATACAGGATGCTTTTCGTTATTGTTATGTAGTTAAAGTAACTTTAACCGTAAAATTTTCTTTATTATTTGTGTACTCTCCCGACCTAGCTCCATCGGATTTTCATCTTTCCCGGTCGATACAGTACACGTTTGAAGGAACACACTGTCCAAGTGTCGAAAAAGTGGAAAAATTTGTTGACAGGTGAATTATTTTCAAAGATAAATCATTTTATTATCGCGGTATCCATTTCTTACCAGAGCAATGGTCGTGGAAAATTAAGAAAACTATTTTGATTCAGGTAAGATTCAGTAAGCATGAGTTTTACACCGAAAAGTCTCTCGAAACTAATTCATACTCGTAATAACTGTCAGTAACGCGTTGTAGATGACGGTTAGAAGGGTAATGGATTTCTTTGCAGGTTCCTTTAGAATTCTCCCGGTTATTAAATCAAGGTCAGGAGGTTGCTTGGGGTTGAGGGATTTGCATATTATCTGTTTTACTTCAGCAACGGTAAACAGCTTGATACGAGTCGAGAGTTCAAGCAGTGTCTCCGGCTTTTCTTTCAATTGTTCGACTATCGATGTGTCCGCACCGTTTATCGGACGGAAGACCCTTTCGAGATACTTGGCAAATGTTGCTGCGTTTTCTTTGTTCGTCCTAGTCCATTCTGCATTTTCCGCTCTAATCGGTAGAACTGATCTCGTTGATTGCCCTACTTTTCTAATGACTCGCTAAAGTGAGTAATCTGCGTCTTCAAACGGTGTCAAATTTTCCGGACATTCTTTCATGAAACGTTCACTTCTTTCCTTAGAAGCTCTTTCTGGTGCAAGTTTGCATATGCCTGTCTGCACTAGAGTATTAAATTGTTCTACCGTGTCATCTATATCTTTCTCTGTTTGTGGCCAAATATTCAGTTGAATTGATACGTCGGCGATCTCGCGCAACTTATTTCACAGTCTGTTTTAGCGTTGCAAGGTGTAGGTGGTCTTTTGTCGGTGCCCAGAATGCGTTAATCGTTGTAGGATGGTTGGAAATCGTGCGTGAAATCGGAATGTTACTGCAGTGAAAATCTGCAAACGAACTTGATGCGTGGTAAGTAGCTGCTACTCGATCCTGTTCGAGAATCGGTCGGACCTGACAGTGAATCAGAGTTTTCCTAGATGTACCTGACGTAGTATCGAGTACTTTCTGGGTTTGTAGATGGGAGATCAAGCTATTTGAACGAAGGTTACGAGAAGACGCTATTTTCGAGTTAAGAATTTAGCTCGACATTCTATGCGTGCCATAAAGCAGAGTTGTTGGGGGAAAATTTAGAAAACGGAAGCAAAACGAAAGAAAGAAGAATGCTGATGATATGCTACGAAACTGATGATTAGTCAAGGGTATCGAAAACGATTCGTCAATTATACTTATCAAACCATATCTCCAATGGAACGTCAATTTGAAAAGCTTTGTTTCTAATCAGATGTCAAAGTGTAAAAAACGCTGACTTCAAGTACCTACGTACGATCTATTATTGTCATTGTATTACTCGGACAATGTGTCAGTTTATCGATGTAAAATACGTACGTGTATAGTCCAAGTCGCGTCAATTGCTTCTATATACAGCGTGTCCTATTTTAACCTACTACTATAAATATTACGTAAAATAAACTAAGCAGGAGGAAATATTTTTAGCGACTTGCGAAAATTCGAAAATAACGTACAGATAAAAGTTTGTTGGGTGCAGTTGTTCAAGTTCAAGGTATTTGCAACGCTACAATATCTCTGAAAAGTAAAACACGTTGAGACTCGAAAGTCATATTCTTCACGCATGTTTGACAGGCTCTCTCTAGAAAGAAATTTCTTGGCCGTCTGTACCTTTTATACGCGCACACTAACAAACAATTGAAAAGTATCGTATCAAAATTCGTCTTGTCCATTTTCGACAAATCTTGAGACACATATTGCAATTTGCTTCCTTGGCACTTCTGATTTTGCTGTATCAAAGACCAGTCTGGAAACTAATTTAAACGTTGCTTTAATTAAACCATATTTAAAAATTTTTTTAAATCCTACTTTAAAGTAAAACTAGCTAAATATTAAGGTGAATCCTCTCAGTTTATATTAATGTCGAACATTAACTGATATTTAGTGTCGAAAAGGAATATGTGTTTTTGTCGACTTTTTAAATTGTTTATATGTTATTTATTATTTGAGTTTTTGTTTGTTTCAATTTAGATAGATTGATAATGATTTAGTAATTAATTCTTCTTTGTCAATTATTTTCAGAATTCAGAATATTCATTTTTTCGGAATTATTTTACTATTAAAACTGCGTCGCGTCCAAGAGTCAAAAGTTTCCCCATACAACAACGTACCATTAATATTTAAAAAACTGTAAAAATAATATTTTCCAAACTTTAGTATAATATCTTCAAATACTGTTAGTATTCTGGTTTGCTAACAATATATCCAAATTTTTACTTTTAATATTCAAAAACTAAAATCCACAAATATCTCTAACTAGTTTAGATTGGACATGGCCAGTTTTTAAACTACACCCCTCGATTCAGAAATAGATGCTTCAGAGATAGACACTTCGGACGCCGAAATTACCGATATTATATATTTTACATTACTGTTATTTAAAAACGATGAAATGAGAGGTAAAAAGATTCTTCTAGCCATTTTACAGAACATTAGTTTTTTAACGAGTTTGTAAAAACGATTTTGCTGTAATTAATCAAAAGGCCATTTTTGCAGCGGCTTACTACGAGGATTACGTGTTAAAACTTTCAACTATAAAGGTGAATATCTTCATTTTGACGTGTTAGTGTAGATATATACCAAATAACGTATCGTCAAAGTTTCAAAGAAATTGTGAGAGAGTCAATATACAAATACCTTAACAGAAAGTCATGAAAGTAATTACATTATTTGATTAACATACCACGCCATGTGTATAAAATATTCGCAACTGCATTTTTATAAATTACCGAAATGGCTAATTTGTATTTATATATTGTAAAAGATTGATATCGATAAATGAAACTAATTCAAGCATTTGAAACATTGTATAAGAAAAAGATTTTCCCGAGCAATATAAATATAATATGTCTAGGTTTCTCTAATATACAGCGCTCAGTTTAAAAATAACTTAAAGAAAAAAACAACGGAAATAATCAAGCCATTGGTACGGTTTTTTCAAAGTTATCAATGGTATTTCGTATTTTCTATTTTGAGTTTTGTATTCTTATCACAAGTTTCACAGAATCTGAGAAAATCGAACGGAATAAAATCCAAGGCAAATGTAAAGTTCAGCAATTCCATATAACGGATAGAATCGTGGAATAGGAACAAAATCGATCTTCGTATGGAACGATAGCATACATCCGGCGACAAATTGTACATATTGAAACGAATTTCGAAGCTTTCCAACCGATACTCCTATTCAATACGAGAGTAAAATTCAGGAAATTTCAAAGCTATTAAATATATAAACTTTGCATCAAATAACAAATAACATTATATTTGTCAGAGCGTAATTACATAATAAAATAAAACAAAAAAGGAAGAACATGCCAAGCAAATTGTTCCTTTTTCATTTATTCCAAACATTCAAAGATAACGCATCTCTATATTAAGCATCGAATTGATTAATCGAGGAACTGTTTAAAAAGCATCCACGTCTAAATATAAAATTTCATATTCTAAAGTACTTTACGATAACATCGCACAGTACATTGCAAATGCACACAAACGCACAAAGTAACGTAAAGTATATTGTTTCAAGATACAATGGCAGTAAAAAAGAAGTATTGAATTTCTTACGTAGAACGCTAAGAAAGAAATTAATATATACTACCTAATGAACATTTGCGCTTTTTAATTTTAAGGCTTATTTGATTGCAATAAAATGCTGTACGATAACGAGCTATTTGAAAATTTATAATACAATAGAATCCGTGTTACGTGAACGTGCTGTATATTCCCTATTACAATACTCTATGTAAATGTAGTGTCCAGTTACTCGCTTTATAGGATTTATGACATAATTACGAGCAGAAACGTACTTAGAATTAATAAAAAAATTAAATTCAGAAGGCTGCAGTAATTTGATAAGTCTGATTGAACATGAAAAACGAAACACTAGAGAGAACATGGGGTAAATTTTTGCCGCATGAAGCAACAGAAGAAAATGAGAAACTAGGATCAAGCGGAAACGACGTGGATCAAGTCATTGCAATATTACAAAGAATACCAGGGTGCAACGATTGCGATTGCGATTGCGATTGCGATAAGATAATCGAGCACATTCTTCCGGCAAAGTTACTTTACAAAATCTCCAAAACAACGGTCAAGAAGTGAGTAGTCAACGTGCAACCAGTGATAACAGTGGCGAAGATGTGCCATCTCGTTCCGAGGCGATTAAAGCTTTGGAAAGGGAAGAAAAGATGGCTTAGATAGTTTGAGACCTAAAAGAAACGCGATTTGGAGCTGTCAAAACAATTTAAGATCATAGGTTTGACTTTTTTAATTTTGTTAAAAAGAAGAAGCAAACATCGGACGATATTGTCTTTTTGATTTTCTATCCTACGAATAAAATTATTTAGAAACAAATTATATCAATCTTATTTCGTTTTGTCTGAAATATTACATCAAATGAAGTGCTAACCGCTTGTCGTTCCGTTATGTGAAAATCCTCTTGCGTTAACCGCTTTTGTCGCATTGGTTCGTATGGTTCTACTGCAGTTCCTTTCGACGTGTGTACGACACCTGACTGTCAATAAAAAATATTGAAAACGTTACAAGTATCGACGATATACCGAACAAATAAAATACTATTTCGGGTAGTCAAACGATACACATAATCGTCGGTTCACCTAGTTTTTTTTATATATTAACACATCCGCTCCGATCGATATATATATGTCGGAGATGAAATGAAAACCGGAGCCTTCCCTATGCAATTTTGAGGAGGCCTTTTAATGCTTTAGCCCAGATTTTATCATAACTGTAATTAAGTAATTGTCATCTGTAATTGTTTGACATTTGTGAAAAGCGAAAGTGGGTTCGAGGTGACAACTGGTCGCTGAACGTAGCCACGGTCACGGGATAAACGTTTTGCCTGACGAAGGTGTGGATTGGTTGTATTGTTCTCCCTAGAAATCACATAGAATTGTACTTTAGAGATGTCGATATAATGGGACACACGTTGTATGAGGAATCAATCTCCAGACAGAAACTGCCTAGCAACGGCGTTTGGATCTTTCTCGGTGTTTCCAAGGAGTATATAACAAACTTTTGACAGATATTGCCTAGCAACAACGATTGGAACCTTCTCGATGTTTCCAGCGAGAATATAACAAACAAATGCAGTCGTATTACGAAAAAGATTTTAATCAGGGAGGGATTCGTGTGATCGCCTTGGAAAGTGATACATCGAGTAATTTTTTTTCCGAGTGATTCAGCAAACGTATTTTTTTTGTGTTATAAAAATTGTTTAAAGTTTTCCCGTTGACCGTGGATTCGTTTGAACCCCGGATCATTGTTTATAGCGTAAATTAAATTCAATATTTGTAAATTTATCAATCGTTAATTTTCACTATTCGTTAAACTAGTAAATCGTAAGATATATTATTCGTTTCTTTTATTGTTCGATAAAACTTATTATTCTTTAATCTAATTAATAATTTAATTTATCATTTGTTAATCAATCATATCATTTATAAAAATTCATTATTCATAATATTTGTAAAACCTTGTTTATTCGTGTAAATATATTCTCTGTTTTGTAAAACAATGGCTAATTCAAACGAAGAATCGTTACGCGCCTTAAATCCTAATGTTAACCCGACATATATATATATATATATATATATATATATATATATATATATATATATATATATATATATGTAGATATATGTATAATATATATGTATAATATATATAGATATATATATAATATATAATCTATATATATATATATAGATTATATATATATAGATATATAGATATATATATATATATATATATCCCGCAACGAATCTTCTTTCTGGCCACCCCTTTTTTCGTGAAATTCCGCTATTTGCAGAGCTGATATTTCGTTTTGCCACATTTCTCAATAAAATAAACACTAATCGAGTATTTGTAGAGCAAGGTAACGTAATATAGAGAAAAGTTCTACGGTGTTGATATAAACAAACTTTATTATATTGTAATATACTTTATAAATCTTTCAAACATGCAAGCAAAGTGCGGAATAAACATCGAAATGAGTACGAGGATAGTATCGTACCGGTAAATTCGTAGAGAAATACAATATGGCCATTGAATCAAAATTGCTACGGGACATTGTTGCCCCGTGCCGCAAAGTCTGAATGTCGTTTGAAAAAACAACCGCAGTGTACGTGTTAATAATTACGGATAACTTAACTTTAAATTTTCATTTCATAACGCTGCAATATCTCGGGAAATAACTGGCAAAATCAGCCAGCGACAGTGTAAAACATTTCATGAGTGTAAAACATTTATGAGCTTCAATTGGAAATATATCGTCGAGTATGATTGAATGCTGTGTTTTTGCGAAGCGAGTTAAATGGTAAAATTTTGTACCGCAAACAAGTTAAAAAATATTATTTTCGCATGATCTTGAACGTTAAACATATTTATTTTCGAGTGTTCAGAAGAAATTTATTTTTTCTTTGTACCACTATTATTCTTTTTGTTGAAATACGTATGTATCGAACGGAATTATACTTATTTTGTGACTGCAACTACGAAAGAGACAATGATAGTGAAAAATGGGTCCGATGATATTCTTTCTTCTTATTGGAATAACGAAGAAGGTGCGTTTCAAGTGCGTTATTATAAGTTATTATAAGTATATATAAGTTTAAAAAATTTGTCTTTTTTATTGAAATAAATATCATATTTTATAGCGAAAATAAAGTTTTTTGAAACTTCTTTACGAATTTAAACGTTTGCATAATCAACTATTAACATATGAATATCTATTAACTTTATCGTATTTTACCGTTACGTTCATTGGAGTAAGAATCGTTTGCTTTTCTGGAAAAAAATGGCACTAAATTAAGCGCAGTTACCCTACTTACCCAAAAACGTTTTGTTATTTCTTGGAAATTTGGAAAAGATCAATTAAGCAATTAATCGAACGAAAGAAAACTACGCTGAAGAGGATGTGCTGTATCTTTCACCAGAGATACAGCTGGGTAGTAGGCATTTTGTTTCAGAACAAAAGTAAGAAATGTTTGCAAATGTATGCAAATAGTAGAAGCAGCAGGTGTCAGAAGAAATCAGAAACAAGACCGTTATTAAAGATGCGCACAGAGGACGTAAAAAGCTCGTTTACAGTTTTCACAACAACGCACTCATTAAGGGAAAAAATGGCGACAGGTATTTTTGTACGTGCAAAGAGATTTAATCCAGACGGGCTTGGTGACTTTTCACATTATTTTCACAATTTTAGGAAAGCAAAACAGACAAATGGGCGGAGAAAGCATTATGGTTTCTGCCAGAGTTGAATACCGCGGAAAACGCGGAAAAGATTTATGAACAAATGACCGACTAGTAACAAGTAATATTCGTTTAATTGACGTATAAAAAAAAATTCGCAACAACGATAACTAGAAAAACGTTATATTTCAATAAAATAACGCAAATAATCGAAGAGAAGATGCTTTAAAGTGGTGGCTAATTTCAACATACCGCATCGTACTATATGGAATTTCCAATATCCGAATTAATGGAGAAACATAACTACTCGGATGCGAGAATTTTCGCGTCTCTTTTTATAATTATTATTCCATGTTTCAAAATCAATAATACAAGTATAATTACAAAAAATGCGATATAACTGTAATATTTTTTCAATTATTTATGGACTCTACAACGTTTTTACTGCTAAATCGAACTCCGTTTGTCTCTGAAACCATCTAAAGTCCAAGTCCTCTTTCTAATGCCATAAACGTTTCAAAATAAGAAGGCGTTTCATCTTTTTTCCTGCATCCGAACTTGAAATGTTAATAATGTCATTTATTCAAATTTCAATATCAATTTCAATATTTCTGGCGTCATTAATTACAGGTCTTCTAACGTTGTAGATTTTTGCAATTTTTACAACACTTCCACGTCTTTTAAAAATTTGTCAAGCATCTTTTCTCTCCTGCCAACACCTCATACAACACATTTTCTCTTTGACGTAATTAGACACAGGATATTAACTTCGTGCTAAAGTAATAGGAAAGCAATATGTAATTATAAAAAGGGCATGTAATGCTAAAGAGCATGAGCGAAAGGTATTGTTCCGTTAATATAACAGAACTTTCGGATAATGAAATGTTCGGGTAGTAAAATTTTCGGATAATAGATCACTGAATACTGCAGGTTCCTATAAGAAAGGAAGGCAATTTGAGAGCGCTATAGATATGAAAATTTATGTTAAACACAGATGTGTTTAAATTTGATACAAGCGTACTGTAATATTACGTAAAACGTTTCCAAAAAGTGCATAAACGTTTTATCTAAACAAGATACAGACGCTTACACAAGACCAGTAGACGATATTTTTCATGGGATGATCTAATGCTTTAAAGCTTTATTGAAACGGAGTTATACAGTGCAGAGCGATATAATAACTGATCGCCTTTAATATATCCGTTATTTTTAAAGGAGAGAAACTGTCCTTGCAAAAGTTGTATGGTATGGAGAGGACCGTGACGTGGCGATAATCATCTTTCTACAGATGAAGCATTCTCGGAGATTTTAAGATCACTTTTATTTTTCTAAGTGGCTTACTGTACTTTTTATCTTCGGTATAATGTAAACAATGTTTAAACGTCGATTTCCACGGCCTCTCATATAAAGCCGCTCGATAACAAATAAGGACACAAAAAGCGAGCTTGACGTCTGACGTTACAAGAGATATTCAAAGTGGTGTCTGTTTGCGTCGGTGTAACATTGGAATTATTGGATAACTGGTCTGTGTGTTTCCGGATTCAATGTACGAGTGATACGATATCAACACGATACGATGGTCCGACCGATGCAAAACATTCATTCCTATACTCTTCCGTCTATTGTCGAACAACCTTGAATTACAGGTCGTTGAAATCGTCTGAACATCGCTCGTTTTACCGAGGATAAAACTGTTTAAAAAGATACAGGAGATTTTGAAATTAAAACCCTTCGCTTACAAAGAAAATTATCCTTCTCTATATCATACAACTTTCATTTTAGGAAAATTCACAATTTCACAGTGGTTTCAAATCGCTAAACGTGACCAAGACATGAAAAATGGATTTTTCGTTAGAGGCATTTTAATCGTTAGGTACTTTGACGTTGCGGATTCGTTTGGGTACTCCGATAATGTGCCAATGGAAAAACCACAGAAAGTTTTATTACTCGTATCTGCGCAATGGTCGCAGATAAAAGATCGCCGCCTTCATTCGTCACACAGTTTTCACGTGCGCAAGTACGATGTCAAAGAACAAAATGCAAAGTATATAACTTCAACGACAGTTAATTAATGTCAATTCTGCAAGGTGGATACGGTTTGCAGAAGTAAGTGGAATATTTAGTTGGTTAGTTTGTACGATTGTCAAATTCATTATAATAAATGAGGGGTAAAACTCTATGCGTAAATATCGAAGAAGCAGAGTAAATTGTTGCGTATTCCATGATATCAGGCTAAAAATCTTGTTCAGATTAGTAGTTGACGCTACTATCTTTCAGTATTTGCAAAAATTAACTGCCACTGTGTGCCACTCTGGTCGTACGATCATTTTTTATGATGGCAGGGTGATCACGCTATTAGTTTCAAGCGTATTTTCTTGAAGACTGCGAAAAATGCAAGAAAATTTGTCAAGTGAATATCGTATGGTTTTGGATAGCATTATTATTAATTTCGATATTTAACACTAATATATTTATTTATATATTAATATTTTTTATGCTGATACATATGACAAAATGTATTTCCTACAAACAGGTATTGAAAGACATTTATTTATTTTTAAAATATATTTTTTTTAATTATTTGAACATATAACTATTTTTATTTCAAATAAACTCAATTTTCCAGAATCGATCGTCTGATTTAGCCTAAGGATTTACATTAATACTTATATATATATATATATATATATGTCGGATTTACATTAGAATTAGGGTTAGGGGCGTAAAACGATGTCCTTTCATCTCCGACATATACATATATATATATGCAAGGAGATACTTTACTGCTGATAGAAAATCAGATTCCGATATTTTTTTAATATCATTTGTTTCACTGCAATTTGTATCTGCGGTATCAGCGATCGTCGTATAGGAAACTCTGTAGGCCAATAAAAGTTCAATTTCTGCATGAAAATACATAAGCAACGATGAATGAAGTAGCGTATATCGAGAAACAAGTACAGGAATTTTCTGCATTTGACACAGTTATAGATGGGAAGGAGATTTTTATCTATAATAAGGTTCCCGGTAAGCGTCTGTGTATTCAGGCCAATCTTCACAACTACTCGACGAATTTTGACGTGGTTTTCGCCATTTTAAAGAGTACTTTTCGAACAAGCTTCAGTTATGTGACTACTGTGTGACCGTAAAGGGTTGAGTAGAAATCGAAAATAGAAAGAAGAAGCTTCTCTGCGATCGTGTTCTTTTTATAATCGCTGCGACGATACAGCGAGGAAATATGGCCCTCCTCCAAGCAGAGCCAATAGAAATTCACGAAATCGTCAGCCACGTTATTTTTAAAAAAGATTATTTAAGTACATATCAGCTAGTATCGTACAAACCTGAGTCAGTGTTGCCGATTTAGATGTTTGACATTTAAACCTACGTGACTTTAGTTAACTTTGGATACAAGTAGAAGCTATTCGGACGTTAAATGTAAATTTACGCGTTTCGATATAATTTCGAATGTTTTTAAACGACTTTACAAAGTTTCGAGTAGAACGCATTTTTGCAAGCCTCCAAGCAACGTTTGATTTTTAACCTGCCACGGAACGAAAGACAGGATTATCGTACCATCATGCGTGTATGTGTGATTTCGTGAACAGGAAAATCAATTCAATTTGTTTCAGCGATCGCCGATTGTCGATCGCTCGTGACGATAAATGCTATTTAGCTGTTAACCGATGAAAGAACTTTGATTCTGGATCAATTCAATTACTCGATCAAAAATTTTCATCAATTACTCTTGCAACAAATACCAGATCAAAGGAACTTTGAAAATCAGGTTTCAAGAGTTTTCTACTTTCTGAAAGACCTCTCGTTGTTTCGCTAAATTTAACAGCCACGTCTCTTTCTTCTCACATCGTCGCCGCTAATTACCACGTAATATCGTTAACAAATGCGAATTGGCCTGAAAATTGTTCTACAATTCGCGTATAAGGTACTAATTGATACTCGAAACTACGCACAAGTTCTTAGATTAATCGTGATGTAATCAAAGAGCACAACGTTTTTAAATCATAATTCCGCATAATTCCTATTTGCATATGAAGTGCATATAAAATATGATGACGAGAAAGAGGATGCACGAAGATAAAATATAAAACGGAATATTTTGTTGGATTTTACAAATAAATTCTCATCATTGTATATGAAAATTTTGCAAAGTGTGAAATTGGAAATACATATAGGCGTACGTGTTTGGTTAGTAATTAAAATAAATGGTTTTAATCCCGTTTTTTGCAAAATAAAATACCATCCAAATGCAATCTATAACTCGTTAAATTATAACTTTGTTTAATTTTACATGTTATCTTATTTGAATGCAAATATATTACTGCTATGTGTTGAATGATCCTGACGAGAATGTGATTGAAACCAATATCTTATTCAAGAAGTTATGTTAGTTTTACAACTTAAAGGAACGATTGTAAATAAGATTAATTGTGAAAGCAAATAGCAGAAATAATAGTATACACATCGACAAAGGAAAGTACAATAACAATGTATAAAACACGAGATACGTGTTTAAGTAAATTTTCATGAAATATCTTTTCCTAAAAAGTATTGAAGAAAAGAAAGGTCGACTTTAGTCAATCAAATTACGAAAACTTTAAATGAGAAATAACAAAGACAATAACATAGATTAATTACGTTATGTATTTTTAAAGGGAAGTAATAAAAGAATTAAAAATGTTTTTTAATTTATAAAATATTAAGTGAAAAATAAAAGGACTTGATCTCCTGCATATATACATACATATCGATAAATACCCCAACTACGTATACTTTGAATATATTTTTATTACGACTATGTACGTATTAACATGATTAAATTCAAACAGAGTACTTACCAATTATCACAGCTTGAGTAGTCACTGGAATCTGTAAGAAACATAAGTATATTTTTATTTATACAATTTGGCTCGTGTGTCTTATATTATGCGAGGTAGTTTATTTTATCTAAATAGCGCACTTGAATAACACCTAAATAATGCGTTATTTGAAAAATTGTTATACTTGTTTCGAAGAATGGCAGCATATTTTATGATGCACTCGTATACACATACATATGTGTACAATATTTTCTTTGCGAGAGCGTTTTGGAGATATAAAGATCAACTTTGTTTCTTTAAATGGTTTGCCATAATAAAAATCGATAAAATTGGTAAAATTTTGAATGAGAATATAATAATTATTAGTCATAAATTTAATAGACAAAATACTTCGTTATCGACGATTATATATAGCAAGTTGGAAATTGACAGACGAAACAGTCGTAAAAAGCGATCTTTACTTCGTTCTTCGCTATTTCAACAAATTGCAATTTTTTCAAAGATGTTTTACGTGTCATCTAGTAAATTAATTCTTTTAACGTCTCAAAGGGAATCAAATCGTTTGGTCCAATTTTAAAAAAGCTTATTCAGCTTTAAAGGGCGTGCGAATATTCGTGTGACCGGCTGCACTTCAAATCAATACGACTTCGATACAGAAGAAATAGTCAATATAATAAACCAGTTACCTAAAACGTTCGTAATCGTTAGAAATTCCAACGGCCACGGTTCTTTTCCGTGTCTAATAAAACTGATACGAGAAGCAAGAAAACAAATTGATCATCGACCAAACTCAAATAATTCTGCTTAACACATCGGGATAACGCAAACTTTAGTACGAAAAAGAGTCGATTTAGCTCTGTAGATTTATCACTGTATAGTAGGAATGTGGTGGATTTAGTCGAATGGTCTGTACGTTCTGAACTAGATGACAGTGACGATTTCCCAATACCGTTAAATATCCAAAAACCACGCTTCAATCTTTCAATATTGAGCCAGAGATGAAAATTTCAAAAGAAAAACTGCAGTAAATATCATAAAATCACAAATTAAATTAGTCCAAATAAATTAACTATTAGATCGTCTGAAGAGCGTCTTTCTTTTACAATAATATAGTTTTACACAAACATGAAACCTAATCTGTCAAAAGTCGTAGTCTTTATTTTAACACAACAAAATGGATCATACGTAATTCAATCAAATAACATAAAGTAAGAAATATTGTGCATATATTATTTTCTTATAAAACGAAAGAAACTTTTAGGACAGCCCAATATTCACTCGCATCGATGATAACGCAACATAAATATATACAAATCTGAACAACTTGTAGGGGACAATGATAAGAATAGCAAATACAGATATCTTTAAAAGAAGAAAATCGATAGCAAAGAATAATTAAGAATACTAAGCAGTGTTTAGTATACATTGAACTTGTACAGTGACACAACACTTACAGTACGTACTGTTCGACAGAAAACTGCACTAAAAGCACAAAAGGAACAAAGTTTCAAGATTATCGGAACGTTAAGTAGAGAAGAGTATTGCATATCCCCCTCGATTGCCGTGCAAATTTTGTCTGAAATATTTTTTCGTATCATTCGTATTCTTTCAGATATTTGAGCATTTCCAGTTAAACGGAACATACTGTTATTAACTAAGAACGTTATCCCAAACGAAGCAAGAGGACGTATTCTATCGTAGAATATGCATATAGCACTGTTCCAAGCAAAAAGCCCCAGATGACATGTAACGTGTATAGGGAAAAGTTATTCGGTATGTTGACTTGACCTTGAAGGTGATTGCAATCGGTGAAGCGTGCCCTTTTCCATATAACTGTTAATCCAATTCAGAATCAAACATATTCGAGTTCAAGTATACGGACACCTGTTGCAATGTCATGAAGTGTCAATCAGAGTCCCGCAGGGATCAACTTTAAATGTCATTCTTTTCCTACTAGGTGTTATTGAATTAACAACCATCATCTAGTAAAATGGATTGTACCTGCAGACAATACCATCGTACGCCAAACATGGCAACAGTTGCTTCAAAACACTCTCAACAAAATACAAATATTCGCTGGAAAAATTTGGTTCATGGAAACCTCATAGAGTAAAACTACCGTAACTGTGTTCTCCAGAAGAAAGAGGGAGGTCGAATAATCAGAACTCTATTCGAGGACACGAAAACTACTTATTAGTAGTAAGTTGAAAGAGATCTTGCGATTAGCTCTCTACTAAAAACTCACTTGGAGTTTGCATACGAAGAAACCTGCTACCAGAGCGAAAAGACAATTCAGTTTACCTCTTGGATAATACACTCACCAAGAATAATACAAAGCAACAGCACCCGGTAATTAAGACCTAAACACGCGAGTGCATACCACGTACACTTAATTACGGAGGTATCCCAACTTCTAAATGAAACGGAGCATACTGCCTGATTTCTCTACTAATTCTTGCAAATTTTATTCCACTCTCGTGGTCCTCTGCTTATATCAAAGAATTAGAGGAAGATAAATTCATTACTCGCAACACAGAAATCGATAAAACAACTTGATTTAAATCTTCATCTTAAGGGAAAGCGACGCTGATACGGAGGTCTAGCATCCGCTCGTTCCAGCGAAATTAGTGGCGAGACCGGAAATAATTCATCGTGTCGTTATTTCCCGAAATTTGAAGCTGGCGAGGCAACCTAAACGGTAGCTGTTTTGGCAGGTAGTTCACTGTGCGTAAAAAACGCACAGAAGAATCCAGTAGTACTTTGAATAATAATAGCAAGATATCCTAGACTGTTCGCTTAAAAAAGAAAAAAAGTTATCGAGAAGCTAAAAGTTCAGCAAATAACATTTATTTACAAAAGTTAACAGTTTCATTGAATTCCTGGTCGAAAGTATTAAAACAAAACAACATATCATCCCAAGAAGCAATCTCAAGTCCAACCTACATAAGAAAAGAGTAGTAAAACATCTCTTGCTTCTTGCAGTTGCTAAAAGACATAAACCTTTTCTAACTAATCCAGCTGCAGTGAAGCAACGGCATATACATATAGTGTAGTGTTGGTTATCCGAGTCCCGTTTAACCCAAGTTCCGTATTACCCAAGGTATCCTGAACGTTACGGTAATACTTTCCAATTTGACCGGTATCTCCGATTCTTTTCAAACTTCGGTATATTGAAAAGGACTATTTTAAAACTGAATATACATAAACGCAAATTAAATGACTAAAAGTAAATAGTAAAGAGTCACAAGAACTTAGTATTTATTAATAAAAATTCAAATAGCAAAAAATAACAAACAACGAATAGATAAAAAGGATGGAGTCATTGCTTGCATTCGATTTTGTCAATTCTCGTATCATAGTTTCAGGTTAAGTTTTGATATAATGGAAAAATACTTGCCACTGTTTGCGACACTTCTTCTAACGATATTTTCCTTTTAAAATATCGATAGTAGTAATCTCTATCATATACATGTTTGCGTTCATTTTTCACAACTTTCCCATTGTTTCTCGGGAAAGTGATACGGACAATTTTTCTTTCATGGGAGACACAAGAGGACCTTTTAAAGGTCCTCTATTAATTTTTAACTTCGAACGATGTCAACGGCCCCTGTTTAACATCATTCTGTCTTATTAGATCGACGAAGTCCACAGGCGACAGTCAGTGCAATGCAAGTCGTCTCCAAGACCGAAGAAAGCACGTATGAGTCGTTCACAGTTCAAGGCTTTCTTCAACATGAAGGGTATTGCGATAGCAGAGTGGACAGCGAGTGAGCCAAACGGTAAATCGGCGATACTAGATCGAAGTGCTGACAAAATGACGAGAACGCGTGAAAAAGAAACGGGTGGATTTTGCGCCAGCGACAACGCTTTGTCGGCGAAGCAGTTTTTAGTAAATAAAAAAATCACTGTGCTTGAACACCCATTCTATTGGCCAAAGCTCGCTCCCTGTGACTTCTACCTATTTCCAAAAATCGAATCGATGCTCAAAGGAGCGGATTTTCCGTCCACAGAGTTGTACAAGTTGCAGAACTGTTTTGAACAATGGCAGTTCGTATACAGCTGTGTATCGTGAACTCGGGACCAACTATTTCCGAGGCAATAAAAGTTGATTTTCATAGTTTGTTACAATAAAAGAGCTGCAGTCCATTTTTGACATACAGACTGTTTATTTTGAAAACGGTAAAGATAATTTAACGCAAACTTTTTATCTATGAGGAATGTATAATTTAAATGTTAAAAGATTCGTTTGTATCAATCGATTGAAGTTTCGTGTCGTTTCTTTGGCATTGTTTTCTTCTACAAAACTTTGCAACTTTCCGATAGAAAAGTAAGTTAATGTAACGAGTTTTGTGCGGCGAACAATGTATTTGATTACAGAGGAAAAGAAGGCCGAGTGGGAAACGTTAAGAATCGTAGTAACGAATCGTCGAATTGGTCGTTTTCACGGTTACGCGAAATGGCCCGCGAACACATTTTAAAGAGAACTCGAAGCGAACGAAGGCGTTACGACACGGCTGGTTTAGAGGTGGAAGCGGTTCACAGGGTGGCCAGCAAAAAAAGCACACGTGACATCTGCCGTCCATCCAGGCGAAGCTTTTTTGTAATAAAGCGACGAAATCCCAGAAAAACCGTCATCGCGGATTAAGCGGCCGCCGATATTAAAGCGCAATCTGAAATTCGACGGCGGCGCTGCCCAGAGAAGCGCACAGCGGCAAAGGGAAAGCGGGAAAGAGATAGAAATAGGAGGCAGGGAACGGGGAGAAATAGAGAGAGAGGGGGGGGGGGGGGAAAGGAAAAAAGGGTACAACGAGTGCATCGGCGCATCAGCTATTATTTGCGCGGCAAATGGTCGTTTAATGGTTCTCGTTGCGTATACATGGAAACGAACGTCTGCCAATCGCGGTGTCGCATAATTGTTTTTGTAAAGTGCGCACTTGAATGTCGCCATGATACAAAATAGCTGGCCAACCGAGTATCACATAAACAGCTCAGGCCGAACGAATAGGCGGTCAAGCGTTTGCGATCAATTATCTGTCTGCCTAAATAAAACTGTCCGATTGCTTTAACTAATTGGAATTTATGCATTAACGCTCATTACTCGTTTTCAGAAAGTACAGGGCGTTCAAGTTTTTTCCGTCCATACGTTGCCGCTATATCTTGCAGTTCAAAATGAGAAAAAAGTGTCATATAAACGAGTGTCATTGAAAACATTGTTAAACAGTTATAACAGAGAAAATGATATACAAAATGAGCGGTGACGAACGTGCGTTAATACGGTAGAAAGCGCGAATGCATTGGAAATATTTACATCTGCTACTAGTCAGAAGGTATTAGGTGAAGTAAAAAGTTCTGAGCGCTTTTTCGCTTTATTTCGACGATGAAATTAACATAGTCAAGATTATTCGATTTAGATTAAATATGCGCCGTTTTGTTCGATTACTTTTGTCCATTTTGAAGGCAATTTCATAATTCCGCGGTTGAAGAAGTCCTCGTCCCTATTGGTAAAAAACTTGACCAGCTCATTTTCACAAGCCTCTCTTGAGGCCAGTTTTGTACCATCAAGAAAATTTTGCAAAAACTTAAAAAGGTGATAATCGCTTGGTGCCAGGTCTGGACTGTACGGCGGATGCGATAGAACCTCCCAGCCAAGCTCTCGGAGCTTCTGACGCGTCGTTAAAGATGTGTGCGGCCTGGCGTTGTCTTGATGGAACACAACACCTTTCCTATTGGCCAATTCTGGCCGCTTCTGGTCGATCGCCTGCTTCAGTCTGGTCAGTTGTTGACAATAGAGGTCCGAATTAAGTGTTTGCCCCGATGGGAGCAGCTCATAATGGATGATTCCCTTCCAATCCCACCAAACACACAATAAAACCTTCTTGGCCGTTAATCCACGCTTGGCGATCGTTTGGGCCGGCCCACCGCGATTGGACCACGATCTTTTTCGGCTGTTGTTCTCGTATGTGACCCATTTTTCATCGCCAGTCACCATCCGCTTCAAAAATGGGTCGATTTCGTTACGTCTCAACAAAGAATCGCAGGCATCAATTCGGTCCAAAAGGTTCTTTTGCGTCAATTCATGTGGCACCCATACGTCGAGCTTCTTCTTGAGACCAGCCTTATGCAAATGGTTCCAAACGGTTTTCTGGCTAATCTTCAGTTCCTGGGCAATGGAATAAGTGCTCACATGCCGGTCCGACTCGACGATTTCCATGATTTTATCCACATTTTCGACGATTGGCCTACCAGAGCGTGCCTCATCTTCGACGTCCATATTACCAGAACGGAATCGTTGGAACCACCGCTTTGCTGTTGCATTCGATACTGTACTGGGTCCATAAACAGCACAAATTTTTTTGGCCGCCTGCTCCGCCTTTTCACCTTGGTCGTAGTGGTACTGAAGAATGTATCGAATTTTCTCTTTTTTTATCTCCATTTTCGAACGCTGTAACACACAACTGGCTTCACCGAACACAAAACTGACAAAGAACCTTTTTGATGCGTAATATCACCTTGAAATCGGTGTATACTATGACTCGATGCGATGTGCACATCGTGAGATATGGCTCACTAAAGACATCTAGCGAAAAACGCTCAGAACTTTTTACTTAACCTAATACATTCGACTACAATCCAATTTACCAAAGATTCCATCGCAAACGCTTATCGTATCCTTTTATCAAATTACATGTCGATACTTATAATTTAGCGAGATATGGAGAATTTTATTTTTCAGCGAAATTAGATTACGATCGTTAAGTAAAGCTTGACATGTCGAATCAGATTTTTTCGCTATATTCCAATAGAATGTTTCACGTCAGCAAAAATGCAGCAAGTAAACATTTTTGTGCCGATCGCAGACTTCGGTTGAATATTCTAATTTGCTTGCTAACTTTTTCATACATTTTTATTAGAATATCTCGACTGTTGTATATCGTACGTAATGGTTAGCTTAATTTAACAACAAACGATAATAGGAATAGAACAGTTATCCTCGAAGAAGGCGATATTCATTTAGTAATTGGTAGTTACTAATTAGTGGATTAGATTAGTTGATAAGAATTAAATCGTAAAAGAAGATTTAAAGAGTAATTTTAAGAAAGTAACTATTAATCCTGTTAATATCTGAATGGCATATTTTCATTCGAAACGGTTGCATAACGATGTCATAAAGTTACGTTTCCTCCGAAACATTAAAGTCACAAGTTGCAAGGTAGATCGAATAAAATAGCAGCGTAATATCGTAGAATGGAGAAGAAGAGGCTCTAGTGTAAAATGGAGTAAGACATAGTAGACATTGCATCACGCGATTATCAACAGGTATCTTACGTTTAAGCATTCATTGGCAATCATCCAACGTTGGTCTACGAAAGGAACACCTCTTCCTCTCGTCTCTTTCATAACTCCTTCCCACTCTTATCTGACGAGAAGATTTTCCTCCTTACAAAAGTAGCGATGAATTGAAGCCAACTACCCATGCCTTTCCTCGCGGAATAGCATCGTTTATTTATGCTTCTAATTATCTTCAACGACGAATGTGTTTATGCCGGTACACGAGCCCTTTTCCACCAATCAATTAATATTCTTGACGAAATTTTATAAGCCGTAGGTTGCAAGTTATTGGTATTAATAATTGCTCGTGCATGACAGTAACAAGTTTGTCGATGAAACAAGGAATTAAATTTTGCAATTTATAAATCATTTTTTAAAATTAGCGTTTAAGTTCGTAAAATCATTTAATTGTTGGCAACATTCATTCGCTCGATATTCGTTTCAAAAATATCATTTCACGTAATATCGTAAAACTATAAAATCGTAGAGGCGAAGTTCAAGACGTACAATTTTCAAATTATCGATTCATTAGTATTATTAGTTGATGGACTATAGTATAAGAAAGGCTGCATACGAAAGTTTATATTTAAATATGTATGTACATCATAAATGTAGCAGCTTCGGGTTTTACTATTTAAAACTTCAACTCGTTCGTGTAAGAATATCTTAACAAGCTATCATATCAGCGTAGATTAATTAATTTGTATTTCTTTTTTCATAATTTCATCAAACAGCTTGTTTGAAATATTTAGTATTAACACATAGAAAATTAAGCAGAATTGCTGCGAGTTTGATCAATATTTTCAACTCGTACATCCAGGATTAAATCGAATCCATCACTACAGGAAAATCCATATCCCAACCATTACGTCATCCTCTTTCTACCGATTGGAAAACTTCTAATTAATGGTTCTGCAGTTCGGCTTACTAATTTTTGTTCCACTTGACGTAATATTCGAGAAAATACATATCAGTGAAAAATGCACGTGTAATGAATTTTTAATGTGCGTAAAATATCGTCTATATGAAAACTTCATGAAGTTTAAACCTTATAAAATTTACGATTTAATACCATTACAATTACACCTTACAGTTTCGAACAAATTCGAAGGAATAAAAAAAGTTTATAACAATAACTAATAATAACATTAATAATTGATGCAACGATGCTTAACCGCGAGAAAAATTTTTACGCAGTTACTAACGCATATTTGATAGAAAATATTTGCAATAATTTACGTTTGCCGCTTTTTCGTCTACCAATTGCAAGTTATTACTTTATAACAAACGCTTTTTTATGCAAGTACTGAGAAAAAAAGATAAAAAATGAAATTGAACATCTTTCTGTTGTGACTGAGATAATTATGAAGGTAGTTATGACAATTTCGAACATCTAGTGAACAATCACGGTTCTTTTTATTCTATGAACGCTACTTCCAAAATAGATCAAACTTCAATTTTCAGTATTTAAATCATTTTTTAAGCGATCACTACCAATCGACTATAACATAGTTGTGTTATAACGCAATGACATTAAGCATTAACTCGATGTTCGACTCGCTCAAATATCTGCCAAAATGTGAATGGTGCGACGAAATGTTTCACTTTTATCTATTTGATCTTGCGACGGTCTTGAAACGTCCCGTAAAGCTGATTTTAAAATTCTTAAATGGATAGCTCCATTTTTTATTCTCGTAGTAGACATTCAAACGTTTTCAAAACGCTGCAAACTCGCGTCTTTCGCAGCATCCTCTGCGTTTAGTGGCAAGCTAATAAAAAGCACAAACGTGCTTTTTATTTATATTTCTTCTTGCTATATTTTTCTAATAATAATCGATGATCTCGCGAACTCGTATCAAACGATATTCAATGCGTATTTTAGCGTATTTTAATAGCAATCGCTTTTGCTTCGTGCTACAGCGTATAGTTTTTAAGAAAAATATTTCCACACCGATGTATATTTGATTTGTATGCTTCGCATTTCAAGTAAACAAATATTAAACAAAGAAATACGTAATGTGTTACGCTGCAGCATAACTTTTACATAACAAAATGTACAAGTTTTTTGTTCATTACGTACGCTTGTTTAACATTTTACACTCGAATGAAGTTATAAAGCATACTGCGAATGTCCCCGTAGCGGAGCCAACGGAGTGTAACGGGTTAAATAATAGATTAAAAGTGGAGAAATAGATAATTTTCATGTAAAAAAAATATTCGAAATATTCTTAAAAATATTTCATTTTACTACATAAAATTGAAATAACAGTTCTTACGTAAACATTAATATTTTACGAGGTTCTTCTGTCACTGACATATTAGAAATTATACTTTTGAAATATTTGACGTCGTATAAACTGATATTTTTGCAATTCTGCATTTAAATTTATTACGATTTTCCTATTTACGCGCTCTAATCTTCTCTATCAATTTTAATAATCAGATGATTGAGGAAATGGTCGTAAAATATTTCTACGTTTTTGCACAACACATGCTTTGTACTTCGGGTCGCTATTCTGGTACGTAAAACTTGATAACAAACACTGATTGTGACGGTTTAGAGTGACTCGAATATGAACGGTGTACACCGAATGATGTAGCACGATGACGTCGTTTAGCAGATATTGCTAAATCCGAAGAGTAGCTGCAGAAAATGAAATCTCTTCAGTTTTTCCAGCAGACTTGTGGCCAAGTTAGTGGTTTTTAGCCGCTGTTGATACAATTTGCCGTGTCACGCGATTTTCTCTTTGACAGAAGAAACGTCAGTTTCTATAATTAATTGGTCGTTCCGCATTCGTTGCAGCTCTTAGCTTTCTATTTTGCCATCGTTCTGATGTTTTCGCGTTAATTTTAGAATAATTTTGTATAACATTAGTTTGTTACAAGCCGTTAATTACGACTTTTTTCCAATCGGCCACCGCACTTTTCACGCCTAAGTATTTCATTGCTTAATTTTACTGGCGGACGTGTACATTCCCTGGTGGTGAAAACGACATGAATGAATTTCGCAGCACTGATTTTAATTCCGCATGTTCTTAGCCAGAATTCCATTTCGTTGAGATGGTGTTGCAATTTTTTTGAAGCTTCACCGGGATCTTGTTCAGAGGCCAATATAGCCGTGTCGCCGGCGACGGCTTCTGTTGTGGTATTTGGCATTGTTGGAAAGTCTGACGTGTATAGAGTATATAGTAGTAGCCCTAGGACGCTATCCCGCGGAACTCTCGATTGAATAGGATAAAGCGTTGAGATGGTTTGTTGTACTTTGACCTGGAATAGCCTGTCCGTGAGCTACAATTTTGGTAGAGAGTAAAACGATGGCGGTAAAAACCCTTCGATTTTGATTAGCAAGCCAACGTGCCAAACTTTATCAAACGCTTGTCATTGACTTCTATTTTTATTTTGCTGGACAATCTATGGATTTGTTCGATGGTGACGCGTTGCCCTCTTCCTTAAACTTCCTTAAACGTTATTCTCGAAATTGTCCAAATATATCTCGTCAGGTATCGTGCTATCACAACTATGGACGTTATATTTATCTTTGTCGAGAAAATTGAAGTTATCTTCCAATTTAGTTCCTTTACATATATCTCTTTTGCAAATTAAAATCTTCTATCCTGTTTTTTGAATTAATGTAAGGCTACCTTTTTCTGGCTACTTGTCCCTCGTAGTCCACCGCACACGATTATGCATATAGCGCTCTTGCATATCTTCATTTAGCACTGCTGCTAATTTGGAAACATTTATTCATATGCTCTTTTTATTTTTTACGTTTCAACTACGCCACATCTACTATAGCCGCTAAGAAAGAATTCGTTTGAGGAAAAAAACTGATTCTACTTTCATTTTTACGTTTCTTTATAATATCTGCATGATATTTTACCACCTCGTGTAATAATTCTCCTTTCTTTTCCACTTTTTCTATCTTTTTCTATCCACTTGGGACGAATTTAAGATTTGATTAATTAATAAATTTTAGAAAGTACTCGATCATTTTGATATAAGCGTGGAAAATGGATCAGAAATATTATTCCTACGAATTTCTTAGTTATTTATTTACCTTTCTTGGTTGTGTCAAACCATTTGAGTCATTAGCAAACACATAACACACATAACAGTAATTACATAAGGTTACAGGTTGGAACGTATATTACGTTAAATTAAGTGCAAAATACTGATATGTTTGAAAAACTTGATGTAGATCCCCGAGCATGATTTCACAGTCCCGGTCCCTTCTTTAGGATTTTCAGTTCATATAACTGAGGTCCTACTCTATTTCAAAAACAATGCTTCCTGCTTCAAATAAATTCTGAGATCACGACTAATGTCAAAATCATTTTTCTACGCTGCCAACTCTTTAGGACACCTATTGATATTTGATACGTGATAAGAGTATAAATTGAATGAAATTTGCTACTTGTATTTTCAGGCTATTTTATTACAAATCAATTATTTCATTCGCGACACATGTGCCTTATAACGTAATATTAAATAAAGTAAAATTTCTTATAGTTTTCAAATAAATGTAATCAGTAGGTGAGCTGATATTTATGGCCGCTAGTGTATATGCAACCCAGTAAAATATTTGGTACAATTTGTGGGAATATGGACTTCAAATTGAGTCCAATATCTTTCCCATGTATGGGATATATAAAATTTGATATCGATTACGAATCAAGTCTTCAACATCGGATATACGATAGTCATGTATACATGCTTCTTTTAATTTTTGAAACTACTAGGATAAAGTTTACTTTTGAATCTTTAAACACGTAATAAATTATTAATTCAGTAAAGGAATATAAAATCATTATTAGTTGGAGGATAATATTACATAGGAAGTTAAAACTGTTGTTAATAGCAGAAAGAAAAAATGTAATTAGTAATTTTGCTACTAGCGGAAATCGTCCTTGCAAATCAACCATAAAAGAGAGAAATTTGGAAATGAGAGAAAAGACGAAACAGGCATATAGAAAGAAACTACGATCGTCTTAAACTTGATTTACATTAGCGGTCAAAGGTACGATCACATCACGATCAATCAAAATCTATGGTTTCACCGTGGCATTTACACTAAACGATCAGAAACAATGAAATTGCGTCGCCGAATTTCAAAGTTTCTTCTAATCGAGATAGGCTTCCGATTGACAATTTCATTTCTTGAGATGTATCGCAATATTTTGCGACTGAAATCATATAGTTGGCCGTAATTTCGTACAAATTCAATCAAACGCTCTTCCTTTGCTTCTCGACTGCTGCTGACTGTTGCTGACCGCGGTCTTGATCGCTAGCAAAGCGATGCCACCATTCCCGATGGACGTTACGCTCGATAGATTTTCATTTGACTCGACCAAACCGCCTACTGTGGATGCTCTCATTGGATTACGTGCAAGTGATTTTGACCGCTGCGCTGCCTCACGTAATTTCGCCGTATCGTAGTCGATAGTGCGAATCAAGCTTTCTTATTCTTCAGGAATGTAACCGCCGAACACGGATACGTGTCGTTTTGACCCGACGCAACACCGTGTTCGGTTTCCTTTCTCATCGCTGTAGCACGAACAAAGAAGTATCCACTCCGGAGTGGCAGGCATAGTGCGCAAAAATGCGCTTGGAAATTGTATTTCGGAGCAGCATTTTGTAGAATGCAGCCTACGAGAAAGTTCAGTGAGGAAATTTTTGTTCCAAATGGCTTCTATGTCTGCAGAATTTTCTGCAAACGAAGATGATGACATTAAAGTATCGTCAGATGGAAGAACTTGTAGTTCGTGCAGCGATGTACCAAAAGTGCGGAAGCCGAAAGAGGATGAAAATTTAAACACGCTAGAAAACGGCAAATCTGCGACAGTAAGACCAAAGTAATACCAAGTGACATGAACAAGATGCATTTACCAACCATAGCAGTTATGGTACAAGTATGTTACGAGTGTGCAATTCCTTTTTTTCCTTGACATAACATTGCTTGAAAATCTATTTCTCACAAATAATGGTAAAAGAATAACGGAATCTACACATATGTGTATCCATTGGATCATTTTGACCCGCTTTCGGCGTCGTTGCAAAGCCCGAATTCGCAGAATTAAAATCGCTATTTGGAAGTTTAATCAAACCGCGGCTCTTATCTCAGCGGAGATCTTTCGATCGTTCAATTTTCCACTGTACGATGTTCTCGAGGATCAAGTGGATGTCGAGGATCGTGTAAATGTTTCATTTGTAGGAAAAAATACTCGATTCAGGATAGCTTGTCGCAGTCGTGATTATATTTAAGGAGCACCAAAGTATATGAATAGTGCAATGCGAAACTTCTACAATTCAATGATTTTACTTATTATTTACTACGCGTAGAAATTATCAAAAGATTCTACTTGAGTCGTTTATTTTGAAAGTGTTTGAAACAGTAAGTCTATTTCCCTTTGTTTTGAGATACTGAGGTGTTTGCGTTTCCATCAATTGAAAAATCCTGATAAGCTCTACTTACAATTAGTTTGTCCACCTCTTTACATGTTTAAGCAGATGTAAATTCATCGTACAAATAGTTTTTTTGAGAATTAACTGGACGAATGTTTCTTTTCAAGGCGATAAACGGACCTACATCACTTTTAAAATAGACGACTATGCGATCCCATTTATTATTTCCATTATATTAATTGATATTATATAATATTTATTAATTCCTCTTTCGTTATAATAATTTACAAAAATTGTGCAGTTTTCCAATCCTTCAAGAAATTTCTTACATTTTGCAAAAGATAATCTTTTAGGGTCGAAAATAAGAAACACATTTTTCTAGCGTTTATTGATAAAAAATGATTTAAATTCTCAAAATGTAAATGAAAGTTTTTACAATTTTTTCCGGACTTTTTCGAAAACCGTTTGTGGCACGAAAAGAAGTTTGTCTGACGCGTTTGGAAGATAATCGAGTAAAATCGACTTATTTAATATATGTATGTAAAAAATTATCTTAATTTTAAGAGTCCATGAGCACGCTTTTCCATTGCCCAAGCCGACTCAAATTTTGCACAGATTATTTTTTTATCATCCGAAACTATCCTGGTTGGGGCCGTGAAAGAAACTTGGAATTAGAAACTTTGAAACTGATCAAAAGCAAAAAAGAGCGCAGTATCGCTGAAAATATGGAATCACTGCGCAGCTTAATTCCTTTGTTTTAAAAACAACTCTGTAGTTATACGTTTATTAGCATAAAAAAGATTATTATCAATATCTGTGCTAATCTCGAATGAATAAAGATATTATCTGAAAATTCACTGTAGCTACACATAGAAAACTGATTTCAAATTTGTCGATAAAAGTTTCAATCTAATTATAATTATTGGATATTTATTAAAATTTTAATATAGAAAAATTCTAAAGATATATGCTGTATATAATACACTAGTATACTAATATTATATATACAATATACGACATATATAAAAGATGAATGTGCGAATCACATTCTCATGTCTGGTGGTATAGTCTAAGCGAATATATCTGTGTCAGTATGTCACTCGAACTGTAAGTACCGTGGATATTTCCACTCCTAACGGAAATGTTTCTTCCTTAGTGGTATAAGAGGATAAAGAGCAGCATTCTTCGGTCGCGCCTTATATATTCTTTTTAACGCACTGCATTGCCAACTCAATTCGACCATAAATTCTCCTTATTCAATTTCTTATCTGCTCATTACTGTAGCTATTGCAATTCTTTAATACTTGCTTCCTTTTAATATATTATCCGAATCTTTACAGGTGGAACAAGTTTGAGTATACTTGATCAATTTTCAAACTCGACTTTCTCGAAAACTAAACCTTAGATGAACACATGTTACATGGTCGCACCCTGTACGTGTATGCAGGTAAAAATAAGTTGAATATAGTTAGTACGTTAAATACGCGTACGTAGTATATCGATTTTGATCAGCAGCTGCAGAGACATTTATCGTCGAATATCATTTATGAGAATAAAACAACTGTACACGTTATTATGCTTTGCTAGGAATGAAAAAGGAAGAAGGAGCTGTATTAATGTACATATCTGTTTTATAAAAACTACAAATTTGAAATCAATTTCCAATAAATCGTTCTTCCAACAAAGTTATTCCATATATTTGCTGCTGCTATCGTAAGAATGGCAAATAATAAGAAACGCAACATCCTTCAATCAGTGGAAATGGTTTGAAACGTTTTTTCCGAAAATTCGAATAGAGCAGCGAGTAGAAAAGAAGCTTTGCACGAAACCAGAAGTCGAGGAACACAGATCAACTGTACAATTCCGCGACACTGATCGATTCGGCAAACTGGGAGTATCGGCTACTCGTTTCTGATATTCCTTAGCCTCGGGTGCTACGTCGTTTCAACACGATCCTGTGGATTACAAAATTGGTTCCGTTTAATCCAGAAAATCCAAAACGTATTAACACTACATCTTTTTGCTTATATTTTATAGGCGTACATTAGTTTGTACGTCGAAATGTATTTACAAAGGATTTGCGTTATTATCGTACAGCGTTTTTCTCTAAAAAAAAAAAAAAAACGATAAAAGATGCGTAATTATACTTAACTAATCTTACATTAACATTTTTTAAGTAACAACGAATCCTATGTAAGATACATAATATTTCATAATATTATTATTATTGTCATTTCAGAATTGCAACTTTTTTATAATATACGAGTGAAATACGAGTGAAATACGAGTGAAAAGATAAGACAATATCGAATAAAATAAAATGCAGCAAAGTTAGCACAGTATTAACCCTTTATATCAGGTTTTCGTTCGTGTTTGCGAAAAAGAAAGATTTGTTGGTTATAATCCCTCATTTTGATGCAAGGAATAGGAACCAACCAGAACCGCTATAAATTATTGGGTGACGCTGCAATAAAATATAGACATGTAATTTTCAAGGCAAAAGTAACGTTGTAAAGAAGTATAAAACATAAATGTAATCTACTTTTTCTTGTTATTTTCATAACTTGCGTTTGTAAACTAGTACAGTCTGCTAAAATATTCATCGCCCTCTCCGTTTCATGTTTGTAGCCCTACTATTCTATTTACTGACATTTCTATTTCATTATTTCTATATATTGTAGTATCTATAATTATCTAGTTATAACACACATATAGAATAGAGTTTGATGTGGACCGAACCTGTCTCGAGCAATCGAAAACTCGAATAATGTGCAAGAGTCATGCAATAAAACTTGAAAAGAACATTTTGATAGCGTAATATCGTACACATATTTGAATTTACTTAACTAATTTAATTCATTAAAAATTCGATTAACTGCTTCAATAAAATATTCTTTGTGTTAAACTAAAAGAAAATGAAGTTATGGTAAAGCTTAAAACACCTCAGATAATAGGAAACTTCAGTTAAACGAGATTCAGGTAAGGGAGACTCCACTGTATTTATAATTACGAATTTTTTTTTTTGCAATCTTCCGAGATACACCACCTACGTATGTCGTTGCATGATTTAAAAAAGTGGTTGTCTTCCATTATTTTTCTATCTCTTCATTATTTATACATATAAATATTCAAATACACCCTTTGACTTGTCTTTAAAACAGTACAATCTCCGTGACAGTGGAACACATACATGTAACCCGTAACATCGATAGTCAATCTGAGTTAGTGGATTTATCCACTGAGAGATTTTCTGGAAACAAATGTAACAGCGAGGGAACGCTGTAATCTGAACTAATTGGGTCCGTAGTTCGTCCTAGATAACAATTTTTCTGATTAAATGCTTTGTACAAAAGTACGTGAAAGTCGTCGAGAGTAAAGGTATTCATCGGTAATTTGTACTTTTCGCAGTGAAAGAACGTTCTGTAATTCAGAGTCAACTTTCAAAAGGATATTTGATTATAACGTTTACTTTACTTGAATCCAACTTTGCACATATTCCATATTTGATCTCATTCCAATTTGACTAAGCTTATTTCTTTATTCAACATGTTCTGTTATGAGCTATGATTGCGAGACGTTCTATTTCTATTAAATATTTTTATTATACTGGGTGTCCCAGTTTTTTCCACAAAACTCTACTGGCATATTCTATAACTAAAAATAAGAAAAAAAGATGTTATACGAACGCTCCTAAATGCTTCGTTCGAAGATTATAAGAAAAATACGAAATGGCTTCCTTGCTCGATGCCACATAAGCATAGATTGTCGGTTTCTGTTATAATTTCATCTCAAAACTGTTATATTATTAATTTCTCGTTCATTTTCCTTAATTGTAATAAATACGTCGCGAATTCTTTGCACCGACGAAAATTCTCCTTTCACAGTTCTTCACAAGTAAAATTTCGTTGGCGTGATACGTGGCGATCCATCATTGCGAGCAATGGTCACTTAACGATTGACGTATCAGTTGACCAAATCAACGACCTTAGTTACAGTTTGCGTAAACGTATCAAATAGATATCGACGTGTTCTTACATTGTGTCGATAAAACACAAGTCTGTTATCATTTCGTATTTTTGTTATAACATTTTTAATACAGCACTAAGAGCCTATATGTGTATAACAATTTTTCCTTATTTATAGAATATGCTGGTAGGGTTTTGTGGAAAAGAACTGGGCCACCCTATATATCGATGTACAGTCACCTTAAATTATTCATAATTTGTCATATCGTTTCAGATAAAAGTCGTATAATGTTAGGTTAAATTATCAGTTCATTACTCTTTTTTTTTTTTTTTTTTAATCAAAATATTCCAAAGTCCTGCGATTTGAGAGAGTATTCTACCGAGTATTATGACCAAATAATTGCCGTAATATAAAAATTCAAATTAACTACCTTAATTATCAAAATATTCTTCAAATAAGTTTCGATGCGAGTAACGTTCAAAATATTATCCATACAGCGCAGTAATTATTTTTAAAACGAGGGTATTCTTGCGTATGCAAATATTTCATTCTCATAAAATTATTCTCGCATGCACAATTAAACGTTACCATACGTTACTTTTCGTTATTATTAAATTTCACTGTTACCGATACATGTGCATTCACCGATAATTATATTCGTTCAGTTGTGTAAACAATTTTGCGGGTTCTAGTTCACGTTGCAGAAATTTCGAGCGTGTTTAATCGTATCTGCAAGCATCTCGTGTTTGGATTCAAGAATTAATAAGACAAGTCGCTCATTTGCTGCAACAACGACGTAACTCGAAATTTATTTTGAGTTACTGGTATAGAAAAAAACAAGTATTCTTCTATAAAATCGTGATTTTTGAGCTATGCTATTAGATATGTCTATTCAACGTTGTTTATTCAACATTCCGAACGAAGGCGAATAAACAATAACACACCCCAGAAATTTAAAGCTTCTGCAATTCGAACACAAAAATAGTTATCTAATTTTGACGCATAATGATTTTTATTATGCACTACAGAGACTGTGTATTACTGTGTATACAAAGAGATGGACGAACGAGTCTTGTTAGAATATAGCAACAAAGTAACCGAAACACAGTGTTACAACAAGACAGCAGATAGCTGAAAAATTGTGATAAACATGTATGAAAAAGAATCTTTAATTTTGTGCCCTATATCTCCTTTTGAGTTTCGTAACAAATTCTGAATTTATTACAAAATTAATGTAGTGTGCAAAAGGCATACGCGCAAATGTTTTTTTAATGGAACTGTATATTAGCTTTTCTTTACTCCGATAACTGTCGGCAAGCCTAACAACTTTTATCTGAAATACTTTTTCTCTATTCTGCATAATTAAAAAGTTGTAGGAAAGAATAATATTTTTAAGAGTAATTTTTGGGTGGGTGGAAGACGATTAAGATAAACATTGGTTACGATGAAAATGTATTTTATTAAATGTTCAAAATGTTGGCTATTCATTTCTAAGCATTTATTTAGTCCGTTTACGATATTTTGACCGAACGCCTACAGCGAAAGAAGATATGAAAAGAGGAATAAAAAACGTTTGTACATAAATATCTCCAAGAATGTTGTTATCAGTATGAGAAAATATGGTCAAAGATATATTGTCGGATGACAGTTAGAAACTAAAAAATAAAAGATAAGATATATGAGTAAAAAAAATTTAAAAAGGATGGTTTTTATTTAAAAATATACTAAAAGGAAGAAAATAATTTTCTTAATCATATTAGTCTTAATCATATTAGTTTACTTCGAAAGTTTTCAGAATTTGGACATTTTAAAAAATTCTCTATTTGATTAGATAAACCTCTGATCTTGATGATTTGAGTCAAACACTCCTCCACTTTTACCTTGTAATCATAAAAGAATTTGCTAGAAATTTCTTCATCCAATAAGTTCATCCAAGAGAAGAGAAGATACGTTGATCGAATGAAGGACGAATCGCAAAATTGATGCAACGTGCTCGCCAGCTTTTTATTTATACTTTATCAGGAAAATTGTTTTCTGCCTTTTAGCAGGTTTCCAAATATAAATCATTCTTTTTTAATCCTCAAAATTTATATTTATATCCACTTATGTATTTACACTTATTTATTCATATTATCATCTATTTAACGAAGGCGAGACCGAATCGTAGCTGCAGTGCGTCAAATATCACCAACGCAATATCTGGCTGCAAATTAGAGCGGTCATTGTTAGATGTAACGCTTGCATTGCTGCGGGAGGCCAACATTTTGAACAGTATCTTCATTAAATAGATGGTAACATGAATAAATAAGTGTAAATGAGGAAGCGTAAAAATGAAATCATTTTTATGTCTTTTTCGCGATTTTCTCGAAAGTGAAGCGAAAACCGACAAATTTGAAATTTTTGTTTTCCCGCTTATTTGCGTATACTTTACTGTACATGTTATCATCTATTTAAGGAAGATGAGGCCGAATCGTAGTTGCGGTGCATCAAATATCACCAGAGCAATGTCTAACTGCAATTACAGCGGTCATTGTCGGACGTAACGTTTGCATTGTTGCAGGAGGCCAGCATTTGAAACAGCATCTTCGCTAAACAAATGACAACAGGAACAAATAAGCGTAAATGACTAAGAGTAAAAACGGAAATCCAAACAAAAACAAGCAGATCTCTGATAGATTTTTCTCATCATTTCCAAGTTTTCACATTTACCTTGAGGATACTCTGTATAACAGCTTCGGAGAAAATAGGTTGTAATATTTCACGTGGTACGTCTATATTCATATTTATGTTACCTAACAATTAATTATGTGTGTGCTGTGGAGAGAATAGCGCAAAGTGTTAAAAATTCTAGCGTGTCGTAGAATTTAAAATTATAAGCGTGATTATTGCCCGAGATATATGTCCTTTCGAATTTCTATCTCCACCTTTAGCACCTGTTCACACTGCTAAGAGATTGCGTAAATGTAATAGTGCGATCCATTTCCTAATGCAATATAATTTTAGGTAATATAAAATATTTTTTAATTTATGTAACTTAATTTATCATGAAAAGTGAAATTAACATTAGAAACTAATTAGTTTGGTCGACTTAGGTACGAGAAAGGTGCACTCGACTGATCAGAATTTCTTTGCCTTCGTATCTACTTAATCGCGAAAGGATTCGATCGCAATATTAATAAACGAAGAAGAAAATGTAAAAGCGGAAAGTTGAAGTTCTATCTACAAAGTCGAATGTGTCGTTACAGATACACCTTACACATACATAAATCCGCCACTGTTTTAACGTTTGGCTACAGTATTCTCCAGCGGAAAGTTTTTCCATCGCTTGGCGAAAATTGCGTCAGGATGGTTAATGGTCGTCACGACGGACGGAGCCCATCAGCAAACCGAGAAGAATGCATTCAGAGTCTAGAGAATAAAAGGGAAAAATAGCTGGGACGAATGTCACCAACAAAGCGTTGACATCTCTGCTGTGACTAACATCCTTTGTCGTGAAATTTATTGCTATTGAAAATAATAGTCCTCTCTACTCGCCTGATATATTTTTATTGTATTTTATATTTATATTTCTTACTTCCCGCAATATACTATTATAGAAAAACGAGCTTTACCTGCGCTAGTACATTATTATTTCATTGAGCCGAGGTTAACGTATCAATTTCTACTCTGAAAATTCCACTTTGAGAAATAAGCTATTCGCCGAATGTACGACATAACGAATACCATTAAATTATCAATGTATAGCAGTTAATTTCTTTCGAAATAAACTGTATGCCTAACAAAACAAGATATAATTCAACAAAAATGTACAGAGTATTTCGTTTTCCTTGTTCGAAACAATATCTTTGTTACTTTTACAGATATCAAAAACTGTACGAGGTAAAAGTTCTTTGGTTTAGAGTCTCAAATATCGTGATTCGTGTTATTATCCGCCAAGATCGTCTTTCTTCGATTCCTCAAAGTAGTCGACGATCTTTTTAATAAAAACGTCATATTCTTACGATCGTGTTATCGTATCTGATAAGAAATGACTTTGAAGATATAGATATATCGACCTCGAAACAACTTTGGGTAGAATTTGTGATAATTTGCAACGAGTAAGAAATTGAGCATTTTCTTAGTTTTGCCCCCAATTTGTATCACTCGGCAAGAAATGTTCGATATGGCCTCCATTATTTTCAACACGTTTTCGTATACGACGCATGAATGATGGTCTTGCACTTTCGATCATAGTTACAGCCGCTGCTGTGCATCCGCATAATTTCTATAAATTAGCACCATTCCTCTTTTTTCTTCTTGACTGTCTTCTTGACTTTGATCAACATCTTCGTTCCATTGTAATCGTATTTCGATTCGTATGGTGCTTATAATTGTTACAGGTAGTAATACCAGGAGTGTCATCACACAAAATTGATACTTGGCAACACGATTTATTGGTACTTTGAAAATAAAGTAAGTAAGCCATTTATTTATTTATTTATTTCATTTAAAACCAATTTCTATATTCGATGGTTTATTACATTCTCCATTTCTTTACAAAAGTTAATAACTTTTTTTTAGAACTGAATCGATGAGAGGATATCCTTAAGACTGTTGTCGACATTATGTCTTTTCCTTTCTTTATCACTTATGGGACACTATGATTATGCGTGTGATTGATGGTCTCATTTAATAGGACTAGTTTCCAGTATGTACATGCGTCTCAGTCAGTGTATTCTGATCTTAACCTGGTCATTGCGGTTTATTCTGTACCGTCGGAGTCTTTGTTTACCTTCAAATCAGAGACTGATTTTCTATTACAATTTTGCCATAATACGTTCCAGTTTTGTTTGCATATGGCTTCAACATGTTTTACTATGTTAAACAATGTTTTGCGTGTGGGAAGCTGGCTCTGCTCCTCTGTGGTTGCAATTTTTGGCGTTAGATCGCCTGATTCATTTCCAATGTGTTTATTTCTCGTGGGGAGGGATCCAGCCTTTGACAATTTTTTATCGGAAATTAATAGTATGTGGTGTATTTCTGGAGCAACTATGTTGGTTTTAGCTTTGCGTTCTGAATCTTGCATATCATTGATTGCGATAGGAGAAGCACAGAAAATTATGAACCGAAATTCCTTGCAATCGTGTACATTGTCGAGTGGTGAAATTGGCGAATACATTTCAACTGTGATGGTGTTGCTAGCTTGTTCAAAAGAATATTTGACGTTACTAGCACCGGTAACGTAACTAGCTACTGTCGCAAAATGGTTTTTGGACCTGCATAGATGTATTTGTCGTAATAGACGTATCTACGTTTAGTGGATATGGAGTTATTAATGTCCATGCAGATAAACCGCGTGTCCTGATTTTTCCATGGGTAGCGGAATATATTTTGAATCTTTCGGATATTTACGGACCCTTTGATAAAGGATGTTAGTCTGATTCCGCTGTAAACACGAACAATGGAATTTCGAACGAACTGCACTAAAAATGATAGCGTTTCTAGAGGTACAGGCTTTTACCGCATATTTCAAGCATGAATATTTTCTGCTGTACGTCAGGAACGATTCTCCAGCTTCAAGCAGAACAAGGCACCAGGTGTGGAAAGCACCAACTACAATTCTTAGACTTGCGTTACGGATTGGATCGAGTTTTTTCAAATTTGTGAATGTAGTCGAATTATATACCGGGCATGTTTTATAAGCTTGTGGTTGCACAAACTTTGTGTATTTATGCTACTGATTTGAAAACATTTAACGTTTTCTCATAATTGTTTTGTCATATTGACCAAATAGGTTTTACCCTAAACAACATACCGCGCATTTTAGTAACACTGAGAAATTTAGGGGCATTGTTTTCCAGATTACTATTATTATATAATATAAATTTTAAATGATTACAATGTCAATAATAGATGTTTCTAACAACTTTTTAAGTGAAATATAATATCGATTTTTCACTTTCTTCCTTTATTTGTTTCATACGTCTTATTTTAAATTTGGGAATCAGTGCAAAAAAAAAGTCATGCGCGTTTAAGTGAAATAAAAATGTTTCTTGGGTATATGTATAATAATTATTATTACATCATATCTACTTTGCTTGATTTAGTTATAAAATCGGCGGTGTAAAACATCTACTCGTGTCATCGACTTAGGAAAATCAAATACGAAACACGCGTTGAATTGTTTATGACATGTTCCTTTCCGCACCTAATTGTTTTCTTCGATCGATTCTAATAAACAAATAAATACTTTTGATACTTAAATTTAGTTGAGAATGATCGTAGCTGCTGTGAGAATATTGAAATCAAAAAATGTAAAATTACACGAAAGTTTTTCCGAGATACAGTATCATTTGCTATTATTAGACTCGCGGTGTTTGGGCATTTATGGAAAATATAAACAAAAATGCATAGAATGTGCAACGATATATCCAAAGCAAAGTACTCTTTGTTATATTTAGATTTCGTTTCTTTAGTTGTGTTTATAAATATAAAGTATTAATTACGTTGTAATGTTTCTAATGTAATTAGCTATAGTTGCATAATGTGTTAACGCTTGGATAGTAAATTTCATTGATGAAACAGAAAATAGTGGAAAATATGTACGACTTGATACATTTTATCTAATAGTAAACACCATGCTTCACTTACATGGGAAGAAGTATGCAAAAATCTGTGTTACGTTATACTACGGTTGAAGAATTTTTGTTTTCCGTTAGAAATATTTATCAATAGCCGTACTGCGAATGTGAAAGAATTTCACCGAATTTTTATCAAATAAGAGCATATCCATTATGATTGCAGTAGAGCCATCCATTTCTACTCGGCAGCTCTTTTTGACGTTGGCGAGGTAGACGATGAAAGTAGAATCAGAATAATTAGCATTCAGTTGCCGGAGTTGACTGAGGTTGCTACCAGCCTACGTGAATAGAAAAGTGGAAGAAAAGACGAGAAGAAAAGATTGTGTAAACGGTCTAAATGAATTAATCGTGCAAAGAACGTTCTGTTTTTGTTATTTGCTCGAATGATATTTAACCTACGCCTCGTGAACGTGCATAACTTGCCGTCACTAGCTACATCAAGGTCATTTGGAGCACTCTCACGGAGAATTCACGGATAGAACGAAATGCGGAACATTAATTCGAGCCACGGACGAATGCGGAGAAAGGCAAATGAAATGTCGCCCAGAAAAATGTTCGCTCTAGTGAATCTTCAGATGCACGGGATAAAGAAAATAATTAGAGATATTGTCTTCCACTTGGCATTCGGCCACGACAGAAGCAACTGCTAACTGTTATTCGACCAACTAACTGTCAGAAAGCGTCGGTCTAGCTATTTCTGAGTTAATCGTGAAATAAAAGTTGCGCTATTCTTTCAAAGTCTGAATTCTCTCATTGCCACTTTATTATAAAGTAGCATACAACATCAATATTCATTAATGCTTGAAGCACTTTGTTCCATCGAAGTCTGTTCCACTCGTGTGAATTAAAAATTAATTTATTATTTCAATATCGGACTGTTTATTTTGAAAGTGACGCAAGTCCATTTTCCTTCGTTTTATTAGACATTGAAACGTTTGCGTCTTCATCGATTGAAAAATCCCAATGAAATCTACTTACAAATTCGTCAAATCGAAAATTTGAAAAAATCTCAGACTCAACAAAACTGTGCAAAGCAACCTTGACTTTTCGTATTATTATGAATACGTAGCAAACTATATAAGACGGAGGAAAAAAGTTCATTTAAAAGTTGTAGTGTTCTTTATTTACACGTATAATCTTTGAAGAGTTTCTTCAAAATGTACAAACGAGTATAACGCTGATCGTGATCTCTTGCCAAGATGAAGCACCTCGTGCAAATTATTTACATTAATTAAAGTGTACTGATTATATTTCATTATTTACGTAATTTCTTCTATGTACAAACATCGAGATTTAAAGCAACCTTTTCATAAAATTCTTATTTAAAAATCATACCAATTATTTCTTAATCTATTTGAATTGAAACATAAATTACAAGTCAAATAACAAATAAGACAAAAATAATTTAGAAAGCATAGAAACGATGCTTGTTTCCAACGCTAAATATGAGTTTGCACGAAAGTTTAGAAAGGTGATGTTTGATACGGAAAAATCAAGGATGCTAGAAAGACAGATTGAAATAAATATCTGAATATTTTTCAAAAATGATGAGACATGAAAAATTACATAACATTTACACAACTTGGCGAAGCGATGTTACGTACATGGACAATTAGACTAGATATAAAATTGATTTTAAAATTTACATATAATGTTCCTGTAGATTCTCCATGCAACGTCCACTTCAAAAGTAAACATTAACAAACATACAGATTTCAACCACACATACTTGTAACGATATGTGATATTAGGAAATTAATAAAAACTATCCAGCATCGATTCAAATATTTTACTAGCAGTGACATGATAAAACAAACAGAGTAGAATGATGACAGAAAGAACGACGTATTACGAGATTGAACACGTAATCGAATAAAATTGCTGAGTGAACAAAAGAAAGAAAGAAGACATGTAGGAAGTAAACTTATTAATGCTTTTCTTTTTCTTCGCAGATAGAATCGAGAATATGGATTATATTAAAGACACAAAAAGTAGTTGGACTTGGTAACGAAAACGAAGAATGCTACATAAAGGATCGGAGAAATTGAAATGTCATTGTCCCTGACTGCCGTGCGATTAGAACTGACAACCAATTCACCTATTTCGTTTCTGTTCGACTTGGTTACTCGTTGAAACGGTTAATCGGAAAATCTTTCCAATTTCTTCGTGAAATCGTGTAAAGGTTCGTAGCAGCAATAATTCTTTAATCGCATGATGTTGCATCAAGTTTCGCAACACGAAACACTAGCTATAGACGAAAAACTTTCGGCCATAATTCTGCAACTAGTCAACCGATTCGACTAAAATTTATTTCAGCATTTAGCTTAATCAGGGAAAATTTCTATAAAATTTTATTTGAATGTAGTGTCTTCTTTTGTACAGTAATCATTTACCTGATTTTTCTCAACTTTCGATCCTAACAAAATAATAGGTCTAGTTACCGAGAAACAGAAACTTTAACCCTTTGCGCTCCGAATTTTATTTCAATTTCGTTACCAGCAGCTCCCGAAGCTTAACTGTTTTATTTGAAATTTACTTTAACTAAAAAATAAGACAATTTAAACAAATAAAAAAGAAAGAAATTCACTTAAATACCAATTTTATTCACACTACTGTTGTATTTTGTAATTTTTAAGTGTATCATATATCTTGAAACAATTTCCAGGATGCAATCCTGGTTTTCTTTCGCACGTTTCACAAAAGAAATGTGGAACTGAAAGACAAAGGAACTCCTGAGATAAAAGCCGATGTCGAGTCACACTCGACATAGGAGTGCAAAGGGTTAACAAACTAAGACGTTATTAATAAATTCATCCTCTTCGTAATTCATTCAACTAGATCTTGCACAGTTTTCGATTCGGCAACGATATTAAACTATCTCGTCGACAAATTTGTCACGAAAGGTGATCAATATGCCCCGAAAGTGGCATGGGGGAAACCACTACTTTAAACCGAGCGTGTAAAGACAGTTCTTTACGATGAAGCTGTAAACTTAACAAAGGGAACGCGACGATTCGCTTAATTTTCAAAATAAAGAAACGACAAAGGTTGTGGCGATAACCAAGAAACACTAGCATATTCCATACCGATATAAATAGTTAACGCTTAAACAGTATATTATTATTTCCTCTAATTTTCGCTCATTTGGATGACATTCTAGGATGAGAAGAAGTTTAATCTAGATGGATCAGACCGTCTTGTACGCTATTCATACGGTTTCATACAGCGCGAATCACCTTATTCTCCTAAACGAAATTTTGGTAGCTTTTTTTTTTTACTAAATTTTTGCTTTTCGGCATTCGACAAGACAACTTCGGCGTTCGTCCGTACTCGTATAGATTCACATTTTCTATCACACTCGCGCCGTTCTCCAATGGGTACATTTATGCGCCATAATGCGACAGTTTACGTTCCTGGAAACTCTAGGCAGTAACTGCAAGAAAGAAAAATCAGACATCTCTTATCCTTATTATCCCTATCGAGAATCCTTGGAGTCAACTTATGCGTGACGTATACGACAATTGTCGCCAATTGAATACCGTTCCCGAAATCTAAGCTGAGATATCGAAGGCCCGGAACCACGTTACTCCGAAACTGTTGCAAAATCTAGCCGAATCAAAAACGAATAGGATGAATTTATCGATGATGATATTTCCAGTAACAACTTTTCAAACAAGCCCTTCTAACATATTGAAGTTTCGAGAAGATAGGAGATTCCGATGAAATTGGAAAGCGTCACCTGCCATTTTTTTTTTTTTTTTTAATTGTTTTTGTAAACGAAACTAAGAAGCAACTGTTACGCGGAGATTCGCATATTTGAGATTTGAATCTTGTACGTAGCTTGACGTAGGTATGCGCGTAGGACATCGTAGACAGCATGATCGTATTTACTCTATTACCGCCAGTAAACGCAATTACTCAAAGTGCTTAAATTCTTATTTAGAAATGCCGTCATGGTAGGTTGATATAAATTTGACATCGATGTAGTACGAGGTTTATTTCGGACGCTGAGAATTTTGCTAAATATCAGCGAATAAATGGTTAATGTTGTACAGAAGTATCTTCGTGGCTAGTTATTTCTGTTGCGTGTTACAGTAAATTATACTCCCATAGTTTACAATTTTAAAACACAAAATTGGAAGCACTTTGTATACATGGATGATAATTGCGAAACTGAAATTCGAGTATATGAAATTTTTGTATAATTTGTAGAAATTTGTATCATCAATCGATTCTGTTACATCATCTTCCGATAGAATAAGTCTGCTGAAAATGAGAGAAGGCGTACTTAATTCTTAAAGTTAACTAACATTATTGCAGATTGTTTACTTTTGTTAATTACACGTAGATCTTACCGAATAAATTTGTTTTACGTAAATTTAATGTTTAATTACCTCAACGAAATCTATCAAAAATATGTTTTCTTTTGTAATGTTAACATCGCTATCTTATCCTTGTTAATTTACATTTTAATAAATCGACTGCGGATTTTTATGCAAATGATTATAATAACAACTACTACGCTTTGGATATTGCGCATATTTTACCATATTATGTACATCTTCCACATTCTTGCAACTTAAGGTTTCCTATAGATGCATAAAATTATATTCCACGTATTCCAATTGTATTAGCGTGTAAGAAAACCACATTTATCCAATGTTGTGCAAAATCTCTCTCTTTTGCAAAATCTCCGATACAGCCGAATACGAGTGTTTCTTATTTCTTCATCCTTTAATTCCAGTTTGAAAACAGGCAAGAACGTTTTTATAAGACAAACGACAATTATAATTTTAAACAATACGGATACACATATGCATACAAGGAATACAGAACGTTAGTCGTTTCGTTCTCCTGGAGAATGTCACTCGGGATTCGACGAATGATAGATAAAAGCAATTTTTCCACGATAACGCTATAAACGTAATATCTTGTAATTAACGTTTTCTAGTCAAGCTTATTGTCAGTAAACCGAATTAAATTGTATAAATTGTTGGAAGCGTAAACTCCGATTCGTGTGATCTATATAGAATATCGACGTAAGTGGAACGACATGATAAATCAGAATTATCGTTGTAACGCTTTTACGTATGTGTCTAAGCGATATGTTCGTAGTGGCAATAAGTGGATGAAAAGTGAAAAAAGAGAAGACATTTGGATGAAAGGTGTGAAAGAATTAAATTAATCCAGTGGCATAAAACGGGAAAGCAGTCATGATCATCAACAGGTTCTACGAGTCAGCCGGAAGTCATTGGCAGTTCTCCAAAGAAGAGTTCACGAGGGACGCCGGTCCACAGGTGCTCGGAACGAGCATAGTGGCTCGGGAAAGAGCGCTACATATATGTCGCTACTGAATGAATTGGCAAAGGGTGCCACGAACAAAAGAAGTCTACGGCATTCGTGCATACAAGGTTCTTGTGTTCACTTAGAAGACCTCTGCAGTTACTCTTTAAAGGAATTACCTACCTCTCTCACACGCTTCGCTATTTCCACTTGAATTTTCTGTATTTTTGATCAAGCGATTAGTCTTTTATCCGACACCTCTCTACAAAATTTACATATACAAAATTCAAATTACGCTCCACAGAAATAATACTATTTCAAATTGCGAATAGCTTAGTTTTCGTTTTAAATCGATTGTTCCAATAGAATAATTACACGATAACAAGCAGATTAATAAGTTGTCGCTTATAGGCTGATAGACAACGCGAATATTAACGAAGTTGTTCGGCAGCAATTGCTTTAAAAGTGTCAGTCCCGTATCTACTATTCAGATATTCAGGTATCCAATAATCTTTCCCGGTTAGTATCCGTTAGTCTTTTCCGTTGTTCCGCTCTCAAAGCAATGGTCTTTATTAGAAACCAACTTTGAAGCATATAGTAATCGATATTAGCGACGAAAGCATCGTATCGTTGGAATAACTCGAAGGATTTTCAACAGGTATGTGTAGTGTATCAGTCAGATCGGATCGCTTGATACTTTATTTATCAACACTTTCTCTTCTCTAAAACACTTTCAAGCAAGTTCAAGGTCCTATGATATCATAACTATGACTCAACAAACATGAACGACGATATTTCCAAACGTGTAATTTCCACACTGGAGCAAATCGTTCCATTTATTTTATTAGTTTAGCATGGAATAATTCACGATATCACCATTCACTGGTCGATCTAGATCGAATCGTAAATTTATTACTACGAAGTAAATAGAAGCACTTGACGGATGAACAGACGGAGCAAACTGAGACAAACTTTTCGCAATTAACGGCATCGTCGACGTTTATAAATTCGTTAATTAAGACAACGTAAAAGAATTTGTCAAAACGGATCTCGAAGACGTACTTTTCAACGATCGAGATCTCTCGGCGAAAATCACGTGGAAAACACAATGCAGAACGTAAGTTTCTTCGAACGACAAAACGTAGGTTATCTTGGTCACACAACTGACGCGCACTTCTCGATCGTTTATGTGGATTTTACAGGTTTCGTCGCACATGGAAACAACAAACGAAAGTGGAGGCACCGAGACTAGTAAAGCGAAGGAAACCGCGGTCAGTTTGAGACCGAGGAAATTTCATCAACAGGTTCCCAGCGAATTAAACCGTACACGATCGCAGTCGATTTGTCGTCAAATAGAAATCTGGCTGGCAAGTTTTCCAGCGAAACGGTCATCGAGCGAGTGTGAAAACGCGTTTCGATAGACAAGATTCGGCTGTCATGATGTAACCACTTACCCGATTAAAAGCTGCTCGGAGATGGGTTCGACGAAGCGTTCGATGAAACGTTCGAGAAGCGACGAAAGCGACAAAAACGAGGCAAACGACGAAATCCTTGGCCGTAGCCTTAAAAGCATAGCACTGTTCGCGGGCCCTTTTCGTGCGTACGGCTAAGGGGGCAGATTGGCACGCGCGCGGTTTCACTCGTGGGGGTGTCGCGGTGCGACTGTAGCACAATCGCTACCCTCTCACGCTCTCACGGTCTCCATCCCTCCGCTCTCTTCACCCTTCCAGCGCTTTGCCACCCTCTCTATCCTATTCTCTCCCTCCGCCTCTGGCGTACCCTCGCCCCTTGCCTCCCCTCACCCCGTCTTTCTTCCTTTCCTCGTTTGTTCTCTCTTCGTCCAACGCCGACAACCTATCTCCTCTCGCCCGTTGCCATCTAATTCGGTTTCTCTCTTTCTCCTCGTCTCTCCTCTCCGACCGCGTCCCTCTATCTCGTCCGCTTCCACCCTTCTATTTCTGTTTCCGTCTGGAGCCGTCGAGTATCCCCACTACCGAAAGCAGCAAGCCACTCCTGCAGCAGCGGCGTGCCTTTTCCAAAAGCCCCACTCACGACTCTTACGTGATAACCGAGGTGGCTGGTTGACGGGGCGGCTGACTGACTGACTCGCTTGGATCGCTCTGTACGCTTGCGAAAGCCGCGCAGCATCCTCTAATCGGCCCGCGCACGCCTTCGCGCTACCAAATTCTATGCGCATCGCGCTCTTCTCTCCGGCTACCTGCTTCTCAGCTGGATTTACGCGCACCGCTACGTCCTTTCAATGAATCTTGCCTTTCACCTTCCTCCCGCACAATCCTCTCCTTCGGATTTCGATCATCGTGTGCCTTCTACACACGCAAACTAAACACGCACTGTCGGCCCTCTTTACTTTATCCCGTCTGTTGGCAAACGTTCGTCCGCGTATATATACGCGGACCGCGAGTTGACGCTTCAAAAACTGACACAATTTCCACCTGCTTTCTTTATCCTCATCTACCTGTCGCCTGTATCTCTGTCGAATATCAAACAGACGAACCTGTCCTTCGTTCTTCCCTTGCATTCACGTTAACACTTTATTTCGATCGCGTTTCGATCCTCGAACGAGTTTGAACGAAAAAGTTTCGTTTCTAACTACCAAAGCATATCGACAGAAAGTGATCAGAGCAGTTAACGCATCATAGAAACGCGCACTGAAAGCTAGAGAATTACAAGTGCTATTACAAGTGCAACAAGTAGAAATGCTTACATCTGTTTTCTATTACGACGACTTTGTAGAAACCAACGTTGTCGTATTTACAGAACGCAGCTCTCAGTTTGTCTATAATCTAATAAGCGGGGTCATGTAACATCGATCGTAGAAACTATGAGCAGTTCGTCATCTTATTGTTAGGCCAAGTTCTCGTCGGTTACGGTATCGTCGCACGTATTTAAAGGGTGAAATATTAAACGCTTGAATCTGTAACGAATGAATGTAGAAAATTATTTATTAAATGCGCGACACTTACACTTATAGAAGTCATCCATATATGGCGTATTAGCATTTATTTGCAGTATTATATATATAGCAGGCAAGTATAGTGGAGAAGAGTACAGAAAATATCGAGTACAGAGAAGAGAGAAAAGTGGGACAATAGCGGGAAACTAGCTGCTTTCTATTCTATAAATTCGTATATTTCTCACTTCACTTGCGATGCGAGAGCGAAACACCTAAATCCTATACATTTTTCATACACGTATGGAAAGATATAGAGAAACGTAGGATATAAATAGAAGCTAAAAAAATCGGAATAGTATAGCTTGATGTAATACCCGATAAATATATGTGTTTTCAGATATAACTTAATCTTTTTCTCAAGAATTCATCTTGATTTTAATATTCTTAATTTACGATAGATGTCTATACTATTGAACAACTTTCGCGAATATGACAAGATGTTTACTTGTATCGAAGTAGCAATAATTATTATATATAACATGGATAAGCTTAGTTGTTTACCTCTCTTAACAGAAAGGAACAAGAATTCCCCTCACAATATATTAAATAATGATTGAATTATTAATACAACTTTTGTCTGATCGGAAATAAAAACAGAACGCAGAAGAGAATCTTTTATACAAAAATGTAACGATCATGAAATAATTAAAATCAAATGTCGAAGCACTAGCATTAACAATCTCATAATGCTCAAATGTTTTAATCACAGTACAAAGTCGTGGAACGATGCAAAAGTTTGTTATATATTTGTGTATATATATATACACGCATATATATATATACGCATATATATATATATATGATATATATAATATATATATAATATATATAATATAAATCTATATATATGTAATATCGTGATGTAATATGTTTACAAAACGTGGACAGTAGAGATGTTAATGAGACAGAAAAGACGATTGTGGCTTAACTTGAACTATTCATACCAAACGTACAGAACACAGCGCAATCCACACTCTCTCGGCAACGCCACTCGCAACCTCCGTCTCCGCTCGACTCGCACTCGGCTTCTCGACTCGCACTCTGTTTCCCGACTCGTGCTCTGTTTCTCGACTGACCGTTGTCGCATTCCATTGCCCTTTTCCTAGGCCCACCGCACACGTGTTCTGCAGACGCTCGTGGCCAGGGTCACGTAGGTCTTTTCCACGAAACTATGCACTTGAAAAGACCGATGACACATTGATGGGCCCGACGGCGCCTCGGCTCTCGCGACACTGTTCATAGTTCGTCCGATATTGCCCAGGCCTTTCGTCCACGATACTACATTCGGCCATCCTGCAATAACATCTGCCCTCAGATGTTGCCTTCTATCTCGCTGTCATCAGATGCGTCACTTTCGGCATTTAGGACCCAAGGTTTCATAAAATCGAGGTGTGCACGGGTCCTTCCTCAGGTACTGCTTCGCACGCTTTCTTCTTTTCTTGTAATTTCGCAGGTTCCCTTCTAGCTTACCTATGTTTCGTTCGGTTAGGCTACAGTCAAGACAGTTGGATACCATGTGTTCGCCCTTCTCGCGCAACCCCTTGAACCAGAAGTCCTTCTTGACCATAGCTTCTGTTTTGGTAACCTCGAAATGCCCACGCTCGTGCGCTTGCCTGACTACCTGAGCCCGCATCGCCTTCGATACTACTATTAGCACATCGTCCTCACACTCCTTATACAAGATATTGTTTCTTACTACCTGCCCATCGGCCTGACTGCACGTTGCGGCGTCCAAAATCCTACGGACTTCAAAGTCCTTGTTCTGTGCCCTTCTCAACCGTGCAATCAGCCCGTCTTCACTCTCCGTTACATACATAGTGCTCGGCAGGGGGTTCCTACTCGGAGCATCTACATGCTGCATACTTTTCCCCGGCCGATGACACGCCTGATACTTAATCTCGCCTAGTAACAAGGCCCATCTAGCCACACGCACACACAAATCTTTCTTTCTAACTACACCTATCGGACTCGCATACTCCGAGTCTGACGATTTGATGACACCCTCGTTTATCCACGCTTCCATCAGATCATCTACTTCCTTTCTTTCCGACGGCGCCAGTCTTCGCGGTCTTCGCGCTACCGGTTTGTCGCTTTTCAGAACTATTTTCTCGGTTATTCCGACGTCTCGCTTCTTCTCCGGCCTATACCCCCTAACGATATCGCGAATCGCTTCACGATAATGCGGTTCCCGTACGTGTGTCAGGTCTGTTTCGTCGGTCTGTTCTACCGCGTTTACCCTCAGTACATCCGGCGCGTCCTCGTGACCGTCGGTCTGATCGTCGAGTCGTAAAAATGTCACCTCGCCCCGTTTGACTCGCAACTCTGCCTGGTCTAAAAAGTCGGTACCTAAGAGTAGACTGTGTCTTGTCATTACCTTATTCGAGACAACATGCAGAGTGACAGTAAAGTCGTACCCGTCGACCGTCATTACCCTTGTGAACTCGCCCCAGGTACTATTGCCAGCGGAACCAAAACCATCAAACTTAAGTTTGCAGTTTCCCAGAGGTGGTGATCCTAACCTCACATACTCATCCGCTCGTATGAACGTAAGGTCACTACCTGTATCCACTAACGAGACAAACCTGCAGCCATCTATCGACACGTCCTTCACGTACTTTTTCCTTTCCGGTCTTGAGATTACGTAAGTCTTTACTTGTCGCGCTGTACAATTCGCCGCCACATGTCCAAGCCTGTTGCATTTGAAACACTTCATACCTTTTCCTTTCTCCGGGCACTTAACTCTTAGATGATCCTCACTACCGCAAATGGAGCATCTTCTTTTCTTCATTGCGTCTACAGATTGACTGGGCTTCCCGTTCTTCTGGGTTTTAGCCGACTTCGCAATCGACTTTGCTCTGCGACTCTTCTGCTCTTCGTACATCACTAACCTCTTCCTCAACCCTTTGATTGACGTAGCGCCATACAATACAGCCTTATTGTTCTCGTCGTCTATTATTCCATCAACTATGTATTCCACCTTTGCTTCCTCCTCCATGTCCACCTGGCTGGCTATTTCGAGCATGCGGTACATGTAAGCCAAACACGCTTCATCACTCTCCTTTTTTGTTTCTTCAAGTTTCTGATGTACTTGCCTACTGTTGACTTTCCTCGAAAATTCTTTCACTAGCCCCCTCTTCAACTCATGCCAAGTCCTGGCGTGACACTCGAAGCTCGCAAATATTTTCGCTGATCCCTTCAGCAGCTTCCTCGCGTAGACTGCCTTCTGCCCATCCGACCACATGCACGTATCAGCGACTTCCTCGAACGACTCGAACCATCGTTCGACATTTTCACCTCTGTTGCCACTAAACGACTCTAATGCATCTTCGACGTCTCTAAAACTCAGTGTCGAACCAACACATGCCCTTCGACAACATTCGTCACGGTCCTGATGCACCCTTCGCGTATCTCTCTTGTATTCTCTTGCGTTTTTCTTGTCATCTTCATCCTCACTTTCGTCGTCGCTTTCCTCTTCCGACGATATGTCGTTACCATCCATGGCCGCTCGTAGCCGTGCGCGTAACTCTACTTTTTTTCCCGTCGTTTTTAAACCCAAACTAGCGAGGCGCTCCTTCAACTCCTTCGTATTCATTTTCTCAACATCCTCATCTTCGTTGCAATCACGCTCAGCTCTCTGTACATTTTCTAAATCTCGTTGACCGGTTAGCTCTTCACCGCCCGTCGATCCCTTACGATACGATTGTCCAACCCTACACGCCCGATTCAGCCTTGCAATCAGCACTGACCTCGCACCCGATATAGGGAGGTTCATTCGCGCGAGCTTATTCCTCAGCTCCTCCAGCGTCGAACCCTCTTCACCCGACAATCGTTCGTCCCCGACGTTGGCCATTTTTCACACAACACAAACTTAAACAGTCAACAATATCGTCTTTTACCGCACCGCGTACCGGTAAATTCACAACTAGCTCGAATAGCTCTGTTAAACCGTTCCGTTTTCTGTCTTGTCCAATCCCGGACGAGCCCCCAAAAATATGTAATATCGTGATGTAATATGTTTACAAAACGTGGACAGTAGAGATGTTAATGAGACAGAAAAGACGATTGTGGCTTAACTTGAACTATTCATACCAAACGTACAGAACACAGCGCAATCCACACTCTCTCGGCAACGCCACTCGCAACCTCCGTCTCCGCTCGACTCGCACTCGGCTTCTCGACTCGCACTCTGTTTCCCGACTCGTGCTCTGTTTCTCGACTGACCGTTGTCGCATTCCATTGCCCTTTTCCTAGGCCCACCGCACACGTGTTCTGCAGACGCTCGTGGCCAGGGTCACGTAGGTCTTTTCCACGAAACTATGCACTTGAAAAGACCGATGACACATTGATGGGCCCGACGGCGCCTCGGCTCTCGCGACACTGTTCATAGTTCGTCCGATATTGCCCAGGCCTTTCGTCCACGATACTACATTCGGCCATCCTGCAATAACATCTGCCCTCAGATGTTGCCTTCTATCTCGCTGTCATCAGATGCGTCACTTTCGGCATTTAGGACCCAAGGTTTCATAAAATCGAGGTGTGCACGGGTCCTTCCTCAGGTACTGCTTCGCACGCTTTCTTCTTTTCTTGTAATTTCGCAGGTTCCCTTCTAGCTTACCTATGTTTCGTTCGGTTAGGCTACAGTCAAGACAGTTGGATACCATGTGTTCGCCCTTCTCGCGCAACCCCTTGAACCAGAAGTCCTTCTTGACCATAGCTTCTGTTTTGGTAACCTCGAAATGCCCACGCTCGTGCGCTTGCCTGACTACCTGAGCCCGCATCGCCTTCGATACTACTATTAGCACATCGTCCTCACACTCCTTATACAAGATATTGTTTCTTACTACCTGCCCATCGGCCTGACTGCACGTTGCGGCGTCCAAAATCCTACGGACTTCAAAGTCCTTGTTCTGTGCCCTTCTCAACCGTGCAATCAGCCCGTCTTCACTCTCCGTTACATACATAGTGCTCGGCAGGGGGTTCCTACTCGGAGCATCTACATGCTGCATACTTTTCCCCGGCCGATGACACGCCTGATACTTAATCTCGCCTAGTAACAAGGCCCATCTAGCCACACGCACACACAAATCTTTCTTTCTAACTACACCTATCGGACTCGCATACTCCGAGTCTGACGATTTGATGACACCCTCGTTTATCCACGCTTCCATCAGATCATCTACTTCCTTTCTTTCCGACGGCGCCAGTCTTCGCGGTCTTCGCGCTACCGGTTTGTCGCTTTTCAGAACTATTTTCTCGGTTATTCCGACGTCTCGCTTCTTCTCCGGCCTATACCCCCTAACGATATCGCGAATCGCTTCACGATAATGCGGTTCCCGTACGTGTGTCAGGTCTGTTTCGTCGGTCTGTTCTACCGCGTTTACCCTCAGTACATCCGGCGCGTCCTCGTGACCGTCGGTCTGATCGTCGAGTCGTAAAAATGTCACCTCGCCCCGTTTGACTCGCAACTCTGCCTGGTCTAAAAAGTCGGTACCTAAGAGTAGACTGTGTCTTGTCATTACCTTATTCGAGACAACATGCAGAGTGACAGTAAAGTCGTACCCGTCGACCGTCATTACCCTTGTGAACTCGCCCCAGGTACTATTGCCAGCGGAACCAAAACCATCAAACTTAAGTTTGCAGTTTCCCAGAGGTGGTGATCCTAACCTCACATACTCATCCGCTCGTATGAACGTAAGGTCACTACCTGTATCCACTAACGAGACAAACCTGCAGCCATCTATCGACACGTCCTTCACGTACTTTTTCCTTTCCGGTCTTGAGATTACGTAAGTCTTTACTTGTCGCGCTGTACAATTCGCCGCCACATGTCCAAGCCTGTTGCATTTGAAACACTTCATACCTTTTCCTTTCTCCGGGCACTTAACTCTTAGATGATCCTCACTACCGCAAATGGAGCATCTTCTTTTCTTCATTGCGTCTACAGATTGACTGGGCTTCCCGTTCTTCTGGGTTTTAGCCGACTTCGCAATCGACTTTGCTCTGCGACTCTTCTGCTCTTCGTACATCACTAACCTCTTCCTCAACCCTTTGATTGACGTAGCGCCATACAATACAGCCTTATTGTTCTCGTCGTCTATTATTCCATCAACTATGTATTCCACCTTTGCTTCCTCCTCCATGTCCACCTGGCTGGCTATTTCGAGCATGCGGTACATGTAAGCCAAACACGCTTCATCACTCTCCTTTTTTGTTTCTTCAAGTTTCTGATGTACTTGCCTACTGTTGACTTTCCTCGAAAATTCTTTCACTAGCCCCCTCTTCAACTCATGCCAAGTCCTGGCGTGACACTCGAAGCTCGCAAATATTTTCGCTGATCCCTTCAGCAGCTTCCTCGCGTAGACTGCCTTCTGCCCATCCGACCACATGCACGTATCAGCGACTTCCTCGAACGACTCGAACCATCGTTCGACATTTTCACCTCTGTTGCCACTAAACGACTCTAATGCATCTTCGACGTCTCTAAAACTCAGTGTCGAACCAACACATGCCCTTCGACAACATTCGTCACGGTCCTGATGCACCCTTCGCGTATCTCTCTTGTATTCTCTTGCGTTTTTCTTGTCATCTTCATCCTCACTTTCGTCGTCGCTTTCCTCTTCCGACGATATGTCGTTACCATCCATGGCCGCTCGTAGCCGTGCGCGTAACTCTACTTTTCTTCCCGTCGTTTTTAAACCCAAACTAGCGAGGCGCTCCTTCAACTCCTTCGTATTCATTTTCTCAACATCCTCATCTTCGTTGCAATCACGCTCAGCTCTCTGTACATTTTCTAAATCTCGTTGACCGGTTAGCTCTTCACCGCCCGTCGATCCCTTACGATACGATTGTCCAACCCTACACGCCCGATTCAGCCTTGCAATCAGCACTGACCTCGCACCCGATATAGGGAGGTTCATTCGCGCGAGCTTATTCCTCAGCTCCTCCAGCGTCGAACCCTCTTCACCCGACAATCGTTCGTCCCCGACGTTGGCCATTTTTCACACAACACAAACTTAAACAGTCAACAATATCGTCTTTTACCGCACCGCGTACCGGTAAATTCACAACTAGCTCGAATAGCTCTGTTAAACCGTTCCGTTTTCTGTCTTGTCCAATCCCGGACGAGCCCCCAAAAATATGTAATATCGTGATGTAATATGTTTACAAAACGTGGACAGTAGAGATGTTAATGAGACAGAAAAGACGATTGTGGCTTAACTTGAACTATTCATACCAAACGTACAGAACACAGCGCAATCCACACTCTCTCGGCAACGCCACTCGCAACCTCCGTCTCCGCTCGACTCGCACTCGGCTTCTCGACTCGCACTCTGTTTCCCGACTCGCGCTCTGTTTCTCGACTGACCGTTGTCGCATTCCATTGCCCTTTTCCTAGGCCCACCGCACACGTGTTCTGCAGACGCTCGTGGCCAGGGTCACGTAGGTCTTTTCCACGAAACTATGCACTTGAAAAGACCGATGACACATTGATGGGCCCGACGGCGCCTCGGCTCTCGCGACACTGTTCATAGTTCGTCCGATATTGCCCAGGCCTTTCGTCCACGATACTACATATATATAAACTATATCTCGAAGCTCAGATGCAAAATAAATAATTCCGCTTATAATTTGATTATTTAGCGACGTACGTTAATATCGTAATCATGACCAATTAGTTCATTTGTGGTGAACAGAAATTTGCAATAACTTTACTCCACTAACAAGACAACAGAAAGTTATTTCTTATATATATGCTATTTTATCCCATAACATAATAATATTTATATAGAAATAAAGACCACATGTACCGCGCTAGTTATGAAAACAAACATGTATTTAATAACAATATTTACATGTCTACCACTTTACGTACACGCATATGAATCAATCTAAAAATGCGATCGATTTGGCACCTTCTATTTGTTGGTTTGTTCGTCACACAACAAACACGCTGCTTAATTTCGTAAACTACTTTGATCAATATGTCCGATATAACGTGTTTTGTGTAGTATTGTGTTTGATTACTTGAACCGTGAAATGCTGTGTCACGTTGTAATTACTTTTCCATTATTGCGACTTTGCTATAAAATCAAAACCTACGATACTTTCCTCCATTCGCGCATTTACTCCCTCATCTGTAACAATTCCTGTGTACGTTCACATAGACTATATCGTAGCATCGTGAAATAATCATGTAAAACTCGATAAACTTGTAAAGAGTACGAAATGAAATTGTCGTTGGTTGACACAAGTTACGAGCGTCGTTAGTCGTCACCAGTCGATTAGCTGCATTGATTTAGTTGCTCTAGTTCTAATATATTAATTTATTAAAAAATAGTTTTAGTTAAATGATCATAGTTTTCTGTTCTATCATTTGCAAATAAATATACGAAATAAAATCCGTTATTAAAAATCAATTTAAAGGTAAGGAAACAAGCGAAAGAATAAAAATTGGGAAAAATTAATAGTTCTTGAGAGCTATTACTTGATTAAATGTTTCTATTAATTTAATAAGCATTCTATGTCGTAGCTAAAGATCTCTATCCGCAGATCGCAAAGTCACAAGATTCGAACATCACAAGAAGTTCTTCGTAGATTTCGATTAGTAGAATTCAAAGTCGCCAATTTTCGATATTAAAGGTTCCTACTAGATTTATATGTATCTTTTAATCATAGCGGGATACAGGGATGATTCGCATTCGTCGAGTAAAAATTTTGAAGTTTCAAGATATACTAAGCAATCGCAGCTCTGAAGACGGAATAGCAAAATTTTAAACGGACTTTATACACTGAGTGTTTAAACGGACAAACTATTTCAAAGCGCACGTGTAATAAGATGGAAGAATTTTTTCTCTAGTCATTTTCTCACGAGATTTCGAGAATATCGGTATATTTTTAAATGAAATCCTATATCTTTTTATACATCAACTGATGCGTTCTTTTATTCTCTATACGAAA